>NC_138769.1:81612132-82334632 GCF_965119305.1 Pelophylax lessonae | reverse complement strand
GTTGAGGGCATGTGGCCTGGTATGGTTCAGGAGGGGGGTGCTTGCTCGTCCCCCCTTTCCTGACCTGCTGGGCTGCATAACTGGATAAGGGTTTGGTATGTATCTTGGGGGGCCCAAACCATTTTTTTTTACATTTTGGCATGACCCGAAGGGCCTGGTATGGACCGGTGGGGGGACCCCCTTGCTGTTTTTTTTTTTTTTACTTTTTAATTGTCAGATTTTTATTTACAATCAGTTGTTAACGGGGAAGCCCGCTGACAGCTGATGAGTCCTCAGTTGTTAAGGACAGGACGGCCAGCTTCTCAGCCTGTTGCTTTGCAACCAGCATAGTCAAAAAACAGCCTGGGGATCCCCCAAACCACAGGCTGTTTTTTGACAAAACCCAGGCTGTTCCTTAGCAACCAGCTCAATGCGGTAAGTTACCGCATTAAATAATGCAGTAATTATTGCTAAATCGAACAAATACCACATTCGGTATTTAACGGTAAATTCTTTGTGAATTGAGCTTTCACAACTGATTTACGGCATGCAGTATTTTACCGCATTTTTTTTTGCCATTATTTTAAGTCTTAGTGAATCAACCTCATGGTCTGCTAGGTCTGTAGTTAAACCCTCGGTCACTGTCACAGGCATTCTTATCAGGAGGTTTTTTTTTCCACTTCCTGCTTTGTTTGACCATAACTAGAAAAAAAAAGCATTGGCTAAAGTCCTACATTATGGATAGGCTCACCTTTGGGGGATGTTATACTGTACCCCTGTTTAGGGTATTACATGTAATATGTTCCAAAACCCCACCCCTCACCTCCTGAGTGCCCCCTCCCTGTGACAACAGACAGGGGTTCCTATCTCCTCACCTGCTGCCACATTTCAATATTGGCGTGGCTGGGTGTCATTCATTCACAGTGAATTGCAATGGCAGTGATGAGTTAATTCACAAGCCCTGCAGCTTTCAAACTGACATCCTGTACAGAGGTACAGGCATAAAGCTGTAGGACTTGTCTGCAGAAGTCTGACATTGATTTAATGATCAACTGATTGCGGGTGCAATGCTTTGCATCCCCAATAATAAATGCACATTTTTTTTTCTGAAAAAATGTGTGCATATATTGTTTTTTTCCCAGAGGTAAACTTAGCCTTTAATTACAAACGATGCTGCATGACAGTTCGTGAAAGAATACAGTAATGCCAAAACAGATGAAGAAAGAAATGTACTGTGTAAAATGGATGGTAAGTTGATTTATTTGGAGGTTGCAAGACAGTTAACCTGTAGTACTTAGAAATAGTATAATGTGAAAATATTCCCCCATTGGGTGGGACTTTAATGGCTCAAAAATATATTTATCTTAAATATATATCAAATTTATTCTAATTCCATAAAAACAATAATTTCGTACACACTGTTTTTCATTAAAGTTTCCACATAATGGAATTGATACAAAATTGCAAAGGTACAATACACATAAACTTATAAAGTTGAAAAGATTTGCCCTTGGGACTTTGAATGAGGTGTGACACGCCCAATGATACAATGTAAAAGCAAGTTTATTGGAACATACAATGTCAGCAAGTAAACACAGACAAGTACCGTATTATGAAACAGATTAGAGATGTTGTACATAGTATATTATATATTCATAGTCAAGTTCAGTATTCCATAGAACAATCCATGGTTGGTATGAAACTGCATTCTGTAACCCGACACATTTCGTGAACAACTGTTCACTTCCTCAGGGGTTGTTGCGATACATGGTTTCTAAGAAACTGAGGGGCCTCATAGTGTTTTGCATTAGCATAACATTATCTACTATCTTTATTACATGCCACAAACTGTTTGTTTCTTAGAAACCATATATCGCAACAACCCCTGAGGGAGTGAATGGTTGTTCACGAAACGCATCGGTTTACCAGGATGCATTTCCAAACCTACCATGGATTGTTCTATAACAGCTAAACAGCTCAACTCTTCTGGGAAGACTGTCCACAATGTTTAGGAGTGTGTCTATGGAAATGTTTGACTTTTCTTCCAGAAGAACATTTGTGAGAACAAGCAATAATGTGGACAAGAAGGCCTGGCTTGTAGTTTCCGCTCTAATTCATCCCAAAGGTGTTCTATTGATTGAGGTCAGGACTCTGTGTAGGCCAGTCAGGTTCCTCCTCCCCACACTTGCTCATCCATGTCTTTATGGACCTTTCTTTGTGCACTGGTCCAAATCATTTTGTGGAGGGGGGATTATGGTGTGAGGTTGTTTTTCAGTGGTTGGGCTTGGCTCCTTAGTTCCAGTGAAGGTAACTTTTAAGGCGTCAGCATACCAAGACATTTTGTTCCAACTTTGTGGGAACAGTTTGGGGATGGCCCCTTCCTCTTCCAACATAACTGCACATGCGTGAACAAAGCAAAGTATGTATAGACATGGATGAGCAAGTTTGAGGTGGAGGAACTTGCCTTACCTGCGCAGAGTCCTGACCTCAATCCAATAGAACACCTTTGGGATGAATTAGAGCACAGACTGTGAGCCAGGCCTTCTCATCCAACATCAATGCCGGACTTCAGAAATGCGCTTCTGGAAGAATGGTCAATTATTCCCATAGACACACTCCTAAACCTTGTGGACAGCCTTCTCAGAAGAGCTGAAGCTATTATAACTGCAAAGAGTGGGCCAACTCAATATTGAACCCTTCAAACTAAGACTGGGATGCTATTAAAGTTCATGTTCATGTAAAGAAAGGCATCCCAATACTTTTGGTATTATACTGTACAGTATGTGCCCTTGTATTTTAAATGATACTTCCGTATGTCTCCCCTGTATTAACTTTGGACGACACAATCTTTAATGGAGAGGACTTTCTAAAAGTTATAAGGGGAATAAGGGTTGCAAAATTGCCAATACAGTACATGGATCCATTGAAAGTAGGTGCCATAATTTTTTCAGGCATATTTTGGTGTATCCCCTCTCAAGGAGTTTATCCCTTAATGCTAATGCTTCTTGTTTAAAAGATATCTAATTTGAGCAGTTTCTCCTGAACCTCAAATGTTGGCTGTAGTGAATTGAGGTCACAAAAGATTTAGGATGGAAACTTGAGGCATGCAAGATTAATTTGCCAGATGTTGGCTTACGATAAAGGCAGCTGGCTAACATTTCATTATATTTTTTATTAGAGATATCCCATTCTTAATACAATCAAGGTATTAACCTCTCTATGGATATTGACCATGCTTAGGGGTATGTGTCTTCATAAATTTCTACTTTATTGCATATTTTTTGGGATAATTTAGAGACCTACTAAGATTAATATTTCTCCTTCCCCATGTTGACATTAGGTGGTCTCAGTGCATATATGATTGGGCCCACAGGCTCGAAGTCCCCACTCTTCTCTGCTCTACCCACTTGTTTTTATGCAGGGCCGTCTTTAATGTGGGGCAAATGGGGAATCTGCCCTAGGCCCAGTCATTGTTAGGGGGCCCAAAGCAGCTGCCCCTTGAGCCCAGCGCTGCCTGCACATTGGAGTCATAAGATATTAATACTGCAGACTGCACCATGTACATTGGTGGGTGTATTCCCCAGCCGGCAGAGAGGGGGCAAGGCCGGAAGCTCCAGTGCCGTTCTGACCCAGTCCCATGCAGCCTGTATACACAGAGACTCCGGGGTTGAAATGGAAATGGGAGAACTGAACGCCCTGCCTCTGGACCTCTGAGAGTCCCGTCCCCGGACCTCAGAGCAGGTGGTGAGCCAGGTTGGCTAGGTAGGTCCTTCTCCCAATGGACTTCTTGTAGACTGTTATCCTAACCCCTGACCTGCTTATCTAGTACCTGTACATTGTTGATAGGTAGAATTTTAAAATGGTTACTTAGTTGATCACCTCCTGTACTAGATCCGCAGGCTCTGGTTATCATCTGTATAGGATTTGCAGTCTCTGATTATCTCCTGCATTAGTTCCGCAGTCTTTGGTTATCTCCGGTATTAGTTCCGCAGTCTCTGGTTATCTCCTATATTAGTCCCGCAGTCTCTGGTTATCTCCTATATTAGTCCCGCAGTCTCTGGTTATCTCTTGTATTAGATCCGCAATCTCTGGTTATCTCCTGTATTAGATCCGCAGTCTCTGGTAATTTCCTGTATTCAATTTGCAGTCTCTGGTTATCTCCTATGTTAGTTCCACAGTCTCTGGTTATCTCCTGTATTAGATCTGCAATCTTTGGTCATCTCCTGTATTAGATCCACAGTCTCTGGTCATCTCCTGTATTCGATTATTTGCAGTCTCTGGTTATCTCCTGTGTTAGTTCCACAGTCTCTGGTTATCTCCTGTATTAGATCTGCAATCTTTGGTCATCTCCTGTATTAGATCCGCAGTCTCTGGTTATCTCCTGTATTAGTTTCGCAGTCTCTGGTTATCTCCTGTATTAGATCTGCAATCTTTGGTCATCTCCTGTATTAGATCCGCAGTCTCTGGTTATCTCCTGTATTAGTTTCGCAGTCTCTGGTTATCTCCTGTATTAGATCTGCAATCTTTGGTCATCTCCTGTATTAGATCCGCAGTCTCTGGTTATCTCCTGTACTAGATCCGCAGTCTCTGGTTATCTCCTGTATTAGATCCACAGTCTCTGGTTATCTCCTGTAGTACGTCCATCAGTGAGCAGTAATGATGTGCTGTAACCTCTGGCAACCAATTCCTACCTGATCTGGGGCAGTAAACTGATTTTGAGTCTTCCTGCTATTTTTTATATGTCTAAGAGAGGGGGGCCCATGAAAATGTTTGCTCAAGGTACAATCAATATTAAAGACTAGATATTTATGAGACATACATTCTTCTCATCCTTGGGTACTACTTTGTTAATAAAATGTATAAATTCTGGACCTTGCATTTTTATAGTGCCATTTTGTATGTTCTAATATATTTGATTTCTACTATAGATTATACTATACAGTTTTCAGAGTCCCTGAAGCAGGAGCCAATTGCCTCAGAAATGGAACGGATATCTTTATGTGACCTCTGCATGTGTACAATTATGTATAAATAAGTTTATGTTAATTGTATTTTTGCAGTTTTACATCAATCCCATTATGTGGATTTTTTAACCACTTAAGCCCCGGAAGATTTTACCCCCTTCCTGACCAGGGCCTATTTTGCGATTCTGCACTGCGTGGCTTTAATGGACAATTGCGCGGTACCTAAACAAATTTTACGTCCTTTTTTTCCCCACAGACAGAGCTTTCTTTTGGTGGTATTTGATCACCTGTGCGATTTTTTGATCATGCGCTATAAACAAAAAAAGAGCGTCAATTTTGAAAAAATAGCAATATTTTTCACATTTTTTTATATGAAATTCCCCAAAAAAATGTAAAAATCAAAATTTTTTAACATTTTCGGCCAATTTGTTTTATGCTACATATGATTGGTAAAAAAAATTGCAAAAAGAGTATTTTGATTGTTTTGCGCAAAAGTTATCGCGTTTACTAACAAAGGGAAAGATTTTTGTCATTTTTGTTGTTTTTTTTTTTTAACGCGTAATGGCGGCGATCTGCGATTTTTTTTGCGGTACTGCGAAATTGCGGTGGACAGATCAGACCCTTGACTGACATTTTTGACACTTTTGGGGTTACCAGTGACATTTCTACATTTCTAATCAGTGCTATACATATGCACTGTTACTGCAAAATGACACTGGTAGTGAAAGGGTTAACTTTATTTGAGAGGGAGGGGCTGTGTGTGTCCCTAGGGGCGTGATTCTAACTGTGATTGGCTGTGGCTTGAGCTGTAGGAACAGTGATCAACGGTCCTACATAGTAGAACCGTATGATCAGTGTTTCTACACAGGGGAGAATGACAGGTGGCTTGTTTACATCAGCCGCCTGACTTTCTCCCTCTGCAGCGACGATCGCCGAGTGACCGGCGGACATCGGGTCCGCCGGTTACACGCGCGGGGGGGTCCGTGACCACGCGGGAGCGGGAGTGCGCCTCCGGGGGCGCGCGCTCGCTCCCTAGACCCTCACAGGCTAGCGACGTAGATCTACGTCACTTTGCCTGTGAGGGGCTGACTGCCGACGTAAATAGTCGTGCGGCAGTCGGCAAGTGGTTAATGTAACTCAATGTGCACCATGTTTTATAGAATTAGAATAAAATTGATATGTTTTTAAGCCAAATATACTTTTGAACCATTATATCCCCACCCAATGTGAGGAATATCTTTGCTTTTTACTGTGAATATAGAGATGTTGGCTAGTACAGCAGTGAACTTCTAATCTTTTGCTATAATTAGAAATAGTGGTGAATGAAATGGCAATAGATATTAGGCTTTTTTACTGATCTACAGTATTCTTTTTTCTAATTTGAGTAATTCATGTGGTTTAGCACTCCCAAATTTCAACACTGTTTCTGGTTGCCCTCTTTTACTTCTCTAGGGAGATCACCATTTTTCCTAGAAAAAAAACTGTATGGCTGAATTTGCACCGCACAGAGAACGCATGTAATTTTTGGAGCAGTGCGCTCCGAATTAAATGCGATCTCTGTCATCGCACAAATGTGAACCGGCACAAAAAAAAAATAAACTTTGTTATGATTTTTGTTATTTCAGATAATTGAAGACAGCTCAGTTAGGAGATCATTTTTCAGACAGCCACCCCTTGCAGGCCTGATCAATAAACCAATGTCTGCACCTGTGCAAACAAATCCTTTTCACCACCACTACTATAAATAGACCTCAGAGTTGTATAAAGTACTGGAAACCCATACTTGAGTAAAAGTACACGTGCTCGATCAAAAAGTGACTTGAGTAGAAGTGGAAGTGCTCGATCAAAAAGTGACTTGAGTAGAAGTGGAAGTGCTCGATCAAAAAGTGACTTGAGTAGAAGTACTAAAGTATTCAACATATTTTGTACTTAAGTATTGCAAGTAGTTTTTTTTAAATTTTGCTACTCAAGTACTGAAAGTAAAAGTACCAGTAGTTTTGAAAAAAAAATGCTACTCAAGTACTGAAAGTAAAAGTACAAGTACTATGTTATGTAGTTATTAAAGAAAGAAGTCAAAAGTTTGAACATCATATTTTTTATTATTTCAAATGCAGCTTTTATTTATGCATACAGTAGGTTTTATTTTCGTATGCGCTGATAATGCACATGTTTTGAGCTTCATGAAACCTGCCATCTACTGTTCTGGCAGTGGTAATTTTTATAATTGTAACGAGTAACTATGCAGCACAAAAAAAAAATATTGGAGTAGAAGTATTGAAATCATTGAAAAAATGTAGTGAAGTAAAAGTGGAAGTAGGAGAAAAAAATTCTACTCCAGGAAAGTACAGATACCGCCTTTCGGTACTTAACCACTTAAGCCCCAGCCCTATTTCGGACACTTTTTATTTACAAGTTAAAACCAGTATTTTTTCCTAGAAAACTACTTAGAACCCCGAAACATTATATATATTTTTTTTAGAAAAGACTCTGGAGAATAAAATGTCGGTCATTGCAAAATTTTTTGTCACGCAGTATTTGCGCAGCGGTCTTTAAAACACCATTTTTTTTGAAAAAATTTGAAAAATCACATTTCACTGCATTTAAAAAATACTAAACAGTAAAATTAGCCCATTTTTTTTGTATATTGTGAAAGATGATGTCACACTGAGTAAATAGATACCCAACATGTTATGTTTAAAATTGCGCCCCCCCCCCCCCCCGTGGGATGACGACAAACTACGGTCAATAGAGATCTCAATCTGCGACGCTTTAAATTTATTTAACAGTTACTACTTTAGAGTTAGAGTGTAGCTCTTTTTTTTAATTATTGCCCACGCTCTGGCGATCGCGGCGATACCTCACATGTGTGGTTTGAACAGCGATTTTATTCGCGGCTCGACTTGCGTATACGTTTTTTTTGTGCGCGAGCTAACGGTGACAAGGGCGGCTAAATTCTTTTTTTTTCCTATTTATTTTTTCTTTTTTTTAAACTTTATTACAGGTTTTTAAAAAAAATCTGATCACTTTTATTGCTGTCGCAAGCAATGTAAACATCCCTTGTGACACCAATATGTAGTGACAGGTACACTTTATGGAGGGATCGAGGGTCTAAAAGACCCTAGACCCCTCCACTACACTTCCCTGTATGCAAAACGCCGAAAACGGCATTTTTGCATACAGCCGTTTTTCAAATATGCCGCCTTTTGCAGCACAGTAACCCGGAAGTGACATCATGGACGCCGCCTCCGGGTTACGTCATCGGAGACCCGATCGATGCCATTTCCGGCATTCATCAGGACTCCATCCAGCCGGCGGACGTGCCGGCTGGGTGCTTGGGGCTCCCGGTGGGACGGGAGCCTTCGAGCAAAGCCGCGGAAGGCGGCGGGAGGGGGGGGGACGTCCCCTCCCGCCCCCAGGTAACGATCGAGCGGCTCCCGAGCCGCATCGGTCGTTACCGACGGAAAGCCGACCATCGGCTTTAAACCACGGTACCGGGATGATGCCTCTAACTAGAGGCATCATCCCGGTATAACCCCGCAAAGTGTACCGACGTACCAGTACATTGATATGCGGTAAGTGGTTAAGTTACAGTACAGTAGTGAAGTAGTTCTACTTAGTTACTATACATCTCTGATAAACCTGTAAAGCCCCATACACACGATCAGATTATCAAACGATCTGTCGTCCGTTTTTTGTGGCATGCTAGTCTGATGTGGAAAGTGAAGAGGTTATTTTCATACGAATTTTCCTGTACCACAGAATTCTACTTCATGTCATGTGCTGGATTGTTTTGTATGTGTTCTTTCGTCTCTAAGCATGCCTTGCTCTTAAGATTTTTTTCCGTCTAAATCTGTACTAATGAGATGAAAATCGGACGTTGTTTTGACAGACGACAAAAATTATATAGCCTGCACATCACGATTTTGTCAGCCAAAAAGTCGGAGTCGGCTGTCGAAAGCACCATACTAACAATCCGAAAAATCGGCAGATCGGATCAGATTTTAACTCCTCCAAATAACTGATCCAAAAGTAATGGGGTTCAGATAAAGTTTCTTTGACAAAAGCCTTTAATTAAAAGCCCATCTTTTTTTGATGAAATCAAATTAAAATACTTTCCCGATATAACATTTAGCAAAAAGAATACCATCAAAGAATTGAGATCATGGGCAGCAGATGTCTTTTCATGAAATAAAATTGAATAATTATTAATACAGGGAACAAAGAACACTTTGAAAGGCTGTTATCTTCTGTTATTTCAGTAGACTTTATACCTACACCTTTCAGTGTAAAGATGTTTGCTCTTCTGATATAAGTGATCAAGTTATTTTTGCTTAAAGGAGAACTCTAAGCACATCAAAATATTCCATTAATGTCACCATTCAGCATTGTTAGACAACATTATCTTTAAAAACCCTTTCCCCTTAAAGTGTTACTTAACCCACAACAGTAAAGGTTGTCTGAAGTAAAGCATGCTTGGTATACTTACTATGGCACCTAAGGGGTTAATCCTCCACATTGTGTAAAAGGGGTGTTTGATCCTGTCTTTTGTGATCCTCCCCTTCTTTCACTGTCCCCAACACATCTGCTTATAGAACAGAGCCTTGGAGCCTTTTTTTTTTTTTTTGAGAGGGTGCATGTGATCAATACAGGGTCAATCAGTAATGTCCAGACACAGGATTAGGGGTCATGCAGCCTCAAAGGACAGCCAAAGGAGAATTAAAACTCCTCCTACAAGCTTTAACCAGTGCGCAGAAAGACACTTATAGAAGTCACAAGACTGCTAGATACTGCTGATGAGAAAAGGTATTTAGCAGTTTATATTTACTAAAATAATTGAATTTCCATGTTCTGCCTACTGTGGGAGACCATATATATAGTGAATACAGGGTCCTGGGTTTAGTTACACTTTAAATTTGGGAGTGCTCCTAGCTGTGTGAAATGGCAAAGTTCATGTTTCCTGCTGATTGGAGAATTATACCTCTGGGGGTGTTATACCTCTGCAGAGAGATGCCTGCTTCCCCACAGAGAGCAGCAGTCTTTCTCTACCTTTTTGATTCACCTGGAATGTTTTTACATGATTCAAACTAAAAGTTCACTCAGAATGTATGTAAACCTTCTTCTGGTCTGAAGATATTGGCTTTGACAATGTCATTGTAGCTAACAAAAGAAAGTCAGGCAGGTAGTGTTGCAGAAGTATGTGTTCATTTCTGGCTACTGTATGTATTTAATCTTAGATGGATGATGTTCCTTTAGATGTGAGACCTCTGGGTAAGTATTTCATTTTTTGATTAACAAAGTGGAAAGTAAACAAAATACAGGGGAATGAGGGAAAGGAATCATGACCACAACATAAAGTCATTTGCTATGGTGCTTAGAATGGAGATTACTACTACTAAAACTGAAAGTAAAGTTTACTGTGGCTATAGACATTCAAACATTTACATATTCTTAACAAACAGCAAATACACATTAGAAACAAGGTCTCAGCTTACTTCTGTAGCTGCGTGTACTGTGGAGAAATTCATGCTCAATGTTCTGAGAAGAAGTCATTCAAGCCAGGCCATAGCATGCTACCTTCCCCTCTTATTATACTTATCCAGAAGACTGCCAAACTAATGCCAAATCAATGCCAGGAGAGGGAAGCCTGATGAGCATAACTGCTAAAATTAAAGTGAAATTATTTGTATTTATAAATGAATTACTCTTCAGTGCTGGCAGCTATAAAGGCTAGTGAAGGCTTAAGTGATATTAAAGGCAATTAAACACATTCACAAACAGAACTGTGGCTCGTCCCCCCCCCCCCTCATCATTGGCTTGCTGTCTGTGATTGACAACAGCAGGAGCCAATGGCTTCCACTGCTGTCCCAGCTAATGAGGACAGAGTATCCTCAGAGAGCCGAGGCTCTCATGCACATTGCTGCATTACAGTGGTGCTCAGGAAGGTATAAGGGGGCTGGGAGGAAGGGGGGTGCTTCTGCACACAGAAGGTTTTTTACTTTCATGAATAGAATGCATGAGGGTAAAAAACTTGCAACCTTTACAACCACTGTAATTATTGCTTGCTTAGAATATGTAACAATTTAAAGTGATTGTAAAGTCTTGTTTAAAAAAACTAAATAATAACAAACATGTTATACTTACTTCCTCTGTGCAGTTGGTTTTGCACAGAGCAACCCGGATCCTTCTCTTCTCGGGTCCCTCATTCCTGCTCCTGGCCCCTCCCTCCTATTGAGTGCCCCAACAGCAAGCAGCTTGCTGTGGTGGCACCCGAGCCAAGCTGCTGCTCCGTGTGTCCATTCAGATGCCAATGGCTGTATCAGGAGGGAGAGTCCCAGGATGGCCGAGGGACTTGTGGACATCACTGGACAGAGAGGGGGCACAGGTAAGTATTAGGGTGTGCTGGGGGTGGGGCTTCTACGCACAGAAGGCTTTTTATCTTAAAGCTTTTTTATCTTTTTATCTCTTTTAAAGGTCAATGTATTGGCCAAAATTCTACTATAACTACACATTTTTTTATGAGAAGACATTGCTTTTTTGTGCTAGGGATATCCTTGTTGTCTTCAATTTAGGAACGCAATTGCTATCCAATGTCCATTTCTCCTTTTAACCCAACCTCTCAATCTTAAATATTGTGGTTGTTCTCTGCATACTGAGAGAATATACAGCCAACACCATTTACTTAATAAATTAGTTTGTGAGGAATGATAATAACCATTTTATCTTTTCAGGACAATTAATGACAGCACTATAGTTCTCAAACCAATTTTCTTCTCTTCTTGTTTGAAACATAGCAGGCTTTGAAAAAAACATGTCATTGGTTAAAATTATATCAAAATTTTCAGCTATTGTTGCCTCTTTTAACATTTTTTTTGTTCTAAAATGACATATCTTGGTACATTTCTCTTCACAAGTTCAGGTTTTTCTACAATAGAAAAAAGGAGAATATAACTGACATCAATCAAAATAAAAATGATATGGTGACTGAGGGGGTCGATGGGGAGAAAGCACACATTAGTGACAGCGTGATATAAAAGAATAATTTTAGTAGTTGTTCTGCTAGTGACAGGTAATGTGTTTGTGGTAAGAGGGAATACAATGTTTGCATGTGTTAGATGTTTGTTCTTATTTTTTAGTGACACTTTTTCATAATTGACATGTATTATAAAAATAACATATATCTTATCTCTAAGAGCTATCAGAATTAAGGGAATCATGATCTGGCCAAAGTGAGTGTTGTCAAAGCGAGAAGGATAGATTAGAACCTTGATAGGGTCCTTTCACACGGGCTTTGCACCCGGTGGACTCCGTTTTGCTCAGAAGGGATCGATCCACTGATCCCCGCTGAGCAGGCGGATAATAAGTCAATCTCCACTTACTTTGCAGAGATGGAGCTGTCAGATCCCCACTCTCCTCTATGGGAGATCGGATGAAAATGGACCGTCTGTCCATTTTTATCTGATCCTATCCTCCAAACGAATGGAAAATAAGGTTTTCATCTGTCTGGATTTCAAAGACAGGATCAGGACAGATAACAGCGGATGTCAGTGGAGATGTCACTGCTGCCATCTACTGCTCCATAGAGGTGCATGGAGTGGCCAATTAGGTCTGCCTGAATAAACTGACAGGCGGACCTGATCGGAAAGCCCGTGTGAAAAGGGCCTTAGGGTTATCATTGCTCACTACATCTCACCAGCATACTGCTCATCCCAGTGAATGGCTGTGAAAAGGGGGGGGGGGCATGTCAGCAGAAGTCTGATCATTCGAGGAGAGCAGGCTGAGTGGGATTATTCTCATGTGCACCAATGGAACGATTGGGCCCCAGCGCTGGGTAGCTGTTGAGTATTTCCTCTCTCTTCCTGTACCCCCACTGATGTTTTTTTTTTAAGAGAGACACATAGATACATACTTGACCCATTCTTTGTTGGCATGGGAGCTTGCTACAACTTTTATGAAGTTTTCATTGCTGTCTGCATTCATGTTGGGAAGATTTGCTTTCTGTCCCAATGACTGGGACACTAAAAATGACACAGTCAGTAATATATACCAGGCTACCAGGGATACATTTATATTCCTCCCAGTAGGGGGGGGGGGGTATTTTATGTTTTTTGCATACTTTGAAAATCATGTCCAGGATTTCCCTCCCCACCATTACCCTTTAGTTTATCCCTGCACCCCCCCCCCCCCCAGTTATTTGCTGTGATTTAAAAAAAAATACTTTTCCTTTTAGCTGTCCAGTGGCAGGGTCTACCAGGGTCTACCATTCTACCATGGTACAACACAATTTAAATTGTATGTAATCTCAAAATCTTTTTTTCATATCCCCTTTGACAAAGTCAGGAAGTGACGAAACGCGTCAGAGCATGGCCACACGACGTACCGGAGGATAAGTCGGGTGAGCGGCAGTGACTCTCGGATGTCCTATACATCATTGCACAGGCAGTAGGATCTATGAGAGCACCCAAATCCCCTTTTATTACATTTGATGCGCTTTTAAGATGTTCTAAATATACGTGCAATACCAGAGTCTTTTATTTCTTAATAAAAAGTTGAAAGCATTACTACACTAGTGGGGCCCTTTTATTTCTTTTACATGATATGTGAGTGAAGAAAGGCTGCCTAATTAAGGAGTTATCGCTGGTACAAATATCCTAAATTTCCACGGTGTGATACTTTTGCGCTATAAGCCTGATCCATGACAATGGAGGGAAATAAATTGGGGTGAGTTGCTGGGCTGAGGGGTGTGCAGCACAGAGGTGGTGGAACTCTTTGCTGTCTCTTCATTTAGCACCCAATTCAAATCTCACCTGATCATCCTGCTATCACTATTCCTTATACGTTTTTTGGAGCACTCTATAAGTAGATGAGGATTGTTCATTTATTTTTCACATTAGGAGTGATTTATACTCACAGTGGAAGTGGATTGCTCTGATTTATTTTATTATACTTGCAATTATTTATGGTACACTATTTTATATTTTGCACATGTTATTTTGTCACAGTTTAATATTGTGTGTATATATATATATATACATATATATATATATATATATATATATATATATATATATATATATATATATATATATATATATATATATATATGCTCGGCTAGTAGGGTTATATATTCACTATTGTTGATAACATACAGTATACACTTATTGTGGAGGAGTTTTCATGATGCAAAATCATCTGCATAAATTTCAGATATTTATGGATATGTATAATTGTTGAATGATTTTTGTTAAAGGACAACTACATTTAGCATATATAAAGGGAAGTATAACTGCGCTAACTACTATGAAACACAGCAGCAACTTAAATTGTGACAAGCAAAAATAAGTAAGTGTAAGGGCTAAGTTGCGCTAACAGGTACTAAATCCACAAATAAATGTCAGATGAAGCACACTAATGATAGTCCACAATAATGACAAGTCCGTATCCAAAATGAAAAGGCACAGTCCAAAAATGAATGATTCCAGTGGTGGATGGTTAAACCAACGTTTAAATCTCCTTACCGGAAAGCAGAATGGAGTTCGCCCAAAAACTCAAGTCGGATCTAAACACTCAGCCTTCAGTCAAAATGATCAGAAGTCCTCACATCCACAGGTGGTGGTCATATGTAAAGAAAAATAGACAGTCCATAGCGTAATACTGTTGAATGCTATTTCATCACCCAGAGGAGTGCACACCGTCACCAGATGGCCAATAGTAGAAAACACCAGTGACCTTAAGTCCCAAATGCTTACCAGATAGTATGTAATTAAAGGTAATGATTGGAAATGGAAGTACCACACAGAGCCCTCTCCCGACACCACTGCCTCTTACCAGATATGAATTAGTGAGAGCCACACAATCTGTCGTCCAGTCCCCGGAGCCAATAGCTCTAGTGGTCCTTCCAAATTATGCCAGGTTCTCCCAAATTACTATAGGTTAAACCACTCTCTCCAGAAGCCAATCCTTGGAGTAGATGTCACCAGGAGAAGATTCTAATGCTTCTTCTATAAAGATGCAGCCCATCCCACACTGCAGGCTGTGTACTCTCCTCTCAGAGTACACAGCCTGCAGTGTGGGATGGGCTGCATTTTTATAGAAGAAGCATTAGAATCTTCTCCTGGTGACATCTACTCCAAGGATTGGCTTCTGGAGAGAGTGGTTTAACCTATAGTAATTTGGGAGAACCTGGCATAATTTGGAAGGACCACTAGAGCTATTGGCTCCGGGGACTGGACGACAGATTGTGTGGCTCTCACTAATTCATATCTGGTAAGAGGCAGTGGTGTCGGGAGAGGGCTCTGTGTGGTACTTCCATTTCCAATCATTACCTTTAATTACATACTATCTGGTAAGCATTTGGGACTTAAGGTCACTGGTGTTTTCTACTATTGGCCATCTGGTGACGGTGTGCACTCCTCTGGGTGATGAAATAGCATTCAACAGTATTACGCTATGGACTGTCTATTTTTCTTTACATATGACCACCACCTGTGGATGTGAGGACTTCTGATCATTTTGACTGAAGGCTGAGTGTTTAGATCCGACTTGAGTTTTTGGGCGAACTCCATTCTGCTTTCCGGTAAGGAGATTTAAACGTTGGTTTAACCATCCACCACTGGAATCATTCATTTTTGGACTGTGCCTTTTCATTTTGGATACGGACTTGTCATTATTGTGGACTATCATTAGTGTGCTTCATCTGACATTTATCTGTGGATTTAGTACCTGTTAGCGCAACTACATTTAGCAGTTTGAGAAACAAAGTATTGTCATTTCATAAACTTGTGGAATTTTTTTTAAATATGTTGACGCTATGTAAGCATTTTTTAAAATGACTCTCTTATTACTTAGCTTTTCTGACAGTCTAACATCTGTGACTTAAAGTCTGCACAAATCTTGAGGTCAAGTTATACATGTCCCTTGTAACAGGATTTTTATCTATGGCGAGATAATTTCAGTTTGTTCATGAAGGAAAATTCAGGTAAATATATTAAAGACAAATGTGTTCAGATTTTTTTAAAGCAAAATAAACACTTCTTAAAGTCATCCTGTGAAATTAAAAAAGACTGGCAGATTGAATTTACCGTGTTTATAGCACATTGATCTTTTAACAGTAATATTTTGACTGCACAGTACTTTATGATCTTCATACACCACAGCAGATGTACCTTTTTACCAATGCATTTTCATTCCTTTCTGACAATCACCCCTGCTCAGAGTAATATTGTTAAACATCTAGATAGAAAGAAAATGTATTGTAACTACAGTATATAATTTTTTAAAGCTTAAAGGATATGAAGCTAATGAGCGTGCTGAGAGAATTGATTTTGTTAGATGGCATTGTAACTGAGTGAGAACCCAAAGAGAGAAAGAGAGACCTAATTATTTTTATGTTTATTTTTAAGCAATGACACACTTTTTATTGCATAGGGATTATGTGGTACATCACTAATTGCCAAAGATGCATTCACTGTAACCTTCAAAAAGCTTCTTTGACTAATTGAGCAAGGCTTAGCATTCTATTTCTGTGTTAAGCTTGGGAGTAATGAAAAAATAATATATTTATAAAGACGTGGAATATGACTTTATCGGTTAGATCATTTTGAAGTTTAATTAACGTAAATTAGTTCTCCTTGTTGTAAACAGTCAGCATGTCATAAGGGTCAATAGATTTCTTTCAGAAAGAATGAGAAGTGCAAAAGTCACTTCAATGCTGTGTAAAACAAACACAAGATACGTTTATATTGCCATTTTTCCTTTTATCCTTCATTAACGCATATATGAAATGGAAATTCTTCTTGAGGGCTGTTTCAATTATCCAACTGAGCTCAGTGCAGTCATGAAACTTTATTGAGATGTCACACAGAAATTCCATAAAGTTAAATTGCTGACTGTCACAATGAAGTGCAGTGGATTGTTTCGCAATGCGCTAAGCTGATCAAAAGTAGTGCATGCAGTACTTTTTTTCAGTGCACTGTGTCTGCACACCACCACAGCACAGTGTTGTGAACAAGGTACATAGGAGACAAGGCATTTTGCCTTTCCATATGGTCAGACCAGGGCCAGATTAACGTAGGGGCTATTGGAGCTGCAGCTCCAGGCCCCTACCTTTATATAGGCCCCGGGTTGGCCATATACACTGTTACCGCTCTTCTGTCACTTGTAAACACAGAAGTCTGGCTTCTATGCTCGCTTCCCCAGGCAGCTCCCTCAGAACCTCCCCACACAGCACGAAGGCCGGACAAGGAGGGACAGTTGCCGATGCATGGATGTGTTTATGGGCTTCAGAGACAGCATCCCATGTTGAATTAGGCATGCATGGCTGCACCCTTCCTCCTCTGGGTGCATGCCAAGGCACGGCCCTTAAGGCCCTTCAAAATCCTCAGCACCAAGCCCATGATGCTCTTAATCCGGCACTGGGTCAGACTGTGCTGAAACAGTTGCCCAACTCAGTCCTCCTGCATCTGGTGTAAACCACCCCTTAAAGCTAATCTCTAAAAAATGTTCCCTACACTCTACACTCCTACCCTTTTTTATTTTTAAAAAACAAACTTTAAAAGCCCCAACTCCTTACTGAAAACGCTGGTATGATGTGATTATAGGGAGGCTAGACACAAGTACAGTTGATTAGGCAGCAGCGAGCGAGGAGAGCAACTTCCATTTACCAATCGCCACTACCAAACAAGGTAGACTTGATCATGGATGGGTTTTTCTGATTAGGAATATTGTTATATTCAGAAATATGCTTTAATAAATCCCATAAAACTACATTTTTTTTCAGAAGACAGCAGTACTCTTGAAGGGCCATCCTCTTCCTAATAGAACATAAGAAGTTATTGGCAACCCAAATGCTGGTGTTCATTTTGATAGTGACTTATTGACTAACAATCTTAGTTTGGCAATTTCAGACTAGGTTTTTGTATTAAATAGTACATCTGGTATAGTATTCTGGCTGCAGATGTGTACCCCTTGCAGACTGCAGGTAACATGTTCCCTAATCTCTCCTATATTATAAGCCTTTTTTAATGTTTTTTTTTTTATATATATAATGTGTTTAGATGCACATTTATGAAATCTGCTAGAAGATAGCAAACATACCTGAACCTGAAATTATATTGTAAATATTATATCTGTAAATCTTTGATCTATTTCTCTAGTGACAACATGGCTTGAATAGTATTTGTTAATGACTCTGTTAAATTTCTGATTTTGACTGTGACGACCTTCAGTCATTCTTACTTATGACCAAGAATGTATTTCAGTTTCTTCTTTTGACTTCCAAAAACACATGCTTGATCCTCAGCTAGAGCAGGCCCTCACCTCCAGCCTGTCACAGCTACACCTTCATTTATCTGATGATCTGCTATTTCCCTTTAGTTAAGCTTGTAAGCAAGTGCAATGTGTTTTCTCCACTGCAGGTGGCACTCAACCACAGCGGCTCTGCACCTGGAGAGAAAGTTAGGAGGAACCTTCCTTGGTCACTGGGGAAGCAATCCATTGCCCCTTGTGACTCTGGCAGCCATCTTGGGTCAGGCAAAGCCTATTTAAGGCTCTGGCTCCCAAGATTGGTACGCTTTATGCGAGTTTATAGTGAAGGAAAAAGTTCCACCTTCTGTTAGGAACAGTACTAGTGGTAGAAAAAGGTTCCTGAAAAAAATTGCCCCTTGTGACTCTGGCAGCCATCTTGGGTCAGGCAAAGCCTATTTAAGGCTCTGGCTCCCAAGATTGGTACGCTTTATGCGAGTTTATAGTGAAGGAAAAAGTTCCACCTTCTGTTAGGAACAGTACTAGTGGTAGAAAAAGGTTCCTGAAGAGGAGGGCAAGCATAGAGTAGCATCTCTTCTGGAAACCATCTCGATTGGGCATAAGACAGCCAGGCCACATTCTGCCCCTCTCTACAGTTGCTGTCATTCTGTCTGTAACCCTCTCTGTTCATGTTGCTGTAACCGTGAATGCACCTGGTTGGGCAGTCTTCCCACCGGGATTGTTGTGAATTGTTGCTGCAATGCTTCAATACAAGTTTTTAATTGCACCTAAGTGTGAAATATTGCTGCTGCACCATGATGCACCCCACCTAAATGCTTTTACTGTCAGCCCTCGCCTTCCAAGCACTGCATTCTAAGAAAGGCTGCGTTCTAAGGATTTTTCTTCAGCCAATGTCCAACTGAAGCATAAATGACTCTGCTAAAATCTGGACATTTGTTGAGCCTGCATCTTAATGATTGTTACCCTCTACATGCTGGAAACAGAGAATCCATCTGACATCTGGATTGCATGAACTCTAGTTGGCTGCTAAGCCCCAAAACACCCTTGATCTATCACAATTGCTTTACATGTATGGAAGCTGAGAACATGCCATGGCCATGGTGGTATTATACATGTAAAATTATGTTGTTATTATTATTACATTGCAAAAAAAATATAATGTTTTATCATTGTTTTGTGATAGTGCCCAGGTCAAAGTAGTCACTGAATAGGTCCAAACACTGTCAAATGGAAGGGGGAACCTGTGATATTTTACTCCTCTTTAAGCTCTAATTCCAGAGGAGTTTAGACAAATAAAGATGCTGAAGCAGGGAGTCAGGAGAATGTGGGCAGCTACATAAAAAAGTCTAGCATGGGTGGGTTTATCTGCAGGAACTGTCACATACTATGACAGTGAATAAAGACCAGTTTTGCCTAATTTTCAAAAATCTGGTTGCCTGTACCTGTGGAGGAAAGGAATGGAAAAATAAGGGAAATAAATATGTATGAATAGTTGATTTGTTTAACCGGTTGCCGACCGCCGCACGACTATATACTGCGGCGGTCAGCCCCGGCCAGGCAGAGTGACGTATCGGTACGTCACTCGCCTGTCACTGACTTGCGAGCCTATAGCGGGCGGGCGCGCGCCCGCCGAGGCGCGCGCCCGCCGCGGCTCGTTCACAGGCAAGTCAGTGCGTGTGACCGGCGGACTCGATGTCCGCCGGCCACACTACGATCGCTCCTGTGAAGGGAGAAAGACAGAGCAGCTTGTGTAAACAAGCTGCCTGTCAGTTCTCCCTGTGTAAAAGTGAAGATCTGACCGTTCTACTATGTAGAACGGTTGATCTTTGCTTTTACACCAATAGCCATGTCCCTACACAGTAGAAAGCACGCCCCTAGGACACACTTAACCCCTCCCTGTCCAATAAAGTTAACCCCTTCCCTGCCAGTGTCATTTTTGCAGTAACAGTGCATATGTATAGCACTGATTACTGCAGTAATGTCACTGGTAACCCCAAAAGTGTCAAAAATGTCAGTCAAGGGTCCGATCTGTCCGCCGCAATGTCGCAGTACCGAAAAAAAAATCGCAGATCGCCGCCATTATGCGTTAAAAAAAATAACACCAAAAATGACAAAAATCTTTCTCTTTGTTAGTAAACGCGATAACTTTTGCGCAAACCAATCAAAATACGCTTTTTGCGATTTTTTTTACCAAACATAGGTAGCATAAAACAAATTGGCCGAAAAATGTTAAAAAATTTTGATTTTTACTTTTTTTTTTGGGGAATTTCATATAAAAAAATGTGAAAAATATTGTTATTTTTGCAAAATTTACGCTCTTTTTTTGTTTATAGCGCGTGATCAAAAAATCGCACAGGTGATCAAATACCACCAAAAGAAAGCTCTGTTTGTGGGAAAAAAAGGACGTCAAATTCGTTTAGGTACGGCGTCGCACGACCGCGCAATTGTCCGTTAAAGTCACGCAGTAAAAAATCGCAAAAAAACCCCTGGTCCTTTAGCAGCCAAATCCTCCGGGGCTTAAGTGGTTAAAATAATATCCTTTGTTTCACCTTTCTGGTGATAACTTCCTGCCTTTTTGTGGTCACCTTCTGTCTACATGCAGTCCAACAATGATTGAGGGGGGATATGATAACAATGTACAAATACTGTACTGGCGACCCTAGCATAAAGAACAAACTTTTCAGAGAAAGGGAATACAATAAGACACGTGGCCACTCACTAAAACTTGAGGAAAAACGGTTTAAGCTAAAAATACGTAAGGGGTTCTTTACTGTCAGAGCAGTGGGGATGTGGAATTCTCTTCCACAAGCAGTCGTATCAGCAGGGAGCATTGATAGTTTCAAAAAACTATTAGATGGGCACCTTAAAGACCACAACATACAGGGGTATACAATGTATGGTTAACAGCAAACACACACACACATCATAGGTTGAACTGGATGGACTGATGTCTTTTTTCAACCTCACAAACTATGTAACTATGTAATGATTGTATGGCATTTCTAATTGCAGGATTGCTGATGGTGGCAAAAGTTGACCATACCTGAGGAACACAATTGGGAGATTGAGAAAGCAATTGGGTGAACAAGGACTCCCTTAGCAGTATCACCAGGCAATGATTTTACCATTTACATAACAAAGCAATAATTTACCTGTAACTTGTTGTCATCATTCTGTTTTTTTGATCAAGTCAAAGAAAATTAGCTACTCATTTTGCATGGTCAAAATAAAAGACGTACACAATTATTTATCAGTAAAGCACATCATTTCAGGAAGTTCATATCAGTGCCATAATTCTCAATCCATGTAATACAACTGCTCCCAGATATAGTAGAGTCACATAGCATACATTTAAAATAAGCATGCACAGGGCATGAACATTCCAACATTACCGCAGCATGACAAGAATGAACATTGTCACCCAGGTGCATACATAATACTCTTTTTATTGTACGACCTGCTGTGCCTGATTGTCTGATTCACAAGTCACTTAGAATTTTCAGCATTATTTGATTCACTTGACTTACCTCTTTCCTTTTCACCATTAATTTTTACAATGTGTGTCTCATAATGGATTTCTGGATTATTATCGCAAGCAATTGACCAGATTACTTGAAGTGCTATTTATGACCTTTTAAGTTATTCATATTGTGAACACACAGAAGGAAACAAATAGGAAGAGAAAACATTTATGTCGCTGTCATGCTGTGGACTTTTGAGTGAAGTAGCCCAAGTAATATATATATATATATATATATATATATATATATATATATATATATATATATACGCTCATAAATTTAATGTTTCTATAAAACAACAACTTAGCTATAAATATATACATTATAGTAAGGAATTTATCTGTAAAAGCTGTGTCAAATTAGGCCTATTCACAAAATATTTATAGACTTAATTAATTGGGCATATTTTCAAAGGTGTGTTTGTTAGGATAATAACAATATCCCAAGTGGTCTTATTTGAAATTTTGCGTAGGATGGATAAAAAAATGCAGCATATCTATGATACTATACAAAATTATAACATATTGTATGCTTGGATCAGGTAAAGAAACTGTTCCCTCCATGACTGCTAATTAGCTACTTAGGTTACGTTTTATAACAAATAAAGAATATAAACAGGATGAGAGCACCACAAATATGATTATATATATATAAGTTCAGTTAAGTCTTTTTTGCATGTGACAAAGGGTCAGTAGGGAAATACAACACATTTTAGGGTTCAAAAATCCCCCTCCATCAGGGTAGAAGAATAAGACATAATAATAAAATATGTATTTTCACAAGTAAAAGGAACAAGATGAAATATTCTAGTTTAGTTGGACATAATGAGCCATAATCAACAAGGGGTATACAGCACATGAGACATTTCTGGTAGTTATTAGGGATTAGCTGAAACACAGGTTTGGTAAACATGACTGAGGTTGCAATCTCAAATCTGAAGCCAGCTGAATCTTAGAAATCAGTAATGCTATTTTTTTGGGCTAATAAACACATAATTGCAAAACAAAGGGCATGAGGAGCTGGGCAGGGGATTGGGAGAGATATGCCAATGAAAAAGAAATGTATCATTTTGTGGAGAAATTAATCTCAGACAGTTTAAAGGACAACATTGAAAATACAAAAATCCTTCAAATGACATGCTTAGGGGATGCCTTAAAGCTGCATGTGATTTCACAAAACATTAGAAATCTCAGGGACAGCACCAGCAAAATGTGACATACCTTGTATGTGTAATAATTTGGTTTATTTTACATTAGTGATTAGCTTAAATACAGCAGCTACAACCCAATATGGTTGATTTCTAAAAAAAAAAATAAAAAATGCTTTTTTGGAAAGTGTTTTTGAAGATGATTGTTTAGAGTAGCAGTGATAGACCATAACTTAAAATTGGTTTGGGCAGGATTGAAGTGTATTGAAGTGGGTAAAGTGCCAGGACACTACAAATACCCCCAGAATGAAGAAGATGGACTTTATAGGCACCAATTAATCAAAAATTTTAAAAATTAAGTATTTTATTGTACATCCATACATAATTAGCATCAATAGAGTATGTGTTGAATAGCTTGTACAAATAACAGCCCCATTTAAAGAATAAGCCCCCAATTCAAGTTGTAAATGGTATATATATATATATATATATATATATATATATATATATATATATATATATATATATAAGTATATATATATATATATATATATATATATATATATATATATATATATATATATATATATATATATATATATATATACAGTGCCTTGCGAAAATATTCGCCCCCTTGAACTTTGCGACCTTTTGCCACATTTCAGGCTTCAAACATAAAGATATAAAACTGTAATTTTTTGTGAAGAATCAACAACAAGTGGGACACAATCATGTGGAACAAAATTTATTGGATATTTCAAACTTTGTTAACAAATAAAAAACTGAAAAATTGGGCGTGCAAAATTATTCAGCCCCTTTACTTTCAGTGCAGCAAACTCTCTCCAGAAGTTCAGTGAGGATCTCTGAATGATCCAATGTTGACCTAAATGACTAATGATGATAAATAGAATCCACCTGTGTGTAATCAAGCCTCCGTATAAATGCAGCTGCACTGTGATAGTCTCAGAGGTCCGTTTAAAGCGCAGAGAGCATCATGGAGAACAAGGAACACACCCGGCAGATCTGAGATACTGTTGTGGAGAAGTTTGAAGCCGGATTTGGATACAAAAAGATTTCCCAAGCTTTAAACATCCCAAGGAGCACTGTGCAAGCGATAATATTGAAATGGAATGAGTATTAGACCACTGAAAATCTAGACCACTGAAAAAAAGACCTGGCCGTCCCTCTAAACTTTCAACTCATACAAGGAGAAGACTGATCAGAGATGCAGCCAAGAGGCCCATGATCACTCTGGATGAACTGCAGAGATCTACAATTGAGGTGGGAGACTCTGTCCATAGGACAACAATCAGTCGTATACTGCACAAATCTGGTCTTTATTGAAGAGTGGCAAGATGAAAGCCATTTCTTAAAGATATCCATAAAAAGTGCCGTTTAAAGTTTGCCACAAGCCACCTGGGAGACACACCAAACATGTGGAAGAAGGTGCTCTGGTCAGATGAAACCAAAATCAAACTTTTTGGCAACAATGCAAAATGTTATGTTTGGAGTAAAAGCAATACAGCTCATCACCCTGAACACACCATCCCCACTGTCAAACATGGTGGTGGCAGCATCATGGTTTGGGCCTGCTTTTCTTCAGCAGGGACAGGGAAGATGGTTAAAATTGATGGGAAGATGGATGGAGCCAAATACAGGACCATTCTGGAAGAAAACCTGATGGAGTCTGCAAAAGACCTGAGACTGGGACGGAGATTTGTCTTCCAACAAGACAATGATCCAAATCATAAAGCAAAATATACAACGGAATGGTTCACAAATAAACATATCCAGGTGTTAGAATGGCCAAGTCAAAGTCCAGACCTGAATCCAATCGAGAATCTGTGGAAAGAACTAAAAACTGCTGTTCACAAACACTCTCCATCTAACCTCACTGAGCTTGAGCTGTTTTGCAAGGAGGAATGGGCAAAAATTTCAGTCTCTCGATGTGCAAAACTGATAGAGACATACCCCAAGCGACTTACAGCTGTAATTGCAGCAAAAGGTGGCGCTACAAAGTATTAACTTAAGGGGGCTGAATAATTTTGCACACCCAACTTTTCAGTTTTTTATTGGTAAAAAAGTTTGAAATATCCAATACATTTCGTATCACTTCATGATTGTGTCCCACTTGTTGTTGATTCTTCACAAAAAATTACAAATTTATATCTTTATGTTTGAAGCCTGAAATGTGGCAAAAGGTTGAAAAGTTCAAGGGGGCCGAATACTTTCGCAATGCACTGTATATATATATATACTGTGCCCTCAAATATCTTAGAGACAGGAATGGCCACAGTATGGGGTGGATTGACCCAGCTTTAAGTCCCGCTCAACATGTTTTGAGACTAGTGCACCTCTTGTGGAGCTTATTAAAATCACCTATATGAATGAAAATAGCAGAAAGATAAGCATAACATACAATGGGCCAAAGGCCATAATATATAAACTGATAATTTGAAAATCTTGATTACATTGTTTAACTTATAAATTGTACATATAGGAATGGTTTAGGCAGGTGAGAGGACACATGGAGGTTACAGAAACACTATGGGTCCCAAAAGTGGATGTGGGGGTGCATCTAGGTGCATCTAGAGGCAAAGATATGGTAGGTATTTACTATATAGCATGATATAAATTGGTATTCAAAAACACGGAAAAAAAAATAAGGCGGAAACAATAAAACTCAGCTCATATTAGCCAGTGAACAAAGGTAAAAATCAATCACTGGGTTTAGTTTTAGAGTAGTGGACAAACAATATCTGCAAAAAAGAAAAAATAAACCAAACGGACAGAGATAAATTGGTACACCCTGTGAGATTAGAAATATATCCCTTGCTGCAGTCGCTCACATTATACTTGTATCCATGACACATGGCTAATTCCTTAAAAATGGGATGTACACTGAGGGTCACCAAGCCACACTCAGCCAAACCATTAGTTGCCTGAGAACTGTGTAAAGGAACCATTCAAGCCCAAATAAACATTCATTTGACACTGAGAAGCTTTTGAAGATATAACACCAGAGAACCTATTGTAAACAAAAACAGCAGTCTAAGAACCCCCCTCCCCACACAAGGGTCAACTCGCCACCAGTGTATAAATGTGCATAATCCACTGCCAGCTATCGTGCATAACAGCCTGCATGCCCAACCACAACCCAGGCCCCCTGTCTATGTCCATTGCTGCCTTCTCTTTAATGCACCCCAAACGGAACTCCCATGCTGGCATTCTGGGCAGTCAGTGTAGCCACCTCAACACCAAGCCACACTCAGCCAAACCATTAGTTGCCTGAGAACTGTGTAAAGGAACCATTCAAGCCCAAATAAACATTCATTTGACACTGAGAAGCTTTTGAAGATATAACACCAGAGAACCTATTGTAAACAAAAACAGCAGTCTAAGAACCCCCCTCCCCACACAAGGGTCAACTCGCCACCAGTGTATAAATGTGCATAATCCACTGCCAGCTATCGTGCATAACAGCCTGCATGCCCAACCACAACCCAGGCCCCCTGTCTATGTCCATTGCTGCCTTCTCTTTAATGCACCCCAAACGGAACTCCCATGCTGGCATTCTGGGCAGTCAGTGTAGCCACGTCAACACGCCACTACCGCGCATGCCTGCCAGCAACCCCCCATCCAAAGGCTGGGTTGCCTGGAAATCAATGCAGACATGGAGACAAGATCGGGCTAGGGAGGCACCCTTGCAGTGCAAAGCGCCTCCTAGTGATGCCTCTACATGCCGAACCTCCACCATGAAAGCGGAAAATATCACAATGAAAGAAGCGGCAAGGGGCTCGAAGAGGTCCAGCTCCATAGATTCCTATTCTGCCCATACATTGTACAATACTAATAACAATTTAGGGATTGCATCTGGCAATGGAAAGGTGTAAAAAGAAAATGTATCACACATATGGGCATTAGTGGTATTGTACAGGCAAAGGTCAATCAAAGATAACTAAGCGTCATGCAAATATATTAGCCCAACAGGCTATCTACAAAAAAAAGCCTCATGAAAAGGAAAAAAAAAATATGGTAAAAGTAGGACTTTATATTCTGCAGGCTTAGACATTAGCAAAAACAGATCTTACTGAACGATCGTGAAACAATGGTGTAGTATCCCATACATCCTGTGGAAAAGATTTGTACGAAATGACTTCATTAAGTCCTGGTGGATATGTTGCATTTATTCTTTCTATCCACCAAGTTTTTCACTGCAGGATTTATTTTTGCAATTTGATGTTGATCAATAATAGGACGAGACATGGCATATTAGATTATTTCAACAGTACCACCCTGTGTTGACAGTAGATCAAACTTTTTCTTTGAAATATGATTAAAGTACAATTTTGTTTTCCACAAAATTTTAATGTTCACAAGTAATTTCTCACACACAACGTTAGCATACTAACAATTACACTGCAAAACTCATTCTGCTACTCTTCACAAGTATTGGGATACTCAATATATGAATCTTTTTCACAGCCTAGACCCATAGGGGTGCCCAGAATCCAAGGAGCAGCAGCTTTCTAGGGGCATAAACTCCATCTAATTTTATGACTACCTAGCACATTTCTGGAGGCCGAGACATTGGAAAAATTCACAAAATGACCACATTTTGAAAAGGAAATGCTCCAAGGTATTTGCTAAGAGGTATGGTGAGTGTTTTAAAAATTGCATTTTTTTCCACAAGGTTTTGGAAAATGCAGAAAGAAAATAAAAAAATTGATTTTTGTAAAATCTTACCGTAAAATCCTTTTCTCTTAAGCTCATTGACAGACGCAGTCCTCTTGATTAATATCAAATCGGGTTATACTGCCCTCTACAGGAGTAGGACACTAGGCAGAAGGAAAACGTTCTGACCACACCTTAGGGGCAGTCCCAGAGGGTATATACT
This sequence comes from Pelophylax lessonae, assembly GCF_965119305.1. Taxonomy (NCBI): domain Eukaryota; kingdom Metazoa; phylum Chordata; class Amphibia; order Anura; family Ranidae; genus Pelophylax; species Pelophylax lessonae. Next base: position 82,306,864 of record NC_138769.1, on the reverse strand, counting down.
CTCTCCCTGCTACAGGATGTCAGTTATGTCACAAAGCAGTGTCAGAGAATTTAACCCAACCCAACTCAAAAGTAGAGGGGCGGGTACTGCGTCTGTCAATGAGCTTAAGAGAAAAGGATTTTACGGTAAGATTTTACAAAAATCCATTTTTCTCTGTCGCTCATTGACAGACGCAGTCCTCTTGATTAATATCAAATCGGGACGTCCCAAAGCAGTGCCACAAATGAGGGGTGGGATAACAGAAATCAAAATTTTAATCCAGAAGGCCCAACCGGTGCCGACTAGAAGTCTAAAAGGCTCATCAAACCAAAGGATGAGACTCAACTGAAAATCCAACAGAAAAAAACCCTCGAGGTAGACCAACGATCTCCTCAAATTGCGGCCTGCAGAACCTTGCGGCCAAAAGAGGCATCCGCCGATGCCATCACATCAACTTTATAAAATTTTGTAAAGGTATGAACCGACGACAAGGTAGCCGCCTTGCAAACCTGGACCACTGACACCTGATGGCGGAAGGCCCAGGAAGCACTAAGCGCCCGAGTGGAGTGCGCCTTAACAGGGAACGGAGGATTCCGACCCTTAAAAGAATAAGCCTGTACCACCGTCCGTCCAGTGGGACTATGTCGCGGCCGACCCTGCGAGGAGCTAGGGCCTGCACGCGCTCGTAGGCTGACTGGGGTGACCACTGGATCTCAACATCCAGCCCGTCGCCCAGTTTCAGCATACTTGCTTGAAGATCTCACAGGAACAACTGGAGAAAAAAGCTGCCTAAAAATTTTTTTCTAAAAAAATCTTGCCAGGACCAAAGATCCCAGCAAGGAACTTAGGTCCTTACTCCTAACTAGACAGAAAAAAACTGACATTCTGTAGCAGGGAGAGAGAGGATATACCCTCTGGGACTGCCCCTAAGGTGTGGCCAGAACGTTTTCCTTCTGCCTAGTGTCCTACTCCTGTAGAGGGCAGTACAACCCGATTTGATATTAATCAAGAGGACTGCGTCTGTCAATGAGCGACAGAGAAATGTATTTTTTTGCACAAATATGACTATTAAAATATATTTCTGACACACAGCATAGGCATACTTAAAATTAAACCCTATAACACATTTTACTACTTCTCTTGAGTATGGCAATATCACATGTGTGAGACATTTCCACAGCCTATTTACATAGAAAGACCCAAAATCCAAAGAGCACATTGAGGCTTTCAAGGGGCATAAACGATACATCTAATTTCCTTACTATCACATTTTTGGAGGCCCTGGAGTACAAGGACAGTAGAAGCACCCACAAATGAACTACATTTTAGAGAGTAAAAACTTCAAGGCATTTTTTATAGGTATAGCGAGTCTTTTGAAGGGCTCATTTTTTACCACAATTTTGGAAAAAGCAGAAATAAAATAATTAAAAAAAAAAAAAAAACAAAGTTATAAGTTTCATAAGATACTTTTCACACAAAACATGAACATACTTAGAATTACACCCCAGGATACATTCTGCTACTCTTCCTGAGTATGGAGATATAACATGTGTGAGACTTTTTGAATGTTTGGACTGATTATGCACTTAACAGTACACTATTTTTTATACAAATTGGCTAATTAATGTAATGCACAAGATGCATCTTGTGCATTACGAAGATCAGCCAATTGGTATAAAAAACAGTATACTGTAATGGTCACTTCTGTCTGAATGGTCAGGAAATTTAGTTTAATATAGCATCACCTATAGCAGTCCCCAATATGTGGCTACCCCCAGGACTGCCATGTTTACTAGCCAGGAGATACAGGAGGCTGAAAAAAAGGGTGAACAAAAGAATTAATGTGGTTCGAGTAGTGTCGGTATCTGCAGGGGATGGCTGGGACTGCTGTCTTTTAGGAATATAGTCAGCGGGATGTACAGACAGGTCAGTTCAGGTAGGCAGAGTCATGATCAACAAACAAGCAATCAATCTAGACAGCAGGCAGAAATGTGGTCAATAAACAGACCAGGGTCAGTACAGAGAGGAGGCAGAGATAACACTGCACTGGTGTGGCCGTGCACAAAAACACTTTTGCTGGCTGCACTGGCTCTGGTGACACTGTACCAATGTGGTGGAGATCAGGAACACTGTTGATTACTGCATTTTCTCCTGATGGCAGTGGCACTGATGAAGCTAGTGAACAAAATAATGTTGCTGGCTGCACTGGTCTGGTAACATTGTCATGGGTGTGGCAGTGATCAGGAACATTATTTCTGGCTACACTAGTCTGGTAACACTGTGACTAGTGTGATGGTGTTCAAGGAAACTATGATTTGGGTGTCACACCGTCTGGGTTTGGGGCCTCGTACCCATGCCCGCAGGGATGTCAGATTGGGAGCAAAAGCGCTGTCCTTGCAGCTGCTGCTCCCAATAGACATCGATCAGACTTCTTGCATTGGGGTGAATAGAACATCTGTACATTATCATGCAGGTAAACACACCTCAGGTAGATAAAGAAATAAGGGTGGCTAATAGTAAGCTGGTGTTCGAGCTCCAAACAGTGTGTGTAGTCTCATGTATCAAATACAAATTTTATTAAAAAATGTATAAAAAGCGTAATGACAGTGCTATGTGTATCAAACATTTGTGCATGTATAAAGCTTACAATCATCACAAACTAAAAAAAGACAGCATTGTCCCACAAAAAAACCCTCCCTAAGACATCAAAGTGGCCACACCAACTTGTCAGCTAGACCTTCCACCCAACAACACTCCCTGAAATTAGAACACTTCACAGAGAAGCAGTAACTGTAATAAGGCTAGCCAGAACAGAGTTCAAATATGAATGGACAGAGGCAGAAGACTCAATAACATCAATATAAAATGAAGGTGTACACATCTGTGTTATTTCCCATAATGATATGCTGTCTTCTAGATGTGCTGTAAAGATATAGTGTGGACAGACAGATTCCACACTGCATGTGTTGCCCAGTCAGAAGAGTATAATCCTTGGCAGTCAAAATAGGATCGTTACAGAAAAGTGGCCATAAGAATCACAAGGATAGCTCTGTTAATTCAGTCCTTGAGTAGCTGGTGAAATCTGCTGGGAATTCAGTCTGTGCAATTTCACCATACATACAGGTTGATATCAGTAAGATCCCTTTCAAGCATCATGGCTAACTGATTAGGAATCTCTGTTGTATGCAAACAGGATTTCACTGTATTTCTATTACCAGCTTACAGTATATGCCACTCAAGCAGATTGTGCTGCAGTCGCCATATAACACACTTATGGGTATGGGCCCACAGAAGAAAAGTTCATTAGATGTTATTGAATAGCAGCAATGTGTGTGAGATAAAGATACTTCTCACTCAAAGATAAACCCTCCATCCAGTGCATGTGCTGCATTCAAGGCAATGATATGAGAGGAAAAATGTGTGGGTAACTTACAGTTCACTGTTAGTCTATTCGTTATGAAGCAGCTGCAAATGTGTTGTACACTTAACCTTGCCTCTGTATAATACCAGCCATGCAGTTATCTTTGTGGTGCTGGGTTGTTTCAGCCCACGTGTGTGTCTGCCTCACTGTTGGCATCTCCTATTGTCATTCCATGGTAGCTTGCTGGGCTTCTGGGGTGGGTGTGGACCTTGATGATGTCATTGACATCATCGGTTTTTACACCTCAGCTTCATAAGGACTAGACTAGACTAGACTAGACTAGACTAGACTAGACTAGACTAGACTAGACTAGACTAGACTAGTCTGGCTACACTAGTCTGGTAACACTATGACTAGTGTGATGGTGATCAGGGACACTGCGATTGGCTTGTCACACTGTCTGTGTTTGGGACCTTGCACCTGCACAGATGTCAGATTGGGACCAGCGGCTCTGTCCTTGCAGCTGCTGCTTCCCAATAGACATCAATGGGACTTCGTGCATGGGGGTGAATGGCACCTATGTGCATCCCCATGCAGGCAAACACAGCCTTTGCACAAGGAAAGGATTGATATTTCCCATGTGAAGGAGATGATTACATGGGGATTGGTGTGGTGGTGAACATTGTGAATGGCTGTACTGCACTATTAGGACTCATTTACATGAAATGTATCAAATCATATTACCCACATGGGGATACACAGGTATTCTATGCATTCCTGGGCAGGTAGTCCTATTAAAGTCTATTGGGATGCAGCAGCTACACAGACGCTGCTCCCAATCTGACAATTGTGTGTATGTCCCAAAACTCATGTAAAATTGGGAGTTGGTTTCACCAGGAAGGAAGGAATAACATGAATACAAACCCTCAATGCTTTATAGAATTAGATGCTCATCTTCCCCATTTATCTGGTGAGAGGGGGCACAGGAGGGGAGCACTGAGTAATTCACGTATACTTGGATTCCTGGCACTGGCACTTCAATGAACTGATTTTTTGTATTTACATCTTATCACAAGGACTTTTTTTCCACTTTATAAACTAATTATTTGAACATATTTATTGAAATGTATTACCATTTTGCACAACTGTCACTATTTATTTGCACTTGGCATATATACATTTGTGATTATTTACTTGCACTTGGCACTTGTATTTATTTATTTATTATATTGAGGAATTATATTGGAATTATAGAGCAGCGCTAATACTTATATAATCATAATGTTCAGGGACAGCTCTATGGTCTTGACCATGGTGGAGAGTTAGGAATTTGATTGATTGATTGATTGATTGCTTCAGTGGACAAGTGTCTTTTATACAGGTAACAACTTGAGATTAGGGGCACTACCTTTAAGAGAGAGCTTCTAATCTCAGCTCATTTCCTGTATAGAAGACACCTGGGAGCCAGAAATCTTGCTGATTGATAGGGGATCAATTACCTATTTCACTTATTAACCTGTTGCCAGCCACCCGCAGTTTCACTACGGCAAGGTGGCTTTGCTGCACGAACCAACGTAACTGTACGTCGGTTGCGTGCGGGACAAGGGGTGGTTAGTTAGCATCAATACAAGATAGCATCAGATTGCCTGCTGCATTTTTAGGACTACGTTTTAACCCTTTGATTTCCAGTGACATACACATACACACACACACACACACACACTAAACACCTCCATTACTAGAAGTGTTTTGAACAGATCAATATCTTTGATCTGATCAGAACTATACTGGCGTCCCCAATCGTTAAGTATAGTGTTCCCAAAATGCAGTGTTAGCAGAATCAACCCTGACACCTGCCAGCACCTGTGTTTAGCCCCTCCACCCATCCCCCAAGAAGTGCAGTATCAGCAGATTACTGTCACATCCAATTAGGGATAGACTGATTATCGGCAAGGCAGATATATCAGGGGCCAATATGCACTTTCCCCGATATATCGGTATCAGCAATGGAACTGGCCGATATTTTTGTGACGTCATTCTGCCTTCTTAGGCCGCCTTCCTAGCCTTGGGCAGCCTCATCTGGAGTTGGGACTAGTCTCAAGGGAGTGTATCACAACTATACACCCACCCACAGCAGCCCAGTGCCAGCCAGCCACCCACATCCACAGGCCCTGTACTAGCCAGCCACATGCACTGTACCAGCAAGCCAGCCAGCCACCCAGAGGCCCTGTACCAGCCAGCCACCCACAGGCCCTGTACCTGCCAGCCACAGGCACTGTACCAGCCAGCTCCCCACAGTCCCTGTACCAGCCAGCGACCCACATCCCCTGTGCCACCCACCCACTCACAACAGGGTGCCAGCCAGCCACCCACCACAGGGTGCCAGACAGACAGCCACCCACCACAGGGTGCCAGACAGACAGCCACCCACCACAGGGTGCCAGACAGACAGCCACCCACAGACAGCCACAGGCACTGTACCAGCCAGCCGCCCACAGGCCCTGTACCAGCCAGCCACCCACAGCCCCTGTGCCAGACACCCACCTACCACAGGGTGCCAGCCAGCCAGCCACCCACCACAGGGTGCCAGCCACCACCCACAACAGGATGCCAGCCAGCCATCCACCACAGCGTGTCAGCAAGCCAGCCACCCACCACAGCAATTTAAAATGCCAATCAATTAATTGCCGCAAATCCAAATTTGACCCTTGCCAGCGAATTTGCATGGAAACGTATCCCTCATTATGGGTGTTACTAAAAAGAGTGAGTTGCGGTCATATTGGTCCACTGACCCAATTCACCATATAAACGTGTTCTCTGCTGCCATAGCCAGGACTAGATACAAGCAAATTTTGCGGTTCATGCACTTCAATGACAATGAACTCTGTCGTCCTCCGGGTGACCCTGGATATGACTGGCTCCACAAAATTTGGCCCCTCGTAAACCACACAAAGCAGAAGTTTGCAGCCTTGTATATGCCCCAACAAGCTGTCTGCGTTGATGAGTCCCTGATGGGTTGAAAGTGTCTGGTATGCCCACCATTAGACCTCCCAGCATCCACCCACTTGTAATGATGGGCATATATGCAATGTTCTTTTTTTCCGTTCAGCCCATAAACATAACAGATTCCTCCATTCACATCGATCGATGTGGATGAAGAAATCTCTGCCAAGAAAAGTGTTACCAAAATATATGGTGAAGCATAGGGGGATCTGCCTTCTGTGTCAACTTGTATAAATTTTCAGCCTTTTTCATTTATATCTCAAAAAATAAAAACTGCAGAGGTGATCAAATACCACCAAAAGGAAGCTCTATTTGTGGGGAAAAAAAGGACATAAATTTTGTTTGGGTACGGCATGACTGCACAATTACCAGTTAAAATCATGCAGTAGCAAATAGCAAAAAATGGCCTGGTCATTAAAGAGGTAAAACCTTCTGGTCCAGAAGTGGTTAAAATACAAATCAATTTTTTTTAAATGCATTTTTCTGGATATTTTTGTTTGTATTCTGTCTCTCGCTGTTAAAATAAATCTACTATTAAAATTATAGACTGATCATTTCTTTGTCAGTGGAGAAACGTACAAATTTGGCAGGAATCAAATACTTTTTTCCCTCAATGTAAGGGCACACACACATACGTAAACTATAAATGCGCAACACATATTGGGTATTGCTGCATGTGCTGGAGATATATGAATATCTATAGGGCCATGTTTAACCATTTACATCCAACTGGCTTTAAAAGTATCACTACGTATAGTGTACCATAGTTTATCACCATTTCACAGCCACACACAATTTTAAAGTAATTGTAAAGGTAGAATGTTTTTTACCTTATTGCATTCTCTGCATTAAAAAAAACGGTAAAAAACCTTTTGTGTGTGGATCTCCCCCCCCCCCCGATGTATCTTCCCCCCCCCCGATGTATTCCTACCTGGGCCTGATCTCAATTTAGTCCTGTGCTGGAGAGCAGTGGCTCTCTCCTTGCTCTCTCTCTCTCTCTCTCTCTCTCTCTCTCTAACTTGACATTGTAGCAGAGGTTTGAGCCATTGGCCCCTGCTGCTGTCAATCACCGCGTGTGAGAAGAGAGCAGGGTGCAGGGTGGAGCAGCACTCTTTTAACATGCAGAGCATGGCTCAGGATTAAGCCAGCATGAGTGCCCCCATTGCAAGCCACTTAGTAGCATAAACATTGTGCAATATAAAAGATTGCAACTGCCATCATTTTTTTTTTTTTTTACAAGGCCCTGCAATCAGAAAATATATAATATTTTGTTTATATTTTAAGATTATTTTCTTGTATAAAATGCACATTTTAGTATGCATGAACAACAAAAAAGAAGGCTCTAGCATCAAAAGGATGATCTAAAGAATAAAGGCAATTTTTTTTGTGTTTTATATCTGATTTTTGTATCGTTACAAAACTGCATTATTTTGCATTGCGTATGTAATAATGTAATACTATAATAAAAAAAAAAAACTTGAAAATGTGATAATATGGTTACATTTAATAAAGACTTATAGACTGGTCCCTTTGCAATGAAATGTTCACATTGCAGGGGAATTTCCATTATCTTAGTGAATGGGCTAAAAGTTCACTTTGCAAAGTATACCCAATCTCAAGTAAGAAAAAAAAAAAAAATAAAACATTTTTGCCTGCAAATGATTGGACGATGGAAGTAATCTAAGGGAAAATCTCCTTGCATATTCTAAACTAAAATTAAGAGTCTATTTGCCTTTTATTAAATCAACCCCTGTGTATTTACTCTATTACAACCCATAAAAGCAATTGCTGATTACTCAAATAAAGTTTCAATAATGTTCTTTCTGGCACCCCCTTGTTTTCACTGTTAGTGCCGGTTCACACTTCCACGTGTGCGGCGATCGCATGTAATATCGGAGCGCACTGCTCCTTCATTACATGCGATCGGATGTGCAGTGCAAATTCAGCCATACACTTTGTATGGCTAAATTCGCACTGCACCCGCACAAAAAGTCGCACATGAGGCATTTTTTCAGCCGCATCAGGATCGGATCGCATAGTGGTTCACACTTGTGCGATCCGATCCTGTGCGAACTGTCAGATCGCACTGCGATATGCGATCAAACTGGGGGTGTCGTTAACATTTCATTGACACCCCCAACGTATCGCATGTGGCAGTGTGAACTGCCAGATGTGCGTTTGCGATGCGGGAACAGGCTGTGAATTCGCAGCCTTCCCGCATCGCACAAGTGTGACCCAGGACTTAGAGTTGGCTGATTACTAGTAAATAGTTTTGTAGACAAAAAACTCCCAGTTTCATAGAATCTATAGTTTACAACCATACATGAAACTTTTTACATGTTTTACGTCTATGAAAATGTGAGCCAGTTTTGATTAAAGAAATGCTAAACAATATATAATTATTTTCTTTTAGTTTTTATTGTACAATAACACATTACTTTATGGTCACATGGCAGCCAAAAGTGACCAAACCGATCTTATGATTGCAGGAACCTTCACTGCAGTGATGTTAGTTACCAATACCCCCAGTCCTGAGCAGCTGATTCATTTTAGACAGAGGCTTACTGTCTGCCTTTGCAGCTTTTTAGACTTGTTTGTCTTCTCATTCTGTTATTTTCAAAATGAGATTAAACAAACAAATATTGTTAATGCAATACTCACTGAAAGGACATTAAGGGCAATATTCAGAAATAAGCATGTTTTTAAAAATCACATTTAGGCTATTTTCCTTTCCATAGAATTATATTAAGTATTTGAAAAACAAAGAACAGTTATATAAAACATATGAATGCATCCATAACAAGAGCGTAACATGGTGTCTTACAAACATAATAAACCATTGTGAGACAAAAGCATCGCCCAGAAACAAAATAAGTGTTTTTGCATGGTCAAATCTGTAAATAGTAGTACAATTAAATCACAGCAACACCTCATCTGTATAGTGCCTTGCTTCCAGTGAACCCTCACACTTTGCATATGTAGGTCCGAGGCAGAATGTCAGGAGGGAGTGAGGGGCTCGGGAACGAGTATATTGAAGTGCAGAGGAAGAAGGACCTGGCAGTGGTAATTGGATAGCGTGAGGTGGTTGGAGAATTCGCTCTTGGCGAACAGGTGAGGATGAACATCATAAGAAGGGGAAGGTTAAGGGTGGGGGAAAAAAAGGGGGGTGAGGGGGTGGGGAGAGTGCCTCGGCAGAGCCCTGCTAAAGGAGGCATACATACTTGATGATGGAAGAGAATTAGGGCAGGCAACAGCCCCAACTTCTCTAGATCATAGAAAAGAAAGTGGAAGGCGAGTGCAGGGATATGTTCTTATTGTCCTATCACAAAAGGGGTGGATGGTGGGATCAAGGTGTGGGAACCCAAGACGGTGGAGTGGAGCAGGCCCAGGCAGGGGGGCATAGCCTCCAGCAAACCCTACCATAGTCCCGGGACCACCCCTCCACCCCAGAAACCACATTGAGAAGGAGGTACAGTAGCACATGACTGCAAAGACAGAATTTAAATAGTATGAGTTGAGGGCTAGGAAGAGTACACGTGAAACAATCAAGGGGTCAAATTCCATCAGGATAGCCTGCAGAGCAGGGTGATAATTAGAAGTAATCTTAGGGGTTTCGTCGTTTTGTTTGCATAACTCGGATATAGTCAGGTGTATGTTTGAAATGTGTCCAGCACAACCAGGTTTGTATATATTTTGTAATATTATCATTAGAAATGGCTATCAGTTCCTCCATTTCCACTATTCTGTCTATTCTGGAAAACCACTCGGAAATGGAAGGGGCTCTAGTGTTGCCCCACAGGACGGGGATGCACATTCTAGCAGCATTGGTCATATGCACGGATAAAGACTTATGGAAGGAGCGACCTAAATTGGGATTGAGATTTAGCAGGTAGTGAGCAGGTGAGTATTCCGGTTCAAAGGTGGTCACTTTTGTTAGGGTAGAGTGGACAATTTGCCGGAATGTTTGAATTTCTGAACATGCCCACCAAATGTGAAGCAGGGATCCCGGTTCCCGGTTGCATCTCCAACAAAGGTTGGAGACTGAGGGGTTGAATTTGTGGAGCAAGGTCGGAACCCTGTACCAGCGAGTGAGGATCTTGTAGCCGTTTTCTTGGGCAATAACATTAAGCGTACCCTTGAGGGTAATTTCAAATGCTCGTTGCCATTGTGTATCCAAGAGGGAAATATTAAGGTCGGATTCCCATTTCTCGCATGCAATTGTTTTCACAGAGCAGTTCGCGAAGAGCAAGGAGTATAAGGTGGAGACAAGATGTGGCTGGGGGGAATCTTCTAGGCAGAGCGATTCAAACTGAGTGGGGGGTCGTGTCCAGGAATCTTTTGTGAGAGAGTGAGAAAGAAAGAGGCAGACTTGCATGTACAACCAGGCAGGGAAATCCTTGTTCAGCATGTGAGAGGAAAGTTGTTCACGGGTTATAAGACTCGTACAAGAAAATAAATGTTTGGCCAATACTTGCTTGTGTGGCCAGGAGGTAGCCAGAAAGTGAGAGGATAGTCCAGGCGTAAACTCTGGGTTGTGACAGCTATTTTCCATTATATACATGCAAAGTTAACCTAAAATAAAGACAAATGTTGAATTCAAGGTCTCATAATGATATTTAAAAATATACATACCTCAAAAAGCATGTGACACAAGTTTAGGTGGATTGCTATTACAACAAATGGTGAGATGCAGACTAGAATGTTAGTACAGTGACCTGAGCTTTTAGTTTCTTTTTGTTCTACCCGCTCGTGTGTACCAGGGTTTACAGTCTACCATCATACCCAAGTTCATTCATCACAGTTTATCCACTCCTGTCACACCATACTTTCACCAGTCCAGATCCATGATTATGCAACAAAGATTCCATCTCCCTAACTCCGTTTGGAATAGTTATGCTATCCCTTTAATTTTCCTTCCACTTCCCAAGGCTCTTTTTTCAGTTAATTAAATTCACCTCACCAGTATCACTGGCTACGCCCAACCAGCTGCTGATGAGACCTATGCTTGTTGTCACACTCGTAGAGGGAAACATTATTTTCCCTTTCATTTACAGTTGTGGTAATTAACTTCTAGGGTAAAGCTTTGAGTTTGAGCTGAATAAGCAAACAACATGGCCGGGTTTGGCCAGATTTGCACCTCTGGTTAATTTAATGGTGATATTATTACTGCCAGTTGTGATTGGCTTTTTGACCTGCCCATCGGCTTGCTTCACATAGTAAACAAAACAGCTGGGAGATCTCAGCAGTTAAAAACATGAGGCAACATCACCAGCTGTCTATTTTGTGTCAACAACAATCTCAGGAGTTGGCAATTGTGGCCAGAATCCAATGGAAGCAGAATTATTGTGCTGGTCATCCTGTTTTTATAAGCAAGGCATCATTCATGATTGACAATTGCTCTACATTACTATTGGATGGTAATGATAATGGATTTACTTATGGGACATTTTTGGGGAATTTCTTTTGCAACAAAATGTATCACATGGGGCGGAGGGAAAATTCCTGGAGGCACCCTTAAATGTTAAAGTGGTTTCCATAACTCTATAACTCTAACTCTAAATTTTTCTTTTCTTTTTAAACGGTTTTTATTGAAGGCAAAAGAAACATGGTACAGTAACATGCAGTAGAATGATTTGGTACATGCCGTGATACAACCAGTCACAGTAAATATAGTACTACAGCATATAACATTCGAGGAATAGGTAACAATGTGATACGCATAAGAGATCGACCCGGCATCCCGGCCGAGGTCACAATGCGTAGATGGGCCCCCTCATAGAAGGGGTCTCAACCAAAACAAAGGTATAACACTGAATAAGATATGCCAGGGGCCGAGTGGGGAGAGGGGGCTGGGAAGGCAGGGTTGGGATGAAATCAGGGTAGGTAGGAGAGGGTTACGGGGGGGAGGTAACAGCAGGTAACCGGGGGAAGCCTCAAACCCCCCCGGGGCCCCAGTGGGGAAAGAGGGTCGGTAAGGAGGACTTCACAATCAGGTGAGTACAAGGCTGTCGTCAAGACCTGGTGGTAGGCAATGGTCAACCCAAGGCCGCCAGAGCCGTTCGTAGGGGGTCAGTTTATCCAATAAAATTGCTTCCGTTTTAGCATGCAGCATGGCTTGGGTAACTCTGTGTAGCATGGTCAGATGACAGAGCGTGGGGGTTTTCCATGCTTTCGCGATGGTCTGCTTAGCAGCAGTCGTGACATAGAGGTAGAGTTTGAATTGACGGTGGGTGAGGTTAGGTGGCTTGCGATTCAGGAGAGCTGAAGCCGGGTCAAGGGCAAGAGAGGTGCCAAACATGGTAGTTAGGGTATCGTGTACTTTGGACCAGAAGGTTCGCACCACAGGGCATTCCCACCAGATATGTGCGTGGGTGCCTGGGGAGTCGCATCCCCGGAAGCAACGGGGGGAGTACTGAGGTACGTATTTAGAGATCCTAGTGGGAACCAGATACCACCTGGTAAGGACCTTGTAATTGGTTTCAAGTGCTACAATATTTGGGGATGCCGATTTGGTAGCCTGCCAAATTTGCATCCAGTCCTCATCGTCAAGCGTGATATGTAGGTCTCGTTCCCATTTGGCTGTGTATGCGGGCGGGGAGGTCTCCTGAGCGGACAGGAGATGGGCATAGAGGTCAGAGAGGAGCCCCCGTCTGTGAGGGTCAGTATTGCATGCGCGTTCAAATGTCGAGAAGGTGGTGGTGCTCTCTCTAACCGGAGTAGCTTGTGTAAAGAAATGCTTAAGTTGTAGGTAGCGGAATATTTCCCCAGATGGGAGATTGTGCGTTTCTCGCAGGGTAGGGAATGGGTAGAAGGTGCGCGGAGTGAAGAATTGATGGGCCCATATCAGACCAGCACTAGTCCAGGCGGAGAAGGAGTTCCGAGAGGACCAGGCCGGGTAGAAGGATGGATTGCGGAGAAAAGAGAGAAGGGGGTTATGAGGAGATTGCTGGTGGAAGCGTCGGCTAAGTCTGTCCCAGATAGTCAAGCTATGTTTCGTGATTGGGTTAGTAATACTCCTCCGTTGCGAAGGCAGTAGCCAGAGTAGGTTGGCCACGGATAATGGATCGCTTTCCACTGCTTCAAGGGAAACCCACAGCGGAATTTCCTTCGTGGCATGGTATTTAGGGAGCTGAGCAAGTTGTGCTGCGTAATAATATTTGGCGAAATGTGGTACACCCAGCCCGCCGCGAATACGTGGGCGGTATAGCGTCTGTCTCGGTAGACGAGGCTTAGAGTTGCTCCAAACAAAGTCCAAGGCCCGTTTCTGTAAGATGCGTAAGTAGTAAGCCGGCACCTGTATGGGGAGTACCCGAAAGAGGTACAAGATTTTGGGTAAAATGGACATCTTAAGCACCGTGATTTTCCCCATCCAGGATAGGGGCAGGGAGGACCATTTAGACATGAGGTTCGATAGTGTAGACAGCATGTGGGGGTAATTAGCGGAAAAGAGTCCAGCAGGGTCTGCGGTGAGTTTAACTCCCAGATAAGGGATATACGAAGTCGCCCAAGGGAACGGGAGTGAGGACCTAAGGTGGTCGTGGACATCGGTTGGGAGAGATACATTTAAAGCTAGTGATTTTTGAGGATTAACTACCAGGCCTGAGACTGAGCCAAAGTCCGCTAGGGTGCGTAGGAGGCTAGGAACCGACAATAGGGGGGCAGTGAGAAAAACGAGGACATCGTCTGCAAAGAGGCAGAGTTTATGGTGATGCCCACCCAGTTCAAGTCCCTTAATATCGGGATTAGCGTGAATAAGCATAGCAAGGGGTTCAATAGCTAGGGCGAATAGAAGGGGGGAGAGGGGGCAGCCTTGTCGCGTGCCCCTTTCAATGGGGAAGGGGTCCGATCGAAAGCCTGAATAGTGAACATATGCTCTAGGGTTCCGATAAAGGGCATTCACCCATTGCAGAAAATGCAAGCCGAATCCCCATCGACCGAGGATCGAGGTGAGGTAAGGCCAGGACAAGGAGTCGAAGGCTTTGCAAATGTCGAGGGAGAGGAAACAGGAGGGAATGCGTCGTTGTCTAGCGATGTGGGCTAGGAGAGTAGCTCGTCTGACATTATCTCCAGCTTGGCGGGACGGAATGAAGCCCGTTTGGTCAGAGTGAACTAAAGTTCCGATAACGGTGTTGAGACGGGTAGAAAGGGCTTTGGCTAGTAGCTTAATGTCTATATTCAGTATGGAGATGGGTCTAAAGTTAGACCAAGAAGTGTGGTCAGAGTTGGGTTTATGGATCATGGATATTGCAGCCGTAAGTGACTCCTCCCGGAAGGGGTGACCACCGAGCAAGGAATTGAGCGCCCCTACCAGAGGGGGGAGCAGAATAGGTGCAAAGCGTTTATAATAAGTAGCGGAGAAGCCATCTGGGCCTGGGCGCTTACGTGGTTTCAAAGACTTTATAGCCTGATGCAGTTCTTCAGCTGTGAGGTGCTGTTCCAGCATTTCCCTATGGGCGGATGACAGGGAAGGGAGTTGGACAGAAGACAGGAGAGCGTCCAGCTGTGACTGATCGAACCCTGAGGGATTCTTGTAGAGTGTTGTGAGTTTGTCGCGAAATTTGCGTAGGATTTTAAGGGGATTGCTGGAGTAGGTGTCCTTGGATAGTTTAAGACGTATGGGTTTCGGAGTGTAGTCAGCCTTACGCAGTGTCAGAGCCAGGAACGTATCAGGCTTATTCGCTTTCATATAAAGAGTGTGTTTAGATTTTCGGAGCGTTTGTTCTGCCGATTCCGACAGGAGGAAGTCTAATTCCAGACGTGCTTTGTCAAGAGCCTGTTTAGTGGAAGGCTTGGGTGTCTCCTGAAAGTCCGCTGAGGCCTTGTAAAAGGCTGCTTCAAGCTTGTGGAGCAGAAGACGCTTTTCTTTGCGTATGTAGGAGGCTCTGCTAATGCAAATGCCTCTAATAACGGGTTTGTGGGCTTCCCACAAGGTCAATGGGGATGTGTCTGGGTGAGAGTTAGTAGTCAGGTAGTCGGTGATGGCTCGCTCGATTTCCTGGCGATGAGTAGGGTTGGCCAACATGCTGTCATTGATTTGCCAAGTGCGAAGGTTAGGTTTCGGCACCATGGAAGAGAAGGAGGTGAGCACCGCATCATGGTCTGACCAAGAGCACGGTACAATGGTAGAAGCGGTGATAAGTGGAGACGTGCCCACGTGGGTAAGAATGTGGTCAATCCGGGAAAATACTTTATGTGGATGAGAGTAGTGAGTGTATTGCCGCCGCATGGGGTTGTGCTCGCGCCATGTGTCTAAGAGTGAGTGTTGGTTCAGAAGCTGTTGAAAAGAAAGTCGTTGTGGAGTCATCGGGGTAGGGGATTTGTCAAGCAGGGGATAGAGCATTTGGTTCGAGTCGCCGCAAAGCAATAGCGTACCGCTCTTGTGCGTGTCAGTGACGGACAATAGGTGGGAAAGAAAGGCCTGGGGATTTTTGTTAGGGGCATAGTAAGATACGACCGTGACCTCAGAGTCAAGAAGTTGACCCACCAGGAGGAGGTACCGACCCTCTGGGTCTTTAATCTCTTTTCGAGGCGTGAAAGGAGTAGTTCTATGAAACGCTATCAGTACCCCGCGTTGCTTCGTGGGGGCAGAGGCCGTATAGACCTGTGGATATTGGTGACCAAAGTGTTTGGGAGTAGATTGTGATGAGAAATGCGTCTCCTGAAGGCAAGCCACATGAATGGATAGTGAAGAAAACGACACACATGAATGGATAGTGAAGAAATAGTGAAGAAAACGCCTTGTACATTTAAGGTAAGCACATTCAAGGTTGACATGGTGAAGATTGGAAGTCGTGAGAGGGACGTAGGAGTCGGAATCCAGGGGTAGGAGGCTCCCCCCGGGGGGGGGGGGGAGGACGGGAAGGTAGACCAGAAGGAGGGGGGGGGGTAGGGAAGCTGGGAAAGAGAAGCTTAGGGAGCGTTTAAAGCTTAAGTAAACCTATAGGGGTCCTCCGGAAGGAACTGTGGTTCCCGCCGGTAGGAATCAAAGGGTCCAATAGATGCCAATCCAGACAAGGCTGGCTCTAGTGGACAAAAAGTGGGGTGCAGTGAGCAGTCCCTGGGACTAGGACAGCCTAAGAAAACTTATAACGTAATGATGTAAAGAATTCGAGTCATTTATACAGTAAACTCTGAACTGTAAAACTAATTAGGGTGGGCAACCATACCCAACTATATCAACATAAGTAGGCAACCAGGGTATCGAGCCCCGAGTGCCTACAGCATACCAATGCACTCAGAACAGGCAGTGATGGTGTTGGGGGAAGAGAAGATGGCATGGCTGACTGTTAGTAAGCTTGCTTAGCAGGCGTAGCGAGAATCACTATGACCCATCTGTGGGTAATGTACAACCAGTATGGGGGGGGGGGTCAATGTGGGGGCAAGTAAACAACCATAAATGCCTGGTATGAGTGCACCGAGCAGCATAACTGGCTGCGTAGTGTGAAGGGAGAAAAAAAAAAATGGGGGGTCATAGTTACTGAGCCTAGGGGACACCAGAACCGTGGTACCCAAAGGGGTCGGCAGAGCTGCAAAGCGCTTACCAAGGCATTGGAACGCTGGTGAATGGCTCGGTGTCCCATCAGTCCATGGAGTCTTCTGGAGCTTGTGCAGGACGTGGAGTTGGTGAAGAATAGCGGCCTCTCTTGTGGATTCCTAGTTGGGCGTCTTGACCAGCGTGGGCTTGCGATTTCTGTGGTGAGGAGGATGTAGCTCGGCGTTTAGAGCCTTCTGGCGAGTGTTCTGGGGGCGTCAAGTGAAGTTCCCGGAAAACGTGTAGCAGGTCTTCTGATGTTTTACATTGGTAGGAGGTACCTTTGTAAGAAAAACGTACCGCAAAGGGAAAGATCCAGCGGTAGACGATCTTATGGTGTTGCAGGGTTAGCAAGTGAGGTTTCATAGCTTTGCGCTTAGCAAGGGTGGCTTGTGATAGGTCTTGAAAAAACTGGTAGCGATGACCTTGAAAGATTAAGGTTTCCCGGTTGCGGGCTGCAGCGATGAGTTGTTCTTTGGAGCGGAAATAATGAAGTTTCACTATTATGTCCCTTGGGGGTCCTTCGTCTGAGCGAGGGGCTAGGGATCTATGAATCCTGTCCATTTCCAAGCGTTCAATTGGTATAGAGGGGGCTAGTTCTTGAAAAAGCGCTGTTATGGTAGATTAAAGGTCCTCAACCGATTCCGGGATACCCCTGATCCGTATATTGGATCTCCTGGCCCTGTTTTCAAAGTCCTCCAAGCGGGATTGCAGGGTCAGGTTCTCCTCCCTGAGGGTCTCAAGCTCCTCAGCGTGGTTACCTGTCGCTACCTCTAGTTCATCAGTACGCTGTTCCAGTACAGTCGTGCGGTGGCCTACTTCTCGGATTTCATGTGTGAGCCTGTCAGTTATGGTATCAGAGGTAGTTTTCAGGGCTCGGGTGAGCATCCGCTCGAATTGCTGGAGGAGGTCAGTTTGTGAGGCGTCGCCCCTGAGCATAAGTGGGGTCAGCCCAAAGTCTGGGTCAAGGTCCCCCTCCTGTGGATGGGCAGAGGGATGCGCACGGGGGGAGTGTGAGGTGATCTGGAAGATGACGGGCCCGCCATCTTGGAAGATGATTTGAGTAGCACGTCCCGGATGGATTTAGTCTTTATCTTAGACTTGGTGCCTCCGTATACCATTGCAGGTAGGTCAGACAGTTGGGTCTGTTTGTGGTAAGGTAGGTATCGATGACTCGAAGCGGCTGGGCTGTCCTATCCCCAGAGATGTGAAGTTCTAGGCTGTCATGTCATGCCTAGAAGGCTCCGCACATGCCGCCATAGGAACGGTGGAGTTGGTAGCTGAGGGGGATATGATACTTTGAGCGTGGAAACAGCTGTATAGGACCAGAAAAGTAAACGTCCTGAGGCAGAGAGTTAGAGCTGGGAAGAAGGGCTATTGTTGTGACACCGTAAGCAGCCAAGATGGCGGGTAGCTCTCTAAAAACCTGAGGGAGTGATAGGTCCCAGAGTGGGGTGTGCCGCAGGGTAGTAGTGCAGAGGAGCAGAGGGTGGAAACACAGGGCTCCTGAAGGGGGATCACTGCTGATTATCAGATCGCGTTGCCTGTGAGGAAAGGCTGCGGCCGCTGTGTAGGCCCTGGATCCGGTCCAGGTGTACCTGTGAGTCTGCCTCCAGCAGAGGGGTCCGTGACCAGCGTAGGTGGCACTGATGGGTCTCTTGGGGAGTGTGGAGGACTGTAGATGGCTAGGGGGTACTGCAGTGGCACTATGGGCTCCCCCGCCGCGATCGCGGCGTTTTCAGGCAAGGCCGCGGCTCGGATCTCGTGTGCAGGCCTCAAAGGGAGTTCATGGAGTAATCTCCCATTATGCTCATAGGCGTATGGTCCGTTGCGGAGAACGATCGGTTCCCGCTCCAGGGGGTGCCCGTGGCGCTCCGGATGGTCCGGCGAGGCCGCGGGCTTCGCAGGCGAGTCCGCGGCTTCCGGGTGTTACTAGGCCGCACTTTTCCGGGAGAGAATCGGGCCGCCGATGTCGCTGAAAAGCCTCAATATATGTAGGGGGCACTCGGGAAAGTCTGTCTATATGCTTTAAAAGGATTTTTTTGTGTCCAAAGCTTGCGGATGGCAATAGATTAGATTGCCTGTCATGGAGCTCTCTCACAAGCGTCCTCCTCGGACAGCTCAACTCTAAATTTTTCATACAGATCTCTACATCTATTTGGACAGGGGAATAGAGAAGAGATCCATGTCCCTAACAGCACAAGGAGAAGGGGCTTTGTAAGGTCCCACGTGGCTAGGCACCCTTTCCGTGCAGAGAGCACATGGCCTAGTATGGTTTAGAGGTTGCATGCTTGCTCCCTTTCCCTTTTCTGGAAATTCAGGATGTATGCTCATATAAGGGACTGGTAGAGTTTTGAGGGAGACCCTACCCTGTTTATTTTTGCCTATGATCCCCGCCTTAAAATATTACATACTAGACCCAAAGAGCTCTTAAGTGAAAAACCATGCAACCCCCCAATAAATATGGTGTAAGGGCCCCCTAAAAATCCATACAAGACTCATTTTAATTTTAAAGGGGACCCCACAAAAAGACATAAAAAAAAAAAGATGTGACCAAAATCCATACCAAACCCTTACCTGAGCATGTAGCCACTCTGGACAGGAAAGGCTAGAGTGTAGTGCCCTCAAAAGCTTTTTGAAAACTTTTTAATTTATTATATTTTATGTGTGCTTGTTTTTTCATGGGTAAATAATACATATTTCATTCACATGTACTTAAATTGTGTAAATTGGTCACTACAAACCTACTCCTCAACCTATTATGTAAATTATCCTGATTTATCTTGGGTTTTAACTGACGTAAATCAATTTACTCATCTCAAATATTTTCTCATCTAGCAACTTTAAAATCATTCATCTAATTTTAGTATTGTAGTATTGTACCTATAAATAATGTAAATGGAAAAATTTTGCTTGGAGGCACAAAATACTGCAAAGGCTTACACAAAGGACTAAAGGTATAAACCCAGATAGGCAAAAAAGGTTCTAGAAGTATAAATGAATGTGCTGCAGGCAGATACATTAAGGTTTTATGAAGGTGAAAGACATATTTTAGAGGAAATTTGTGGCATTCATTGCAAAGCAGTATAATCCTTCACAAACAAAACACATCATAATTTGACTTGTATAGCTCTGATTTTGTTTTAATGGTTTCCTCTGGTGGCAAGTTCTTGAACAAAAAGGTAATCGTATTACTCTGCTTTCTCATTTACTGTATTTCAATAATCACAATTCTCTCTTCATCTTTGAATGATTCAGGAATTTAACATTCAAGGTAAAAATAGCTGATGACATATAAAACATACTAAAGTGAACTTTATACATTAAACAATGAAAAAAAGTTTTCAAATGGGAAGAAATACATAATTTGAGTTGATAACTAACTTCTGTAGCTAGCCTTTGTTGGTATTCCTGGCCAAACCTTTTTATTTAGTAAATTTAAAATAAATCTATAGTGGTTTCAATCATATTTAATACTAGATACATGCGTTACACTTTTTATTGCAAAGCATAATGATATTTCTAGTAAGAGATACAAGCAGTACCTGCTCATTTTAGGGATGCCTTCATCTAATACAAAATCCATGGGGTGGGGGGCATATTAGAGACAGAAACGGGTGGGTGTCTCTTCTCTTTTTTTTTTGAAATTCTTTTTATTGAGTCTCTTCTCTGATTAATTCAACTGCATGTGTCTTAAGAATACAATAGAAGAACAGGAGAAACAATTATACCAGTATACTCATTGCAAAGTAGCAAAATGGCGCTGCAAAGTGCCTGAAGTGGAAAATAAGGTGTATTCTTTCATAATATTTTATATTTGCCCGACTAAAAAATAAGACAAAAACATACTTTTAACATACACTCTGAGTTTACCTCACCACACTTTCATGAGTTGCTACCTGGAGTGGGAGTAGTCTGGGGAAAGAATACCGGGTCTTGTAATTTATATGGAATTGTTATTTATATGAATAACAGTTAATTGTAATCTCACAATGTCATGTACCTTGTATCTGTACCTAATCATACTTAATATGTGAATCAAACAAGATTAGCTAGTGTTTCAGAAATTTCTGTACAGAAAGAAATATAAGGTTAAAATAACAGTTACAGACTCAAACATCATTGTGATTCTTATGTTTTTGGAATATGGTGAGAATATGTCAAATAATTGTGTGCCTTGATGTACCACCCTCCCACCCAACCTACTTTCTTGTACCTTTTAAAGACTTCAGTTCCAGTAATTTGTCCCTGCATCTTTTCCCACAAAGCTGTATATCTATTCTGATTGGAACAGATATTTAAAAATAAAGGACTGCTGGCTTGACGCAGCACTGAGACTGATCTGTGTAAGCTCTCCACTACGGTCATGTAATATTTTTTAGGCTTCCCGTTGTGATGGCACTGGAACAAATCACCTTTTCACTGGTTTACTGGTTTACAAAAACAGTGTCACTAAATAATAATCACCTAGTTTTCCAAAAGTGTTGTTGACTGTTAATGCCAATGGCCACTGTTTTATAATCCTAAATTTATTGCAATAGAGTAGATGAAACTTTGAGGACATGAATCTGTTGAGATTTAACCTCCTGATTATTCTTTGAAAAGGAAAGTTTGAAGATACACCTGTCTTATACAGTACAGTAAATTGTTCTAACAAGTCACCCGGTACAGAGTGAATTAGGGATCTCAAAGGCTAAACTGCAGCCGTATATCTCCGATATTACCAAAGACAAAATGTTACATATCTTGACAGGGCATAAAATATATTCATCGCCATATTAAATGCTTTAATTCCTAAAAAAAAGGCCCCTTTGTCTTCTCTACAGTATATGATCTGTATAATTGCACAGTCAGGGAAGGTGTTAAAGAAAAAGATTTCATAGAACAGTAGTCGTAAAATGCCAGATAAATGAATCATTGTAAAGAACGGATAACATCTAAAATGATTGCTTCATTTAATATAGTCCTGACAACTTTTTAACATTGATTGAGGTCAAACAGAAAGATAAACCAACTTCTCAAAAGCAGCAATTCAACTTCTTTGATATTGCATATCCAAAGGAAACATGCTGGATTCTTCTATGACCTTCTTTTAGATCCAAATCTTTCTGTACTTCTTTCCTCCACAACTGTCCCTATTTTAGGTCTGATGTACAGTTTAGCATAAATCTATAACTTAACTAAATTGTGTTTATATTTACCTAAAAGATCAAGTCTGCATTTTTTAAATATGTAAAAAGAAATTTTCCAGCAAGTGTTAAAATAAAAAGATAAATTCAGCTTCTGTTGAAATATTCACTTCACCTATGGTGCAGTTCCCCACAGACTCACTGCTATGAGGACCAGTGCTGGGCCTCGTCTGGGTTGAATGATGCCCTTCATCATTTTACCCACTTGCTGTGATACTAGGCTGTTGTGGACACTCCCCCTTTGTAGTGTAATTATGACATCTTGGGATTACAGTACTACTACATTAAAAGGCCCCTACACAGAACTCTGCACAGAAGTAAGGACTAATGATGCTGGTGGAAAGGAGGAAGGACCCATTCATCACGTGACTGACCTAAAGACTGCTGGCTTTAAAGTATGTTTTTAAACTCTCTAAGAAGTCAAGAAGTTTCTTGTACAATTGCATTTTTTAGGCAGTCTGAACTTATAATGTGTTGGCAGCTGAAACCAATGAACCACTAATAGTATTAAAAATGAGTAAGATAACTAATGTATTAGAATGTTAAGATATCAGGTAGGAAAAGAACAAAACACAGATGAGCCACCAAGTGCAAGTATTGAGCCCAGAGTCACCCCAAAGTAAGAAAGTTTATTTCAAAAAGGTTTACTACTTCATAATAAACAAGACTACCAAGGATTCTTAACTAAGGAAATGCTAAAAATGTTATATGAGAGCAGGATGCTGTACCAAACAGCTGCTGCCATGAAATTCTCCAGCCAATTGTCACACATAACAGGAGCAGGAACATCACTGACCTAATATGGCAATATGGCCATTATCCAAATATGGCCATGTGGGCATATTTGGTCAACAATGTCACCATCATGTTTTCCCCTTTGTAAAGTGCAGCTTTGGGGCAAGGAATTCTGCTGCCACAGCTTATTTGGAAGGCATTCTGCTGTTTTTTGATAATCTCCCATGGGTTTGGTCCGAAACGCGTTTGGCCCAAACCTTAGCTCACCCCTACCCATAACTATCTCAAAATGAAAATATATGGAACATTTGGAGATTACTGCCAGTGATTAATATAAAATTAGTTCAAATATAGTGCACAACATAATATCTAGTATTTTATTACCCCCCATAAGTAAGAGGGTGGTAATGAATTTGCGTAATGTTGTATTTTAGGAGTAAAGTAACGTTTGTTATTTCTGAACCATGCTTTGAAGGTGGCAAAGGTTTTTAAAATATTTTATACAGAGATGGCTACAAGTCCTTGGTAGTCCCCTTTATTAAGTTGTAAACAGTTTAAATTAGACTCCGATATAAATTGTTCTATCTACAGCAAATATATTATAAATGTACAATTGAAATCGAATTGCAGCCTTTTAAAAAGACAAAAAGAAAAGCTCTCTGAGTGCAGAGAAATGTATTTTAAAATATAAACAATAGCTGAAGCAACTCACAAGATGCCACGGTATTAAAGCTGTGTAACATCAGGGAATGTATGAAGCTCCTCTAGGTGGTGCCATCTATCCACACATGAGGCAGTGCATGATATAACCGTCCGTCACAGGAGGGAAGGTGCCGGCTGTCTCTAGCGGCGTCCGGAACAAAGACTGCAATGTGGAGATGAAGGAGGAGATGGGCCACGTCACCAGGCAGCTGTGGAATGCTTAGTGCATTCTGTGCATTCCAAGCATTCCACAGCTTCCTGGTGACGTGGCCCATCTCCTCCTTCATCTCCACATTGCAGTCTTTGTTCCGGATGCCGCTAGAGACAGCCGGCACCTTCCCTCCTGTGACGGTCGGTTATATCATGCACTGCCTCATGTGTGGATAGATGGCACCACCTAGAGGAGCTTCATACATTCCTTGATGTTATACAGCTTTAATACCGTGGCATCTTGTGAGTTGCTACAGCTATTGCTTTTATTTTAAAATAAATTTGTCTGCACTTAGAGCGCATTTCTTTTTGTCTTTTTTTCTGCTTCAGAGTTTCCTCACTTTTGAGAAGAGCTGCTCAGTGCCATTGGACATTCACACTTTGGGACTTTGTATTCATGAACACTTGGTATTTATTTTTTTTCTAATCAGTCCCTTCCATCTGTTATTTCCCATTCCCCACTTTCCTCTCCCCTTTTTAATTGTTGTCTTCACCCTTCATATGCTGGTGGTTTTTAGCGCTCTTATATAGTTGTTTAATTGCAGCCTTTTAACTGTGTTTCTAAGCAATGAAAATCACAAACAATGTGTGCATTCTGGTATCTGTAGGTCACAAATAAAACTGTCTGGTTCTTTACTTGTGAAGCATTAAAGGAAGTCAATGCCAATCAAAGCTGCTAACAAACTGTAATGAATGACCTGCAGGTTCTAGCAATGAACCCAAGTAAGTAGCTAAGCTAATGTGGTTTTCATGCTTAGAAAAGCTTCATGAAAGGCATTTTGTACAAAAGAGGACAGAAGAACAATAATACCAAAGCTCATGAACAATAGGTGACCATGAACAATCATCAGAAAAACTCAATGTTTTCACAAAAGCATCTTCTGAGCTTGCACTTAAATGACTATAGAGTGGGGAGGGGGAAAAAGGCTTTTATGGTAGAAAAACTATAAATTTTCAGCAAAACCAACTGATATTTACCCCAATATCAGACCTGAATGGATCAAGAGAGCAATGTCTTATGCCAGTGAGTACATATATACCAAACAACTGGTGTTGTGCCAAATGGACATCTGTTAGGGCATTGAGTAAACTGACAAATAGAGTTGAGCGAACACCTGGATTTCCGGGTTCAGTGGGTTCGGCCGAACTTGAAAAAAAAGTCCAGGTTCGTGACCCAAACTTAACCCGAACTTTACCCCGATCCCAAACCCCATTGAAGTCAATGGTGACCCGAACATTTGAGCACTAAAATGGATCTAAAAAAAAAAATGGAAAGGGCTAGAGGGCTGCAAATGGCAGCAAAATCTTCTTAAGAGCATGTCAAGTGCTCTGCAAACAAATGTAGATAGGGAAATAACTTAAAATAACATAAAAAACATAAAAATAAAAATGAATCATCTTGATCTAGGAGGACGAGGCCCATATGGAGTAGGAGGTTGAGGTGGTAGTGGATGTGGCGGTGTAGGTGGAAGTGGGGGTGGAGGAGGACGAGGTAGCCAACACTGGTTTTTGTTTTTAATTTTACATTTCTTTTTAAATGAGGGTACACCCCAAAAGAGTGAGAAAGATCAAAAATACAACAATGGCTGGGTAAGGCCGGTATACATGTCTATTCTGGGCAAGTCCTGTGGGATCCATGCCTGGTTCATTTTAATGAATGTGAGCTTGTCCACATTGGGTCTGGACAGGAGGCTGCGCTTGTCTGTGATACACTGGCTGCAGGGCAGGCCAGCACCTCCAAGGCATAAAGGGAAAGCTCAGGCCATGTGCCCAATTTGGAGACCCAGAAGTTGAAGGGGGCAGACCCATCATTCAGTTAGTCTAGGCGTGTGCACACATACTGCTCCACCATGTTGGTGAAATGCTGCCTCCTGCTAAGACGTTCCATATCAGCTGGTGGTGCTGCTGCTTGGTGTGGCATGCTGACAAATCTTTTCCACATTTTGGCCACGCTAACCCTGCCTTCTGATTTGCTGGCAGTGCCCTGGCTGTGTTGGTGACCTCTTCCTCCTCCTCTGCCTTGGCCTTTTGCTTCCACTGTGCCCCTGCTGTCAGGTGGGAATGCCACCAGCAGCGCGTCTACCAGTGTGTGCTTGTATTTGCGCATCTTCCGATCACGCTCCAGTGAGGGAATTAAGGACGGTACGTTGTCCTTGTAACGGGGATCCAGCAGCGTGGCCACCCAGTAATCAGCACAAGTTACAATGTGGGCAACTCGGCGGTCGTTGCGGAGACACTAAAGTATGTAATCGCTTATGTGTGCCAGGCTGCCCAGAGGCAAAGAAAAGCTATCCTCTGTGGGAGGTGTATCCTCTGTGTCCTCTGTATCCCCCCAGCCACGCACCAGTGATGGCCATGAGCTGGCCTGGGTGCCACCCTGCTGTGAACATGGTACCATCTCCTCCTCCATCTCCTCCTCCTCATCCTCATCATCCTCCAGAACTGTGCCCCTGCTGGACAATTGAGTACCTGGCGTTTGTGGGTGCAGGAACCCACCCTCGGAGCCACTTGTGAATGACTGCCCTGAAAGCCTTGGAAATGATACCTCTTTCTCCTCCTCCTCCTGTACCACATCCTCTTCCATCATCACCCAAAGCGTTTTTTCAAGGAGGCATAGAAGTGGGATAGTTAAGCTGAGAACGGTGTCATCGGCACTCTCCATGTTAGTGGAGTACTCAAAACAGCGCAGCAAGGCACACAGGTCTCGCATGGAGGCCCAGTTATTGGTGGTGAAGTGGTGCTGTTCTGCAGAGCGACTCAAGCGCGCGTGCTGCAGCTGAAACTCCACTATGGTCTGCTGCTGCTCGCACAGTCTGGCCAGCATGTGCAAGGTGGTGTTCCACCTTGTGGGTACGTCACATATGAGGCGGTGAGCTGGAAGGCCGAAGTTACGCTGCAGCGCTGACAGGTGAGCAGCAGCAGGGTGAGAACGCCGAAAGTGCACACAAACCGCCCGCACTTTCTGCAGCAGCTCTGACATATTGGGGTAATTTCTAAGGAACCTCTGCACCACCAAATTCAGCACATGCACCAGGCAAGGGATGTGTGTCAAACCGGCTAGGCCCAGAGCTGCTAAGATTTAGTCCGTTATCGCACACCTTCAGGCCAGGCTTGAGGCTCACTGGCACCAACCACTCATCGGTCTGCTGTTCAATGCACTTCCACAACTCCTGCGTGGTGTGGGGTTTTTCCCCCTAACAGGCAAGTTTTAAAACTGCCTGCTGTCGTTTACCCCTGGCTGTGCTGAAGTTGGTGGTGAAGGTGTTACGCTGACCAGATGAGGAGGCGGTAGAGGATGAGAAAGCGGAGTAGGAGGAGTTAGGAACAGGAGGAAAACTGAAGTGCCCTGCAATCCTCGGTGGTGGAAGGACATGCGCCAAACTGCTATCCGCCTCAGGACCAGCCGCCACTGCATTTACCCAGTGTGCTGTTAGGGAGATATAACGTCTCTGACCATGCTTACTGGTCCACGTATCCATAGTTAGGTGGACCTTGCCACAGATGGCGTTGCGCAGTGCACACCTGATTTTGTCACCCACTTGGTTGTGCAGGGAAGGGATGGCTTGCCTTGAAAAGTAGTGGCGGCTGGGCACAACGTACTGTGGGACAGCCACCGCCATAAGGCTTTTAAAACTCTGCGTCTCCACCAGACGGAATGACAGCATTTCAAAGGCCAGGAATTTAGAAATGCTGGCGTTCAGGGCCAGGGATCACGGTTGGGTAGGGGGGTACTTCCTCTTCCGCTCCAGTGTTTGGGAGATAGAAAGCTGAACGCTTCCATGGGACATTGTGGAGATGGTTGTTGGTGACCCAGGTGGTGGTGTTGCTGGCAGATCCTCTGTTTGTGGGGTGGCAGGTGCCACTGTCACTACAGAGGTGGATGAAGAGGCCGAGACTGCAGCAGAAGAGGAAGCAGGAGGACCAGATACCTTTCTTGATTTTTGAGGTGTCTACTCCACTGCAGCTCATGCTTTGCACTTAGATGCCTGGTCTTGCAGGTTGGGCTCAGGTTAAGAAGGTTTATGCCTCGCTTCAGGCTCTGATTGCACAGTGTGCAAACCACTCGTGTCCTGTCATCAGCACATTGTCTGAAGAACCACCACGCTAGGGAGCTGGTTTTGGTGTGCTCGGTCCCTTGCTGCGTTGGGCAGTAGCAGGCGTAGTGTCTAGGGCATGGCCGCTCCGCTTTTGCACCCTGCTCCCTCTTCTGCTGTGCTAGTGGCTCTGTGCGACCACCGCCTCTTCCTCCCAACTACTAAGGTCACCTGCATGATGTTTATTTCATGTGGGGTCGAGGACCTCATCGTCCTCCACATCATCTTCCACCCAGTCTTCACCCCTGCCCTCCTTGTCGGTCTCCACAATTCGAAATTCCACAGCAGTTGACACCTGTGTTTCATCATCATCCGAGACGTGATGTGATGGTCCTCCCATGTACTCATCTTGAGACATAAGTGGTTGAGACTCGGTGCACTCAATCTCTTCCACTTCTGGGGCAGGGCTAGGTGGATGGCCCTGGGAAACCATGCTAGCAGAGTCATCAAAAAGAAGAAGAGACTGCTGCATGACTTGGCGCTCAGACTGCTTGGCTGATTTGCAAGGGGGCGAGGTGAAAGATTGATGGACATCGGCTGCAGGTGCCAACACTGACCTTTCAGCAGTAGACTGGGTGGGAGACAATGTGAAGGAACTGGAGGCACTGTCAGCAACCCAATCTACTATCACCTGTACTTGTTCTGGCCTCAACATTTGTAGAGGCACATTAGGCCCTGCCAAATACTGCTGCAGGTTCTGTCGCCTACTCACACCTGAGGAAGGTGTTTCACTTGTGCGTGTAGCTGGCACAGACCGACCACATCCTCTCCTTGCAACAGGAGCTCTACCAGCAGCACCACTACTCAGGCAATGTCCCTTATTTGACCTTCTCCTCATATTTCTCTAATTTAGGATCTTCCCCTAAATGGGTGCTTATTGAATAGTATCTCACAGTAACATATGAATGAAATTTTTTTATTTGTCCCTTTAATTGGTGATTTTTGAAGAGCAGATTAGAACAGCAGTGTCTAAACGCTGTATGTCAGTGTCACAGTAAAGTATGAATGAAAAACTGAAAAATAATTGTCCTCTTAAAGTGGTGCTTTTAAATAGCAGATTAGAACAGCAGTGTCTAAATGCTGTATGACAGTGTCACAGTAAAGTATGAATGAAAAACTGAAAAATAATTGTCCCCTTAAATTGGTGCTTGTTGAATAGCAGATTAGAACAGCAGTGTCTAAATGCTGTATGACAGTGTCACAGTAAAGTATGAATGAAAAACTGAAAAATAATTGTCCCCTTAAATTGGTGCTTGTTGAATAGCAGATTAGAACAGCAGTGTCTAAACACTGTAAGACACAGTAAAATATGAAGGAATTTTTTTTTTTTTAAATCCAGATTAGGCAGACACATATGCACTGAGCTTGCATTACATGGCCGCTGCACGCCGAATACCTAACAGACTGATAAAAGTTTTTTTTCTCCCTCCTCCTCACTGGGCTCAGGTCAGGGCAAAAAGATTGTGCACTGCACCCCCACACAATAAAATCGATGTAGATCGCTGTCTGATTAAAGTAGATTCTTCCTATTCTTTCCCTGAAAGCAATCTCCAGCCTGCCCCTACAATAATCTCCTATCTCTCCCTCAGCAGCATCAGGAACCTCTCCCTACAGTAGTTAGAGCAGAGTGACGTGCGGCGCTATGTGACTCCAGCTTATATAGAGGCTGGGTCATATGCTGCACTGGCCAATCACAGCCATGCCATTAGTAAGCATGGCTGTGATGGCTTCTAAGGGCACACTAGTTAAACGCTTGTTGATTGGCTGCCCTGCAGCTGTTGAAACCGTGCCATTAAAACCACGCCAAAACAACCAAACAACGGACTGTATCCCAAACATACAGTGAAATGTTCGGGTCCATGTCCGGGTACCGAAC
The DNA here is from genome assembly GCF_965119305.1 of Pelophylax lessonae. Classification (NCBI taxonomy): domain Eukaryota; kingdom Metazoa; phylum Chordata; class Amphibia; order Anura; family Ranidae; genus Pelophylax; species Pelophylax lessonae. Next base: position 82,277,184 of record NC_138769.1, on the reverse strand, counting down.
ACCCAAAAGTCCGGTACGATCCCGAACAATACAGTCCGTGTTCGCTCAACCCTACTGACAAAGTAACTGTGAACATAACCAGTTAAATTATATGTAATTTTTACATTTACACCCCAATATGGACTTTGGCAGGAGTCCACATGGATATCTTTGCTGAGCTTTATGTTTTTCCCTTTTGATCTTTGTTGCTGGAGCACATGCCTGGGTGATTTTTGCTTATGAATGTGGCTGGTCTCTGTTACTATATACTGTAGTGAGTATTAAGTATTATATATTATGGTGGGGGGTGTACTTAAGTAGATCACAATTACACTCTTCCCTCTTGGTGGACTTATAGTACAGTTTTGTTGTTTCCCCTCCTATGGCTATACATTCAATAATCTCTGATACCTGCTCCATTTTTACCCTTCTTGGCTCAACATTGTTCTCGCACCCCCATTGCTAAACACAATTTAGTAAGTTCCTTTTCTGCATAGTATACAGACATAGATGGATATTATGAGACATATACTTAGGCTTCTCTTCATTATCCTATAGGTTTTTGCATTTTAGTAGTCTCCCGCCAGTCAATTGTCAGTCTGTTTGCCCCTGTTCCCGCCCCCAGGCTGCATTTTTTGACATCTTAAAATCCATCACAGTTACGTGAACACTTTACTCTTATGAGATATATGAAATATCATATGTACACTATCCTTTGTTATGCTAAAAAATTCACCTACATTTATGTTTTTTTCTCTTTCTACACAATATATTTAGTGTTGCTCTACGTTGCCTTATTGGCTCCTGAAAAAAACATGTAACTGGCAAAATGTTGACCTGGCATACCTGGTTACCGAAAGCATAAAGCTACTATGTCATCCTAAATGTATTCAATAGTCTTCCGGCACCTAAGTAGATTTCTTTTTTTTGCAACAGTACTCTTTGAATTGTTTGAAGGCTGATAAGCTTCTGTTTTTTTTAATTATTTTTCACATGTACAAATAAAGACATTATTTGTTCAGTATTTAGGCAGGACCTGGTGGTTGTCCGTCCTGTACTCTTTTCTTGTATCTTTTGGTTTGGATGTGGCTTTATTACCAAAATTTGCTTTTTTAAATTATATGTTTATTCATGTTTAATTATATATAAGACTTTACTGAATGGTATCTTGTTTGTTTAAGCTCTAAAAGTTTTTTTGTTACATTTGCCACTGTGTAAAATGAAATACTTATTTTCACCTTTTTTCATCCTTAGTTGCATTTCAGTGCTGTCCATCTTATTGCAACCTCTATACAGCCACTTACTGCCTACATTCACTTCAGCAATATCTGTATGGAATTTTTAAGTAGGATAAAACTATGGCTAAATCATGTACATGTTAGAAGGGGCACTATTAGTCTCCATCAGAAAGCCCTCATGGCAGGCTGATAGCACAGGCGCACATTTGGGAGAAAAGGACAGACCGTTGTCACCCTATAACAAGAAGTGCCATGGCTGGGTCTCCAGATATTTTTTCACAAAAGCTGCAAATTACAAATAGTGTTGAGCGAACACGGACTGTATTATTCGTGTTCGTACCGAATAATTGGATTTTTTTTACCCGAACACGGACACGGACACTTTACTGTATGTTCGGGTAAAAATCCGTGTTCGGTCGTTTTATTTCCGGGTTTTGCATGCTTTGGCGCTCTTTTCATGGCGGGCTTTCAACAGCCAATCAACAATCGTTTAACTGGTGTGCCTTAAGCCATCCCAGCCATGCCTGCAAATGTCTTAGTAGCTGTGATTGGCCGTCTGAAGCATGTGACCAAGTCTTTATAAGTTCGAGGCAGCCGCCGCAGCAGCGTCATTCTGCTGCTTAGCTAAGGGACAGAGCACACATCAATGTGCTGGCTGCTGATTAGGGAAAGATAGGCAGGAAAAAACCATTTGTGTCCGGATAGAATTGAGGGACAGGTCGGAGTGTTTAGGCAGGGCGAGTTGTAGGCATTTTAGGGATAGAGTCTGCTGAATTATAGGGTCAGTGTCTTCTACAAACTACAATCGATATTGCTGTGTGGGGGGTGGGGTGAATCTGCACTCAATCCTGATCTACGATCTCTTCTCAATCCTGTTAGGGACAGAGTCTGCTGAATTTTAGGGAAACTGTGTTCTACAAACTACAATCGATATTGCTGTGTGGTGTGGGATTGGAGATAGGCAGGTGTCAGTGATCCACATCCATTTTTCTGTGTGTGAGCTGCAGTGAACACAATCTTTTTGGGCTGCAGTGAACACAATCTTTTTGGGCTGCAGTGAACACAATCTTTTTGGGCTGCAGTGAACACAATCTTTTTGGGGTGCAGTGAACAAAATCTTTTTGGGGTGCAGTGAACACAATCCTTTTTGGTGTGCAGTGAACACAATCTTTGTGGGGTGCAGTGAACAAAATCCTTTGTGGGGTGCAGTGAACACAATCTTTTTGGGGTGCAGTGAACAAAATCCTTTTTGGGGTGCAGTGAACAACATCCTTTTTGGGGTGCAGTGAACACAATCTTTTTGGGGTGCAGTGAACAAAATCCTTTGTGGGGTGCAGTGAACACAATCTTTTTGGGGTGCAGTGAACACAATCTTTTTGGGGTGGAGTGAACAACATCCTTTTTGGGGTGCAGTGAACAAAATCCTTTTTGGGGTGCAGTGAACAAAATCATTTTTGGGGTGCAGTGAACACAATCTTTTTGGGGTGCAGTGAACACAATCTTTGTGGGGTGCAGTGAACACAATCTTTTTGGGGTGGAGTGAACAACATCCTTTTTGGGGTGCAGTGAACAACATCCTTTTTGGGGTGCAGTGAACACAATCTTTTTGGGGTGCAGTGAACACAATCTTTGTGGGGTACAGTGAACAGAATCTTTGTGGGGTGCAGTGAACACAATCTTTGGGGGGTACAGTGAACACAATCTTTTTGGGGTGCAGTGAACACAATCTTTGTGGGGTGCAGTGAACACAATCTTTTTGGGGTGGAGTGAACAAAATCATTTTTGGGGTGCAGTGAACAAAATCCTTTGTGGGGTGCAGTGAACACAATCTTTTTGGGGTGCAGTGAACAAAATCCTTTTTGGGGTGCAGTGAACAACATCCTTTTTGGGGTGCAGTGAACACAATCTTTTTGGGGTGCAGTGAACAAAATCCTTTGTGGGGTGCAGTGAACACAATCTTTTTGGGGTGCAGTGAACACAATCTTTTTGGGGTGGAGTGAACAACATCCTTTTTGGGGTGCAGTGAACAAAATCCTTTTTGGGGTGCAGTGAACAAAATCATTTTTGGGGTGCAGTGAACACAATCTTTGTGGGGTGCAGTGAACACAATCTTTTTGGGGTGGAGTGAACAACATCCTTTTTGGGGTGCAGTGAACAACATCCTTTTTGGGGTGCAGTGAACACAATCTTTTTGGGGTGCAGTGAACACAATCTTTGTGGGGTACAGTGAACAGAATCTTTGTGGGGTGCAGTGAACACAATCTTTGGGGGGTACAGTGAACACAATCTTTTTGGGGTGCAGTGAACACAATCTTTGTGGGGTGCAGTGAACACAATCTTTTTGGGGTGGAGTGAACAAAATCATTTTTGGGGTGCAGTGAACAACATCCTTTTTGGGGTGCAGTGATCAAAATCCTTTTTGGGGTGCAGTGAACACAATCTTTTTGGGGTGCAGTGAACAAAATCCTTTGTGGGGTGCAGTGAACAGAATCTTTGTGGGGTGCAGTGAACACAATCTTTGGGGGGGTACAGTGAACACAATCTTTTTGGGGTGCAGTGAACACAATCTTTGTGGGGTACAGTGAACAGAATCTTTGTGGGGTGCAGTGAACACAATCTTTGGGGGGTACAGTGAACACAATCTTTTTGGGGTGCAGTGAACACAATCTTTGTGGGGTGCAGTGAACACAATCTTTGGGGGGGTACAGTGAACACAATCTTTTTGGGGTGCAGTGAACAACATCCTTTTAGGGTGCAGTGAACACAATCTTTGTGGGGTGCAGTGAACAACATCCTTTTAGGGTGCAGTGAACACAATCTTTGTGGGGTACAGTGAACAGAATCTTTGTGGGGTGCAGTGAACACAATCTTTGGGGGGTACAGAGAACACAATCTTTGTGAGGTGCAGTGAACACAATCTTTGTGGGGTACAGTGAACAGAATCTTTGTGGGGTGCAGTGAACACAATCTTTGGGGGGTACAGTGAACACAATCTTTTTGGGGTGCAGTGAACACAATCTTTGTGGGGTGCAGTGAACACAATCTTTTTGGGGTGGAGTGAACAAAATCATTTTTGGGGTGCAGTGAACAACATCCTTTTTGGGGTGCAGTGATCAAAATCCTTTTTGGGGTGCAGTGAACACAATCTTTTTGGGGTGCAGTGAACAAAATCCTTTGTGGGGTGCAGTGAACAGAATCTTTGTGGGGTGCAGTGAACACAATCTTTGGGGGGGTACAGTGAACACAATCTTTTTGGGGTGCAGTGAACACAATCTTTGTGGGGTACAGTGAACAGAATCTTTGTGGGGTGCAGTGAACACAATCTTTGGGGGGTACAGTGAACACAATCTTTTTGGGGTGCAGTGAACACAATCTTTGGGGGGTACAGTGAACACAATCTTTTTGGGGTGCAGTGAACACAATCTTTGTGGGGTGCAGTGAACACAATCTTTGGGGGGGTACAGTGAACACAATCTTTTTGGGGTGCAGTGAACAACATCCTTTTAGGGTGCAGTGAACACAATCTTTGTGGGGTGCAGTGAACAACATCCTTTTAGGGTGCAGTGAACACAATCTTTGTGGGGTACAGTGAACAGAATCTTTGTGGGGTGCAGTGAACACAATCTTTGGGGGGTACAGTGAACACAATCTTTGTGAGGTGCAGTGAACACAATCTTTGTGGGGTGCAGTGAACACAATCATTGTGGGGTGCAGTGAACTCAATCTTTGTGGGGTACAGTGAACACAATCTCATACTTCTGAAGATTTGAGGGTGCTGCCTGTTCCATACTCCCCCTACTCCTCATCTAGCCTTTTAGGGGTACAAACAATAGTAATTGGGGCCTAGTGTGGTTGTGTACGTGTGATATACATACACTTTTTTTGGATCATATTTTCTATTCCGCTATTTAATCAAAAACCTTTGGGGATCAGTTAAATTGGGGGATAGTCTGTGTTGGTACGTGTGAGAGAGATCCACCTTTCCAAGTTGTTGGGGTTCATCTCATACTTCTGAAGGTTTGAGGGTGCTGCCTGTTCCATACTCCCCCTACTCCTAGCCTTTTAGGGGTACAAACAATAGTAATTGGGGCCTAGTGTGGTTGTGTACGTGTGATATACATACACTTTTTTTGGATCATATTTTCTATTCCGCTATTTAATCAAAAACCTTTGGGGATCAGTTAAATTGGGGGATAGTCTGTGTTGGTACGTGTGAGAGAGATCCACCTTTCCAAGTTGTTGGGGTTCATCTCATACTTCTGAAGGTTTGAGGGTGCTGCCTGTTCCATACCCCCCCTACTCCTCATCTAGCCTTTTAGGGGTACAAACAATAGTAATTGGGGCCTAGTGTGGTTGTGTACGTGTGATATACATACACTTTTTTTGGATCATATTTTCTATTCCGCTATTTAATCAAAAACCTTTGGGGATCAGTTAAATTGGGGGATAGTCTGTGTTGGTACGTGTGAGAGAGATCCACCTTTCCAAGTTGTTGGGGTTCATCTCATACTTCTGAAGGTTTGAGGGTGCTGCCTGTTCCATACCCCCCCTACTCCTCATCTAGCCTTTTAGGGGTACAAACAATAGTAATTGGGGCCTAGTGTGGTTGTGTACGTGTGATATACATACACTTTTTTTGGATCATATTTTCTATTCCGCTATTTAATCAAAAACCTTTGGTGATCAGTTAAATTGGGGGATAGTCTGTGTTGGTACGTGTGAGAGAGATCCACCTTTCCAAGTTGTTGGGGTTCATCTCATACTTCTGAAGGTTTGAGGGTGCTGCCTGTTCCATACTCCCCCTACTCCTAGCCTTTTAGGGGTACAAACAATAGTAATTGGGGCCTAGTGTGGTTGTGTACGTGTGATATACATACACTTTTTTTGGATCATATTTTCTATTCCGCTATTTAATCAAAAACCTTTGGGGATCAGTTAAATTGGGGGATAGTCTGTGTTGGTACGTGTGAGAGAGATCCACCTTTCCAAGTTGTTGGGGTTCATCTCATACTTCTGAAGGTTTGAGGGTGCTGCCTGTTCCATACCCCCCCTACTCCTCATCTAGCCTTTTAGGGGTACAAACAATAGTAATTGGGGCCTAGTGTGGTTGTGTACGTGTGATATACATACACTTTTTTTGGATCATATTTTCTATTCCGCTATTTAATCAAAAACCTTTGGGGATCAGTTAAATTGGGGGATAGTCTGTGTTGGTACGTGTGAGAGAGATCCACCTTTCCAAGTTGTTGGGGTTCATCTCATACTTCTGAAGGTTTGAGGGTGCTGCCTGTTCCATACTCCCCCTACTCCTCATCTAGCCTTTTAGGGGTACAAACAATAGTAATTGGGGCCCAGTGTGGTTGTGTACGTGTGATATACATACACTTTTTTTGGATCATATTTTCTATTCCGCTATTTAATCAAAAACCTTTGGGGATCAGTTAAATTGGGGGATAGTCTGTGTTGGTACGTGTGAGAGAGATCCACCTTTCCAAGTTGTTGGGGTTCATCTCATACTTCTGAAGGTTTGAGGGTGCTGCCTGTTCCATACCCCCCCTACTCCTCATCTAGCCTTTTAGGGGTACAAACAATAGTAATTGGGGCCTAGTGTGGTTGTGTACGTGTGATATACATACACTTTTTTTGGATCATATTTTCTATTCCGCTATTTAATCAAAAACCTTTGGTGATCAGTTAAATTGGGGGATAGTCTGTGTTGGTACGTGTGAGAGAGATCCACCTTTCCAAGTTGTTGGGGTTCATCTCATACTTCTGAAGGTTTGAGGGTGCTGCCTGTTCCATACTCCCCCTACTCCTAGCCTTTTAGGGGTACAAACAATAGTAATTGGGGCCTAGTGTGGTTGTGTACGTGTGATATACATACACTTTTTTTGGATCATATTTTCTATTCCGCTATTTAATCAAAAACCTTTGGGGATCAGTTAAATTGGGGGATAGTCTGTGTTGGTACGTGTGAGAGAGATCCACCTTTCCAAGTTTTTGGGGTTCATCTCATACTTCTGAAGATTTGAGGGTGCTGCCTGTTCCATACCCCCCCTACTCCTCATCTAGCCTTTTAGGGGTACAAACAATAGTAATTGGGGCCTAGTGTGGTTGTGTACGTGTGATATACATACACTTTTTTTGGATCATATTTTCTATTCCGCTATTTAATCAAAAACCTTTGGGGATCAGTTAAATTGGGGGATAGTCTGTGTTGGTACGTGTGAGAGAGATCCACCTTTCCAAGTTTTTGGGGTTCATCTCATACTTCTGAAGATTTGAGGGTGCTGCCTGTTCCATACCCCCCCTACTCCTCATCTAGCCTTTTAGGGGTACAAACAATAGTAATTGGGGCCTAGTGTGGTTGTGTACGTGTGATATACATACACTTTTTTTGGATCATATTTTCTATTCCGCTATTTAATCAAAAACCTTTGGGGATCAGTTAAATTGGGGGATAGTCTGTGTTGGTACGTGTGAGAGAGATCCACCTTTCCAAGTTGTTGGGGTTCATCTCATACTTCTGAAGGTTTGAGGGTGCTGCCTGTTCCATACTCCCCCTACTCCTAGCCTTTTAGGGGTACAAACAATAGTAATTGGGGCCTAGTGTGGTTGTGTACGTGTGATATACATACACTTTTTTTGGATCATATTTTCTATTCTGCTATTTAATCAAAAACCTTTGGGGATCAGTTAAATTGGGGGATAGTCTGTGTTGGTACGTGTGAGAGAGATCCACCTTTCCAAGTTTTTGGGGTTCATCTCATACTTCTGAAGATTTGAGGGTGCTGCCTGTTCCATACCCCCCCTACTCCTCATCTAGCCTTTTAGGGGTACAAACAATAGTAATTGGGGCCTAGTGTGGTTGTGTACGTGTGATATACATACACTTTTTTTGGATCATATTTTCTATTCCGCTATTTAATCAAAAACCTTTGGGGATCAGTTAAATTGGGGGATAGTCTGTGTTGGTACGTGTGAGAGAGATCCACCTTTCCAAGTTGTTGGGGTTCATCTCATACTTCTGAAGGTTTGAGGGTGCTGCCTGTTCCATACTCCCCCTACTCCTCATCTAGCCTTTTAGGGGTACAAACAATAGTAATTGGGGCCCAGTGTGGTTGTGTACGTGTGATATACATACACTTTTTTTGGATCATATTTTCTATTCCGCTATTTAATTTAACTGGGCCTCCATGCGAGACCTGTGTGCCTTGTTGCGCTGTTTTGAGTACTCCACCAACATGGCCAGTGGCAATGACGCCGTTCTCAGCTTAACTATCCCACTTCTATGCCTCCTTGAAAAAACAATTCGGGCGATGATGGAAGAGGATGTGGCACAGGATGAGGAGGAGGAGGAGGATGAAGAGGTAACATTTCCAAGGCTTTCAGGGCAGTCATTCGCAAGGGGCTCCGAGGGTGGGTTCCTGCACACGCAAACGCCAGGGACGCAATTGTCCAGCAGGGGCACAGTTCTGGAGGATGAGGAGGATGAGGAGGAGCTGGAGGAGGAGATGGAACCATGTTCACAGCAGGGTGGCACCCAGGCCAGCTCATGGCCATCACTGGTGCGTGGCTGGGGGGATACAGAGGACACGGACGATACACCTCCCACAGAGGACAGCCTTTCGTTGCCTCTGGGCAGCCTGGCACACATGAGCGATTACATGCTGCAGTGTCTCCACAACGACCGCCGAGTTGCCCACATTCTAACTTGTGCTGATTACTGGGTGGCCACGCTGCTGGATCCCCGTTACAAGGACAACGTACCGTCCTTAATTCACTCACTGGAGCGCGATCGCAAGATGCGCGAGTACAAGCGCACGCTGGTAGACGCCATGCTGCTGGCATTCCCATCTGACAGCGGGGCCACAGTGGAAGCACAAGGCAGAGGAGGAGGAGGAGGAGGTCGCCAACGCAACCAGGGCACCGCCAGCACCTCAGAAGGCAGGGTTAGCATGGCCGAAATGTGGAAATGCTTTGTCAGCACGCCACAACAAACAGCAGCACCAGCAGCTCAGATGGAACGTCTTAGCAGGAGGCAGCATTTTACCAACATGGTGGAGCAGTATGTGTGCACACGCCTACATGTAGTGAATGACGGGTCTGCCCCCTTCAACTTCTGGGTCTCCAAATTGGGCACATGGCCTGAGCTTGCCCTTTACGCCTTGGAGGTGCTGGCGTGCCCTGCAGCCAGTGTATTATCTGAACGGGTATTTAGCACGGCTGGGGGCGTTATAACAGACAAGCGCAGCCGCCTGTCCAGAGACAATGTGGACAAGCTCACGTTCATTAAAATGAACCAGGCATGGATCCCACGGGACTTTTCCGTACCTTATGCAGAATAGCAATGGATACCGACCTTACCCACCCATTGTTCCATTTTTGCTCTTTCTCACTCTTTTGGGGTGTACCCTCATTTAAAATTTTTGAAAAGAAGCAGTGTTGGCTACCTCGTCCTCCTCCTCAGGGCCAGATTAATGTAGGGGCTATTGGAGCTGCAGCTCCAGGCCCCTACCTTTTATATAGGCCCCGGGTTGGCCATATTCACTGTTACCGCTCTTCTGTCACTTGTAAACACAGAAGTCTGGCTTCTATGCTCGCTTCCCCAGGCAGCACCCTCAGAACCTCCCCACACAGCGTGAAGGCCGGACAAGGAGGGACAGTTGGCGATGCATGGATGTGTTTATGGGCTTCAGAGACAGCATCCCATGTTGAATTAGGCATGCATGGCTGCACCCTTCCTCCTCTGGGTGCATGGCAAGGCACGGCCCTTAAGGCCCTTCAAAATCCTCAGCACCAAGCCCATGATGCTGTTAATCCGGCCCTGGTCCTCCTCCACCGCCGCTTCCACCTACACCGCCCATAGGTGTGCGCAGCCTATTGCATTAAGGTGTGCACCCCAAAGTTGAAATACACATGCATGTGTTTGCCAGCAGGGAGAGTAATGTATCGGGGCCATGTACCTGTAGGCAAGGAGAAATAGAGCAGAGCAGGTCCCAGGGAGATCTTTCCCATCTCCTCACTGGCAATGCTATGTGCCCTAGGTGATTAGGGTGTGCCCAGGCACACCCAGCACACCCTGTGCGCACGCCTATGTCACCGCCACATCCACCACCACCTCAACCTCCCTCCTACTCCATATGGGCCTCGTCCTTCAGAGATGAAGAAGAACATTGTTTTATTTTTCTGGTTTTTTTTGTTGTTTTAAGTTATTTCCCTATCCACATTTGTTTGCAGAGCACTTGCCATGCTCTTAATTACGTTTTGCTGCCATTTGCAGCACTCTAGCCCTTTCCTTTGGTGTTTTAGAGCCATTTTAGTGCCTTAAAGTTCGGGTCCCCATTGACTTCAATGGGGTTCGGTGTCCGGGAAAAGTTCGGTAAAAGTCCGGGACACGGACCCGGACTTTTTTTTAAAGTTCGGCCGAACCCGTCGAACACGGACATCTAGGTGTCCGCTCAACCCTAATTACAAATTATGAAACATGACTGCTTTTATTAAATTGCATTAATATGTTAAAGATTGCTCTATATTAAAACTTTGTGACTATCTTAACACATACTTCATTAGACCGTCTTAATAAAAAATGCACAAGGAGAATAATGAAAGAAAAAAGTTAAAAAATTGGAATACTTAGGAATGTAGGTGTTACTTCAGTATTAACAAGATATCCTCAAGACATAGTAAATACAAGCTCCTTACTGGAAATTTCATGCACTGAACTACTATTGTCATGAATATCTGTGGGAAATGATTTATTTTCATTAACCCTGAACAGACAGTATCCTCATTATCAAGCAAAGCTTATTTTTATAAACAGCTGCAGCTAGAGCTGTATAATCAATAAATTGATAAATTCATGTGTTAGATGAAAAAGAAAAACAGGATATTTATATATCTGCAGGTGAAATGAAGTTAGCAATCCCAATGTTGTAGAATTCACACAGTGGAAGCACAGTGGAGCCTTCTTAAAGGGCACCTATGTCCCGAGTAAGAATTACAAAATTGCATGTATTTTATTGTCAATAGATTTTTATTGAAAATAGAACAGGAAAAAAAAATGGTAAAGAAGTCAATGTAGCTGTGTAAAGGAAAAGGAGGGGGGCACCAACTGATTGTAGTATTGGAGTAATACTTTGAAAAAAACACTTACAGGATCAAGGTTAAAAGGTGCTCATATCAGAATGATCAGCACAGATCGTAAGTCCGTCCTGAAGGCTCTGCTCAGTTATGTCCTGACCGCTGGATGGTGGGTGAAGGAAAAGGGGCAAGGGGGCTGCCTGTCGGGTGTATTCGGTTAGTGGATCATGTGGTAGTATGATATATGTATTGTTGTCAGAAAGGGGTCTATGGGCTTCACGAAGATAGTCATTCCTGTCCTGAACAACTATACCACCCCATTTGTTTGCGGATTTGATTACAATGTCCTTATTAGTAGGGATGGTCGAACGGTCCGGGTCCACCATCAGTTCGGCCCGAACATTGGGTGTTCGAGGTTCGGCCGAATTTAGAACTTTTTGCCCAAAAAGTTCGGAATTCGGCAACCAGAACCGACCAAAATGCAATGCTTCAGGAAATGGGCTTTAAAAGCCTGTGATTGGACCATAACCATTAGCAAAAGCCAATTGAGGGGGCAGGAGAATGCTAGGAATGTGATTGGAGTGACTAGGGGGTCCCTAGACCAATCATTAGTGAATACGCCCCCCAGTATATAAGATAGCCCCCGCCATATTCCTAGCATTGTTATACTGGACATGGAAGAGAGTGGAAGCAGTTCTGTTAATTTTACTTTAAAAGTGTCATTTAGCATTTATTAGTGTGAGGAAAGGGATATCTAGTGTAGTTAGAGTGCTCCTTTACACTTAAGTTAGCTTCAAAAATTTAGTTTCTGTAGGGAAAGTGTTAAGTGTAAGGGGACCGTAGTGTAGTGTAGGGTTAACTGACAGTGACTGCTATGGAAGGGTGACAAAACCCTTTCATAGCAGGGTGACCGCTATAGAGAAATGATCATTTCTCTGAGTTGCTTCGGGACAGGAATATGGCTTCTCACCAGCAAGCATTTTTCATGCTGCAGTGGTTGCCACTGCCAGTGCTTTTTTGAGGACATGTTTGATGTCAGACATGACATCTGAACATGTGTATAGGGGGTATATATACACATATATGTCTGTATATATACCCCTAGACATATATAGGTGTGATAGTAGCAGAAATATATGCTTGCGCTAATGAAATCATTTACAGTAATATATTTCTGCTACTATCACACCTATATATGGCTAGGTGTCTATATACATATAATTATGTGTGTATATATACCACTATACACAAGTTCAGATGTTTTGCCTGCCTCAAAAGAACCCCAAAAAATGCCAAAAAAAACGCTAGCGTCAAAAAAAAATGCCCAGGTGTGTTTTTGCTGGCATTTTTTGGGGGTTTTTGGAGGCAGGCAAAACATCAGAACTTGTGCACAGTACCACTATACACAAGTTCAGATGTTTTTCCTGACTGCAAAGAACCCCAAAAAATGCCTTCTATTAAACCGGCAAGGTGTTACAGCAGCGAAGCCATACTCCTGTGCTGAAAGTTTTCTAATACAAACGATCTTTTTTTATGGTTCTGGACATGCTACAGAGCTTAAACTTCACATGTACACTTTTTAGACCCCCCAGATCTGAAATCCAAAGTAAAAATCAAAAAATCTCTTTTTTTTTTTTCAATAATTGGCTTTTTTTATCAAAAATGACAATTTTTAAGTACTTTTTTTGTGTGATTTTGTGTCTGGGGGGTCTAAGAGGTGTACCTGTGAAGTTTCAGCTCTGTAGCATGTCCAGAACCATAAAAAAAGGATTGTATGTATTAGAAAACTTTCAGCTCAGGGGGTTAGCTTCTCTCCTCGGCTTTCACACCTTGCCGGTTTCAAAGCAGGCATTTTTTTGGGTTCTTTGCAGTCAGGAAAAACATCTGAACTTGTGTAAAGTGGTGATGTTGATGGTAAAGTGATGTTTTGCCTGCCTCCAAAAACTCCCAAAAAATGCCAGCAAAAACACACCTGGGCATTTTTTTTTTGACGCTAGCGTTTTTTTGGCATTTTTTGGGGTTCTTTTGAGGCAGGCAAAACATCTGAACTTGTGTATAGTGGTATATATACACACATAATTATATGTATATAGACACCTAGCCATATATAGGTGTGATAGTAGCAGAAATATATTACTATAAATTATTTCATTAGCGCAAGCATATATTTCTGCTACTGCTTCCATTCCTGAGATTTGCCTTTACTTCCTGTCCTGTAGACACAACAGTCGGTAAGCAAGTATTCTCATTATAATTTGTAATCTAATCTAATGAAAGCTCAATATTTTAGGGTTTCCTTTGGGGTTACTTTTAATCCCAATGACAATGGTCACCAGGACATACAGAGAGGGTGAATCTCCCCAGCAAGGACACAGAAGGCAATAAAAAATGAACAGAGGTTCTAATCTTTCCCTTTACTTTACTAGTAAAAATACAAAGTTTTGACTTTAGAAAATCTCTAAACCAGCCACACACATTAAACCATGCCACTTAGCCATTCCTTATTTGCAGTGGAACTATTTATATTTTCTTTTTTTATTGTTGCAAGGTGGTATGAAGCTATCAATTAAAACTAGGTCACAGAAATAGCAAGTAAAAAGGAGAACAGTGGTTTGTTTACTTCCAAACACAGCAAGAAATCATAAAAACAAATATTGAAAGAAAAAAAAAAAAGAAAAAAAAAAAAACACAACAGCAGTGTGTGGGTTATTTTCATAAAATGTCTGCATATAGTGTCATGCTTGAGTTGGGTAATTTATTTGTTTTGCTGCATCACGTCTGTTAGCTCATAATTTTAACTTAGAATGTAAATGGCTGGATCAATTAGAATTTTAACAGTTTTTTAGAACTATTGCCTTAACCTGAAAATGAGCAAATTGTACCAGCCAGTTTTTTTTAAGTTTAAAGTTTAGTTTAAAGTATACAGGCGGTCCCCGGGTTACGAACACAATAGGGACTGTAGGTTTGTTCTTAACCACTTAAGCCCCGGAAGATTTTACCCCCTTCCTGACCAGGCGGTATTTTGCGATTCGGCACTGCGTGACTTTAACGGACAATTGTGCGGTCGTGCGACGCTGTATCTAAACAAATTTGGCATCCTTTTTTTTTCCACAAACAGAGCTTTCTTTTGGTGGTATTTGATCACCTGTGCGATTTTTTGATCATGCGCTATAAACAAAAAAAGAGTGTAAATTTTGCAAAAATAGCAATATTTTTCACATTTTTTTATATGAAATTCCCCCCCCCCCCCCCAAAAAATGTAAAAATCAAAATTTTTTAACATTTTCGGTCAATTTGTTTTATGCTACCTATGTTTGGTAAAAAAAATCGCAAAAAGCGTATTTTGATTGGTTTGCGCAAAAGTTATCGCGTTTACTAACAAAGGGAAAGATTTTTGTCATTTTTGTTGTTTTGTTTTTTTTTAACGCGTAATGGCGGCGATCTGCGATTTTTTTGCAGTACTGCGACATTGCGGTGGACAGATCGGACCCTTGACTGACATTTTTGACACTTTTGGGGTTACCAGTGACATTTCTACAGTAATCAGTGCTATACATATGCACTGTTACTGTAAAAATACACTGGCAGTGAAGGGGTTAACTTTTTTTGAAAGGGAGGGGCTATGTGTGTCCCTAGGGGCATGCTTTCTACTGTGATTGGCTGTGGCTTCAGATGTATGAACAGTGATCAACGGTTCTACATAGTAGAACCGTATGATCATCCTTCATACACAGGGGAGAATGACAGGCAGCTTGTTTACACAAGCCGCCTGACTTTCTCCCTCTCCCCCCGACGATCGCAGAGTGACCGGCGGACATCGGGTCCGCCGGTCACACGTGCGGGGGGGTGCGTGACCGTATGGGAGCGGGAGCGCGCCTCCGGCGGCACGCGCTCGCTCCCTAGACCCTCACAGGCTGACTGCCTGTGAGGGGCTGACTGCCGACGTAGATCTGCGTTAGGCAGTCGGCAAGTGGTTAAGTCAAATTTGTTTGTAAGTTGAAACAGTGCATTTTTAAGTGCAACTTCAGCCTGTGCAGGGATGTGGGATGTTTCGGGTGCTTCTGGGCCTGCAGTCATGTTACCTGGGGCTCTTGTGGCCATGCAATACATACACTACTGCAGTGTGTAATGTGTCTGGTGGTGCAAGATGACTGCCCAGTGGTAACTGTGACTAGCGTAGAGCACAAGTGGCTGAAATTGACATCTGTTCGTAAATACGAGTCGTTCGTAACTTGGGTGTTCGTAACTCGGGGACTGCCTGTACTAAGAATTATCTGCCTTACATCTTAATTAATTTCTTCTTTCTAAAAGTAAAACATGTTTTACCCTAATGCATTCCCTGCATTACTTTACAACATGAGGGCAGACAATGCAGTTACAATACAATTCAATACAGGAGGAATCAGGTGGCCCTGTTTGTTAGATCTTACAATCTAAAAGGGATGGTCAAATGATATAAAAAGTAATGGGAGCATGGTAGGAGGTTACAAGGGAGCTAGAGAGCAGGGGGTTCAGAGTCCAGGATGATACCTGAGACCGTGGCATACAGAGATTGGTTGATAGTTGCAAACATTGAGCTTCACAGAGAAGTCAGAGGAAGGGGCACATCGTGAAAGAACTATTATGAGCTCAGGTTACAATATATTATGGAACCAAAACACCAAAATGTCCATATCTTGTTGAGAAATAATACCTACTTTATGTGATTCAAATGCATATCTTTATACACCTGTCTGATCTCAATGTGCCTTTGAAACCAAATTGAACCTTACTTTTTGGTGACAAATAAGTAAAAAATTTAAATGATAAGTAATAAAAATGAATAATGCATAGGTTAAGTAGTAAAGTGCAAAAACTGAGACGGGGTCACAGAGGAAACATATGGATTGGGAACAGGAGGAAAGAAAAGTTAATGAGAAAGCCATGTTACTTAGTTGTTAGAAGGCAGACCTGCACCTTTTCATTCTATGGCTCCATTGTCAGGAGGTAAACACAGAGAGTGTATATTTTACTCCTTGAAAGCCAACTGTATTTTCCAGAAAAAACTACTGTATGATCCATGGCTCTGAACATAATAAAACAGTAAAGGTTTTCTTTTGTTACCTGTTGAATATTCTGCAGCTGATTTACAAATTCTTGTGGCCAGTCAGCTGTTCCAGAGACAGACTGATGCCCTCTACTGATGTACTACAGTAGTTTGACATGCAGTCAAAAATGGAAACTCTTCTATCAGCAAAACTCACGTGCCCTGTGGTTTGTCCCAGCACATTCAAAGGAAGCGAGTCACATGCTCTCCCGCACCTGCAAGTTTGGAGTCTTTCCTTCAGCTCCCAATGCTGAGTGGAATGATGGGGCAAATAAGGAAATTAACAAAACATAGGTTTTTTCAAGTGTAAGGGTAATGTCCCACTATCCTCATCTTCTGTTACCCCAAACACTCTTCACCACAGTTAGTAACAAAAATTAAACAACATATGTTGCAGCCAGTACACTAAACCCCAATTATTTTAAATCAGGAGCAATTAAAGAGGATCTAAAACAGCCTTTTTCAACCAGGGTGCCCAGGCAGCCTGGGGTGCCTTGAGGCTTCTTCAGGCGGTGCCTTGGCAAAATGCCTAAAATTTGATCAAAAATTGTATAAAAGCCAGCAGGTGGATCAAGCCTGCCTTTAAGTTACACAAAGCCACACGTTTTCATTATGCACCATTATGACTTTGTAGACACTGGCATCCTAACAACCAATGACATCATCAGTTATTAAGGAGTATGTCTGTTGCCTCCACAGCATCCTTGTTTGACCCTCCTGTGCTCCTCCCTCTTCAGCACTGGGATGGCTGATGGAGAGAAATTGAGGGAGAAGAGAAACATTGAAATACTAGTCCGTACCAGTGTGCAAAAATGTATTTGCTTTGGAATGGAAGAATAAATCACCTATAACATTGGGTGTTCTACGTTTGGATGTTGCTAAATTGTGTAAAGCTATTAGAATAGTTTTTTGTCAAAGTTTTTGTCAAATTTAAATTTAAAAAGGGCCTATTCCCAAAACGAATCACAGTGGATCCATCTTTTGGGAATTGTAAGCCAATTAGAGTTGACCATTAACCACCCCCCATCCGCGCTACAGCCTATATACAGCTGCAGCGCGGACTCGAATTTTCAGGAGGCCGTTTTTAAATGGCCTCCAGTGACACGCCCCCCCGCGCGCTCCTGCGAGCGCGCATCGGGGAGAATCTGTGTCGGCCGTGTCCCTTGGACATGGCCGATCACAGATCGTGGTGAATGGCCAATCACAGCGGCCATTCACCACGTGATCAAGCCGTCCAATGAGAGATGATCTCATATGTAAACATATGAGATCATCTCTCATCGCCAGCGCTCCTTCCTCACACAGACACTGCAGTGTGAGGAAGGAGGGGGAGCCGACAACCGCTGGGGACACAGAGACATGTAATCAGGGCACTGATCACCAGTGCCCTGATTACTGAAGGTAAAAAAAACACACACATTGCCCCCCCAATCAGTGCCCACAGTGCCCGCCATCAGTGCCCCCATCAATGCCCACAATCAGTGCCCATAGTGCTGCCAGTCAGTGCCCATCAGTGCCTGCTCATCTAGGCACTGATGAGCACTGACTGGCAGCACTATGGGCACTGAGTGTGGGCACTGATGGTGCTGCCCATCAGTGCTCATCAGTGCCGCCCATCAGTGCTCATCAGTGCCACCCGTTAGTGTCCATCAGTGCCGCCTATCAGTGTCCATCAGTGCTGCCCATCAGTGCTGCCCGTCAGTGCCACCTCTCAGTGCCCAGCAGTGCCACCTCTCAGTACCCAGCAGTGCCACCTCTCAGTGCCCAGCAGTGCCGCCTATCAGTGCCGCCTATCAGTGCCGCCTATCAGTGCTGTCTATCAATGCCGCCTATCAGTGCTCATCAGTGCGGCATATTAGTACCTCCTCATCAGTGCCCATAAGTGCCACCTCATCAGTGCCCATAAGTGCCACCTCATCAGTGCCCATAAGTGCAGCCTATCAGTGCCTATCAGTGCCGCCTCATAAGCGCACATCAGTGAGGGAGAAAAATTTATTTTCAAAATTTACTCGCAGAAAATAAGAAAAACTTTTTTTTTTTTTTCAAAATTTTCTGTCTTTTTTCTTTTTTTTTGTAAAAAATAAAAAACCCAGAAATGATTACATACCACCAAAAGAAAGCTCTGTTTGTGTGAAAAAAATGATAAAAATTTCATATGGGTACAGTGTAGCATGACCACGCAATTGTCATTCAAAGTGTGAGAGCGCTGAAAGCTGAAAATTGGCCTGGATGGGAAGGGTGTTTAAGTGCACAGAAGGCAAGTGGTTAAATTGGATCTCAACTGCTTCATCTCTAATTGGTGAATGAAAATAGTTCATTGTAAATTTATTTTTATTTTTTTTTTTGTTTATCTTCTACTTTTACTATTTTTATTATTTCTATTACTATTTTTATGTTTATTTTTATTTTCATTTTCATTTTCATTTTATTTATAATTGTATTATTTTTATTCTTCCTTTTTTTAATTTTCATTATTTTCATTTTTATTTTTATTTTTACATGTATTTTTATATTTTTTTTCATTTTTGTTATGCTATACATCTAGCTAAAATTAGTTGATATTGATTGTTTTTAGTGTTTTGGTAATAACGTCTCTTAATGTTATGTGCATTAAGCTAAAAGTGACATTGTTGTGACATTTTTGATTAGTAGAAGTGGTTTTATTGGTACATTATAATAAAAGGTATCCAAGGTTTACATCTAAAATGGCTGTTATATAATTTGGTCACTAAGGAAGAGGTGACTCCTCTTTGGATATAAACTAAGGTCTGTGTTTACCGGAAATTAGGTCCTCGATGAAACCCTTTGGGAAGGTGAAACACGTTGATGTAATTTCTGGTTCAGAGTTTTAATGACGCCACTTCTGACTGTCATGGAACGCATGGTGGTTACTGCGTTCGTGGAAGCATCTTGCTTTTTACATGCTCATTTTTATATATTGTCCTGTAAGTATGTTTTTACTGCGCAATTCAACTGCAACCCTATGGTACTTCACTATTGGCTCCTTCTCTTTGTTCTGCAGTTGATTATTTGGAACATCTAAGAGGCTACTTGGGAGTCCTTGATCCGTACCTTGGGACCCATCATTCTTAAATAAACCAAGCCTGTTTGATTCTCAGACTGAAAAGCTGGGGGTCCATTGATTCTGGCAAGGAGGGACATAAAGGGGGTGTGTGTCACATCACGGAGTGAATTTATGTGGAGCACTTCAGCACTTTTAAGAATATTGGAGCACAAGAGCACTTTCTATTGTTGATACCATCAGTTTTTGGTCTTTTGTACATTTATATGTCTATATGATGCTAGCGCTTTCATAAAATAATATAATTTATTTGTGAACAACATAAATGTAAACACGCCTCCAATAAACCAAACTGTGTAAAACAAGCTAGATAACCAAACAATAGTGACACACAATGCGCAACTGCCTAAACCAAATATATACAGCAAATAGGAAATGCAAGTGTAATTGTAACAAAGCCAGGGTCATACACGGGAGATCAAGCAGAGGGAGCTGGTTGTAGGACAGGAAAGAGAGAGGGTAACAGGAGATGGAGAGAGCAGGAGGGTAGGGATCAGGCCCCAGGGTCCGGATCAGGGTCCAGGAACTAGAAACAGGATGCAAGATACAGGAACACTGGAACGCAGGTCAGGGGCAGATGCAGACAACACCAAGGCAACAGGAGAAGGCTAGACAGGACTTAAATATACTTACTGCAATGAGCATCAGGTGATGACTAATGATATGAGCTTCTGGCTGCTGAGAGATACCCGCTGGTGGACGCTGGAACTGCAGCCTTTAGATCTGAGAGCCACAGTGCCACCAGCAGGTGAGCCCTTTCCTGACACATGACCAGGTGCTTCTCGCAAGATTTCTGACAAAGGAGTGAAAAGAATTACCAGAAGAGTTGTCCAAGAGCCAAGGACCACTTGTGGAAATCTTCAGATCTTCGCAAAATATGGCCTGGTTAGGAATGGGGTAAAATCTTCCGGTCTTAAAGTGGTTAAAAAAAACGCTCATTGAGTATGTTTTTGTCAAAGACATGTAGCTAAATACATTTGGCCTAAATATATGACAAAAATTTAATATATTTGATATTTTTTAACTGTCAAAGTAGAAAATGTAAATTTTTCGCAACATTTTCGCACTTTTTTTATTAATATTGCAAAAATAAAAAGTGTAGAGGTGATCAAATACCACCAAAATAAAGCTCTGTGTGTGGGAAAAAAATTATATAAATTTTGTTTGGGTACAGCATTGCATGATTGCGCAATTGTCAGTTAAAGTTGCGCAGTGCCAAGTTGAAAAAAGTGGCCTGGTCATTAAGCAGGAAAATCCTCCGATCTTAAAGTGGTTAAGATAAAAACCTTCTGCCTTTACAACCCCTTTAAGCCTTAAATAATAGGGTAACAAATCAGCTACAGGGAAACTTCAGGCAATTTTGGTGGCTTGTGCTTAATCCTGTCCTTGCTCTTTCTGGGTACAGCTGTCACAATACAGGTCTTTGTTAGATGGATGAATCTTTCTTCCTTCACTGAAAAGCAGATACGTATTACCACAAATATGGAATAAATAATAGTTCAATGAGAATGAAATCCCAGGGTTTCTTCTCAGTGCAATTATAAATCTACCAATCAAAGAGGAATAAGGGACACAATAGAAACTACAGTCCATGGTGTTGGAGTGCGTGAATCTATTTACAAATATGCATAATAATACTTCTCACATCAACATTGTTTGTAAATGTGTTTGGCTTGACACATTTCAACAACACATGACAATAGAAGAATATATTCAGTCAGAAAAAGACATCCAGTGAATAATGAAAGAAAAAATATACTTTGCGAGGAAAAGTCAAACAGAATTGAATAAAGAGAGAATGGAGATCCATCTATCGCTGCTTGTGAAGTTGCTGACAAAATAGTTCTGCCTTTCATCACTACTACAATATCAGATGTTTATGGCAAGTTCAAATCTTTGAGCTATTTCTATCAAAACAAGTAAGTGAGGTGTATAAACTTTCTTCAGTGAAATAAGTGATTTGTTTTTCACCAAAAGTTTGGCAGAGGTTATAGCAGTTTTACTGAAGGTCATCCATATTCTTGCAAAGAAAAAAAAAAACTGAAAATAAAAAAGCCCCTATTTTTTTTTCCAAAATATTTTATTAGGTTTTCAAACAGTACAACAGTCTCAACAAACAGCCTTATTACATTGAAATTAACCGTAAACAAATAACATATCAGGTAGAGAGGGGGGGGGGGGTGGAAAGAAGGAAAATTGGAGGGAGAAAAGCAAAAACAGGGAATGCTACTGCATTACGTATAGAGATGCAGGTCCGTTGGCTCCCCTCCCATCTAGATGAGCCAAGGGAGTAGAGTAGGTAATGCTATATATAGTAGTAACATATACATGGCTGCTTCCTGGTAGTAAAGAGAGAGTCCTAGAACATATGTAGGCGTCAGAGAGAATGGCAGTCTTATACTTAAATTCAATCCTGGGGAAAGATGTGCAAAGGGTTAGGTCCTAAGTGAATGCGAAAGTCATTGTGTAGAAGGTGAGCTGGGAAGTAGCCCCCTGCTGGAGCGAGTCTTAATATATAGTTCCAATTTAGCCTGGAAGCGATGAGGGGGATGTTAAAAAAGAGATGCGTCCAACAATTCCCTATTGTAGAGTGTCTCAAGTTCTGATTTTATGTCTTGGATCGCATGGGGAGTAGCGTGTATCCAGGCTCTGAGAATGGCTCTTTTAGCAATCATCAAACAGGTTAAGATCCATGCCTTATGGCTATGTATCAGCTGCATGTGTGGTTCAATCATCCTTTGCGTGCTCGCATCAAGCGAATCATGTAGTAGGCCAAAAAGAAAGGAATAGGGGTCTATGGGAGGCCGATACCCACAATGTCAGAAATATATGTCGCCACAGAGGACCAAAAGCCAGATATTGGGGGGCAAGTCAAAAGTCTGTGAAACAGTGATCGCTTATGTTTATGGCACCAGGGGCAGCAGCACAGAGGTGCCTCTGAGGTATTGGTTGAGAAAGGAGTGTATGCCCTATGGATTATCTTCAGTTGTTGTTCTCTCCAAAATTCATTGGGAAAATGTTTGCAAATGGCGGCATACCCACTTAACACATAAGGTCTGGAGTCATTCAGCGGAAGGTCCCTATCCCATGGAAATTTGCTTCGGTCAATGCGAGGGAGTCCAATACATAATTGAAGAGGCTTATGGATTTGAGCTAGTTTAAAATCATGTTCAGTAGCCGGTCCATTATAGATGAGTGAGATCTCTCCGACTTGAGTTTCGTGATAGATAGAATGAAGGCAGTGGCTTGGTGGACAAATAGGAAATGGCCTGCAGGCAATCCGTATCATGATTGTATAGTTGAGAAGGTGAAGGGGGAGCCCGAGGATGGGTCAAACAATTGAAAAAAGAAGCGCAAACCCAGGTTGGAGAAGGCCCCCTCGCCACCCGGGGGGGTGAAAGCTGGGTGGCCAGCTATGGGCAGGTGTTTAGAAAAATACGGAGAGAGGCCAAGTTTTTTATGAAGTTCCCTCCATGCCAATTGGGTGTCTCTCAGCAGTATATTGTGTTTCAAATGGGGGGGCATGGAGGTCATTTTGCTGTGTAAGAGGGAGGAAAGTCCACACGGGCCAACCATTTGGGACTCTAGTGAAAAATTTGAATATTTGGAAGTACCGTTCAGCCAGTCTATGCCCACTCTGAGGAGGCTAGTCAGGTTATAGAGTCGGGTATCTGAGAGATTAGCCCCGCCCTCACATTTTGGCATGAAGAGTTTTGGCAGGGAGATACATTCTCTCTTATTATTCCAGAGGAAGCGTGATAGTGATTTGTGTAGGGATGTGATGTCAGTGTGTTTGAGGAGAAGTGGTATCATCTGGAGGGGGTAAAGCAATTTAGGGAACGCTACCATCTTATAGAGGTGGCACCTGCCCATCAGAGAGAGAGGAAGGTGCGTCCAGTGTTCAAGTTGTTTAGTTATCGAGGCCAGTATAGGTGGGAAATTTAGACAATATAGAGAGGAGGGGGTTTTACCTATTTTAATGCCCAGATAAGAGATGAAGGAGGTCGCAACTGTGAAAGAGAAGGTGGAGGCCCACTGTGGAGTCCGGGAGTGGTAAAGGGGCAATATTTCACTTTTAGAGTAGTTGATTACTGAATTACGGAAAGAGTCAAATATGTCTTTGATTAAAGGCATATCCGCGGCAGGGTCGGCAGAGAAAAGTAGAATGTCATCAGCGAAGAGGGCCGAACGGACCTATTGCCGACCTAGCCAAACTCCATGGAAAGAAGGATAGTGCAGAAGGAAACTAGAAAGGGGTTCAAGGGCCAAGTTAAATAAAAGGGGAGATAAAGGATACCCTTGTCTGGTTCCCTTCATTAGTGGGAAACTATGGCGAGATGTGACCACTCGCGCACTAGGAGAGGAGTACATGCTTCGAATAGGTGAAGGAACGGTACATTAAAACCAAAGGCGGACAGAACTAGGCGGAGCCAATGAACACTAACCTTATTGAAGGCTTTTTCCGCATCTAGGGAAATAACTGCTAATTCAGCTGTGGGGTTAGCCTTTGCGTGTTCGAGTACCGCAATGACCTTACATATATTAGAGGTGGCAGATCGGTCCTGGGTAAGTCCTGCTTGAGAAGGATGGAGGAGGGAGGGCATAAGCTTGGCCAATCTGTTGGCCATAATTTTAGATATTATTTTAGAGTCCAAATTTAGGAGGGAAATGGGGTGGTAGGAACTCAGGTCTGTGGTGTCCTTATTGGGCTTTGGGATAAGTTTAATGTGCGCCTGTAAACCAGATGGTAGATAGGGACTGCCCGTCAGTATGGCTTGATAAGTAGATGTTAAGGTAGCGGAGATCGAGGGAGCCATCATTTTGTAGAAAGCTTCCGTGTAGCCATCAGGGCCGGGGGCCTTGCCAAGAGGGAGGGATTTAATAGTGGAATCTACCTCAGCCTGGGTGATCGGAGCATTCAGAGTAGAGAGTCGAGTTTGGTCTAGCTTGGGAATCAGTGTTTTTGCTAGGAAAGCCTGTGCCTCATCAGGATTGATGGGGTCAGGGCCGTACAACTTAGTGTAGAACTGTTCCATGATGGTATTGATTGTGCGGGGATCTGAGGACAGATGTCCAGAGGAATCTTTCAGCGCCAAAATGTGAGTCGGGTTATAAGGGCCTTTACACAGGCGAGCTAGTAGTTTGCCTGCCTTGTTCCCGAGGTCATTCACCGCTAAGCACAAGTTTTCCTGTGTTTTAGCCCATAAATCGAAGGCAGTCTTCGCTTCCTTCCATGCAGCCCTATGTGCCTGCGTATTCTGAAGGGAGATATGGGCTTGGGCTGCCCTCAGGGACGCACTGGCCACCAGATATTGTAGTTGGCATAACGTTTGTAAGCTGTAGAGAAGGCAATAATCTTACCCCTGAGCACGGCTTTACCCATCTCCCACAACAGGCTAGGATTGTCGGTATGTGTGGCATTGTCCTCCAGGAAGTTAGACCAAGTTTGTTGCAAAGTGGACGCTAGGTCAGAGTTGTTGGCCAAATATGCTGGGAAACGCCAAGGCCCGGAGGGGCATCCACAGGCTGAAGCTCTAGATAAGTCGATATAGGAGAATGGTCCGATAGGGCGATATCCGCTATATCAGGATCCTGGGTATACGGGAGCATTGCATGGTTGGCCAGGAAATAGTCAATACGTGATAGGGAGTCGTGGGGCGGTGAGTAATACGTATAAATCCTGTCAATGGGGGGAGCATTTCTCCAGATATCTGTAAGGTGAAGTGAATCAGCAAAGTGGGCTAAAGGGGTAGGGGACTGTCGCTTAGGTGATACGGGGTGGGAGTAGGCAGGCGATTTGTTCTCAATAGGTTTGAAAACAGCATTGAAGTCACCTCCCACTAGTAGCGGGAGGTGAAGATAAGGGGCCAATTTTGAGGTGAGGTGGGGAAAAAAGGCTTTAGTTGGAGGTGTGGGTTCATAGACTGTCGAGATAACCAGTAGGGATGATCGAACTTTTAAAAAGTTCAGTTCGACCATAACACCCGCACTTTCCGAAAGTTCGGGTCTGGATTCCAGAACCCCATTGAAATCAATGGGACCCGAACTTCGGTAATCAAAAAACACCATTTTGAAGCCCTAAAAGCTAATGAATGCCCCTATAAAGTGCCTAGGGTCCTGGGTCATGCCCCAGGGACTATTAATCACACACAAAAAAAGTTCTTAAAAATTGTCGTTTTTGATAGAGAGTCAATTATTGAAAAAAATATTGAAAAAATTAGATTTCTTTGGATTTAGTGTCTGGGGGGTCTAAAAAGTGTAACTGTGAAGTTTCAGCTCTGTAGCATGTCCAGAACCAGGAAAAAAAGATTGTTTGTCTGAATTGCAGTAGAGCAGGGATAGGGCTCCGCTACTTTCACACCTGGCCGTTTTTGTTGCAGGCGTTTATTTATTTATGTGTGTGTGTATTTATACCCCTATACAGAAGTTCAGATGTTATGCCTGCCTCCAAAGACGTCCAAAAAATGCCCAAAAAAAACGCCTGCAACAACACACCTGGGCATTTTTGTTGCAGGCGTTTTTTTAGTCATTTTTTGGGCGTCTTTGGAGGCAGGCATAACATCTGAACTTCTGTATAGGGGTATATACAGTATACACACACACATATATGTATATATACACATACACACATATAGGTGTGAAAGTAGCAGAACCCTATGCCTGCACTAATGAAATTATTTGCAGGGATGTGGCTCCTCTCCTATCACACCTATATGTGTGTATGTGTATATATATACATATATGTGTGTGTGTATATATATACCCCTATACAGAAGTTCAGATGTTATGCCTGCCTCCAAAGACGCCCAAAAAATGTCCAAAAAAACACCTGCAACAAAAATGCCCAGGTGTGTTGTTGAAACATGCCGTTTTTTTTTTTTTTAGTTCTGTTATAGGGTTCCCCTTAAACACTTAAATACAAGGCACTGCCTTGACCAATTTTCAGCTTTTAGCTCTTATTGACGTCTATGGGAAATATTGGTTAGCTTGGTATGGCACTGCTCCCCATCTTTAACTACTTGGCGTCCGCGCTATAGCCCGAATAACGACTACAGCCCGGACCTGAATTGCTGGGAGGGCTTACAATGACTTCCTCTCGGCAACGAGCAGCCTGCGTGCTCCCTGCGGCCTCAAAAGCACACATCAATAAAGGAGAAAAATTACCTGTTTGCAAAATTTTATAACAAACTATAAAAAATTTTCTTTTTTTTTTTCAAAATTTTCAGTCATTTTCAAAGAAAGCTCTTTTTGTTTGAAAAAAAAAATGATAACAATTTCATTTGGGTACAGTGTTGCATGACCGTGCAATTGTCATTCAAAGTGCGACAGCGCTGAAAGCTGAAAATTGGCCTGGGCAGGAGGCGGTTTTAAGTGCCCAGTAGGCAAGTGGTTAACCTTGGCGTCTATGGCAAATCTTTGTCAGCTTGGCATGGCACTGCTCACGAACTATAAGTGACAGGGACACAAAACTTGGGGATCCCTGAGAAGGGACCCAGGACTACAACATATCTATACAAGTGGGGTATAACCTGAACACTACACTGACTGCACTAAACTAACTCAACACACTATCCACTAACTACCTGCCTAACCTCTATTATGAAACACTATACACGGCTGCGGTGTAAGCAGCCTTATTTAGTGTGGGGTGTGGACTTAGCCCCTGAGTAGAGTTGAGCGGACACCTGGATGTCCGTGTTCGGCGGGTTCGGCCGAACTTGAAAAAAAAGTCCGGGTCCGTGTCCCGGACTTTTTCCGTACTTTACCCGGACACCGAACCCCATTGAAGTCAATGGGGACCCGAACTTTCAGGCACTAAAATGGCTCTAAAACACCAATGGAAAGGGCTAGAGTGCTGCAAATGGCAGCAAAACATAGTTAAGAGCATGGCGAGTGCTCTGCAAACAAATGTGGATAGGGAAATAACTTAAAACAGCAAAAAAAAAAACTGAAAAATAAAACAATGTTCTTCATCTGTGAAGGACAAGGCCCATATGGAGTAGGAGGGAGGTTGAGGTGGTGGTGGATGTGGCGGTGTCATAGGCGTGCGCACAGGGTGTGCCGGGTGTGCCTGGGCACACCCTAATCACCTAGGGCACATTAGCATTATCGCTCTGTTTGCCAGTGAGGAGATGGGAAAGATCTCCCTCAGACCTGCTCTGCCATAAGAGAAGTGCCACACACTTCTATTTCACTTTGCCAGCAGGGAGAGTAATGTACCGGGGCCATATACATGTAGGCAAACACATGCATGTGTATTTAAACTTTGGGGTGCACACCCTAATGCAATAGGCTGTGCACACCTATGGGCGGTGTAGGTGGAAGCGGCGGTGGAGGAGGACGAGGTAGCCAACACTGCTTTTTTTCAGTCATTTTAAATGAGGGTACACCCCAAAAGAGTGAGAAAGATCAAAAATAGAACAATGGCTGGGTAAGGTCGGTATCCATCTCTATTCTGCACAAGGTACGGAAAAGTCCTGTGGGATCCATGCCTGGTTCATTTTAATGAACGTGAGCTTGTCCACATTGTCTCTGGACAGGCGACTGCGCTTGTCTGTGATAACGCCCCCAGCCGTGCTAAATACACGTTCAGATAATACACTGGCTGCAGGGCACGCCAGCACCTCCAAGGCGTAAAGGGCAAGCTCAGGCCATATGCCCAATTTGGAGACCCAGAAGTTGAAGAGGGCAGACCCGTCATTCACTACATGTAGGCGTGTGCACTGCTCCACCATGTTGGTGAAATGCTGCCTCCTGCTAAGACGTTCCATATGAGCTGCTGGTGCTGCTGTTTGTTGGGCGTGCTGACAAAGCTTTTCCACATTTCGGCCATGCTAACCCTGCCTTCTGAGGTGCTGGCGGTGCCCTGGTTGCGTTGGCGACCTCTTCCTCCTCCTCCTCTGCATTGGCCTTGTGCTCCACTGTGGCCCCGCTGTCAGGTGGGAATGCCAGCAGCATCGCGTCTACCAGCGTGCGCTTGTACTCGCGCATCTTGCGATCGCACTCCAGTGAGTGAATTAAGGACGGTACGTTGTCCTTGTAACGGGGATCCAGCAGCGTGGCCACCCAGTAATCAGCACAAGTTAAAATGTGGGCAACTCGGCGGTCGTTGTGGAGACACTGCAGCATGTAATCGCTCATGTGTGCCAGGCTGCCCAGAGGCAACGAAAGGCTGTCCTCTGTGGGAGGTGTATCGTCTGTGTCCTCTGTATCCCCCCAGCCATGCACCAGTGATGGCCATGAGCTGGCCTGGGTGCCACCCTGCTGTGAACATGGTTCCATCTCCTCCTCCAGCTCCTCCTCTTCATCCTCCAGAACTGTGCCCCTGCTGGACAATTGTGTCCCTGGCGTTTGTGGGTGCAGGAACCCACCCTCGGAGCCACTTGCGAATGACTGCCCTGAAAGCCTTGGAAATGTTACCTCTTCATCCTCCTCCTCCTCCTCATCCTGTGCCACATCCTCTTCCATCATCGCCCGAATCGTTTTTTGAAGGAGGCATAGAAGTGGAATAGTTAAGCTGACAATGGCGTCATCGGCACTGGCCATGTTGGTGGAGTACTTAAAACAGCGCAACAAGGCACACAGGTCTCGCATGGAGGCCCAGTTATTGGTGGTGAAGTGGTGCTGTTCCGCAGAGCGACTCACGCGTGCGTGCTGCAGCTGAAACTCCACTATGGCCTGCTGCTGCTCGCACAGTCTTTCCAGCATGTGCAAGGTGGAGTTCCACCTTGTAGGCACGTCACATATGAGGCGGTGAGCGGGAAGGCCGAAGTTACGCTGCAGCGCTGACAGGCGAGCAGCAGCAGGGTGAGAACGCCGAAAGTGCGCACAGACCGCCCGCACTTTCTGCAGCAGCTCTGACATATCGGGGTTATTTTTAAGGAACCTCTGCACCACCAAATTCAGCACATGCGCCAGGCAAGGGATGTGCATCAAAACCGGCTAGGCCCAGAGCTGCTATGAGATTTCGCCCGTTATCGCACACCACCAGGCCGGGCTTGAGGCTCGCTGGCAGCAACCACTCATTTGTCTGCTGTTCCATGCTCCTCCACAACTCCTGCGCGGTGTGTGGTTTTTCCCCCAAACAGGCAAGTTTTAAAACTGCCTGCTGTCGTTTACCCCTGGCCGTGCTGAAGTTGGTGGTGAAGGTGTTACGCTGACTGGATGAGGAGGCGGTAGAGGATGAGGAAGCGGAGTAGGAGGAGTTAGGAACAGGAGGCAAACTGAAACGCCCTGCAATCCTCGGTGGTGGAAGGACATGCGCCAAATTGCTATCCGCCTCAGGCCCATCTGCCACTGCATTTACCCAGTGTGCCGTTAGGGAGATATAACGCCCCTGACCGTGCTTACTGGTCCACGTATCGGTAGTTAGGTGGACCTTGGCACAGATGGCGTTGCGCAGTGCACACCTGATTTTTTTCCCCCACTTGGTTGTGCAGGAAAGGGATGGCTTGCCTGGAAAAGTAGTGGCGGCTGGGCACGACGTACTGTGGGACAGCCACCAACATAAGGCTTTTAAAACTGTGCGTCTCCATCAGACGGAATGACAGCATTTCAAAGGCCAAGAATTTTGAAATGCTGGCATTCAGGGCCAGGGATCGCGGGTGGGTAGGGGGGTACTTCCTCTTCCTCTCAAGTGTTTGGGAGATGGAAAGCTGAACGCTTCCACGGGACATTGTGGAGATGGTTGGTGACCCAGGTGGTGGTGTTGCTGACAGATCGTCTGTTTGCGGGGTGGCAGGTGCCGGTATCACTACAGATGTGGATGGAGAGGCCGAGACTGCAGCAGAAGAGGAAGCAGGAGGAGCCAGAGACCTTTCTTGGTTTTGAAGGTGTCTACTCCACTGCAGCTCGTGCTTTGCACTTAGATGCCTGATCATGCAGGTTGTGCTCAGGTTGAGAAGGTTTATGCCTCGCTTCAGGCTCTGATTGCACAGGGTGCAAACCACTCGTGTCCTGTCACCAGCACATTTTCTGAAGAACTTCCACGCTAGAGAACTCCTTTGAGCTCGCTTTGGTGCGCTCGTTCCCTTGCTGCGTTGGGCAGTAGCAGGCGTAGTGTCTAGGGCACGGCCGCTCCACTTCTGCACCCTGCTCCCTCTTCTGCTGTGCTGGTGGCTCTGTGCGACCACCGCCTCTTCCTTCAAACTACTCAGGTCACCGGCATGACCTTCATTCCATGTGGGGTCGAGGACCTCATCGTCCTCCACATCATCTTCCACCCAGTCTTCACCCCTGCCCTCCTTGTCGGTCTCCACAATTCTGAATGCCGCAGCAGTTGGCACCTGCGTTTCGTCATCATCGCAGACGTGCTGCGATGGTCCTTCCATGTACTCATCTTGAGAAATAAGTGGTTGGGCATCGCTGCACTCAATCTCTTCCACTTCTGGGGCAGGGCTAGGTGGATGGCCCTGGGAAACCCTGCTGACAGAGTCATCAAAAAGAAGAAGAGACTGCTGCATGACTTGGGGCTCAGACTGCTTGCCTGATTTGCAAGGGGGGTGAGGTGAAAGACGGTTGGACATTGGCTGCAGGTGCCAACTCTGACCTTTATGCAGTAGACTGGGAGGGAGACAATGTGAAGGAACTGGAGGCACTGTCAGAAACCCAATCTACTATCGCCTGTACTTCTTCTGGCCTCATCACTTCTAGAGGCACAAGATGCCCTACCAAATACTGCTGCAGGTTCTGTCGATTACTCACACTTGAGGAAGGTGTTTCACTTGTGCGTGTAGCTGGCACAGATCGACCACGTCCTCTCCTTGCAACAGGATCTCTACCAGCAGCACCACGACCCAGGCCACGGCCCCTATTTGACGGTCTCCTCATATTTCTGTAATTTATGATCTTGCCCTAGAAAGGTGTTTATTGAATAGCGGAACAAAACAACAACAGTATCGCACAGTCAAATATGCAAACTATGCCGCAATTTAATTTTTTTTACCCCAAAAGGGTGTATATTGAATAGCGGAATAGGAAAATGTTTATAAAACAGTGTATCTCACACGTACAAACACAGACTAGGCCCCGATTACAATTTTTTGTACCCTAAATGCAGGATGAGGAAGAGGAGTAGGAGGAGTTCGGAACAGGAGGCAAACTGAAGCGCCCTGCTATCCTCGGCGGTGGAAGGAGATGCGCCAAACAAATTTAAAAAGGTGTATCTCACATGTACCGATACAGACTATGCCGTAATTTAATTTTTTACACTCAAACAGGGTGTATATTGAATAGCGGAATAGGAAAAATTTTACAAAACGGTGGTGTATCTCACACGTACAAACACAGACTAGGCCCCGATTATAATTTTTTGTACCCTAAAGGCAGGATGAGGATGAGGAGTAGGAGGAGGTCCGAACAGGAGGCAAAATTAAGCACCCTGCAATCCTCGGCGGTATGAGATGCGCCCCAAAAATTGGAAAGGTGTATCTCACACGTACCGATACAGACTATCCCGCAATTTAATTGTTTTTACCCCAAAGGTGTAGATTGAATAGCGGAATAGAAAATATGATATCAAAAGGTGTATGTATCTCACACGTACAGACCCAGACCAGGCCCAAATTACTATTTTTTGTACCCCCAAAGGCAGGATGAGGAGTAGGAGGAGTTCAGAACAGGCAGGAGGCAGACTGAAGCACCCTGCAATCCTCAGCGGTATGAGATGCGCCCCAAAAATTGGAAAGGTGTATCTTAAACGTACCGATACAAACTATCCCGCAATTTAATTGTTTTTACTCCAAAGGTGTAGATTGAATAGCGGAATAGAAAATATGATATCAAAAGGTGTATGCATCTCACACGTACAGACCCAGACTAGGCCCAAATTACTATTTTTTGTACCCCCAAAGGCAGGATGAGGAGTAGGAGGAAATCGGAACAGGCAGGAGGCAGACTGTAGCACCCTGCAATCCTCGGCGGTATGAGATGCGCCCCAAAAATTGGAAAGGTGTATCTCACACGTACCGATACAGACTATCCCGCAATTTCATTGTTTTTACCCCAAAGGTGTAGATTGAATAGCGGAATAGAAAATATGATATCAAAAGGTTTATGTATCTCACACGTACAGACCCAGACTAGGCCCAAATTACTATTTTTTGTACCCCCAAAGGCAGGATGAGGAGTAGGAGGAGTTCGGAACAGGCAGGAGGCAGACTGAAGCACCCTGCAATCCTCAGCGGTATGAGATGCGCCCCAAAAATTGGAAAGGTGTATCTCACACGTACCGATACAGACTATCCCGCAATTTAATTGTTTTTACCCCAAAGGTGTAGATTGAATAGCGGAATAGAAAATATGATATCAAAAGGTGTATGTATCTCACACGTACAGACCCAGACTAGGCCCAAATTACTATTTTTTGTACCCCCAAAGGCAGAATGAGGAGTAGGAGGAGTTCGGAACAGGCAGGAGGCACACTGAAGCACCCTGCAATCCTCGGCGGTATGAGATGCGCCCCAAAAATTGGAAAGGTGTATCTCACGCGTACCGATACAGACTATCCCGCAATTTAATTGTTGTTACCCCAAAGGTATAGATTGAATAGCGGAATAGAAAATATGATATCAAAAGGTGTATGTATCTCACACGTACAGACCCAGACTAGGCCCAAATTACTATTTTTTGTACCCCCAAAGGCAGGATGAGGAGTAGGAGGAGTTCGGAACAGGCAGGAGGCACACTGAAGCACCCTGCAATCCGCGGCAGTATAAGATGCGCCCCAAAAATTGGAAAGGTGTATCTCACACGTACCGATACAGACTATCCCGCAATTTAATTGTTTTTACCCCAAAGGTGTAGATTGAATAGCGGAATAGAAAATATGATATCAAAAGGTGTATGTATCTCACACGTACAGACCCAGACTAGGCCGAAATTACTATTTTTTGTACCCCCAAAGGCAGGATGAGGAGTAGGAGGAGTTCGGAACAGGAGGCAAACTGAAGCGCCCTGCTATCCTCGGCGGT
This sequence comes from Pelophylax lessonae, assembly GCF_965119305.1. NCBI lineage: Eukaryota > Metazoa > Chordata > Amphibia > Anura > Ranidae > Pelophylax > Pelophylax lessonae. Next base: position 82,243,746 of record NC_138769.1, on the reverse strand, counting down.
GGAAGGAGATGCGCCAAACAAATTTAAAAAGGTGTATCTCACATGTACCGATACAGACTATGCCGTAATTTAATTTTTTACACTCAAACAGGGTGTATATTGAATAGCGGAATAGGAAAAATTTTACAAAACGGTGGTGTATCTCACACGTACAAACACAGACTAGGCCCCGATTATAATTTTTTGTACCCTAAAGGCAGGATGAGGATGAGGAGTAGGAGGAGGTCCGAACAGGAGGCAAAATTAAGCACCCTGCAATCCTCGGCGGTATGAGATGCGCCCCAAAAATTGGAAAGGTGTATCTCACACGTACCGATACAGACTATCCCGCAATTTAATTGTTTTTACCCCAAAGGTGTAGATTGAATAGCGGAATAGAAAATATGATATCAAAAGGTGTATGTATCTCACACGTACAGACCCAGACCAGGCCCAAATTACTATTTTTTGTACCCCCAAAGGCAGGATGAGGAGTAGGAGGAGTTCGGAACAGGCAGGAGGCAGACTGAAGCACCCTGCAATCCTCAGCGGTATGAGATGCGCCCCAAAAATTGGAAAGGTGTATCTTAAACGTACCGATACAAACTATCCCGCAATTTAATTGTTTTTACCCCAAAGGTGTAGATTGAATAGCGGAATAGAAAATATGATATCAAAAGGTGTATGTATCTCACACGTACAGACCCAGACTAGGCCCAAATTACTATTTTTTGTACCCCCAAAGGCAGAATGAGGAGTAGGAGGAGTTCGGAACAGGCAGGAGGCACACTGAAGCACCCTGCAATCCTCGGCAGTATAAGATGCGCCCCAAAAATTGGAAAGGTGTATCTCACACGTACCGATACAGACTATCCCGCAATTTAATTGTTTTTACCCCAAAGGTGTAGATTGAATAGCGGAATAGAAAATATGATATCAAAAGGTGTATGTATCTCACACGTACAGACCCAGACTAGGCCCAAATTACTATTTTTTGTACCCCCAAAGGCAGGATGAGGAGTAGGAGGAGTTCGGAACAGGCAGGAGGCACACTGAAGCACCCTGCAATCCTCGGCAGTATGAGATGCGCCCCAAAAATTGGAAAGGTTTATCTCACATGTACCGATACAGACTATCCCACAATTTAATTGTTTTTACCCCAAGGGTGTAGATTGAATAGCGGAATAGAAAATATGATATAAAATTGGTGATTTTTCTATAGCACATCAGTCAGCTCTGCTGCAGGCTATGGAGGGAAAAAAAAGAAAATTCCCCTTTTAAGTTTGTAATTTTTAAATAGATTAGTACAGACTATGCCACAATTTAATTTTTTTAACCCAAAAGGGTGTATATTGAATAGTGGAATAGAAAAAAGTGTATCAATTTTGAAATCACTCAATAATAGCACATGTGAACACAGCAGTGTATTATCACAGTCAGCAGCACTGAAGGAAAAACGCTGCACACAACTGACTGATAAAAAAGACTTTTTTCTCCCTCCTCCTCAGCGGGCAAAAAGATTGTGTTCACACTACCCCACACACAGCAAAATTGATGTGGACCACTGACCCTGCCTATCTCCAGCCTTGCCCTAAAATGATCGATAAGATCGGTCACTGCCGGCACTGCAAACCCCCCCCCCCACACAGCAAAATCGATTGTAGAACACTGACCCTGCCTATCTCCAGCCTCGCCCTAAAATGCCCTAACAACTCGCCCTGCCTGCAGCACTCCGACCTGTCCCTGATTCTGAATTCTTTTTGGACACAATATAATTTATGACTGTCTGTCTCTAATCAGCAGCCAGCACGTATGATGTGTGCTCTGTCCCTGTACTACAGCAGAATGACGCAGCGGCGCTCGGTCTCGAACTTATAAAGTTTTGGTCACATGCTTCAGATGGCCAATCACAGCTACTAATACATTTGTAGGCATAGCTGGGATGGCTTAAGGCACACCAGTTAAACGCTTGTTGATTGGCTGTTGAAAGCCCGTCATTAAAAGCGCGCCAATACATACAAACCCGGAAATAAAATGACCGAACACGGATTTTAAACCCAAACATACAGTAAAGTTTTCGGGTCCGTGTTTGGGTAACAAAAATCCAATTATTCGGTACGAACACGAATAATACAGTCCGTGTTCGCTCAACACTACCCCTGAGCCATGATTGGCTAAAGGCACCCAATCATGGCTCTGACAGGACATTGTGCTGTGATTGGTCAAAGCATACAGGTGTTGCACTGTCCTCTTGAGGACTGCTGGATTTCACACTTACAAGTCCCCCATGGGTTACCATTAGCAACCTTAACATTAACAGTCTCTCACTTTCCTTCTTGGCTCATTTAATAAACAGTCCAGGGGTATGTAGTTGTTGTTGTGTTTTATTGATAAATTAGCGATGGGAGAAGGGAATAGTGGGATACTCTGAATTAACTATGCACAATATTTGAGGGCTTCTATCTCTTGGTACAGCCAGGCTGTTGAATAACCTTGCCACTGTGGTGATATTAGCTTTAAGTCTCTTTTCCTAAGATGACTTGGTGAACTAAGTTTATCTTCAGGACACTCTCCTCAGTATCCTCTTTCTTACATTCTGACACCAGTCCACTGACTATCCTACTCCTGGGATGGTCCCCCTCAGGTCAGGCCCCTTGACACAGTCCTCCATACCCACAATACTGTTTTTCCAGGGTCTCTAGTGTCTCCCCCTCAGTCAGCTCTTCTGGACCTCTGGGTTCAGCTCCATTCCGCTGGCCCTCAGAATGACCTCCTCCTCAGGTCACGTGCCACTGCTACAGAGGAGGAGGCAGCCGCCATCCACCCTCCGAGACTCTGCTCTGCAGCCAAAGACCCCGCAGCACATGTGCTCCTGGCTTCTATACAATATCCCAGAATGCACTAAGGTGACCTGCCCCTGCCAATCACCAGGACTGTACCAAAGCCTATACATCCATCTGTCAGGTTTCCTCCCACAGTCCAACATGCCTCCCTATTGGTTCAGTGTGAAACACCCTCTAGACATAATGAATCGCATACTGAGCACAATGAGCAGACATCACTAACAGATCCTGCTCTCCAATAAGCAGAGAGCAATATAGATTTGCCTGCTGCTCCTCTGATAGGCAGACAGATCCAAAAACTATACTCTCTCACTAGCACCTAACTATGAGGGTGCTACACAGGTCAGGGGCATGCTTTAGCCAATCACAAGCACTTAACTCACTGCGTTAGTGCAGTGCATTATAGGGCGCTCATTGGCAGGCAAACTTGCAGCTGAGTACCCCGGGTGTGCGTGTGTTCGACTCAAACATCCAGCCCATCCCTACACCCAAAACCTCATCAAGACCTACACTCTTGGTCTAATTATCACCCCATTTAACTTTTAACTAATGACATCAAACTTTTGGCAAAATTTTAGCTAATGAAACCAATACCTTCTTAGGTGTGCTTATTCACAAAGACCAAGAAGGTTTTGTACCAAAAAGACAAGTCAGTCAGTCAAAATAATTTATCTATCAAAGACCTTGAAATCACCAACATTCATCACAAAATTCTTCTCTTTGCTGATGACATTCTTGAAAGCCCTAAATATCTCTCTCAACTCTGAACGCCTCTGTAATGTCCAAAAAATGGCCCTTCACCTTGCCCTACATGGGTACTCAAATCTCTTTTTCTTTAGTATCTATTTACTCTGCCAATTACCCACCTTTATTCAAAGATTTGTCTAAACTATTATCTGTTTGGAATGCATATCCTTTATCTTGATTTGGTCATGTACATGCTATAAAAATGACATACCTTCCAAAATTACTTTATTTCTTCAGAGTATTACCCACCCCCATCCCAACTGATTTTCTCAAAAATGAACAAAGAAAGATAATTACATTTATTTGGGGTTCCACAAAATTGAGTGTTCCAACACATATACTCTACAGAAGTAAACTTGTTGGTTGTCTTGGCATCCCTAATATCTCAAAATATTACCTGACTGCTCAAGTTGCGCCTCTTCCAGTGCTCCAGGCAGTTTAAGAGATTCTTATTTGGACCTATCTTGATATTATTCAATGGTCTCCAGTTCTGATTTATAATTTAATCTGGCTTTTCCTTTCAATTACCCCTTTATCCACTTACCGCATACTAACGTAGGTCTACGTCGGTAAACTTTGCGGTAGTGTACCGGGTTGATGCCTCTAGCTAGAGGCACCATCCCGGTACCGTGGTTTAGAGCCGACGGTTGGCTTTCCGTCGGTACCGACCGATGCGGCTCAGGAGCCGCTCGATCGGTACCCGGGGGGGCGGGAGGGGACATCCCCACCCCCTCCCGCGGCCTTCCGTGGCTTTGCCCGGGGCTCCCGTCCCACCGGGAGCCCCGAGCACCCAGCCGGCACGTCCGCCGGCTGGATGGAGTCCCGATGAATGCCGGAAACGGCATCGATCGGGTCTCCGATGACGTAACCCGGAGGCGGCGTCCATGACGTCACTTCCGGGTTACTGTGCTGCAAAAGGCGGCAAATTTGAAAAACGGCTGTATGCAAAAATGCCGTTTTTGGCGTTTTGCATACAGGGAAGTGTAGTGGAGGGGTCTAGAGTCTTTTAGACCCTCGATCCCTCCATAAAGTGTACCTGTCACTACATATTGGTGTCACAAGGGATGTTTACATTGCTTGTGACAGCAATAAAAGTGATCAGATTTTTATTTTTTTTTAAAACTTTAATAAAGTTAAAAAAATAAATAAAATAAATGGGGAAAAAAAAAAAAAAAAATTAGCCGCCCCCGTCACCGTTAGCTCGCGCACAAAAAAAACGTATACGGAAGTCGAGCCGCAAATGAAATCGCTGTTCAAACCACACATGTGAGGTATCGCCGCGATCGCCAGAGCGTGAGCAATAATTTAAAAAAAAGAGCTACACTCTAACTCAAAACTGGTAACCGTTAAATAAATTTAAAGCATCGCAGATTGAGATCTCTATTGACCGTAGTTTGTCGCGATCCCACGGGGGGCGCAATTTTAAACCGTAACATGTTGGGTATCTATTTACTCGGCGTGACATGTTCTTTCACAATATACAAAAAAAAATGGGCTAACTTTACTGTTTAGTATTTTTTAAAATTAGTGAAATGTGATTTTTCAAAAATTTTCCAAAAAAATGGCGCTTTAAAGACCGCTGCGCAAATACTGCGTGATAAAAAATATTACAATGACCGACATTTTATTCTCCAGAGTCTTTGCTAAAAAAATATATATAATGTTTGGGGGTTCTAAGTAGTTTTCTAGGAAAAAATACTGGTTTTAACGCGTGAACAAAAAGTGTCCGAAATAGGGCTGGGGCTTAAGTGGTTATAGATGATCGTACTTTACACCACTCTCTCTCTTGCTAGGGCCGTTTTAAATGCTCTAATCGGCTGATATCCTTGCATTTCCCCTTATCAGGGATTCTTAACAACCCAATGTTCCCCCAGCCATTGAAGATCCAGAAAAGCGCTATCTGGTGGTGTAATGAAAATATTATATAAATATTCAGTATCTCACAGAAGTGAGTACACCCCTCACATTTTTGTAAATATTTTATTATATCTTTTTATGTGATAACACAGAAGAAATTACACTTTGCTACAATGTAAAGTAGTGAGTGTACAGCTTGTATAACCGTGTCAATTTGCTGTCCCCTCAAAATAACTCAGCACATAGCCATTAATGTCTAAACGGCTGGCAACAAAAGTGTGTACACCCCTAAGTGAAAATGTCCAAATTGGACCTAATTTGTCATTTTTCCTCCCCGGTGTCATGTGACTCAATAGTGTTACAAGGTCTCAGGTGTGAATGAGGAGCAGGTGTGTTAAATTTGGCGTTATTGCTCTCACTCTCTCATACTGGTCACTGGAAGTTCAACATGGCACCTCATGGCAAAGAACTCTCGGAGGATCTGAAAAAAGAATTGTTGCTCTACATAAAGATGGCCTAGGCTATAAGAAGATTGCCAAGACCCTGAAACTAAGCTGCAGCATGGTGGCCAAGACCATACAGCAGTTTAACCGGACAGGTTCCACTCAGAACCAACCTCGCCCTGGTCGACCTAAGAAGTTGAGTGCTCAGCGTCATATCCAGAGGTTGTCTTTGGGAAATAGGCATATGAGTGCTGCCAGCATTGCTGCAGAGGTTAAAGGGGTGGGGGGTCAGCCTGTCAGTGCTCAAACTAAAAGCCACACACTGCATCAAATTGGTCTGCATGGCTGTCATCCCAGAAGGGAGCCTCTTCTAGATATAATGCACAAGAAAGCCCACAAACAGTTTGCTGAAGAAAAGCAGACTAAGGACATATATTACTGGAACCATGTCCTGTGGTCTGATGAGACCAAGATAAACGTATTTGGTTCAGATAGTGTCAAGCATGTGTGGCCGCAACTAGGTGAGGAGTACAACGATAAGCGTGTCTTGCCTACAGTCAAGCATGGTGGTGGGAGTGTCATGGTCTGGGGCAGCATGAGTGCTGCCAGCACTGGGGAGCTACAGTTCATTGAGGGAACCATGAATGCCAACATGTACCGTGGCATACTGAAGCAGAGCATGATCACCTTCCTTCGGAGACTGGGCAGCAGGGCAGTATTCCAACATGATAATGACCCCAAACTCCAACCTCCAAGATTACCACTGCCTTGCTAAAGAAGCTGAGGTAAAGGTGATGGACTGGCCAAGCATATCTCCAGACCTAAACTCTATTTAGCATCTGTGGGGCACCCTCAAACAGAAGGTGGAGGAGCTCAAGGTCTCCAATATCCACCAGCTCCGTGGTTTCGTCATGCAGGAGTGGTAGAGGGCTCCAGTGGCAACCTGCAAAGCTCTGGTGAACTCCATGCCCAAGAGGGTTAAGGCAGTGCTGGAAAATAATGGTGGCCATGCAAAATGTTGGCACTTTGGGCCCAATTTGGACAATTTAACTTAGGGGTGTACTCACTTTTGTTGCCAGTGGTTTAGACATTAATGGTTGTGTGTTGAGTTATTTTGAGGGGACAGCAAATTTACACTGTTATACCAGCTGTACACTCACTACTTTACATTGCAGCAAAGTGTCATTTCTTCAGTGTTGTCACATGAAAAGATGTAATAAAATATTTTAAAAAAAAATGTGATGGGTGTACTCACTTTTGTGCGATACTGTATGACCTCCTATTTTTAAAAGGGATTAAAACACAATCTCATCTTTCAAAACATTGACATCTTCCTCTGTTGGAATCATCATGTTTAATTAAAATTACAGATTTAACCACTTTACCACTAGAGCATTTTGCTGTCTTACGTCTGGGCCACTTTTTGCGATTCGGCGATGTGCGACTTTAACTGACAATTGCGCGGTCATGCAAAGCCATACCCAAACGAAATTTACGTCTTTTTTTTCACACAAACAGAGCTTTCTTTTGGTGGTATTTGATCACCTGTGCGATTTTTACTTTTTGCGCTATAAACAAAAAAACAGCGACACATTTTTTTATATGAAATTCCCCCCAAAAAAGATGTAAAAACCAATTTTTTTAAAAATTTTTGGCCAATTTGTTTTCTGCTACCCATGTTTGGTAAAAAAATCGCAATAAGCGTATTTTGATTGGTTTGCGCAAAAGTTATTGCATTTACTAACTATGGGAAAGATTTCTGTCATTTTTGGTGTTTTTTTTTTAACGCGCAATGGCGGCGATCTGCGATTTTTTTGCGGGACTGCGACATTGCGGCGGACAGATCGCAATGTATATATATATAATTGATGTCAGGATTGGGACTCATTTTTTTGGTAGGAAATGTTGTAAAATGCATTTTATGTAAAATGTTTTTTTCAGCACAAGTATCCTCACATAGACTCATGTATTTAGAGGTAAGGAGGTATGTATGACCAGATCTAGTACATTACTGAGAGCACTGGTTCTTTCTCTGGGGACTATGAAATTGTACAGTCATATACTATATAGCCTCTTTACAGAGCAGAGCTGAGCATAGTGCAAGCTATGCAAATTAAGTTTGCTAGCACAATGTCAGACTGCATATCTATTTCTGTGACTTTAATAGAACTTTAAGGAATTACCTTCACGTTTTTTAACTACTTTTTTTAAAGCATTTTTTTTTTTTTTTTTAGGTATACATTAAGTTTTCTTAGCAAGAAATACCATGACAGCTTTATTGATAGATAAAGCCACATCACTAACATTGCTTTGTTGAACAATGAAACCACTGTTCCGTACATCAGCAATAACATGGAAATCACATGGCTGGGGTATGACATCGCTTTGTTAAAAAAGAATGCCATTGAACACAATTTCGGGACCTGAAATTGATTTGTTTAAAATCTCATGCCATGTGAATTGACATTTTAACATACATTTCTTCTAGTATTGCCACATGTCAAAATTAGAAGCCAATTTTGAGCTTTCTTTTGGTGGTATTTGATCACCTGTGCGATTTTTACTTTTTGCGCTATAAACAAAAAAAGAGCGACAATTTTGAAAAAATAACAATATTTTTAACATTTTTTTTATGTGAAATTCCCCCCAAAAAAGATGTAAAAACAATTTTTTTTAAAATTTTTGGCCAATTTGTTTTCTGCTACCCATGTTTGGTAAAAAAAATCGCAATAAGCGTATTTTGATTGGTTTGCGCAAAAGTTATTGTGTTTACTAACTATGGGAAAGATTTCTGTAATTTTTGGTGTTTTTTTTTAACGCGCAATGGCGGCGATCTGCGATTTTTTTTGCGGGACTGCGACATTGAGGCGGACAGATCGGGCCCTTGACTGACATTTTTGACACTTTTGGGGGTACCAGTGACATTACTGCAGTAATCAGTGCTATAAATATGCACTGTTACTGTAAAAATGACACTGGCAGGGAAGGGGTTAATTTTATTGGAGAGGGAGGGGTTAATGTATGCCTGGTGCTTACTAACGTGTGGGGGGGAGGTGACTGAGTGAGCCAGGGACAGATCGGATGTTCAGCTATGCTGAACACTCTGATCTGTCACTCTCTGTCACTTAGGAGATCCGCCCGCTCTGTTTACACAGGCGGGCGGATCTCCAAACTGGATTCCCCGACGATCGGGGCAGAGCAGCGGCGATCGCCGCTGCTCCTCCCCTGGCCCGACTCCCGCTGTGAATGAAAACAGCGGGAGCGCGCCTCCGGTGGCGCGCGAGCGCCGCCTACAGGGGGAGGAGTCTGGCGACGTAGGTCTACGTCGTCAGACGATAACGAGCCACTTTGCCGCAGTAGTACTACGGTTATTAATACCCTTCTCTCTAATACCACAAAAGGTCCAACCTTCTTAACACCTTTTGAAAAAATATGCAGAATAAATCCATATTCCTATCGTATTACTTCTCTTGGCAGAGTGGCACAGACTAGCTGACAGGCGGGGGGGGGGGGTGCTGAGAGGACAGAGGAGGATAGAGGAGAGCTGCAGATGATGGAGGCACGTAAACTGACCACAGTGTCAGGGCTCAGCAGCCATAATAAACTGTGGTCAGTTTACAGAGGGGAGGGCAGAACCAGGCAGGATCAGCCAGGTATTATATATTATACAAGGGGCCAAATTACACAGCACAAGCACTGTGCTGTTATTCAGTGTGTATGAAGCACCAGTTTAAACATTTTATACAAGCATTTCCACTCATTCTCATCCATTAACAATCTTTAGGGCAGATGGAGAAGTTGCCCTACTAAAGACTTCATCCAATATACACTTCACTGGGAATTAGGATACCTTAGTTGATCAAGAATGTCTGGCACATAATGGGCTACAACACTATCTACAAAAAAAAAATGACATATAATACAATAAAAGAAGACATATATATAGATAAGCAAAAGCTACTTATTTGTATACACCATAGAAAACTTTTAATCAGGATCAGCACTGGCATAAAAATCCACCCAGAGCTCTTTCATGCACAAGTAAAAGAAAAATGAAAGCGTCTCCATCTGTTCCTCCTGACCCTAAAGTGACAACAAACTAAAAGCCCTAATGATTGCATTTCTGCATACTAGACGAATAGTGCTAGATACTTGGAAAAAATATCTCACTTTTTTTTTTTTTTAGTTTGACATCAAAAGTTTGAAAGCATATAGCATTAAACAACTGTAAAAGCTAGTACATAACTTGAAGAGAAACCCCATTTTCTAAAAAGAAAACTATACAACTGATACACAAGCTATTTTAAGGCCCAATTGAAGTCTTACAATGTTTTATTACATCAGAGTCCTATACCCCTACATGGTATGATTTCTAACTTAACATATATATATATATATATATATATATATATATATATATATATATATATATGTGTGTATATATGTTTATAGAGTGATATAAACCGGCGCTCACAAAAAAATGCAATTGGAATGTGAGAAATGCAGCTACTGCTTCACTAAGTAAAGACTTAGACGATGTATATAAACCCAATTTTAACACCGCGCTAGCATAAAATCAAAAAACAGTGTGTCATACAAAAATTATTAAATAAATACAAAAATGTGAACAATGCAAATATTCAACAAACAAATAAATGCTTGAATAAATATAAAATGATGTGATAAAGTCCAAAATATAAACTAAAACAATGAAGTGCAAGGTGCTCCAGTGCAAACAGAAAAAACGTTTGTGCTCCAGGTGATTGTGACCCCTCCAGGTACCCCACTCACCAGAACAAAGGGTCAGAAAAGCCTGTAAGCAATGTAAATGTGGTGATACACCAGTCCAGGACTTCTCCCATATAATGCCAGGTTATTAGAAATGGTTCTTGCAAAAGGTGGTCCGAGATTCCTCCACAAACCAGGTGCCAGAAACAAGAGACCACAAATGGTGAAGTACGCTTTGGTAATTTTATTAATAAAAATAAAACCATACTCACAAATTAGTGGAAAATACTGTAGATGGCAGTATAAATTCATACAGGCTCCTGTGAACGTCGCTGTTTAGCGTGCGTTCCACGGCCGATCCAGGAAGTTGACCGGAAGTGACGATTCCAAAAGTGCCGTACCGGAAATGCGTTGCCGCGTTTCACCCTCCCACTGGGCGTTATCATAGACATATCATGGTGTCCCGATACTTTTGGTAATATAGTACATATATATATGTATATATATATGTGTATATATATATATATATATGTGTATATACATGTATATATATATAATTGATGTCAGGATTGGGACTCATTTTTTTGGTAGGAAATGTTGTAAAATGCATTTTATGTAAAATGTTTTTTTCAGCACAAGTATCCTCACATAGACTCATGTATTTAGAGGTAAGGAGGTATGTATGACCAGATCTAGTACATTACTGAGAGCACTGGTTCTTTCTCTGGGGACTATGACACTATGAAACTGTACAGTCATATACTGTATAGCCTCTTTACAGAGCAGAGCTGAGCATAGTGCAAGCTATGCAAATTAAGTTTGCTAGCACAATGTCAGACTGCATATCTATTTCTGTGACTTTAATAGAACTTTAAGGAATTACCTTCACGTTTTTTAACTACTTTTTTTAAAGCATTTTTTTTTTTAGGTGTACATTAAGTTTTCTTAGCAAGAAATACCATGACAGCTTTATTGATAGATAAAGCCACATCACTAACATTGCTTTGTTGAATAATGAAACCACTGTTCCGTACATCAGCAATAACATGGAAATCACATGGCTGGGGTATGATATCGCTTTGTTAAAAAAGAATGCCATTGAACACAATTTCGGGGCCTGAAATTGATTTGTTTAAAATCTCATGCCATGTGAATTGACATTTTAACATAAATTTCTTCTAGTATTGCCACATGTCAAAATTAGAAGCCAATTTTGAGCAAATTTTAAAGAAAACAAAATCCATATTTTAGAATCACTGTGCACATTCTCTGAAAGCTAGCAGAATGTTGCAAGAAAAAGGGAGAGGAAGAGTATGTGGGTCATTGGGAAACACAAAGATGAAACAGTATGGTGCAGCGAGGAGTAGGATGTGTTTGACAACTATTCCATATAGACAAGCATAAAGCTAAAATACACTATAAGTTAAAACATTTCATTTTTATTTCTAACAAAGCTAACATTTTAGATTTGAGATTTCAGTTACCATGTAACAACTATTCTATTTTACTGGTGTTGATTTACTAAAGGAGTAAACCAAGTCCACTTAGCTAAGCAAATAAAGAAAATTGTTTTATTTTTGAAGCTGTTTGCATCAATTAATTCCAAATAATTGATCAATTCAATTCCAATCACATCCAAGTAAAATACTTTTTTTTTTCTTGACTCCCTGACATGATTGAGTATTTAGGCTGGTTGTAAAGGATGAGGATTTTTTACCTTTGTTCATTCTATGCATAAAGTTAAAAAACCTTCCGTGTGCAGCATCCCCTCTAGCCCCTCCAATACATAACTAAATCCAATCTTGATTTGGCGATGTGCACAAGAGCATCAGCTCTCCCGAGTCTCTCCATCCTTTTTGGCTAAGACACAGCATCAGGAGCTATTGGATCCTATTGCTGTCAATCAAAAGCTGTGAGGAACGAGAGGGGGCGGGGCCAGGTCCATAGGACCCACAGAGGTGGTTCGGGAGCAAGCATGCACCAATGCCCCATAGTGCCCCGTAGCAAGTGACTTGGGGGGCACTCGAAAAAGGGGAGGGGACAGGAGAAACAGCGGGGGAACTCAGAAGAGGAGGATCAGGGCTAAGCTGTGCAAAATCACTGCACAGAGCGTGTAAGTATAAGATGTTTAATATTTTTAAAAAAGTGAGCCTTTAAAAACACTTTAAAATGAACACAGCTTTCATTTATTTACAGATGGGACATTCTGCTCCTTTTGGACCAATTCACACTAGCGTGATGCCAGACATTGCTTGTGACTTGAACTGCATTGCTGTGCAGACCACATGTGATGTCTGTGCAATGCAAATTCAGCCATACAAACCGTATGGCTAAATTCTAATTGTATTTAGACCAAATTCGTGCAGGACCCTTTCCACACCAGAATTACCTATGTGATCGGATTCTGGAAATCGTGCTGCATTTTGCAAACTGATTGTGGCATGTCATTACCTTAACATACACTCCGCAATCAGATCGTATGAACAGGTTGCAATTTTAATGCGGTGCAAATTTACAGCAAACTCGCTGTGAATTTGCACCACGTTTAGTGTGAACCAGCCCTTATTTAGTTAACCTAAATTAAATCCAAAATATGTTCTTTTGTTTCTGAAGCAAAACAAACAATTCCAAGCAAACTTTACACATTTCATGTTACACTTTAATTGTTTATTTTAGGAATCAGAGAGGCATTACCTGTGGTGTGTATAGTACACCATGGCAAAAAGTAGGTGTGGCTAAATGATGCCCTTTTTTCCCCTGTACACACTTCTTCTACTTCTTTTTAACTCTACCCCCCCCCCTCCTGTACACAAAGCCCCCCTGTCATAAATTCCTCTCCCATCCTGTAAGCAGCCTGTATCGATGTATGTCATATTTTACTGCTCAACCTTGTTCACATGGGCATACTTAAGCATACACTAATGTGAGGACCATGTTTGTTTGCAAGGTCATGTGGACACACAGGTGTTGTGTGCATCCTCATGCAGGAAGTCCCATTCATGTCAGTTAGGACACAGTGGCTGCACGGACACAGCTGCTGCTGCCAATCTTTCATCTGTGTGGGTACTACAGGTCCCCAAATCCACACTGTCTGTGTTTAGGGACCCACACTCATATAGATGTCAAATTGAGAGCAGTGTCTCTGTCCGTGTAATCACTGCTTCCTAACTGACATGAATGGGACTGCCTGCACAGGGATGCACACAACATTTGTGTATCCCATGCCTGTGCGGACAAACACATCCATCGTGCATGTGTACGCTTAAGTATGCCTATGTGAAAAAGGCTTAACAGTAACATACAGGCATACATATGTAGCACTATCCCCTTAGGACTTGCTGTGTGATGACTTCTTTGGCCTCCTCTGATTACCTGCAGACAATCACTTAGTGACATTTCGCACATCCATCCTTACTCCCAATGGCTCGTTACTCAATAAACAGTCCGGGGGTTTTGGTTTTTGGTACTTATTGTGGAACTTGGATGGGAGAAGGGAATAGATAAGGATAAGGACAGCTCTCACTTGGCCTCACTTGGCCTCACCAGGATACTTGTGGAAGCAGTCACGCTGCTTTAATCATACTGCCACAGGTATGGAAAGGGTTAAGTCTCCTTGCTCACTCTGCAGCAACAGACCTGATGAACTACATTAGCTTCAGGACACTCTCTAGCATCCCCTTTACTAACATTCGTCCACTGACTCTTCTAGTTGAAGGGATGGTCCCCCTTAGGTCAGGCCCCTTGACACAGATCTGTACTCACTGTATGCAGAATCATATCCTTTCCAGTGTCTCCCTTCCAGTCAGCTCTGCAGGACCTTCGGGTTCAGTTTCTTTCTACTCTTGAGGACCTTAGGCCAACCACCTGAGGCCACATGGCATTCTCTACACAGGAGGAGGTAGTCACCCCCTCCCTCTGGGACTCTGCTCTCCTGCTAAAAGACCCCGAGCACATGTGCTCTTGGCATTTATACAGTATCCCAGCATGCACATAGGCACTTTCCTCTGCCAATCACCAGGGCTTTACTAAATGCCTGTGCACTCATTTGCCAGGTTTCCTCCCACTTTTCAATATGCCTCCCTATTGGACCAGTGTGAAACACTTCAGACAAACTGAGCTGCACCTGAGCACAATGAGCAGATCTCACTAGCAGATCTTGCTATCTGGTAGGCAGAGAACAACATATATGTACCTGGCAATCCTTCTGGAAAGCAAAACAGATCCAAAAATATACTCTCTCTCTAGCACCTACCTAGGATGGTGCTACACATACATACGCATATAAATAAACATATGCACACGCATACATACACATACATACATACAATACTTATATACACACACTCACATGCACACATACATACATTCCTAAACTCACACATATATGCACACACTCAAATTGATACATACCTAGCCTTTTTTAAAAACACAGCTTGCTGTACCTGACTTACCAATGTTTGGCACCTGCACCACTGAGTGTACACAATACCAGAAAAAAGGGTGGCAGGGCAGGTTAGGACTTTCTCCATGCACAGCTCTGCCCAATAATGCCTGCTTCAGCTCTGCAGTTCAGTGTTTAAAGAAATTTAGCTGTCCAATCTGTACTAGAATACTGCACAAAATAGTGCCCATCTTCCCCTGCCAGACCACACTTTTCAGGACTAGAAGCTGCAGTGATTCTCCTTCTCCGTGGCTTCTTCAGGGGAGAAGCCACGTGAGCGGAAGTGGCGTAACGCGTAGGGCCGTTTGACCGGAAGTGACATTCGAATGCGGAAGTGAGGACCGCGATCATCTGTTTTCAGCTAAAGGCGCAATAATAGGCATCTATTATTAAGTGCATCTATTTATCTTTTAATAAAGGGGTTTATTTCGTCAATATTGCACTATGTGAGCCTTTCATTTTGAGATACGCTGGATATCTGGAGAGCGCTGTACCCCGATCCATACAATACAAGCTGAACATCGTGCCCGATCAGAGTGCGAGGAAGGAAAGGAGAGGAATAGTCTATGTATACTATAAGGCGCATTACCATATATATTGAGGTGAGCAAGTAGTACACCCTTAAGGGCACCAGTGAGAAGAAACACCCCACAACTTTACATGGTGTTAGGTGAAGGCTGAACACGCAGAGCACATTGTTTATTTTTTTATATTTTTTTAATATTTTTTTATTATTATTTCGGACTCTTTAAGCACCTTAAGAGGATTGAATGATTAAGATTGGAAAATTAATCCACCCACCTGGATATTTAAGCACTGAGCACTTTAAGGTCACTTGTCTATATTCCTTGTTTTATTTCACTAATTTATTTTCTGCAAGAGTGCTGGTTTGGACTGTTTAAGCACCTCATGAGGACTGAATATTAAGATTGAATATTTCACCCACCTGTACATTTAAGCACTGAGCACTTTATTGTCACTTTGTGTATTTTTTATTGCACGTATTTAATTTGTTACAAGAGTGTGAGCTTTTTTATATTAACTCTTGAGACACTAGTGCATTTTATATGCTACACTAGTGCATTTTATATGCTATACATTCGAAGGAGGAAATTTTGAATATTTATTGAAATTGGTTATTAATTATTTATTGTATATTAATAGTATATTTATTTGCAGCTAACTTATGATTGTGGCAATGCACTATTTCAGTTATTGAACACTTGTTTGGGGTTTGTTCACCAACAATTTTTTAGACTAGGTACGAGACTTCCTTGAGGCGCGGTACCTCCCCCCTTCTTTAGCATTTACCTTACACTGTATGGTTTACAGTACTGGTATATGCAGCATCTAGGAAGTGTACGCTAGATTTCCCCCAGATAGCGCGAGACTCCCACTAAAATATATATTTGCTTTTAATGTGGTACCTCAAAGAGTAACTGAAGATACACGTTATTTAAGCTGCACATAAGACAATATGTGCACAAAATAGGAAGATAAAGTTTTTTTTAACATTTTTTATGTGAAAGTTCATTCTTTATATGAGGCCTCTAACTTGTACAACATCAACAGTTTGTGCAGCATTTTGTACAGAGTTACATCTGGTTGAAAAAAGACAGTAGTCTATTCAGTTCAACCAACATACACTATCCAATGCCTACATTTGATCCAGAGGAAGGCTAAAACAACCCCCTACAAAGCATGATACAGTTTGCTCCAGTGGGGGAAAAATCCCTTTCTGATCCCCCAAGAGGCAATCCGATATTCCCTGGATCAACCTTGACTATAAATATTAGTATCCAGTTATATTATGTGCATTTAGGAAATAATCCAGGTCTTTTTTTAAATAATCTACTAAACTGGCCAGAAATAGTACTCCTTGCATCAATATTGTTGCCCAACCCTAATCTCACGTTATTTTATCTTATAAATAGACACATCTGCCCTTTTCACTGTAGTAATGGGCCATACACTCCGGTACGTGGTGGTGGAATACGAACTTTCAACAGATATACTCCATTGGACGATGAAGGTTGGGAATCTCCAAATATCGATAGGGCGATGACTCGACACCCTCGAGATAATTTTCGGGGATGGAATGATAGCAGTGAACCTTATCAACAGGAATATTCCTATTATGATTCCCCACAACATCCTCGTTTTTCCCAGCAACCACGCAACAATGCTCAATACCCAGGGGATTTTCCCAGGGGCAACATAGGCAACAAAAGGAGTATCGAACAAAGAGAGGGTCCAGAGGGGGGAGGCATGCAAGGGCAAAAAAGAAGGAGAATATAAACAATGCTGGTATTTTCAATCTTTCTAGAGCTTCTTTTTCAAAAGAAGAACAGTCCGTTCTCAATTGCTAGGACTAAAGTTTGCACCTCCGAAGGTGTTGAGTAAATTTGACGCCTTCATTGATGTGCAAAAATACATTAGAAAGCTTAACATCTAAAGGTACATCATACCCAATCCTTCCGGTACTATGCTAAAAATGTCCTCATCAGTTCAGGTCTTCAGAGACCTCGTTTTGAGTGACATTGAACAAATCAAAATTTAAAAAACCCCTAGTAATAACGCCTTGCAAATAGGCTTACAGGCACTATGTGAACACAAGGACATCGTCATCCGCCCGGCTGACAAGGGGGGCGGTATTGTCGTTATGGACAAGTATGACTATGTAACGCCCTGGGGTTTGATTTTGTGAACTGGATTTGCAGCTGCAGAATTTCCATTCAGTAGTCGTGTAGAGATGTGTTGAATCACCTTATCCAACTCTCTTGACACATCATGGTGGTTCAGCCTGCTTCAGTATGCACACACACAAACACTCAGAGATGATGTTGTTGGAGTGATAGAGGTCTATGCAATAGTAGTGAGGTGATATACTGAAGGGATAGGCTTGAGTAGTGATAGCAAATAATAATAAGCACTCAGGTAGTAATGTTGCAGGAGTGATAGCAGATGGTGATAGATAGTATGCAGGAGAGATAGCAATCATGTACAAGTAATAGGTGATAGGTGATAACAGATGAAGTGTACAGGATATGCTAAGCAAACACAAGGATATAGGTTGCAGGTGGTAGTAGGTTCAAGAGCTAACACTCTAGGTAGCGATGCAGGTGATAGATGGTGAGAGCATGTATCTTAGAGTTTAGTAACAGATTTTATTATGCAGAAAGATATAGCAAGTGGTTTGGTAGGAAGGGATCCCCTGCGGGGTACTTATCACAGGCTGATGAGCGAGGGTAAGGATCAGGTAGCGAGGTAAAGGATCAGGTAGCGAGGTAAAGGATCAAGTAGCGAGGCTCCGGTCAGTCCAGGTATAGGGAAGATAGCTGGAGGATACGGCAGCATCAGTCAGGCTTGTATTATGAGCGGTTGCACAAACACCTTGTGAGTGCAGACCGTCGGTTGAAATAGCCGCTCAGAGCGGCGCCTAGTGATGACGTCATCAGTTGTTAAAGAGACATGCAGCTATATGCGTTCCATCTACCTGAATGGTGGAACGCAACCCGGAAGTAAGAGGCTAGAAGGTACTGAAAGTACCAGGATCTTACAGACTATGTCCTTGAAATGAATAATATTCTTGGAGATAGGGAAACCTATAAAATTCTCAATAATAATCCAACTTTAAAATATAAGAACGAATTACAGCTCCTAGTAAACAAAGCATTTGGAGATGGTATTCCTAATACCAAAGAAATTTTTTTTTCTTACTCCTTTAGCCCCTCGTTTACCAGTGATTTACTTTCTCCCCAAGTACATAAAAATCCTGTGAAACCGCCGGGACGTCCCATAATCAGTGAGATAGATTCCCTTTGTTCACGTATTGGAAAATATGTGAATGAGTTTCTTCAGCCATTAGTGTCTAACATGCCTTCTTATTTAAAAGACACTACCCACGTCCTGAATATCATACAAGATGTGACATGGAAAGAGGGTTTTATAATGGCTACAGTGGACATAATGTCCTTATATACCATCATACCCCACCAATTGGGGCTAGAAGCGGCTAAATATTATCTGGACAGCAACAGTAACCTAGAAAGGGAGCAGAAATCCTTCATTTTGGATATACTTAATTTCGCCATGACCCATAACTTTTTCTGGTTCAATGGGGTCTATTATTTGCAAGATCGTGGCGTGGCCATGGGAGCCAAATTTGCCCCAAGTTTGGCTAACCTGTTCATGGCCAGATGGGAGGAGGATGTCATCTATGGGGACCGACCGCCACAGCTCATTCTGTGGTGGAGGTATATAGATGACATCCTCCTCCTTTGGGATGGTGACCAAATATCCCTTGATTCCTTTATGTCTAAACTAAATGTTAATGACAGAGGAATCAAGTAGGATTGCACCAGTAGCACCACACAGATCAATTTTCTTGATCTGAATTTGATGATGGATGGTGATAGGCTTGTCACTTCTACATTTAAAAAAAAAAACTGATCGTAACGGGATTATTCCCAAGGACAGCTGTCACCACAACTCATGGCTGAAAGCAGTCCCCAAGGGGCCGTTTATGAGGTTTCAGCGACAGGGAAGTTGCTAACCTAGATAGGTCAATTCTATTGGCTCTCAGCATCCGGAAGGAGCAGGATAACAAAACTTTTAAAAACTGTTTTGTCACATCTTTTTCTACACAACATCACCTGATCAAAAAAATAATACGCAAGCATTGGTCAGTAGTTAAAAATGATCGTGTTCTAGGTCCGGCCCTTCCTGAACAACCTAATGTAATTTTTAGGGGAGCCCCGTCTTTAAGAAATCAAATAGCTCGTAATGTGATAGAAAAACCCGCCAGACCCTTATTCTTCCCAGAATTTAAGGGTTTCTATCCATGCAAAAAATGCAACATTGAAAAGATTAAATCTAATAATACGGGTAGAGAATATTCTATCAATTCTTTCATTACCTGCTCTACTCCTAATGTTGTCTACATGCTGCAGTGTAGTTGCGGCAAACAATACATTGGTCGCACCCTGCATAATATGCAAATATGCATGGGTGAGCTTGTAGTCAACATTTGTAAGGGATTCCCGGGTCACGGTGTCTTGAAACATTTTGACATGTGCCACCGTAGGAGCCCCAAAAATACTTTGTAGCTTTTGATCGCTATATTCCCAATTGGAGAGGAGCCAACATTAAAAGAGAATTATCTCGTGCTGAAACACGATGGATATAAATTCTTAAAACGTATGTCCCTCACGGATTAAACGTTGAATGGGACATTAATTGTTTCATCAACAACAGTTAATATATATCCTCTCTGCGGCTTTGTTTTTTATTACATTTTTATCCCTTTTGTCTTTTTCCTGGATTTTTATGTACAATCTATTTATTTTAACAATAGGGGCTATACTGATGCACTTTTTTATTATTGATTTTATTATTGATTCTATTTTATATTGTATTTTACATGTTGAATAGTCTTTTATATATAGGGGGTATCACAGCAAGCAACATGCACCTTAAATTTTTTTAATTGGATCAGGTTATTTGGGTGATGGAATATGGTATGGTAGAATATGATAAGGAGTCATTCCCTTATTCCCCACTAGATGGAGTATAATAATAATTTTTCAATGCTAATTTATTTATCATGCATGAATTCATGCTATTGTAATACATTATTTTTAGTTCCATCAGACCATTTTTTATCTTATTTATATTACTCATGAATTGGAGAGTGTTGATTTTATTGTAAGTTCCACTAGTCATAGTGTTTTCATGGACATCGGTATCACACCGTTGTTTTTCTTTTTTACATCAATTGGTCTTTTTTACATCGACTGGTCTGTTTGGTGTTTTGTATTATAGATGGGCGCTCTTTTTGTCATCCGAAAGTGTATTCTATTGTGGACCACATTCTTCTTTTTAATTTTTATGTTCATTGCAATTGCCTTTAAGGTGCATGGCGCCGATGTGTCTTCCACCCTAAGCTGCCGTGATTGGCCAAGAATGTGGAGGCGTTACTGCCTCTTGGGGGATATACAGGCTTGTTGTGAGCGTCGGGTAACCACGCCCCAGACGACATCACGTATGACAAAACCGGTCGGGCGGTACCGGACGCTCAACCACCACGCCCCTTGAAGCCTGGCTTGTGTACTACACGCGGGACACCGCAGATTTTACATGTTCTATGGATGCGATTCTTTCATCCATTTAATGTAAGTGCAACCTTGAATAAATTATATCGATTGTATCTACTGGATTACACGATGGGTCTCCGTGTCTCTTTTCCCATACAAATGACCTTTATGTGGTTGGATTGGTGTTAACCTAATCTGGAGGAGATTGATTGCCCTGCATAGGATCCCATAGAGAGGAGTGTACAGACATACATATCTCAGCGTGTGTGGCCTGACCATTGATTTGGGGGCTTTTTTTTCTGGTAAGCAGCCCATATTTCAGATTTGTCACGGGTGTTTTCCGGCTGTATTATCTCCTTTGGGATTTCAACTTCCTCTTCATCTATCATCCACTCTGGGACCTGCATATCCATTCTGGAAGTTTTATGTTTGGACTTCTTTACTTTTTTTTTTTTTTGCAAATAATTTTTATTCAAGTTTTTTAAGACATAACAGAAAAAGAAAGTACAATAAAATAAAGTAAAGTCAGTTCTCAACATTGTGACTATGAGCAGTAACATCCGCTATGAATACATATAACAGGTTATCAATTCAATCAAGTAACGCAAGTAAAGCAGGCAAATATGTCACATCCAACAGGAATACAGCATTAAGTCAGGGAAGCTTCATGGCCCAAAAGTCCCAGTATGTATTAAATAATTGCAATTGTAGCTTATTTATTGCCAGAGCTCTTTCAAATTGGTGGTTAACTTTAAGTAACTGAACTACATCCGTCAGGTTTGGGGCTTCCTTGGTTTTCCATCTGCGGAGCACAGATGTGCGAGCCGCCAGAAACACATGTGTAACCCAGGGCCTATATTGGGCCGGTATGTCATTAATCCCTAAGTGTAGTAAGGCCAGTGCTGGAGTCGGTTTCAGTATGCATCCAGTGTGAGAGGACATATATCTAAATATCTGGTGCCAGTAACTCGTTAAGGAAGGACAGGACCACAAAACATGAAGTAACGTCCCTACTTGAGAGCATTCCCTCCAGCAAAGTTGAGAGTAGGATTGAGAAAAGCCCTCCAGGCGGTAAGGTGTATAATACCACCTATTCGTTATTTTTTGGGACATCTCCCAATGATTTACGCAGTGAGAGTATTTGTATATGGTTGTAAGGGCTCATTTCCACTGAGAAATAGAGAAGGTAGTACCGAGTTCCGTATCCCATCGGAACATATGAGTGGTCTTGTAGAACACAGAGTTATCCAACAGAACATCATAATAGTGTGATAGTTTGGGGGTTTTATTCAGTGTGCTTGTGAGAAGGTCCCATATCCTGCCATCGATCAGGATCAACTGCAGGGGATGGTCCCGCAGAAAGTGATGTATGCGCAATAGGTGATAGTGCATATATTGAGGTAGGTTGTATTTCTGAATGAGATCCGTAATCGGGGTGAGGGATCCACCGGTATAGAGTGAGTTAACGGTGGAGATATTCCACCGAATCATCAGATGCGTGGGAAGATCAGGTATATATTGGGCAAGAATATCTATTGGTAGTGTGCACGAGTTAGATATATCCCGTACAACCGGAGACACCGGGGACAGGCGCCATACCCTCAATGTTGCTTGCATTGTGGGCGGCAAGTCTGCTAGCCTCCATTCCCTCCACCTGTCGCTCAGGAGGAAGGTTCTCAGATCCCTCAGTGGTGACACATCCCGTTCAAGTTCCACCCACATAGGCGGTTCAGATGTCGTGAGCCATTGTCTCAATTGGGCCAGAATCGTAGCTCTATAGTAGGTAGCTATATCAGGGACTGATGCTCCCCCAAATTGCTTTTTCTTAACTAAAATTGACGCGGCGCATCTGGGGCGCTTACCTCCCCAAATGTAAGCCGACATCAGCTTAGTCAGCTTGAGAAGATGAGTCGCCGGAAAGTGAATGGGAAGTGCTCTGAAAAGGTATAATATTTGGGGCAAAATAAACATTTTGTAGGCCGCTACTCTCCCACTCCAGGAGAAGTGGGGGATATGCACACGGGAAATGTCCGCGTTGATCTTGGTCACTAGTCTGCTGACATTTACAGGTAGCAGTCTAAGGGGGTTAGCCGGCAGATCAATACCTAAATAATGGATGCTGTCCGAAGACCATGGGATAGGAATGGAGGCTTGCAGTTTAGATTGGAGCGCATCAGAGACCTTTAAATTGAGGACTGTGGACTTAGAGGCATTAAGTTTATAGAACGATACCCTGCTATAAGAAAGGAGTGTAGCGTAGGCCGCTGGAAGTGAGACTTCTGGGTGGGTGAGCATCATGATAATATCATCTGCAAACAAATTAATCTTATGATGGTATGAATGCAGCTTAAAACCCGTGATGAGTGGGTTGGATCGAATTGTTTCTGCCAACGGCTCTATAATCAAATTAAAGATTGTGGGAGATAAGGGGCAGCCCTGCCTTGTGCCGTTTGTGATATTGAAGTTTTTAGATAGCGTGCCCGAGGTGTATACTCGTGCCATTGGTGTAGAATAGAGGGCCATGATGGCAGAGAGAATGGGCCCTGAAAAACCGAATTTTTGGAGTGTAGCTCGCATGTAACCCCAATGAACCCTGTCAAAAGCCTTTTCGGCATCTAGGGTCAGTAGTACAGAGGAGAGTTTGGAGGAGTGTGCTTGATGCATGATGCCCAAGATTCTCCTTGTTGCATCAGAGGTCTGCCTACCTGGTGTGAAACCCATCTGATCTCTATGTATAAGCGTGGGGAGAATAGCTTGAATGCGCTTTGACAGGATACGGGCGTATATTTTTGCATCAGAATTTAAAAGGGAAATGGGGCGAAAATTTGCCGGTGTGGTGGGATCTTTACCTGGCTTGGGCAACGTGACGATATGGGCACTTAGGATATCTGAGGGTAATGAGGAGACTGCCATTGCTTTATTATAGACTTCCGCCATAGTAGGGCTTAAGTGTTGGCTGAAGAGCTGGTAAAATTCGTTGGAAAACCCGTCCGGACCAGGAGATTTACCCTTCGGCAACGATGCGATACTGGAGCGCACCTCCGTAAGCGTGATCGGGGAGTTAAGGGCGAGCAGTTGGCTGTCTGAGAGGGAGGGTAGGGACACTGCGTTGAGGAATCGGTTAATATCCTCCGTCGACGGTTGGTGTTCAGACGGGTTATCCCCAAGATTGTACAAAGCGCTGTAAAAATCAGCAAATGCATCCGCTATGTCTTGTGGATGAGTAAGTTTAGATGCAGGTGAGGGGTGAAGGAGGAAGGGGATTCTGGATTTAGCCTGTTTGCGCTTTACCTGTGATGCCAAGAGCTTGCCAGCCTTATTGGCTTGGCAGTAGTATTTTTGTTTAAGATACTGGAATTGTCTGTTGGATTGTTCCAGAAGGAGAAGGCGTAATTCCTGTCTCAATGCCAGAAGTTCCCGGGATATGGAATCAGTAGGGTTTGTTTTATTGCCAGCGTCTAAGACATGTATCTTGTGTGTCAGAGTGGAGACCTGATCCCTCTGCTGCCTCCTGAGCCGTGCCTGCTGCTGGATGCACACCCCTCGTATGAAGGCCTTTTGTGCACCCCACAACATCCACGGGTCAGAGACAGAGGTACTATTAAAATGTAGGAAGTCTTGCAATTGCTTGGATATGTGGGCTCTACATTTCTCACTCTGTAACACATTAATATCACATCTCCAGATATAAGCATTGTTGCATTTAGCCGTGTACTCTATGGTCAACTCCACCGCCCCATGGTCCGACCATGTAATGTCGTTGACCGTAGAGGAGGAAGCCTTACCTAATAAAAACATGTCAACAAAAAACATATCAATGCGTGAATAGGTGTGATGCCTGGGAGAAAAAAAAGAATAGTCCCGCTCCATGGCGTGGTGGCAACGCCACACATCAAACAACTTCTCCCCATGCAACACATGCCCCAAAGACTGTTGTCGGCCCCGGGGGGACGCCGAGGAGTCCAACCCGGGGTCGACCACAGCATTAAAATCTCCACATATCAGCAGATGGCCGTATTGGAGTGCTGAAACCTTCTTGAGGATTCTCCGCAAAAAACGAACCTGGTGGGAGTTCGGAGCGTATACGGTCACCAAAGTGATCGGAAGGTCATTGAGATCACACGTCACTATAATGTACCTGCCGTCCGGGTCCAGTACCGATTTGTGTATACGCACTGTGAGGGAGTCCCGAAAGGCTAGCATTACCCCTCTCGTCTTTTCAGTGCCGGAGGCCAGAAGCACCTGTGGATAGTTCTTGTGACCATGGTACGGCACCTTGTTGGCTTGAAAGTGGGTCTCCTGAACTGCCAGCACATCAGCTCTATGAAGCAATGCCTCCTTCCACAGAGAACGCCTTTTAGCCGGATGATTCAGACCGTTAGCGTTAATGGACAAGAGTTTGATGGTCATGTTTCAGGCAAGGGGGCGATCAAGGCAGAACAGATGTCACACATAAGCAAGGTAGATATCGCAAAGTAAGTGTTGAGAAACCAGTAAGCGGGAACAAAAAAAGGAACTATAGAAGAACACAAAAAGGAACATAAAAAAAGAGCTGTCTCAGCAGCTCGTGAGCGAGAGACTCGCAGATAAAACCAGAGGAGGGCCAAAAAAGAGAACATCTTTCAAGGGCCATAGACACATTGTAGGACATCAGCGGTGATTAGGGCTGGCATGAGTTGAGGATGGCCTGGAAGACCGTTTTCGTGACGATACATGCCATTCACTGTCCAGTGGACGCAGAGGCGATGAGGTTGGAGCAGAAGCTTGATCAGCCGGGAGGATATTCCATTTCCTGAGCATAGTGAGGCCCTCTTCTAGGGACCTGATCGCTGCCGTAGAGCCTCCATGCGTCACCAGAAGAGTCGCTGGGTACCGCCACTTATGTTGGATTTGGTGGTTACGCAGAGCTTTGGTGATGGTAGAGAGGTTGCGCCTGGCCATCAGTGTGTGCTTGGATAGATCAGGCAGCAATTGTACGTTGCAGTAGGGTTCAGGTAGCTGACCACTCTTTCTGGAGGCAAGCATGATTTTGTCCTTAGCAGTGAAAAAGTGGACTCTAAGCAAAACGTCCCGTGGCACGCTGCCCTCCAAGAACACTGGCTTGGGCAGTCTGTGGATCCGGTCAATAAGAAGTTCCGATTCGTGCAGAGTAGGAACCAGTTGCTTGAATAGAGAAATAACATGCTGCTGCAGTTGATCAGGAGAGATCGCTTCAGATATGCCTCGCAGTTTTATATTATTGCGTCTGGAGCGGTCCTCCAGATCTGCCACTTTATTCTTCAACCAGGAGATTTCATCTGTTTGGGTATTTAAGCGATCTATAACCGAATTAATCGTTTCAGCATGAGTGTACACCGTTTGTTCCACAGAGCCAATTCTGGTCCCCAAGGCAGATATTTCTGCAGTGATTTGTTGCGTCTGCTTTTTCATATCAGCTTGCATGGTAGCCTGTAATGAGAACAGCATAGCTCTCATAGCCGATTCCGAGATGGGGTTCCCCCCAGTAGACAGCTGAGCGGGCTGGGCTATGTCCGAGGCTAGGTGCTGTGCCAGAGTGGAGGGGGGTATAGTAGTGTCCATACCTGAGCTGTCGTATTCCTCAGGAGGTGAATCTCTCCTCTGCCTACTCTTGGCTGGGCTTCTGGAGGTCGGAGATGGCGGGGAGGGCGAACCTGAGGAGGGTCCGCTGTCCGGGTTCCCTACCACCCTGTGCTGCAGGGGTAGTGGTTTAAGTGGGGGAAGTTTAGCAGTCAATCCCGCTGCTCCTGTATCGTGCCTGTTGCTCCGAGCGGGTCCCGGGCCGCCGCCGCCATTTTGTTGTAGTCCATGTGCTTGTGAGATGAAGAAGCCGGACAGCTTGTTAAGCTGACCGGTCTCCTTCTTCTTGTTGCGGGTCATCCCGGCGGCTACAGCGGGCACTCACCGGTCAGTACAGCGGGTTGTGGGATCCGAAATAGCCCTGAATGCGGCGTGTGTCTAAGGGTGGCCGGCGGAGCAGACTCAAAGCACGTCCATCCGCTGCGCTGGTAGCCACGCCCCCGACTTGTTTACTTTATATGCATATTGTTTCACATTTGCACTCTTTGGTCACTTTATTCATTTAGAGTTGCACTAATTATCTGTGATTCATTTGTATAACATTTATGATCATCAGTTATTTTCACGTTTACCTTTTTATGTTAGCTCTGCACTATTTGTTTTTTACGATTTTTGATTTATATATATCAAGTGTTGTAGCTGCTTCACATCATCATTTTTGCTTATTTCATTCACTTAGCGCAGGATCTTCCTGTTTTTCAACTGTAGTAGAAGTGTCAGGCTTATTACAACATTTTAAAATATGTTCAAATCCAGAGAGAGGCTAGAGATCTGCCCAGTAGTGGTCAAAGTGAGTGGTCAGGCCTGGGAACTCCGTACTGAGTATAAATCAACTTTATGTAACGTATGTATGCTGCTTATTTAACATGTAGCTATCACCATGTCATTCCTGCACAGAATAAAATAAGCCATTTATGAGATTCTATATATTGATAAGCAAGTGTACCTTTAGTTAACTTGAATCCAACACCAGCACTTTATAAAAATAATAGAGACTTTATTCATGTAAGGCAGGTGTAGCATTCATTGTGCTATTGGGCTTTACTAGTGAATTGATTAGGTGTTCCAAGTCTGTGAAAAAAAATGACATGTCCTTTCATTATCTTACTGCAATGATGAAAACCAAATATGTCAGCTTCCTTGTAATGATGAGATTTTGAATTTACAGTATAAGACTGCAGGTTAAGGGAACTGATTGCTTCCAAATTTATTGCCGCAAGTCATTTTTTTAATACAAATACTTGTAGTTTAACTGCTGTATATTTTAGCACTAATGAAAACTTTAGTTTGCCAATTTTTGAAGCACAATCTGAGTTAATAAAAAGGCTTTTTATTGATGATTTAGAAAGTGCCCTTCTTCAAATTTGCTTTGTTCATGTCATTGGTCCCTGTGATAAAACACTGGTTTTGTGCATATTACACCACATAGAGATCTTTAGGCAGATCTTTAAGGTGCTATAGAAGTAACAAAATACATTTTGTAAAATCATTAATTTTTTTGGTACAAAACATATTAAACTGTCAACCAATCATGACAAATTGTTATAATCTTATAAGATAATTTGAAGTCGGCATGTTATTAAGTCCAGAGATAGAATTCCACTGTTTGGGCTCAACTCATGCATAAGAGTGTTCCTGTTCATCCACCATATACTGTACCTTATTTATCACATTATAACACAAATGAAGCTTCATTCTGGAATGATAATGAATCATTGTTGAGAAATGGGAAATGCTCTGACTGACACATTTTACAAGTTAGGACATGCATTTAGTGCGTCTAAAAAAATTAAATATCAATACCATACTTATTTATTGACAATTAATTATAAAATTAAAAACTATAGTTCAATGCATATAATAACTTACAGATAATGATATACAGTTTTCAACAAATGAGATGTCCAAATTTCAGTTGACAAATGATTAGAGCAAGGCAATGGGAGATCATAACTGGACTTCAGCTGGATCTTTCAATTGACGTTCTATATATGTATTCATTGACCATATAAACGTATCACTTAATTAAAATACTGACTATTGTATGTGAAATTTTACCTTTATATAAACAAACAGATATGGGCCCCCTATGCTTCTATGAGGATCCACTTCCTATGAACTAGTTTATACTCTTTCTAACACTATGACTGTCGAATAACATGCAGTATCTCACAAAAGTGAGTACACCCCTCACAATTTTGTAAATATTTTATTACATCTTTTCATGTGACAACACTGAAGAAATGACACTTTGCTACAATGTAAACTAGTGAGTGTACAGCTTGTACGACAGTGTAAATTTGCTGTCCCCTCAAAATAACTCAACACACAGCCATTAATGTCTAAACCACTGGCAACAAAAGTGAGTACATCCCTAAGTGAAAATGTCCAAATTGGGCTCAATAGGCCATTAGCTCAAAAGCACCCACTGAACTTGATCTGGAGTGTTTCATGCATGTCATGTCTGAGTGCACAGAATTCTGGATTTTAATAAAGACTCTACAGGATTTATTTGAACTTCATGCCGAATCATTTGGGATACCATATGTTGGTGGTCATCAGAGACCTATAGTTGATGAATTTCAATTAGTTATTATAAGTGGCTATATACAGTACCTTTGTACCGGCTGTGCAGATACCCTCTGAGGGAGGGATTGGAGATCTGTGACAGATATATTTTCAACAATTAGTCTACATATCTTCATAACCTCCACTAGACTAGGAATATATTTAAGCACATTAGAAGTATTGAGCAATACATTCTGTGAGAGGGAGGTGACCGTGGGTTACCAACGTGGACATACTTTGATGTCTTTGGGCTTGCTTTTCCCCTTCCCTCTGTGTTGTTCCTTCTGGACCACAGTTTTTTTTTTAGCTAACCAACCTCACCAAGGAGTCCAATATCCATATTTACATTTAAAATAGGAGTATGGCGAGGTCCAACCAAGCAGGGATGGGAGGGCCTCATCCACACCAATAAAAGGTATGGAATGGTGAAGAGGGTTACTAATTAGGTGAGCCTGAACATCAAAATGATCAACACATCTTAAACAAAAATTACATTCATTTTATTAAATTCATTAACAATAAAAACATGAAACTATTAAAATGGATAAGACTGATTCATAGTCTGATTATCACATAGCTCATAGTGAATCATACAAACAAACTTCATAGTCACAACCAATTTGGGACGGGTCTGACGCGTTTCACTGTGTAGTAGCTTTCTCAAAGACCCCTTTGAAATCCCAGGTGGACAAGAGTGCAAATATTATCAACATGAGGTTATGGATTTGAGACATCAAACGCTCACCAGGTGCCCCGGACGACCCATGGGAGCAACCAACGGAAAGCCACGGCTGTCTCTCCCCCTCAGGTGGATACCGGTCTATCGCCACTCCAGCTTGTGAGGAACCATTACTGTCCGAGACGGGGTTCATACAACACGCTGGGTGATAGTTCAGGCATTTCCTGTCTGTTCCGGATTAGTCCATGCATTCCTTCCTGAGGGTGCTGGACTCAACATCCTCTCTCTATTTGGTCCTGTGAGTCTTACCCGAAGTACCTTTCCGTTGGTTGCTCCCATGGGTCGCCCATCCCATACCTTTTGTTGGTGTGGATGAGGCCCTCCCATCCCTGCTTGGTTGGACCTCGCCATACTCATATTTTATTTGTTATTACCCGGGATTGTAGGGTTACCTAATCACGTGGTTTAGGCTTATCCAACGACCATTTACACATTCTATCCATATTATTTACATTCTTGAATGAGAATAACAATGGTGATTGTTTACAAAGAGTTCCTGCATGCTCCAATACTACACGGCCAAGGACAGTTGAATGATATATAATTACCAATAGGAATATACCTACAGGACTAAATACTACCATAGTTTGCCCACACCTGGGTGTCTGAGACCATATATACCCTTCATGAATTGACATATATGAGAGTGATGGCATGTATGAATTTTTATTTATGAAAGTGTTTTATCTTTAGTATAAAACACTATATTTTCATATAATACTTCATTGGGAGTCCAATAGCTTACTCCATTATTACACCTGATAGTTATCTGGTGGCCACCTATAACATGATATAGATGATATGCATATCTAGTTTTATACTACTAAACACAAATATTCAGTCTATTGGGTGGACTTTGGGCAGCAGGCTATTTTAACTATGTGTGTCTAGTTGTCTATTTGTAGGAATCTATGTATTTTAATAGAATAATAAAGATATTACATTTTTTTACAATTGGGAGCTGCCATACTTAATATGGGATTGGTTATGGAGTTAGCTTCATCTCTGGGCCAAAAAAATTGTTGTGTGAGGAGTCATACCTATATTGATACATTAGGTGAGGGGTAGCACCCATATCCATTTACTTTTTGTGTTTATAGTATTAAAGTGGTTGTTAACCCACCACAGTTTAACCATACAATCCCCTCTGTAAAATACCATTATGTGTCCCGGTGTCTGGTTTATATAAAAAAGATGCCAATTTCTAACTGATTTCAGAACGTCTCATGGCGCTCATGTGACTCCTCGGCTCTCTCCTCTTCCCGACTGACAGCTATAGCAAGAGGGGCCGAGAACTCCAGCTGATGTCAGCTGGGGAGGAGAGAGGAGAGAAAGGTGAGTGGTCACGTGAGAGCTGGGAGACGCTGTGATATAAAGTAGAAATCTGCATCATTTTTAGATAACACAGACACTGAGACACATAACGTTATTATACAGAGGAGATTGTATGGTTGCACTGTAGTTATGATAGCAGCAGGAGGGGGGGCTGGGGAGTGGATGAAGCTGATAGGCAGGGATCGGAGGGGGAGAGCAGGGAGCAGAGCTGCGGAAGACGAAGGCACGTTAACTGACCATAGTGGTTACATGTGGCTACTTACTTGTGGATCAAGGGATCAGCAGCTATGATAAGCAGTGGTCAGTTTAGGGAGGGAGGGCTTTAGGTTATACAAGGGGCCAAATTACACAGCACAAGCACTGTGCTGGTATTCATGCTTTAAGAGAACAGGATATATATACGTAACATTTGCTTTAAGTTTCAAGGAAGCATAGTCACTCATATCTCTATGTTCATAAAAAGAAACAAGATAATTTATAATAGTTGCTACTTTATTAAAATGTAGGTTCTATGATAAAGGATACATATATAGTATGCCATTTTAAATTGATAGATCCTGCTAGCTGAAGTCCTGTTGGTATCTACTTTTGCCCCACTCCAACTGAGTTTGAGTGGGAGGGAGGGAGTTTAGACATGGCTTCCCGACACTGTGTGCATCTATGGATGCACACAGCATCTCTTTCTATTCCAATTAAAACTGTGAAATTTTAGATTTCCTCTTACCCTGAATTAATAATAGTGAATGTCTTTTAAAGGGAAACCCAGACAGAGTTTCTAACACTTCATAACTCTATACAATGGAAAAATTAATTAAAATCACCAGCATTTTTTACCACAATGGTCAAAAACTCATGAACATAGAATCCCTCTATCCAGACACCAGAAACTGCATGACTTAGAAATTTGCCAAGTATCCTTGACCACAGCTGCATATTTTTTATAACTGACAAAAATAAATACCATAACACCAATATAAAACATTTAAACAATAAAAATAAATGACCAGATGCTTGTTTATTGGCACTATTAAAATGAGAGTAGGTCTTAGAAGGTATGCTAAGATATACAGTTGTGCTCATAGGTTTACATACTATGGCAGAATTTATATTTTTTTTTTCAGAGAATATAAATGATAACACAAAAACTTTTCTTTCACTCATGGTTAGTTTTTGGCCGAAGCCATTTATTATCAATCACCTGTGTTTACTCTTTTTAAATCATAATAACAACAGAAACTGCCCAAATACCCCTGATCAAACATACCCCTGTTCTTAATACCGTGTATTGCCCCATTTAACACCAATGACAGCTTGAAGTCTTTTGTGGTAATTGTGGAAGTGGCACTTTATCTTCTCAGATGGTAAAGCTGCCCATTCTTCGTGGCAAAAAGCCAGTAAATTCTTAGTAATTTCTTGGGCTGTCTTGCATGAACTGCACGATTGAGATCTCCCCAGAGTGGCTCAATGATATTGAGGTCAGGAGACTGAGATGGCCACCCAGAACCTTCACTTTATTCTGCTGTAGCCAATGACAGGTCGACTTGGCTTTGTGTTTAGGATCATTGTCATGTTGGAATATCCATGTACGTCCCATGCGTAGCTTTCGGGCTGATGAATGCAAATTTTCCTCCAGTATTTTTTGATAACATTCTGCATTCATCTTGCCAACATTTCTGACCACATTTCTTGTGCTTTTGTAGCTCACACATCCCCAAAACATCAGCGATCCACCTCCGTGTATCACAGCAGGAATGGTTTACCTTTCATCATAGGCCTTGTTGACTCCTCTCCAAAAGCAGCGTTTATGGTTGTGGCCAAAAAGCAACATTTTGGTCTCATCACTCCAAATGACTGTGTGCGAGAAGGTTTGAGGCTTGTCTCTGTGCTGTTTGATGTATTGTAAGTGGGATACTTTGTGGCATTTGCGTAGTAATGGCTTTCTTCTGGCTGCTTTATGCAGCCCATCTTTCTTCATGTTCCTCCTTATTGTGCATCTTGAAACAGCCACACCACATGTTTTCAGAGAGTTCTGTACTTCACCTGAAATTATTTGTGGGTTTTTCTTTGCATCCCAAACAATTTTCCTTGCAGTTGTGGCTGAAGTTTTAGTTGGCCTACCTGACCATGGTTTGGTTTCAACAGAACCCCTCATTTTACACTTGATTAGAGTTTGAACACTACAGATTGGCATTCTCAATTCCTTGGATATCTTTTTATATCCCTTTCCTGTTTTATACAGTTCAACTACTTTTTCCTGCAGATCCTTTTACAATTCTTTTGCTTTCCCCATCACTCAGAATCCAGAAACGTCAGTGCAGCACTGGATGAAAGGGTCTGTCAGGAGTCCAGAAACTCATTGACCTTTTAAACACACACACTAGTTACAAGAAAACAGATCAAAGGTGAGGATGGTTACCTTTATTAGTCATTCAAGCCCCTTTGTGTCAACTTGTGTGCATGTTATTAGGCCAAAATCACCAGGGTATGTAAACTTTTGATCAGGGTCATTTGGGTAGTTGCTGTTGTCATTATGATTTAAAAAGAGTAAACACAGTTGATGATAAATGACTTCAGACAAACACTAACCATGAGTAAAAGTTTTTGTGTTTTCATTCATATTCTCGGAAAAATGGCCAAGAAATCATAAATTCTGCCAGGGTATATAAACTTATGATCACAACTGTACCACTGCTATGCTTAGACTTGCTCTCCCTTGCACAACATTGTCTTGATGACATCTTTTTTGGGTATTTTAAAGTCCTCCTCCTCTTGATTGTGTCTTTAGATGTCCTATATCTAATGGAATCTTTAATCATGTACTAAATAGTTATTTATTTGAAAAAATAGTAATTTATTTAAGAATATATAAATCATCTTTAAAAACCTAAACATTTGAAAAACCAAATATAATTACATTAAAATGTACTTAAAAGTCCTATTTTCTTCTTGAAAGAATAACTATATTTGTTAAAGGATAACTTTTATTTACTGGTTCCTCTTTTGGGTTTATAAGAGGCACCCACGAGTATTATAGGTGTCACAGAGTATTATGAATTTAGTAAACAGAGAACACAGAAGATGGTTGCTTTCAGCCTGGCTCTCTCTAGTTGCAATTTTGTATGACAATTTTGGGAAAAAGTAGACAGGGATCGGGGATGAATAAGGTCTAGCACATTCATGTGTGTTTGTCAATGCTACTGTGATTTAAAAAATACATTTTGTTTAACAGAACAGCTAAGAATAAACTTTTAAATTTATAAAAAACTGACTATATTTGAATGATTTTTAAACCTGAAAATTATAAATACAGAAAATATATGCATAAACACTAAAGAATTCCTTCAATAAACATTCTTATATGAATACCAGTGTATAAAGGGTAATAAAGGAAGAGAAGGTTAATAAAAATAAATTGTTATAGAAAATGAGTTGTGTGCCTAAACTGGAACTGTAGTCTGCTCACATAATTTGTAATAAAAACACATTTGCCATTCTAAAGCTTCCCTCCAACCATTTTGCATGTTATTTTATATATACTGTGATTCTGTATTTGCCAAATATGCTGCGGAAATCTCCCTCGACTAAATCTGGCTGCAGCCATTTTAACTGTGGGCAGCTGAAGCTGCTGCCTGTTCACTTCCTGGATTTACACAGATACACAACTGACAAACTCTCACAAGAGTTAGAGAGAGCTGTGCATGATCTCATTAGCCTAAGCTTATTACCAGACAAGAAAGTGGAAGTGGGCTGTATAAGGTTTTGTCTGGCAGAAAAAAAAATGTTCTACTATGCACTAATAAAACAACAAAGGCAGAGGATTTAATAGAGGGAAAGATGAAAAATCACTGAAGAGTCACTTTAAATGCATTTTTTCTACTTTTTTTAAATTAAGAAAACTATGAAAAATATATACTAAAATGCCTGGTGGTGGCAGAGATTGCAGGGGGGTATCGTCAGAGGGCAGAGAAACAGCAGTACACTGATTATCCCAGTGAAGGACTTACAGGGGTCATGTCACCACAAGTTTGGCCACATGCAGGCATGCTGTGTTCCAAAGTAGGATGCAAAAAAGAAAACTGACCATGCTGGGATGGATATCCTTGTCTAGTTTGAACTAGGAAAGCAGGGGGTCTGGCAGGATCACCAGGCATTTCACACAAAGGAAGAAATCAAAAGAGAATGGGATAATTTTTCTTGTTCAAAAAGAATGAAGTACAATGTTCAATACAAATAAACTTGTGGTAAATCACCAACAACAATTTGACAGGTTAAAATGAAACTTTAGACAGAAAATTAAATCCTGCTAGATCACTTCAGGCTGGCCCATTTTGTAGGGTTAGCTATGTAAAACATTAAAAATAAGTGCCTATATAGACGGTCCCAGGGTTACAAACAAGATAGGGACTGTACAGTCGTTCTTAAGTCTAATTTGTTTGAAGGTTGGAACAGGTAAATTTTTTAAGTTTAGCTTTAGGCAAAATAATAATTTTTAAGTTTTTTTCGATAGCAAGGGCAAGGTTAACACCCCTGTACCATTTGTTTTGCTGTCTGTCTGTACCTCTGTTCAGAAGATTTCCCCTCACATTCTGTCCCTATGACAACTGTATTTTGAACATTTTGGGTTGTTGTGGAAACAAGGATTAGTGATAAAGCCTCAGTGGAGACACCTTTTTCTCATGAGAACTCCTACAGGAGTGAATTTCCCTTCCTAGGGACAGATTTCTCCTCACTTCCTGTTGTCTCCCTCCATTTGTAATTAGGAGTCGTTTGTAAGTCGGATGTTTGTAACCCGGGGACTGCCTGTACTGTTTCAAAACTAGTAACACACTGCCTCATCCTGCTCTGCACATGCTCAGTGTATCTCAATTTTTGGCATTGTGCCAAAAATTAGAGGCCCTAGAGGCAGATCTACTGACAGCCTAAAGATTTTCTGCTGTTCAGGGGCTCTCTGCTTCACTTATATGCTTCAGCATTGCTGTGATGGAGCAGCTGTTCCAAAACATCTTTACGACTGAGAAATGAGTGATCACATGACCAAAAATGGCTCAGGTATTAGTCTGCTCTGAGCAGAGAACAGTGACTGTCAGTCACTGCTCTCCACTCTGCTCCTGCAGCACTTACTGGAGCACTGGACTAGGGAGGTGGCAGCACATGTTTGGACGCTTTGATGTACTGCAAAACTTGCAATACTCTATACATTATTTTTGAGCTGGCACTGAAAGGTAAAATCTTCATCTTAGGGTCCAGATTGATCCGGTCGGGTTCTCCCTTCCGGATTCCCTCCCCCTCCCCCCTATTTTTTGTATTAGTCTTCAATTAGATGCTTTTCTAGCAACAATTTTATTCCTAACATGCTTTTATACTTTTTATGATTTAGGATGCAACATTTCATTTATTTTTATGTTGGCATGTTTTTGTTACTAGCAGTTACATTGTTTATCTGATCCTGCAATTTCCAGGTCTCAATTATTCAGCTTCTGCTGTTCATGTACCTATGTCATAACCTGTTTCATTGTGATGTATGACTTTGTATCGTCATTACCATGCATTTTACAAGTTTCACATTATTGTGATGATGATTTAATAAACACTGTTTGTATTATTTATCATCTTTTGGTGCCCTGTTTTGGTATGATTACCCATCACACCTTGCCCTGGTTTAGTAACACACCTCAATTAAAGTCCCAGCCTTCCTTTTTTTCTATGGCTCTGGCTCTCAGCCACATGCTGAGAGGCAGAGCCATATGTCAGCCAGGCACCTAGGTAAATCCTGGCAAAATTTTTGGGATCTTTCCGGAGCCTGGAGTGGCTCCACCACATCAGCTGACAGCAGACTCTAATATGCTGTCAGCTGATTTTGGCTCACAAGAGAGCAAAAGTAAGTGCACTTCTGTCACTCACTTTTAGCACTGAATGGATCAGTAAGTGAGCAAAGGAAAGGTAAGCATATGCTGGAGAGGGGTGATTACTTGGAAAAAAAAACCTATTGCTTTACCCTGAATAAATAAAGCCTAGATTTGCTATAAGTAAGGTAAAAATCATTAATACTTTAATAAATCAACCTCACAGGTTTTAAAACTTGTATCTATACCCTGAAAAGTTCTGTACAATTTGACAATTCCACACTGTCGGATTTATTTTTGCTGCTTTACAGAAATCAAAACTGTGCTAATTTTAAAATCATTTATGATATTACTTTTAGGAATAAATAGGAAACATTCTCTATAATGTCACTAGTCTTAAAATACCTGTCAGTAGAGGAATATCAGTAAGGGTCTGCTTGGCACTTGTCATGTTTAGGAGTGAAAAAAAAAAAAAGGTGGAAAAACATCAACTGAATAAAGTTGTGTTTATGTTAGTCTTTGGAACATTTTATAAATCATATTACCTGTAGTGCCATCCCTTTTCATAGTGCCACAGAAGATGAAAGCATGTTAAAAAAGCTAAAAAAATAGACAGACAGACAGACAGACAGACAGACAGACAGACAGACAGACAGACAGACAGACAGACAGACAGACAGACAGACAGACAGACAGACAGACAGACAGACAGACAGACAGATAGATAGATAGATAGATAGATAGATAGATAGATAGATAGATAGATAGATTCAAAGCATGTGACTTTGTTGTGGCTGTACAATATAAAAAGAATATAATAATAGTATGATGATACTAACTAGGGATGAATTAAATTGTGAGTCTTCATTTCCCCCATATTTTGTTGAAAATCTGGACATATCCAAATGTGCTTATTTTGTTTTTTGAATTGAAATCAAGAACAAATTCAAGGTGGCTTTTTGTGTTTTTTTTCTGTTTATTTGGTAAAAAAAGACCCTCATTAGTTTACATTTTCTTTACAGACATAAAAAAAAAAGCAAAAAATGAAAAGTAAATAACTTACCCTAATTGACAGTACACAAAAGCAATTAAATTAACAAAGGCCCCCTTGTTTTTTTTTTTTCCCCCATAAGTTAAACAATTGAAATTTTAAACGTTGCTTAACCACTTACCGCATAGTAACGTACCGATACGTCGGTACACTTTGCGGGGTTATACCGGGATGATGCCTCTAGTTAGAGGCATCATCCTGGTACCGTGGTTTGAAGCCGACGGTCGGCTTTCCGTCGGTAACGACCGATGCAGCTCGGGAGCCGCTCGATCGTTACCCGGGGGCGGGAGGGGACGTCCCCCCCCTCCCGCCGCCTTCCGTGGCTTTGCTTGGGGCTCCCGTCCCACCGGGAGCCCCGAGCACCCAGCCGGCATTTCCGCCGGCTGGATGGAGTCCCGATGAATGCCAGAAATGGCATCGATCGGGTCTCCGATGACGTAACCCGGAGGCGGCGTCCATTACTGTGCTGAAAAAGGCGGCAGTTTTGAAAAACGGCTGTATGCAAAAATACCGTTTTCGGCATTTTGCATACAGGGAAGTGTAGTGGAGGGGTCGAGGGTCTTTTAGACCCTCGATCCCTCCATAAAGTGTACCGGTCACTACATATTGGTGTCACAAGGGATGTTAACATTGCCGTAACATGTTGGGTATCTATTTACTCGGGGTGACATCATCTTTCACAATATACAAAAAAAATGGGCTAACTTTACTGTTTAGTATTTTTTAAATGCAGTGAAATGTGATTTTTAAATTTTTTCCAAAAAAATGGCGTTTTAAAGACCGCTGCGCAAATACCGCGTGACAAAAAATTTTGCAATGACCGACATTTTATTCTCCAGAGTCTTTGCTAAAAATATATATATATATATAATGTTTGGGGGTTCTAAGTAGTTTTCTAGGAAAAAATACTGGTTTTAACTTGTAAACAAAAAGTGTCCGAAATAGGGCTGGGGCTTAAGTGGTTAAATTTTGCTGACAGAAACTCACTTGGTTTACAAAGGCATTAGATATCCCCAAAGTATAACCATCTCTATGTGCTCGGTGCTGTGAACCTGGAAGGTAGCTCATGGAGCTGCATTTGGAGGCCAGTTTTCTCCATCGCCCCATACTTTGCTGTGGAAGAACCCCAACTTGCCGCACTTTTTTTGTTTGATAAAAAAGTAGTTTGGACTAGGTTTGCTGTTAAGAAACTTGCAGATATTATGCATACTGGAAGGCTTAGAACATTTTATGAGTTAAAATCCCTATTCAATTTGCCAAATATCCAGTTTTTTAGATTCATATAGCTATGACATGCCTATCAGTGGCAGTTTGGGTGTACTACAGTGTCAATCTCCCCCTTGGGTTTAGAGACTGTGCTGAGCACTCTGGTTAAACCTCTGTCATATCTGTATAAATATCACTTTCCTGAGACCACCAAATTACTCAGTCCTTGTAAGGCCAAGTGAGTGACAGATGTACCGGATTTGGATGAGGAAGATTGGGAGGAGGTATGGGAAGCTCCGTTCACTAAGCTAATATCAGCTAGAGACCACCTTATCTATTATAAATTCCTGAATTGCAGTTACTGTGAAGCTAGGAAAGATCTTTGGCACTGTCCCATACTCTTGCTGGCACTGCTTTGCTCCTGGAGCAGATTTTATGCATATGTTCTGGGATTGTGCTGCAATTAAAATCTGTTGGTCCCAGGTCCTTCAATGTATTCAGTCAGTTACAACTATCTCATTTATTCCTTCTGTGAAAACCTGTCTGTTGGGCCTAGTTGAGGAGCTAGCCTCCACTACAGCCATACACACCTTGCTTACCCTCCTGCTGTATTATGCAAATAATCCTCTCATGGAAAAAAACTACTGCTCCCACTGTTGAATCCTGGAAGGTATTGGTTAATAGGGTTGTTCCACTCTATAAAGCTACTTATATTAGTATTGGAGTACCGCATAAGTTCAAGAAGGTATACGGGGGGATGGGTTGACTCTACTTATACGTTTTCAGATTGAGGGAATGGTGTCTACCTGTTCATTGCCTTTATTGTCCTCAATTTTTTAATGATCTTACACTGTAGATTCTTCAGGGCATATAATTGTAATAGATGCCATGATGTGTAAGTGCGTGATCGAGGGTTGTGGGGAGGTGTGATGATTCTGTATACTCCTTTGAGATAAGAGTGTGCTCTACTAGCTGCAGGCAAACTGTTGTTGAATTGTTTTCTTTTTCTTTTCTTTATGTGTTTTTGTATCTTTTTTTTTTCTATTTTTACATGGACCTGCCTGTGGTATTTTGTGTATGAAGGTGATTTTTGTTTTAGTAATGCTTGTTGAAAACTTAATAAAAATAATATTCAAAAAAATAAAAAACGCAAATATTTAGCCTACAGAGCAGTTACTAATTTTGCCAAACTCCCCAAATCTCCCCCCCCCCCCAAAAAAAAAAAAAAAAGAAAAAAATCCTCCCAATAACCTTTACATAAACTTTTCACTGTGATACTTGTTTTTGTTAAAGATTATGTTTAAGCATTTTATGTATTCTTTGCATCCAAATGAATTCCATTTATTCACATATTCTTTTGAAACAATTGTCTACCTCTCTTTTAGGAGTACTTATTAAAAATATTCCATCTTTCCTTATTGATGGCATGCATTTTGTTATGGCTACAACCTATTCATTAGCACAGATTATGAAATTAAAGGCATTATTTATCTTGCAGAAAATGCACCTTAACCTGAATATTTTTTTAGGCGCATTATCCCCAATTTATAGGATATACAGTATTACCATAGGCTTTCATTGAAGAACCCAGTTTGTATAGGTAACAGAGGGTCCCTTTTTGAAGGAGTAGCTTGGGAAGCCTTTGACAGTAATTATCATTGATTCAAGTAAATACAGTATAGTGCCACCTTATCCATCTGGGCTAGTACCTCAAAGGTCCTTAAAAAATGATCTTCATTTCAATTGTCCATGACACATCCTATTTATTACCCAAGTTACCCAGATTTCTTCACTAACATTTCCTTTAAGGCAACCATTATGAATAGACTAAAAATGGCACAAACCTTAACAAAGGGCCTTGCTCTAGTTAGACCACCTAAATTATCCCAGTGGCTATTGGTGTCCTGCTACCCCCTAACTGTGGGGTTGATTTTGAAAAAGAGTAGAGCATGTTGATTTTGCTTGCACATTATTGGTTGACGGAAGTCAGTAGAGATTAAAACTGGGTATACACTTAAAATTAAAATTCTTGGAAAATTTTACGAAAATTCAAAGTTCTTTTGCTTTTAACATTTTTTTTTTAGAATGAACAGTCTTTACCAAATTAAAACCACATACACTGTTAGAAAGTCATAAATTCGAGAAAACAATTCCATCTTGCTCTTTCAAATTTTTTTGTGACTTTGATAAAAAATTAACACTGATTTGATCCCACTGATTAGAAAAATGAACAAACATTCTTTGAATGAAAAATGTCTTTCAAAATTCTACTAGTGTGTACCCAGTTTAACCTTATTCTCTCTATCAGAACTCCAAACCTGTGGAAGATCAGGTTCTATTTAACTCTGTTTGCACCAGCCTGTTGTACCTTCCTGAACCTGTCTGCTTGTACACGAAACTCATATCTGCCTTCATATCTAAACTTAGCCTGCTTTTTCTCTGGCAATCTGCCTGCTGTCCATGACACTCAGACCATAATTTTCCATGAGTTGCACCTTGGAGCATTAGCGGCACACCACCAGTAGCTTTATTGAAAACCCAATGCTCCAGTGACCTATTGATCCCTTTTGTACAAGCACATTGTGGTGTTATGCCTGCAATGATACACCTACAGGTGGTAATTTTAACATTTTCTTGCTGATAATATTTATATCTTAATGTAAGTATTTAACGGGATCCTGACCAGTGCAAGGCCACCTCTACATGTTCCATTCCAAAAGTTAATTGCATCAATTTCTCCTTGCACTGGAATGAAACATTTGAAAAGCTTATTTCAATGAAGATGGATTACCGCAGAACTCATTATTTTTATTCCTCTGCAAAGACAGTGTTAGAGGTGGAACGCGGTGTTAATTTTTACATATGTAACAGAATAGGAACAATCCATAGAACATGATGACTTAGAGTTTCACACTCCTCTTTACATTTGCACTTCTGAAACATAAATGTTAATTGGCATTCAAGCAAGCCATATCCTGCGTGCTTGTCATGAATCCATTCATCCATAAATAGAGCATAATCCACTATTATCTTGTTGACAAGAATATGATTAATTTCACACATCATTGTTCATTAAAATAATATGTACCTATGCTCTAGTTGTGTCTCACTTCAAAGCTCTACTGCTAACATATTCATGGTCAATTAAGTCTACTGGAAAATGAAAGGTTGAAAATGTTTTTTTTTTTATTCTTTGGCATTTGATATGCTGTTTAATTTAGCATTTAATAAATCAATTATGAAATAGGAAAAAATAGGAGTAGGAGTTCTTCAAAAATGAGTCACACATGTATTTTCTATTCAAATGAATTAAACCCACAAAGCCATACAGGGAAATAAACTAATTGGCTTACGCTAGCTAGGTGGATTGCTCATAATATGCATCCCTCTATAGAAAATATTGAAACTGGTGTCTTTTCTGCTACAAGCACGGGAATGGACATAATTTGTAGCTTAACAACAAAGATAAATGGCAATCTAGTGATTTAAAGTAGATGTTAATGTAAAACTCCATATTTTTAGTCCACTCCCTCCTAAAAAAAAACAGTGCCCAAGTTTTACTTACCCTTTTCATGCTCCAGTACTGTCCTGTTTGGTTCAGCGATGATGGTCCTCCATGGGCAGAATGATACCCATGTTATTCTTTCCATCTCCTGTGTTTTTGACACATCCCCTGGGGATTTGTCATCATGCAGGGTGGGCTTACCAAGGTC
This sequence comes from Pelophylax lessonae, assembly GCF_965119305.1. NCBI lineage: Eukaryota > Metazoa > Chordata > Amphibia > Anura > Ranidae > Pelophylax > Pelophylax lessonae. The sequence goes on along the minus strand of NC_138769.1, from coordinate 82,200,560 downwards.
TGAGCAAAGCTCACACATCAGTGTGTCAATTCCACTCAATCCAGGAGGAATGCAGGACACACACCTCTGCCAAAAAAGAAGAGGTAGCTTGAGTGATGGGGTGGGTGGCACTGTTGGCACCTATAGCTGGAGTTAGGTTTGAAGGCTAACTGAAAAATACATATTTTGCTGCATTAATTTACATCATAAATAATTGTATTTTTTTCAAATAAAAATGTGTTTTCACCTTGCAATCGCTTTCTGTCTATGTGCAATCCGGAATTGGCTACATGGCATTTCTATGGGTTTAATAAACCCCTGTTTTCTTCTCCATCCTTCAAAGCATCTGATAAAACACGCTTTTAAAAAGGCGGTTTTAACAAATGCTTCCCTGGCTGTACTGGCCAGGGAAACACAGCATTTAAAACAGAATTCTCATCGCTTCCTGCTTCATTCATTACAGAGGAGAGGAGGGAATGGATGTTCCTTCCTCACCTCTGGGGGCAGCTGATCAGACCACTTGCAGTGGTCCCTGGAATCCTGATTGAACATAAGAGCCTGGGTATGGTGGCAGGCAATAGCGGGGGGGGGGGGGGTGAGCATTAAAAAATTTGATCAGGTGGCTATGAAGCCATTTTGGTGACCTTTACCTGAAAACTGATCACCAGCTAAAAAAATTGATTTCAGGATCATGATCATGGTACAATCACTTGCCATACACTTTATTACCAAAAGCATTAAGATTCCTGCCTTTACACGTACATGAAATTTATTGGCATCCCAGTCTTAGTCCGTAGGGTTTGATATTGAGTTGGCCCACCCTTTGCAGCTTTAACAGCTCCAAAACTTCTGGGAAAGCTGTCCACAAGGTTTAGGAGTGTGTCTGAGGGAATGTTTGACCATTCTTCCAGAAGCACATTTGTGAGATCACGCACAGATGTGGTCGAGAATAGGGATGATCGAACGGTTCGGGTCGACCATCGGTATTCGGCCACCAGAACCGCCCAAAATGCACTGGGACAGGAACTGGTCTTTAAAAGCCCGTGATTGGCCCAGAAACGTCTGCAAAAGCCAATGAGGGGGCAGGAGTCTCCTAGGAACGTGATTGGAGTGACTACGGGGACCAGAGGCCAATCAGGAGTGAATACGCCCCACACTATATAAGATGGCCCCGCCTAACCCCTAGCACAGTTATCCAGATCCTGTTGAAGAGAGTTGAAGCAGTTCTCTGACTCCTGCTTTGCTACACTACATTTCCTACATATCGAGTGGTTCTAAAGCTCCATATAGCAGAATTGTATTTAGCTTACAGCCAGTGTAGTTAGATACAGCGATTGTGCTGGTTCTTAGAGTTACAAAAAAAAAAAAAAAAAAAAACTTAAGGGACAGTGTCAGTCTTCTGCTGTATGGAGCTTTCTATTTAGTGGAAAGGGATATCTAGTGTAGTTAGGGAACTTTGTACTACATTAGTTATATTTAAAAATTGAGTTTCTGTAGGGAAAGTGTGAGGGTTCTGTTTAGTGAGCACGTGGCACAGTGCTGCTGTATCACAGCAGGTGTACGTGCTTGCTAGGCAGCAAAATACAGTGACAACTTAACGCCTGTTGTTCAAAGCGTTAGGTGCACTGTACAAAAGCCTTTGCAACTGTGCGTGACACGCATCTGCTGTGCTGTATCCAGCGACAACTGTGGGTCGCATAGCAGTGTGCGTTTTTCACCGCACACAGTTGCCAACGCATCAGTGACAACCTAACGCCTATTGTTCAAAGCGTTAGGTCCACTGTGCAAAAGGCTTTGCAACTGTGCGTGACACGCATCTGCTGTGCTGCATCCAGTGACAACTGTGGGTCGCATAGCAGTGTGCGTTTTTCACCGCACACAGTTGACAATGCATCAGTGACAACTTAACGCCTGTTGTTCAAAGTGTTAGGTCCACTTTGCAAAAGGCTTTGCTACTGTGCGTGACACATCTGATGTGCTGTATCCAGCGACAACTGTGGGTCGCATAGCAGTGTGCGTTTTTCACCGCACACAGTTGCCAACGCATCAGGGACAAATATGCCTGGTAGACCAAGAAAAGGCATACGTGACCCTGCTGCGGAAAGGGGCACAGCTTCTAGGGTGTCTAGAGGCAGGGGTGGACGTGGTGGTCAGTCCTCAGCCAGGCCACCATTTGGATTGTTCTCCGGCAGTGGCCAAGCTATACGTCCACAGTATGTACAGGAGGTGGTGGACTATATGACCAAACCCTCATCATCGGCATCATCTGCAACTACAGTGACCCAGGCAGAGAAAAGTGGTCAGTCTTCTGCAGTTGGCAGAACAAATACAGATGAGTCCATGTCCACCTCACGTCCTCCCTTAGACCCAACTTCAGACATGACAGAGGAGTCAGCTGAGCTGTTTGACCACAGTGTCGGCCATCTACTCCAGCCTGATGCTCAGTCCTTTATGGAGTCTGATGTTGGGTCTGAGTTTGAGGAGGAGGCAGAGCAAACAAGAGGGGAGAGCAGACGGCCCGCTCCATCTAAGGCCGCACCTGTTGTCTCCCGGGCCAGGCCTGATGCTCAGTCTTTGATGGAGTCAGATGTTGGGTCTGAGGTTGAGGAGGAGGCAGAGCAAGCAAGAGGGGAGAGCAGACGGCCCGCTCCATCTAAGGCCGCACCTGTTGCCTCCCGGGCCACTATACACACCTCATCTTGCTGGGACTTTTTTGAGACATCTCATGCAAACAAAACAGTTGCGATCTGCAAGATTTGTAAGAAGGGTATAAAACGTGGCAGAAATGTCAACCACCTGGGTACAAGCTGCCTAAACAGGCATTTGACAACCCACCACTCGGCCCGTTGGCAGGAGCATTTAAAGAACCCACAAAAGGGCCAAAGATTGGTCAGTCGGCCTCCTAGTCTTTCTCGCGCTCCTCCTCATGCTCCACCTGCTCCACCTGCACATCAGTCTGTTCCTGGCCCTGCTATAGTCACTCGTCACCTGTTGGCAGCCTCCACTGACAGGGATGATGATATAGCAGGCAGTGTCGCATCTACCTCCAGCACACCACCAGCTGTAACATCTAGACGCCAAATTTGGATTCCACACATGCTGGAACGAAAAAAACTGTATACTCCCCGCCACCCACATGCCCAGCGTCTAAACAGTAGTTTGGCTAAACTACTGGCTCTGCAACTATTACCATTTAACCTGGTAGAGTCTGCTCCCTTCCGTGACTTCGCAAAATGTGCAGTTCCACAGTGGCAGGTGCCAAGTCGGCATTACTTTTCCCGTAAGGCCCTGCCATCCCTATACCAACATGTGGAAGGCAATGTAGTGTCGTCCCTGGCCAAGTCAGTCAGCCGTAAGATACACTTGACGGCTGACACTTGGTCAAGCAAACATGGGCAGGGACGGTACATTTCTGTCACTGCTCACTGGGTGACACTGCTTGCCAGCGGAAGGGATTGTAGCCAGGGCTCGGTGCTGCAGCCAGTGTTGCCCCCACGTCTGCAAACAGCTGGTGGTGTCGCTGATCCGGGTAGATCGATCACTTCTACCCCCTCCTGCTCCTCCTCCTCTACCTCCTCCATGCCCTCCTTTTCAGAATGGTCCTTTGAATATGATGAGGTACCACGTAAACGTTCAAAGGGCTATTCTATGTCTCAGGCCAAAAGGTGTCACGCAGTGCTGCAGCTTGTGTGTCTAGGGGACAGGCAGCACACTGCCCCTCAGATTCTTGGGGCTCTGCAGGCACAGGCCCAGAGGTGGTTGACACCACGCCAGCTGCAGCCAGGGATGGTGGTTACTGATAATGGGTCAAACCTCCTGGCCGCCCTTCATCAGGGAAAGTTAACCCATGTGCCATGCCTGGCGCATGTCCTGAATCTCGTGGTACAGCGGTTTTTGAACTCGTACCCGGGAATGCAGGATGTGCTAAGGATGGCAAGAAGGGTGTGCAGTCACTTCAGGCGGTCGTACAGTGCCACTGCATGTTTGGCCGAAGTGCAGCGCGAGTTTCACCTGCCGGTACACCGCCTCATCTGTGACATGCCCACTCGCTGGAACTCCACCTTGGCTATGCTGCAGCGCCTGTACACGCAGCAGAGGACCCTCAATGAATACCTATGCGAGTACGGCACCAGCACTGGCTCTGCGCGCCTGGGCTTCTTTTCACCACGGCAGTGGCTTTTGATTAAGGATGCATGCGCTGTCCTCTCGCCATTTGAGGAGGCCACAAGGATGGTCAGCCGGGACAGCGCATGCATCAGTGACACCCTACCGGTACTGTTTTTGTTGGAGCACACTCTGCGTGGCATTATGGACAGGGCACTGGAGGCAGAGCAGCAGGAGGAAGAGGAGGACTTCCTTGCCTCTCAAGGCCCCCTTTACCCTGAGAATCCTGACCCCATTATGCCTAGCTCCCAGAGTCCCGAGCAGGATCCAGGGGTGGAAGAGGAGGAGGAGGACGACGATTCTGCGGGAACTTTTGCAGGGTTTGAGGAGGAGGAGGAAGACATGCGGCAATCTGCAAGGCCTAGTTTGACTCCCTCGGGACACTTTGGAGTAGTGCATGGCTGGGGGGAGGAGGAGCCCGCTGAAGATAATGTCATTATGAGTGACCCCGAGGAGTCAGCTTCTCAGGCCTTCGCTAATTTGCGACGCATGGGAAATAACATGCTTCAGAGCCTGCGAAAGGACCCCAGAATCAAGGCCATTAAAGAGACTAACCACTATTGGTTGGCCACCCTACTTGACCCCCGGTACAAGTCTAAAGTCTCGGAGCTTTTCCCATTCACCCAGAGAGTCCACAGGATCAAATCCCTTGAGGACAGCCTCAAGAGGATTCTGGTGAACACGTTCCCCGACTCCCGTAGGGTGCAGTGGCTGGGAAAACCTACCATGGATTCTACTGGTGGTCACGAGAGGAGCGTTGGAGAAGGCGTGCGGTTGACGGATGCCTTTCGGTCTTTTTTTAGTCCTCACCGCCCAGGCCTCTCAGCTGCCACATCGCATCAACAGCGTCTGCATCACATGGTGGACGATTACGTGAGGGCACAAAGTGACACAGAGGGCTTTTCATGTGACGATGCTGATCCACTGGCATACTGGGTCTTAAGATTAGACCACTGGCCAGAACTGGCCCAGTATGCCATGGAGTTGTTGGCCTGCCCTGCTTCCAGTGTCCTATCGGAACGGGCATTCAGCGCAGCAGGAGGATTCGTCACAGACCATCGAACGAGACTCTCCACCGACTCAGTCGACCGTTTGACATTCATTAAAATGAATCAGTTGTGGATATCAAGCTTTGATGCACCTGACGCAGACCTTGTAGACTAGGCTATCGTTGTGATGTGGCAGCTGAGCCTCAGTTTAAGCCTGGACCATGGTGCAATCCTCCTCTCATTCTCTTTACGTTCACAGAACCTCATTTTGGTTACAACAAAAACTAGCATGTTTGCGCACCTGTTCCACAGGTGCACACCTTTACAATTTTTGGGCCTCCTTCAACACCAGCTCTTTGGGGTTAAGGTGGGGAGGCTATGCTGAAACAAAAACTAGCATGTTTGCGCACCTGTTCCACAGGTGCACACCTTTACAATTTTTGGGCCTCCTTCAACACCAGCTCTTTGGGGTTAAGGTGGGGAGGCTATGCTAAAACAAAAACTAGCATGTTTGCGCACCTGTTCCACAGGTGCACACCTTTACAATTTTTGGGCCTCCTTCAACACCAGCACTTTGGGGTTAAGGTGATGAGGCTATGCTAAAACAAAAACTAGCATGTTTGCGCACCTGTTCCACAGGTGCACACCTTTACAATTTTTGGGCCTCCTTCAACACCAGCTCTTTGGGGTTAAGGTGGGGAGGCTATGCTAAAACAAAAACTACCATGTTTGCGAACCTGTTCCACAGGTGCACACCTTTACAATTTTTGGGCCTCCTTCAACACCAGCTCTTTGGGGTTAAGGTGGTGAGGCTATGCTAAACAAAAACTACCATGTTTGCGAACCTGTTCCACAGGTGCACACCTTTACAATTTTTGGGCCTCCTTCAACACCAGCTCTTTGGGGTTAAGGTGGGGAGGCTATGCTAAACAAAAACTACCATGTTTGCGAACCTGTTCCACAGGTGCACACCTTTACAATTTTTGGGCCTCCTTCAACACCAGCTCTTTGGGGTTAAGGTGGTGAGGCTATGCTAAACAAAAACTACCATGTTTGCGAACCTGTTCCACAGGTGCACACCTTTACAATTTTTGGGCCTCCTTCAAAGCCAGCTCTTTGGGGTTATGGTGGGGAGGCTCCGCCAACACCAAAACTACCATGTTTGCGCACCTGTTCCACATGTGCACACCTTCATAATTTTTACGCCTTCTTCAACACCAGCTCTTTGGGCTTACAGTGGTATGGCTCCGCCAACACCCAAACAACAATTTTTGCGCACCTGTCACACAGATGCATTTCATTGTAATTTTTTTCCTTACAAAGGCAATTATTGCCTTCATTACCAGCACTTTCATAGGGATATGGTGTCAAGGCATCGTCCGCACCACCAAAGGCCCAATTTTTAAGCATCCTTTACTTCTATTCAGAGTCAAGAGACAACAGTATTCATCCAAAACATCTCTAATCTTGTTCACTCTGCACTACATTGTGGCCCCTACCCCTAACCCTAACCCTCAATGTATCCGTGCATATATGTCTGTTTCTTGTGAGAATTCAAGTTAAAGTGCACCAAACACCATTTTACATGAAATAAAGTGCAATTACATACATCTTTGGACTTCTTGAAAACATTTGGTAATAATAGCCCCATTGTGGAAATACACCCGTTAATTATATGCACATTTAAAGAGACAGCACATTTTTCCAAAAAAAACTCTAATCTTGTTCGCAATGCACTGCATTATGTCCCCATCATACACATTGGCTGTGCCGTTGATTAGGAGCAAAAGAAAGGTGCGGTTAAGCAAAAAAGTCATTTTTGAAGGTTTGGTATGCTATAATTCTGGTTCTGGACATGCTACAGAGCTGAAACTTCACAGGTACACATTTTAGACCCACCAGACACTAAATCCAAAGAAATCTCTTTTTTTTTTTCAATAATTGGCTCTCTATCAAAAACGACAATTTTTAAGAACTTTTTTTTGTGTGATTAATAGTCCCTGGGGCATGACCCAAAACCCTAGGCACTTTTTAGGGGCATTTATTGGGTTTTAGGGCTTCAAAATGGTGTTTTTTGATTCCAGAAGTTCGGGTCCCATTGATTTCAATGGGGTTCTGGAATCCAAACTGAACTTTTCCGAAATTCGGGTGTTCTGGTCGAACCAAACTTTTCGAAAGTTCGATCATCCCTAGTCGAGAATGCCTGGCTCGCAGTCTCTGCTCTAATTCATCCCAAAGGTGTTATATCGGGTTGGGGTCAGGACTCACTCACTGACTGTGCAGGCCAGTTAAGTTCCTCCACCCAAACTTGCTCATCCATGTCTTTATGAACCTTTCTTTGTGCAACTGTGTACTAACAACCTCAATACTTTTGGTAGTATAGTGTATATACGCTGCTAAAAAAAATTAAAGGAACACTTTGAAAATACATCAGATCTCAATGGGGAAAAATATCATGCTGGATATCTACACTGAAATGGACTGGGTAATAATGTGTTAGGAATGAAAGGATGCCATCTTATTTGATGGAAATGAAAATTATCAACCTACAGAGGACTTAATTTAAAGACTCCCCGAAAATCAAAGTGAAAAAATGATGCAGCAGGCTAGTCCATTTTGTTAAAAATGTCATTGCAGCTACTTAAAATGGTACTAAGTAGTTTGTTTGGCCCCCACATGCTTGTATGCATGTCTGAAAATATAGGGTCTGACAATGGGTCCAAGGATTTCATCTTAATACCTAATGGCATCATGTCAGGATTCCATTGTCTAGCCTGTAGAAGTCTGTGTGTCCCTCCATGGATATACCTCTCCAGACCATTACTGACGCACCACCAAACTGATTATGCTGAACGATGTTACAGGCAGCATAACATTCTCCTCAGCTTCTCAAGACCCTTTCACATCTCTCACATGTGCACCTGCTCTCATCTGTGAAAAGCACAGGGCACCAGTGGTTGACCTGCCAATTCTGGTGCTCGATGGTAAATGTCAATAGAACTCCACGTAGCCAGGCAGTGAGCACAGAGCCCCCCGTGGGGCTCTCAGGCTACCCTCATGAAGTCTGTTTCTGATTGTTTGGTCAGAGACAATCACACCAGTGGCCTGCTGGAGGTAATTTTGTAGGTCTCTGGCAGTGCTCATCCTGTTCATCCTTGCACAAAGGAGCAGATATTGGACCTGCTGATGGACTCTCTACGGCCCTATAAAGCTCTCCTAGAGTAACTGCCTGTCTCCTGGAATCTCCTCCATGCTTTTGTGACTGTGGTGGGAGACACAGCAAACCTTCTGGCAATGGCACTTATTGATGTGCCATCCTGGAGGAGTTGGACTGTCTGTGCAAGCTCTATAAGGCCCAGGTATCACCTTATGCTACCAGTAGTGACACTGACCCTAGCCAAATGCAAAACTGGTGAAAAACAGTCACAAAAGAGGAATGGGGGGGGGGGGGGTATATCAGCGGCCTCCACCTGTAAAACCATTCCTGTTTTGGAGGTCGTCTCATTGTTGTTCATCTAGTGCCCCTGTTGTTAATTTCATTAACACCAAAGCAGCTGAAACTGATTAACGACCCCCTCTGCTACTTAACTGACCAGATCAATATCCCAGGAGTTTAAATGACTTGATGCTATACTCTCATTAAAAAGTGTTCCTTTAATTTTTTGAGCAGTATATATTTGTTCTAGATGGGAAGTAATTATAAAACATGTGTGCAAAATAAACAAAAACTGCTCTGGTGAAAGGGTGAAAGGCATCGTGGAGACATTAATCTTTAAAGCTCATATCAGAAACATTGAAATCTTACCTATTTTCTCTGTAAAGCAATATCCTGGCAGCCTGTCAGCTCTCTGATATAAACTAACAGCATGTGCTGTCATCTGTTAGAAACCAACTGAATCCACACTTAAAGCAGAGTTCCGGGCACAGATGTCATTTTTTGATGAACATACCCCCGGGACAGTCAGGGCTAGTACATTCCACAATGGCTAGCCTCTGATCTGTCCCGGTTCGCACTTACCTTTTAGAAGAAATACTTACTTAGAAAATTTCTTCCACAGCGTTTCCATCTCTCTTGTGGGCAGCTGAAGCCGGCGCGGTCCTCTTCTGCGTCTTCTTCCGCGTCTTCTTCTCCCAGAATGCGCCGCACTGGCCCCTCTCGTCACTTCCGGCGCCCGGAAGCTATTATGATAATGGTAATGATAGAGCTCAGAAGTCTAAACTAACAGACACACATGCATATACCCTACCCCCCCACTGCCCCACACAAACACTTACAGAGTTTGCATTGCATAGTTGAAAGGTAAAGAATCAAATTTCAGCTTTTTTTCCCAGTGACTACAATTTATTAAACAGGAGAAAGAAAATAAAAATGAGCATCATTTTAAATGCAAAATCTATGTGTTTTTTTTTTTTGCTTGTGATCTGAATCGGATGTTTTATCAACAGAAGGCTTTATTATGATCCTGAGAAAAAGTGTGTTTAACTTTGTGTTAATTATAATGCTAATCAGTTTTATACTGGGTCATTGCTATTCATTAGAATTACCAAAGTTTGCCTCTAGTCAACACTTAACTAAGCAATTAAAACTTAATTTAAACCTTATGACCCTGGTGTCAATTACACAATAATAAAAATACAAATATAAATAAATTAACCCCTTCTTGCCCATCCCAGGCATCCTTTTAACCACTTTACCACCAGAGGATTTTGCTGTCTTACGTCCAGGCCACTTTTTGCGATTCGGCACTGTGCGACTTTAACTGACAATTGCGCGGTCATGCAACGCCGTACCCAAACTAAATTTACGTCCTTTTTTTCCGACAAACAGAGCTTTCTTTTGGTGGTATTTTATCACCTCTGCGATTTTCATTTTTTGCGATATTAATTAAAAAAAGCAACATTTTGAAAAAACAACAATATTTTTTCTACTTTGACAGTTAAAAAATATCCAATATATTCAATGTTTGTCATATATTTAGGCCAAAATGTATTTAGCTACATGTCTTTGACAAAAAAATTCTCAATGAGCGTATTTTTAACCGCTTTATGACCGGAAGGTTTTACCCCATTCCTGACCAGGCCATATTTTGCGATTCGGCACTGCGTTAATTTAATGGACAATTGCATGGTCATGCAATGCTGTACCCAAATTAAATTTATGTCCTTTTTTTCCCCCACAAATAGAGCTTTCTTTTGGTGGTATTTGATCACCTGTGCGATTTTTACTTTTTGCGCTATAAACAAAAAAACAGCGACAATTTTGAAAAAACAACAATATTTTTCACATATTCCCCCCCCCCCCCCAAAAAAAAAAATGTAAAAATCAAAATTTTTTATCCTTTTAGGCCAATTTGTTTTCTGCTACATATTTTTGGTAAAAAAAAATCGCAATAAGCGTATTTTGATTCGTTTGCGCAAAATTTATTGCGTTTACTAACTAAGGGAAAGATTTCTGTCATTTTTGGTGTTTTTTTTTTTTTTAACGAGTAATGACGGAGATCTTCGATTTTGTGGCGGACAGATCGGACCCTTGACTGACATTTTTGACACTTTTGGGGGTACCAGTGACATTACTACAGTGATCAGTGCTATACATATGCACTGTTACTGTAAAAATGACACTGGCAGGGAAGGGGTTAATTTTTATTGGAGAGGGAGGGGTTAATGTATGCCTGGTGCTTACTAACGTGTGTGGGGGGGGGGGGTGACTGAGTGACACAGGGACAGATCGCAGGTTCAGCTATGCTGAACCCTGCAATCTGACCCTGCCTGTCACTTAGGAGATCCGCCCGCTTTGTTTACACAAGCGGGCGGATTTCCACACTAGATCCCCGACGATCGGGGAAGAGCAGCGGTGGTCACCGCCGCTCCTCCCCTGGCCCGACTCCCGCTGTAACTGAATACAGCGGGAGCGAGCCTCCGGCAGCGCGCGCATGCCGCAGAGAGAGGGGAATGTCTGGTGACGTAGGTCTACGTCGCCAGACGATAACGAGCCACTTTGCCGCAGTACAGTCAACGTGACTGGTCGGCAAGTGGTTAACATGGTTTACATTTTTACAGGGCAGATGGATCAGCCAATCATGCGTTTTGGAATTGGCTGATGCAGTGGTCACATGATCAGAAGCCAGTCCTGATGGCTCCTGATCATTAGTACAGCCCGAGGAGTCTTTGGCACCTCAGTCAGTGTGATGGGATTGTGCAGTGAATGCATTCCCAGCAGAGAAAGCTCAGCCACCCTTGATGTATAAATGCAGTGTGTGGGCATTAACGCCCACCCTCCTTTCTGTAGCACACATGCGCTACGTAGGAAGCAACAGGTTATTATTTTCAAATTAAAATAATACTTACAAAATTACCTATCACAAAATAGGCAATAAAAGTGATCCTATGCGCTTAGGAGTACAAATAATCAAAAGACCGAAATGCTGCTACTTTTGTGGTGATAATATGAAAAAATGAAAAAGATCTAAAATATAATAATAGATATGAATTTCAGTAGCACAGGAGTGGTGGTAACCCCTTACCACCTACAGATATTTATTGTTAATCAAATAAACCACCAATCTATCTAATGCACCATACTAAAATTATGATTAGCAGGATGATGCACACTTTCTCCTAAAATCATAAAAAGTCAAAAGAACAGTCCATCAAGAGTTCATGGTGATACACATGCAACAGATGGATAGAGTTGCTCATCTACAAGGAGTTGATAATAGTGTAGATTAGAGGAACCACCGTCACTTTCCACCACCACCGTGCCGGGAAATATATGATTAAATTGGAGACTCACCAGATCCCAATGCCTCCCCACTTTCATGGATCAGGCATTAGGAACACGCAAACCTTTTTGTTACAGAAGACACATGTACTTGCCAAAACCTCTTACACACCATCAGATTATCGGACAAATTTTTGTCCTATTTTTTGTTGCATGCTAGTTCCATATTGAAAGTGAAGAGGTTATTTTCATACAAAAAGTTTCGTAGGACAGAATTCAGCTTCAGAAGTGATGTAATGTGTTGAATTATTTTGTATGTATTCTTTCGTTTCAGAACATTTGTAGTCTTGCTTTTACGATTTTCTAAATGAAAATTGGACGTTCTGTTCACGTACAATAAAAATTTTATAGCCTGCACGTCGAGTTTTTTTTTGTCCGAAAATTTGAAATCAGCTGTTAAAAGCACTGTACTAACAATCCGAAAATTGGCCTTAAAGCTAGCGCACACAGAATCTGGTGCAGCTGTGCAAAGTAACCAATCAGCTTCTGGGTTTTAGGTTCCTTTCCCACTGATGCGCTTTTCCCTGCGCTGGAACACACCTTTCCAGCGAGACAAAAGTACATAGAAAAATGATTTGCCTTTAAAGCCTATGAGACTTTATACATTGCTCTAAATGATATTGGCTGCATGTTTGGGCTCATTGTCCTGCTGATTAATGTATTTGGGGTCAATCACACACCTCCCTGATAGTATGGCATGCTGGACAAGTATCTGCCTGTATTTTCTCAGCATTGAGGACACCATTGATCCAAACTAAATTTCCAATACTTTTGCAGAAATGCAGCCCCAAACTTGCAAGAAACCTCCACCATGCTTCACTGTTGGCTGCAGACACTCATTATTGTTCTGTTCTTCAGCCCTTCATGAACAAACTGCCTCCTGCTACAGTTAAATATTTCAAATTTCGACTCATCAGTCCAGAGCACCTGCTGTCATTTTTCTGCACCATATAAATCAAAATTTAAAGTATTTGGCTGTAACAGGATAGCAGGAGGCAGTTTGTTCACGAAGGGCTGGAGAGCGGCTCCTGCCTTGCCTTCATCATATACTGCATCCTGGTTCCATTTGTTCCTCAGGTAAGGGAGGCACATGCACCCAGCCATCCACATGTTGTAATATAATGATCCATCAGACTAGACTAGCTTCTTCGATTATTTTGTGGTCCAGTTCTTGTGCTCATGTGCCCATTTTAGGTGTTTTTGGCTGTGGACATAGGTCATCATGGGCACCCTGACTGGTCTGCAGCTACGCAAATCCATACACAACAAATTGCAATGCCCATTTGTCTGCTTTCAACACATCAACTTTGGGGACAACATGTTTACCTGCTGCCTAATATATCTCATTTCAGTGTATTTTAGAACAACTGATTGGCTCTTTGTTCTTTTTCTCCCTCTACCAGTCCGAGCTCTGATGTATTGGGGATTGAAAGATTTCCCCCCTAGAAGAAGGCCAGCAATGACAACTCCCCGTATTTTACTTAGCAAGGGATAATTGTTACTTTTATTTTTATTGTGTTATCAAAAAGCTAAACAAAGTGGAATACAACTTTTTGAATAATCCTGCAGATTCTTGTTACCTCTGCCAGATCTGTCTAATTTATGTCATATTTCCACTTAAAATGTGTAAACCCAATCATTAAAATCACATTAAACCGGCCATGAGATGGATGCTAGTGGGTGGGGGGATCTCCCTGGATATGTCCTATGGGCTTCCTTGTCTCCTATGAGTCATTGTGCATACAACCGTGGTGGTCCATTGGTGGTCTTCTTCCTCTCCCTAACTTCTTATGATGTCCTGTTTTTGATCAACGCTTAATTTTGGACTCTCTGTGTGTACTTTGGTATTAGACTGCTGTTTCTTCTTTGTACCTAATGTTGTCTTATTGTATGCCTTCCTGGAACTAAAAAAAGAATTTATAAAAAAAAAAAAAATCACATTAAAACATTAACACGTTAATGTAATTCCAAAAGTAATTTTTATTTTTAAATCTGCAATTTTCATTAAAATATTACCTAGTAATCCTGCAAGAAAAAAAAAAAAGAAAGAAAGAAAGATTTCCCATGTCCAGGGCGATCACTTGCATGTGATTACTGCATAAGTGATTACATTCAAGTTGGATTAGCTGCATAAGCCAGCAGCCTCTTATTGCTTTCAATGGGTCTGCCTCTCTCAGCTAATCGTGGGAACCCCCACTGGGGTTCTCATATCTAACCACTTAGTGGGTGTATTCGCAAGTGTAATTGCACCCTAAAGTTCACCTTTGGGTGCATTTTGCAGTCAAGGGGCCCCAGTGCTTTATAAAATACAGTGTAGATTAAAAATTTGCAGTTTAATTTAGGTGCCATACCTAAAGGCACTTACCTACAACTTGGCAGTTTAATAAGAAAAGACTTACTGTTTGTGATTTGGGCAACTCGTACATTGGGCATACTCCCAACAACACTGGAATGAGTTTTCACCTTTTAAGTCTTGTACAGTATGCTCTCCCTGCCCTGTTGCAGCAGCACTGACCTCAGCCACTGTAATGACGAGGGAGCACTGCTCATGCATAGGTCAGGAAATAGGGAGCACTCTTGGCTTCTCATGCTTCCACAGATTGCCCAGCAAGAGCACACTGTATAAGAACATGTAAGCACAATGCTTCTGCATTGTGTTTACATTCAGAGTATAGTTACTGCATATATGAAGAGTATATGTAACTGCACTTCCTATCAGTATAGAGGGTCAGGCAGAGCTGTTTCAGCCCTGTCTATACTCCTTCTGAATCAGCAGATAACTCCTATAGTGATCCATTGCTGGATGTTTGCAATCGGCAATAGATCACTATTAGATGTGAGTTTAAATAAATAAGGTTGCAGCTTATAGTCAAATAGTGACTTATGGTGATATCTTGATCAAAACACGTGAGTGGGAAATATATGAATAAGTAAATAAATCAATCAAGTCCACAAAAAATGAGTCCATAAAATTGAATCCATAAAAAAAATCCAAAAACGTAATGATAATCAATGTCTGCATATATTTAAGTGTCACCACAATGTGATCCTCCACCAATATAAGAATGCAAACTCACCAGACCAATCTGCTGTGTATGTTAGGACAGCAAATGCATATTGGGCATAAATATCCGTCCTTGGAAAAAGTCAGGCTGATCAAGCTGAATGCGATCCTTACTCACAACACCCTCCAGGTGTTCCAATCAATCGGGTGTGGTAATCATCAAACATAAGAGAAAATAATGTAGTGTATCATTTATTTATAAAATATCCATAAAAAACAGCTAATATGCAGCTGGGAAAAATTGCTCTAGTGAAGATCCATACAGTGCAATATAAATACATAGATCAGTGCACTTACATAGAAAGCCACCAAACCTAATAAAAGAATGGTTGCTATGGACCTCCGGCATGTACCTCTGCTCTATGGCCATTTTGTGTCATGTGCTTCTTCAGGAACTCCTGAAGAAGCGCCAAGCAAATAGGGGATGTGGCTTGCTAGGGACTGGGATGGCTGCCTGAGTCCTGAGTTCTGATCTCTGGCTGGGAGACAGAGCAACCAACAGCAACTTTCTAACTCTTGCTGTCCCACTTAAAAAAAGAGGAAAAGCTCCTGGGACACCTCTTTGCATGTCTAGGAGGAGGTATAATCTGCCACCACTGCGTCACATCACTCACTACTTTGGCTCTACAGCCATACAGTCTACCCAAGGTAGTGCCAGCTCCAGGAGCCACGAGACACAGAAGATATATAAATAAAATGCCAAAAGACAAAATGAGGGATGAATTATAAATTACTGACTAACCAAATAAGTGGTGTGGGTGCAATTAACTAAAAAAAGGGGCAGACTACAAAAACTTACAGCTGCATAGGACAGACTGTGTAAAGCAGGTAGTCACCATTACCCAGGCAGTGTAGTTAATGTAAAAAGTTCATTGGAATTAGTTTATATTGACTTAGAAGGGCAACAATACAGATTGTTTTTACTATCCTGGATGTGTGATTTGGTGTTATTCTTTTTTTGGAAGGTGTTGGTTTTCTACTTGCTTGCACAATTTACACAATATTTTTAATCAATTCCAATCAACCTTTTGCTTTAACTACACTGCTTGGGTGATGGTCATTACCTGCTTTATAGAGTCTATCCTATACAGATATTTTTGTAGCCAGGAGACACCGCCACAGAGGATGGGCCGGGTGATATGGACAGCCTGCCCCCTCTGAGAGCACCACAGTGCCCTGTACAACTGACAGAGGTAAGGGGCAGACACCTTCCCCAGCAAATTCACCCAACAAGGCCCAATTAGCTAAAAAAATGAATTGGGCCGCTCCTCCACTATTAACAATGTTCCAGAGAATACTACTACTTTAGCCTCCATACCTGTTGACAACCCTGTCTAAGAAAGCATATTGAAATCCATGCTGCTCACACCGCAAAAAGATTTTTTTTTTTTTCAAATACATTTTTAAGGAAAATAAGCTTGCAATACAGAAATGCAGAAAACCTATGCATGTCTTACACGTGGCAACAAGCCACTCCAAAACAAACAGGTAAGTGAATTTGTTACATACAATCGGTAAGTATCATTTAATAATCAAAGAGACATACTACAGAACATAACTTTAACATATTACTATTCCAGTTCACCCTACCGTAGAAGGGGTTTGGGAAACAGGCAAACACCATGCTCAAAGTTGCACCTAGATGGAGGTTGGAGGCATGAGTCATGAACAGTCCAAAGGGTGAGAGGGAGTATCAATCTAAACTAATATGTGTGAGCTCTGAAGTGAACTCATTACCAGGGTATTACTTTCCAAAATGGGGGTGGGGGGGTGGGGGGGGAGTGTAAACTGTATAGAGAGTTCTCTGATTAATAGTGTGCATATTATGTAGCTTACCCGTCTGTAGGTATTGGATACTTGTGCCAGACAAGTAGAGACCTATGAAGGAGGAAGAACAACGTGGGAAAGAAAGAGAAAAAGAAAGAAAGAGTAGGGACAGAGAGAGAGAGAGAGAGAGAGAGACAAAACCAAAAAAAAGTGGGGGAGGAGGGGTTATAATGAGGGTGAAGGGGCTAATGTTGTATGAAGAGGCCCTTGTCCTCTTGCTAAATGACATGAGCCAAATTAGTTATACTTGGCTGCATTAACAATGTGCATCGCCAATGATTTGAAATAGGATTTGTCAGGAATAGGAGAGTAGTGAAGAAGGAACTGGGCTGGGGAAAACTCCAAATCGTAAGTAGTCACCTGTGCTATAATCCTATGAACCTCTTGCCAGAAGGAAGATATCTTTGTGCAAGACCACCAGATGTGTAAGAGTGAACCCCTTTCTGACAGGCATCTCCAGCAAGTTGCCGGGATAGTTGGGAAGATCCTGTTCAAGATGTCTGGGGTACGGTACCATCTTGACATGATTTTATACCCATTTTCATGTGTGTTGACATTTAGTGAGCATTTGTGAGATATTGTGAAAATCTTCTCCCAATCTTCTAGGGAAAATGTAAGGGATATATCCTTTTCCCAGGTCTCACACCGTTTATTTTTGTGTTTTCCCTTATTCTCAAACAGCATTGAGTATGTGATAGAGATGAGATTGTGAAGTAGGCCTCCCTGCTGACAGAGTTTGTCGAATGTGGTGAGAGAACCGTTACAGGCGGTTTTGCGGTGCAAAGATTTCAAATATTGAGTGAGGAGGATGAAAGTCCAAGTTGGGATAGGCTGTTTGTCCATGCGAGATGCTATGGAGGATACCAATAGGAGGGCATCTCCATCATAGAAGTGGTGAGCTAACATCTTCTGAAGGGACCAGAGGTTAGCCAAAAAGCTCAAGTGCATTTCGGGGTGGGGGGGGGGGGGGATCTTGATTCAATCTAATGGGAGTCAGCGGGCAGGGGTCTGTGGAGATCCCGGAGGTTTTACATGCTAGCCGCAAAAAGATTTTTACAGGGAAATGCAGCTCTCCCTTTCTCAGATTCGTGACAAGAGGAGCGAGAAGATATGCTGGAGGAACATGTGGGTGAATATATTAAGGCCCATAATGAGCTCCTATATGTACATGACCATCATACTGAGGAAATCCAGCATATTACATTTAAAAAAGCAGACATAGAGGATCGCTCTAGACACAACATTAAGTTGAACCTGAATCAGTGATGACACCCATATATTGAGTAAGCTTGCTGCATTGAAACATAGTTTCATACTGTTGCATCCGTGATGTTTATCGGGAGTTCGTTTTCAAGTGTCAGGTCAGTGCAGTGGAGTATCATATTATGCTGTATGACTGCTGATGTTTGGTACTAGCACATTCATCTTTGTTTAATTGGCTGTGGATTCTTCTTTCACCATTCACTTATGGGACTTTTCTTTTCAAACTATTTTATTAAAGCAAAAGGGATGCGGTACAAAACAATACCAACAAACAATATAAGTACATACCAAAAGTGTACATGTCAAAAGGACATAAGTAACAGCAAGCAATTGCATAACATACAGATTCGAAAAAGAAAAAAGGGGCAAGCTGGGTGCCTCAGTATATAAATAAAAAGGGTGGTCACAAGGTGCAGGGGTGGCCAGGAGCATGGCAAAGAAGGAGTCCTTAGCACAGTGAAAGTTGGTGGTCTAGCCACAACAGGTAAACGTGTTGGGTAGTGGTACACCCAGGGCTTTTTTTCTGCTGGAATGCGCCGAAACGGAGTTCCGCCACCTCTGGCTGCCCTGTCCTCTCCCGCTTGTCACATTACACAGAAGCTGGTGGAGGACTCACTTCCTCCACCACTTTCTGTATGCGAGTGTCGGCACTGCAGACACATGAAGCTGGATGTTCCGGGTCTCAAAAGTGATGTTTTGCGGCTCTGCCTATCAAGAATGCAGCACGGGGGAGGGGAGGAGGGGCTTGGGGAGGCGGCTTCTTTCTTCATCTCCTGCCTGTTACAACTATATGCAGCACGGAGCCCAGTGAAGTGCTGTAAATCTCCTCCCCTGCTCCATGCTGCATTCCTGATAGGCTGAGCTGCAGGGATGTCACTGTAATGAAAAAAAAAAGCCTGGGCACAGCTAACAGAGCCATGATGGCTGCATTCCTGAAGCAGTAAAAGAGGAGGACAATCTGTGGATTAGTGATGTCGCGAACATAAAATTCGCCGTTCGCGAACGGCGAACGCAAACATCGGCGAATGTTCGCGAACCGGCGAACATTGCGAACGCCATAGACTTTATTAGGCAGGCGAATTTTAAAACCCACAGGGACTCTTTCTGGCCACAATAGTAATGGAAAAGTTGTTTCAAGGGGACAAACACCTGGACTGTGGCATGCCGGAGGGGGATTCATGGCAAAACTCCCATGGAAAATTACGTAGTTGACGCAGAGTCGGGTTTTATTCCATAAAGGGCATAAATCACCTAACATTCCTAAATTGTTTGGAATAACGTGCTTTAAAACATCCAGTGTGTGTATACAATCAGGTATGATGTTGTATCAATCAGGTAGTGTAAGGGTTACGCCCGCTTCACAGTGACAGACCAAACTCCCCGTTTAACGCACCGCAAACAACCGCAAACAGACCAGAACCGACCAAAATGGGACAGGAACTGGGCTTTAAGGGTTAGGGTTAGGGTTTAGACCCCCAGACACTGAATCATACAAAAAAAAGTTCTTAAAAATTGAAATTTTTTGATAGAGAGCCAATTATTGGAAAAATTAAAAAAAAATTAAAAAAAATAAAAAAAAACTTTGGATTTAGCATCTGGGGGGTCTAAAAAGTGTACCTGTGAAGTTTCAGCTCTGTAGCATGTCCGGAACCAGAAAAAAATACGAATTAGGGTTAGGGCTAGGGTTAGGCTTAGGGTTAAGGCTAGGGCTAGGGCTAGGGCTAGGGCTAGGGCTAGGGTTAGGGTTAGGGTTAGGGTTAGGGTTATTTTTATGGCTAGGCTTAGAGGGTTAGGGTTAAGGTTAGAGGGTTAGGGTTATGGTTAGAGGGTTAGGGTTAGGTTTAGTGTTAGGGGCTAGGGTTAGGGTTACGGTGAGATACTTAGGGTTAGAGTTAGTAGCCCTACCCCTCTAAGGCTTCTTTCACACGGCCGCTCCGTGTGAAAGGTCCGCTGCGGGACTTTTTTTTTTTTATTCCACGGAGCGGATGACATTTCTGTCATAAGCTCCGTGTGCCCGCATATCATCCCATCCGTTTGCGGATGATATGCGGACATAATGTAAGTATATGGCACTGCGGATGTCAGCGGATGACACCGCTGACATCCGATTTTCCTTCCTTTCCTTTTTTACATGGAAGAAAGAATAGGGTTCTGTTCCATTCGAAAAAATGGAACAGAACTGAAAGGAGGAAAATCGGATGTCAGCGGATGGTATTCTGCTGACATCCGCAGTGCCATTCACTTACATTATGTCCGCAAATCATCCGCAAAAAAATAGGATGATTTGCGGGCACACGGAGCGGCCGCGTGAAAGGACCCTAACTTTAACCCTCTAACCCTAAGCACTAAAAATAACCCTAACCTTAGCCCTGACCCGAACCCTAGCCCTAACCCTAACCCTAACCCTAATTCTATTTTTTTTCCTGATTCTGGACATGCTACAGAGCTGAAACTTCACAGGTACACTTTTTAGACCCCCCAGACAATAAATCCAAAGAATTTTTTTTTTTAAGTTTTTTTTTTTAATTTTTCCAATAATTGGCTCTCTATCAAAAATGACAATTTTTAACCACTTCCATACAGAGCAGTTTGACACCCTTCCTGCCCAGACCAATTTTCAGCTTTCAGCACTCTCACACTTTGAATGACAATTGCTCAGTCATGCTACACTGTAACCAAACAAATTTTTTATCATTTTTTCACACAAATAGAGCTTTCTTTTGGTGGTATTTGATCACAACTGGGGGTTTTTTTTTTCGTGATATATGCAAAAAAAGTGCAAAAATTTTGAAAAAAAAACACTTTTTTTAGTTTCAATTATAAAATTTTGCAAAAAATTAATTTTTCTTCATACATTTGGGCCAAAATGTATACTGCTACATGTCTCTGGTAAAACTAACCCAAATTAGTGTATATTATTTAGTCTGTGTGAAAGTTATTGAGTCTAGAAGCTATGGTACCAATTACTGAAAATTGATCACACCAGATGTACTGACTGCCTATCTCCTTTCTTGAGAACCTGAAATATCAGGACAGTACAAATACCGCCCCAATGACCCCTTTTTGTAAAGTAGACAGTCCAAGGTATTTAGTAAGAGGCATGGTGGGTTTTTTGAAGTTGTAATTTTTTCCCACAATTCTTGGGAAAATGAAGAAAAAATTTTATTTTTATTTTTTTTCCCACAAAGTTGTCAATTTATAAGCTATTTCTAACACATAGCATGTACACAGCAAAAATTACACCCAAAAATACATTCTGCTACTCCTTCCGAGTATGGCGATACCACATGTGTGAGACTTTTACACAGCCTGGCCACAAAAAGATACTCCACGTCCAAGAAGCACCTTCAGGCGTTCTAGGAGCATAAATACACATAAAACTTTCTTACTACCTATCACACTTTTCAAGGCCCTAGAGCACCAATACAATGGAAAAAGCAAACACTCCAACGTATATTCTATGAGGCATTATGGGTCCTTTGAACATGTCATTTTTTCCCACAGGTTTTTGGAAAATGTGGGAAAAAAATGAAAACTTTTTTTTTTTACACAAAGTTGTCAATTTATAGGATATTCCTAACACATAGCATGTACACAGCAAAAATGACACCCCAAAATTCGTTCTGCCACTCCTCCTGAGTATGGCAATACCACATGTGTGAGACTTTTTCACAGCCTAGCCATATAGAGGGGCCCAACATCCAAGGAGCATCATCATGCATCCTAGCCACTTGCCTAGGCCTATTTTTGACATTTGGTGTTTACAAGCTAAAATCAGTTTTGCTAGAAAACTGCTTAGAACCCCCAAACATTATATATTTTTTTTTAGCAGAGACCCTAGAGATTAAAATGGAGATTATTGCAATATTTTTTATCACACGGTATTTGCGCAGCGGTCTTCCAAACGCAATTTTTTTGGAAAAAAATCACTTTTTTTAATTAAAAAATAAGAAACCAGTAAAATTAGCCCAATTTTTTCCATAATGCGAAAGATAATGTTACGCCGAGTAAATAGATACCCAACATGTCATGTTTCAAAATTGCGCACGCTCACGGAATGGCGACAAACTTTGGTACTTAAAAATCCCCATAGGCGACAATTTAAAAATTTCTACAGGTTGCCATCTTTGAGTTACAGAGGAGGTCTAGGGCTCAAATTATTCCCCTTGCTCTAACGATCGCGGCGATACCTCACATGTGTGGTTTGAACACCGTTTACATATGTGGGCGGGGTTTCCGTATGCGTCGCTTCTGCACGCGAGCTAACGGGGACAGGGTGCTTTAATTTTTTTTTTTTTTTTACTATTTATTTTATTTATTATTTTTTATTTTTACATCGTTTAACAAAAAAAATAAAAGGATCATTTTTATTTCTATTACAAGAAATGTAAACATTACTTGTAATAGAAAAAGGCACGACAGGACCTCTTTTTTGTGAGATCTGGGGTCAAAAAGTCCTCAGATCTCACAAGTACACTAAAAGATAGAAAGAAAAAAAAATTATTATATAAAATGAAAAAAAAAAAAAGGACCTTTAAACCGGTTGCTAGGCAACAACATTTTCCGTAGCTCCGGTCCTCCAAGACCATAGAGTCAAGTGAGGGCAAGCTTGCCCTCACTCGACATCCTGTCTGTGAGGATCCGGGACCGGATAGTTTTCCCCGCTGTCGGCGGGTCCGGTAAGCGGAGAAAAGGACCGGACGCGGCGGGAGGGGGGGGCACCTCTTCTGCCATCCCAGAAGGGTGATCCCACGGCGAATCCGCTGCTGGGACCACCCTTATCGGAAAGCCAACCGTCCACCGTTTAAAAAAATACCAGGGTTATGGCAGCTATCTGCTGCCATAACACCGGTATTTAGGTTTAAACGGAGGACGTATATAAACCTTTTTGGACTTAGACATGGTGGCTGTATGAAGGGCGACAGGTACTCGGGTACTTTGTTGGGCAGGTGACAGGTATTCTGGTACTGATGAGCAGGTGGCAGGTACTCGGGTACTCCGATAGGCAGGTGACAGGTACTCGGGTACTCTGATGGGCAGGTGACAGGCAGGTGATAGGTACTGATAAGTAGTACTGATACTGATAGGTGATACTGATACGTGATAGGTACTGATGAGTACTGATGAGTAGTGATGGGTACTGATGAGCAGGCGGCAAGTACTCGGGTACTTCAGGCGTCAGGTACTCTGATGAGCAGGTGGAAGGTACTCGGGTACTCTGATGGGTAGGTGACAGGTACTCAGGTACTCTGATGATGGGTACTCCGTTGACAGGTACTCAAAGTACCCGAGTATCCGTCATCAGAGTACCCGAGTACCTGTCATCAGAGTACCCGAGTACCCGTCATCAGAGTACCCGAGTACCTGTCATCAGAGTACCTGTGTACCTGTCATCAGAGTACCCGAGTACCTGTCATCAGAGTACCCAAGTACCTGTCATCAGAGTACCCGGGTACCTGTCATCAGAGTACCCGAGTACCTGTCATCAGAGTACCCGAGTACCCGTCATCAGAGTACCCGAGTACCCGTCATCAGAGTACCTGAGTACCCGTCATCAGAGTACCCGAGTACCTGTCATCAGAGTACCCGAGTACCCGTCATCAGAGTACCCGAGTACCCGTCATCAGAGTACCCGAGTACCTGTCATCAGAGTACCCAATTACTGTCATCAGAGTACCCGGGTACCTGTCATCAGAGTACCCGAGTACCCGTCATCAGAGTACCAGAGTACCCGTCATCAGAGTACCCGAGTACCTGTCATCAGAGTACCCGAGTACCTGTCATCAGAGTACCCGAGTACCTGTCATCAGAGTACCAGAGTACCTGTCATCAGAGTACCCGAGTACCTGTCATCAGGGTACCCGAGTACCTGTCATCAGAGTACCCGGGTACCTGTCATCAGAGTACCCGAGTACCTGTCATCAGAGTACCCGAGTACCTGTCATCAGAGCACCTGAATACCTGTCACCAGCCCATCAGAATACCCGAGTACCTGTCATCAGAGTACCTGATGGGCTGGTGACAGGTACTCGGGTACTTTGATGGGCTAGTGACAGGTGCTCTTTATTGGGGGGGGGGGCAATCAGTGTGTTTGGGGTGCACTGTAATTGGTAACTAGCTGTTACCACACTCTCTTCCTCACACAGGATCAGTGTGTGAGGAGGAGAACACGGTGACAGCTAGTTACCGTGTTCTCTGTTGACATTTGTGACCGGCTGTGATTGGACACAGCCGGTCACGTGGTAAAGAGCAATTTCATTGGCTCTTTACCTAGATCGGGGATCGACTCTGTCCGAGGGACGAGCCTCGTCCCCGATCGCTGCTCTGCGCGCCCCCGGGGGCGCGCATTGCAGAGAGAACGAGCGGCTCATGCTGGAGCCGCTCATGTGATCGGCTGTGATTGACACAGCCGATCACGTGGTAAACAGCCAATTTCTATTGGCTGTTTACCTTGATCAGGGATGGGCTATGTCCGAGGGACGAGCCTCACCCCCGATCGCCGCGCTGCGTGCCCCCGGGGGCGCGCAGTAGCAGCTAGAGCGGGCGGACGTCATATGACGCCCGCCCGGATCCGTACAACCACCATGCCGACGTCATATTACTATGACTCGGTATGGAAGTGGTTAAGAACTTGTTTTGTGTGATTTGGTGTCTAGGGGGTCTAAAAAGTGTACCTGTGAAGTTTCAGCTCTGTAGCATGTCCAGAACCAGAAAAAAAGATAATTTTTCAGTAGAGCAGGGATGGTGGGAACCCCTTTTACACCTATATGATCTTTTTTTTCTGGTTCTGGACATGCTACAGAGCTGAAACTTCACAGGTACACTTTTTAGACCCCCCCAGACACTAATCCAAAAAAGTCATGCCTGCCACCGTATATATCAGTGGTGGGTGGGCAGTGGCACTGCAGTGGGCACAGTACACTCTGTGGACCTGACAGTCACTGGCACCCAGGCAACTGCAATTATAAAAAAAATATATATATTTTTAATTTGCAAGCTGCTTTGCCACCGTATATATATATCAGTGGTGGGTGGGCACGCAGTGGTACTGCAGTGGGCACAGTACACTCTGTGGACCTGACAGTGACTGGCAGCCCAGGCAACTGCAATAATAAAAAATATTTTTTCTTTCAATTTGCAACAAGATGCTGTGCCACCGTATATATATCAGTGGTGGGCAGTGCACTGCAGTGGGTACAGTACACTCTGTGGACCTGACACAGCACTCACTGCAATTATGACAGAGGAAAAGAAAACATATTTTTTAAAATGCAAGGTACTGTCCCTGTGCCACCCGAAATGTGGTGTGCACACAGTACAGTCTGTGGTGGGTCTGTGGCCTCTCACACACAGCGGGCAGGTAACTGCAGTGCACAATATATATATATATATATATATATATATATATATATATATATATATATATATATATATAAAAAATACTCAAATACCAGCCCTCAAAAGGGCTTTTGGGGACAATAGATAGATATATATATATCACAGAACAAAAAAAAAATTACACAAATACCAGCCCTCAAAAGGGCTTTTGGGGACAATAGATAGATATATATATATCACAGAACAAAAAAAAATTACACAAATACCAGACCTCAAAAGGGCTTTTGGGGACAATAGATATATATATATATATATATATACAGTGGGTACGGAAAGTATTCAGACCCCCTTAAATTTTTCACTCTTTGTTATATTGCAGCCATTTGCTAAAAATCATTTAGGTTCATTCTTCTTCCTCATGAATGTACACATAGCACCCCATACTGACAGAAAAACACAGAATTGTTGACATTGTTGCAGATTTATTAAAAAAGAAAAACTGAAATATCACATGGTCCTAAGTATTCAGACTCTTTGCTGTGACACTCATATATTTAACTCAGGTGCTTTCCATTTCTTCTGATCATCCTTGAGATGGTTCTACACCTTCATTTGAGTCCAGCTGTGTTTGATTATACTGATTGGACTTGATTAGGAAAGCTACACACCTGTCTATATAAGACCTTCCAGATCACAATGCATGTCAGAGCAAATGAGAATCATGAGGTCAAAGGAACTGCCTGAAGAGCTCAGAGACAGAATTGTGGCAAGGCACAGATCTGGCCAAGGTTACAAAAAGATTTCTGCTGCACTTAAGGTTCCTAAGAGCACAGTGGCCTCCATAATCCTCAAATGGAAGACGTTTGGGATGACCAGAACCCTTCCTAGAGCTGGCCGTCCGGCCAAACTGAGCTATCGGGGGAGAAGAGCCTTGGTGAGAGAGGTAAAGAAGAACCCAAAGATCACTGTGGCTGAGCTCCAGAGATGCAGTCAGGAGATGGGAGAAAGTTGTAGAAAGTCAACCATCACTGCAGCCCTCCACCAGTCGGGGCTTTTTCGGCAGAGTGGCCCGACGGAAGCCTCTCCTCAGTGTATGACACATGAAAGCCCGCATGGAGTTTGCTAAAAAACACCTGAAGGACTCCAAGATGGTGAGAAATAAGATTCTCTGGTCTGATGAGACCAAAATAGAACTTTTTGGCCTTAATTCTAAGCGGTATGTGTGGAGAAAACCAGGCACTGCTCATCACCTGTCCAATACAGTCACAACAGTGAAGCATGGTGGTGGCAGCATCATGCTGTGGGGGTGTTTTTCAGCTGCAGGGACAGGACGACTGGTTGCAATCGAGGGAAAGATGAATGTGGCCAAGTACAGGGATATCCTGGACAAAAACCTTCTCCAGAGTGCTCTGGACCTCAGACTGGGCCGAAGGTTTACCTTCCAACAAGACAATGACCCTAAGCACACAGCTAAAATAACGAAGGAGTGGCTTCACAACAACTCCGTGACTGTTCTTGAATGGCCCAGCCAGAGCCCTGACTTAAACCCAATTGAGCATCTCTGGAGAGACCTAAAAATGGCTGTCCACCAACGTTTACCATCCAACCTGACAGAACTGGAGAGGATCTGCAAGGAGGAATGGCAGAGGATCCCCAAATCCAGGTGTGAAAGACTTGTTGCATCTTTCCCAAAAAGACTCCTGGCTGTATTGGATCAAAAGGGGGCTTCTACTAAATACTGAGCAAAGGGTCTGAATACTTAGGACCATGTGATATTTCAGTTTTTCTTTTTTAATAAATCTGCAACAATGTCAACAATTCTGTGTTTTTCTGTCAGTATGGGGTGCTATGTGTACATTCATGAGGAAGAAGAATGAACTTAAATGATTTTAGCAAATGGCTGCAATATAACAAAAAGTGAAAAATTTAAGGGGGTCTGAATACTTTCTGTACCCACTGTATATCCAAAAAAAACCTCGAATACCAGCCCTAGGAAGGGCTTTTTGGGGTGCTGTCCTTACAGCAGGAGTGTACCAAGAACACTGGCTAACAAGACCGGGAACACTGACTAACTGTCCCTAGCTATAACAGCAGCAGCAGCACTTTCCCTGCTCTCAGTAACACAGAAATGATCTAAGATGGATGCTGCCCTTGCTTATTGGAGGGTGTGGGAGGGAGGTATGCTGATTGGCCTGGAATGTGTCTGCTGACTGTGAGATTCAGGGTCAAAGTTTGCCTCAATGATGATGTATAGGAGGCGGACCGAACATCGCATATGTTCGCCCGCAGCGGCGAACGCGAACATGCGAAGTTCGCAGGGAACCGTTCGCCGGCGAACCATTCGGTACATCCCTACTGTGGATACCAGGTGAGAGAGTTTTTTGTGTGGGGGAGGGGGGTCTATGAAAAGGTGAGGGCTGGGGGGAGGGGGGTCTGTGAAAAGGTGAGGGCTGGGGGGGTCTATGAAAAGGTGAGGGGGGGGGGCTCTGTGAAAAGGTGAGAGTTGGGGGGAGGGGAGGGATCTGTGAAAAGGTGAGGGCCGGGGGGAGGGGTGGGATCTGTGAAAAGGTGAGGGCTGGTAGGAGGGGAGGATCTGTGAAAAGGTGAGAGATTTAGGGGGAGGGGGGATTTGTAAAAGAGCTTTGGAGGGGGGTTTGTGCAAAGGGGAGAGTTGGGAAAGGGGGACTTGTGCAGGGGTGATAGCAGGGAAGGGGTGTACAGATAATACAGAGGTGAAAGCTGTGAAGAGGCTAGATGGGGGTGCAGAGGTGAGTTGTGGAGGGGGGTGCTAAGGTGAACTGTGGAAAAAGTGTAGAGTTGAGCTGGGGGTGGAGGGAGAGGAAAGCAAAGAGGTTTTAGGAGGCGAGTAATTGATGGTTACTTTGAGGGGTGGGGGATACTTGAGGGAAGTGGGATTTTTGCTTGGAGAGGACAAGTGAACTTTGCTGCAGCAAAGTATACAGAGTTCAGTAACCAAGGGTATGTCATGTATAGCAGCGTGCAACAGTGATGGTTTGGTAAAATACAGTACATTGTATATTACCTAGTCGTAACTGTATGCTGTGCTATACATTACATACAGCACCTCTTACAATCATGTGTTACAATAATGGCCCCTGGAGCATGCAAAATACATCACAGCATACAGAGTTGAGCAGTCAGGAGTATGTAAGGTACAGCACAACTGACAGAGTGCAGTGGCCAGAAGTGTGTAAAATAGAAAATGTATAAAGAGAACAGGGGTCATGATTATATAATATTGGGACTGTGGACCTCGCGCTTATGGGGTGTGTGGTGTTATCCAATTAAGTGTTTATAGCTGCCTGCTGCAATGAAAGTGCTAGTGCTTTAAATGAGTGAAGGTCAGTGGTTGCAGCGCTGCTATTTTAAATATATATAAATAAGTGTTCATAAAACAATTTTAGAAAATGGTGATTAAACCATTCATGTAAATCATTAGTAAAGTGCTATTCAGTGCAATTATTGTGCAAAATACAAAAAATAAATAAAAATAAAATTGCAGATATTACAATGTAAAACTTCAAAAATGTAAACTGAGTGTGAATAGTCCATAAAACAGTTCTTTGCAGTAACAGGAGTAAGATGCTTGATCTTGCAACTTCGGGGTCTCCCCCTTAGGGTATCTACTTACCACTATGTGGTGTTTTTAGAGCAGATTGTAGTAAAGTGAGCTGTTGTTGTTCCTTGCAAAGCTGTTTGGACTGTGTTGGAAACGATCCTTCTTCTTTAAGCGGTATTCTCAGGTGTCCTCATGAAATAAAGAATGGCTGGACATAGTGAGGACCGTTTAAACTGTGAATTTATTAGGTTAAAAATACAGTAGAATACTCACAAACATACAACATGATAAAGCCTATAGGTGCCTAAGTTAGGTGCGGTGGTGTATCGCTCCTCAGCGTTCTCCTTTCCGACCTGAAGTCACGTGGCTGCCTCTCGGCCAATGGCTATACGCGTTTCGCTGTGAACACAGCGTCATCTGTAGCTGGCTAATTCAAGGTGCCATCTGTGTTATATAGCCGCACTGAGCTATCCTTCCGGTGTATTGAATATTTGGATACTACTTGTTACATTTGATGATGTCTTGATTTGCTGGTGTTATGACTCCGATACAATGTATCTTATGTTGATCTATTCTGATTATGTGTTGTATCTTTGCCTTTCTAAATTACTACTTCTCTTACGATATCGATACCAGGTGTGTGCTAAATGAATAAATAATTGTTGAGTCGGCCCCTAGTGGACTTCCTGGGTAACTGCTACGACAGATTGTGTTGTAGTCATACACATTCCAATTTGTGTCCAATCTAAATTACTATCTCTCTTATGTTACCAGGTGTGTGCTAAATAAATGAATAAGTATTCTAGTTGTTGAGTCGGCCCCTAGTGGACTTCCCGGGTAACTGCTGCCACAGATTGTGTTGTAGCCATACACATTCCAATTTATGTCTAATTGTTAATCAATAAAGTGCTGCAATCTTTTGGTAAATAAATAAATAACAAGTTGGAACAACTAGGTAGTTAGATATAAGTTAATAACAAAAAAATAAATTAACTAAATATAGAAAAATATTAAAAGTCATTTAAAAAAATTAAAAATCATTTATAAAACAATTAATGTCTATTTCCACGTTTAAACCCTTCGGTGTCATACTTCCTAATTTGTGTATCCACCATGTTTCGTTCTGTGAGATAGCTCTTGTCATATGTGTGCCCCTCCAATGTTTGACAATAGTATCTATTCCACAGAATTTCAACTTGCTTGGGTCTTTGTTGTGGCAGATGCGGAAATGGTTGGACAAACTGTGCTTTTGGAATCCATTTTTTATATTTTTGATGTGTTCTCTTAATCTGATGCGAAGTTCTCTTGTTGTGCGTCCCACGTACTGGAGACCGCATTCACATTCTAATAAGTACGTAACATGTGTGGTTCTACAAGTAATAAATTTGTCAATTTTGAATTGTTGCCCAGTAACTGTGGATTGGAATTGTGTTTCCTTTCTTCGCTTATTGTTTGTCCTACATGTGCGACATATAACGCAGTCGCCACATCTATAATAACCTTTTTGGTCTAAAAATGTATTTAGTTTTTTAGGAGGGTCTGGTATATTTCTTGCCAGTTTGTCCTTCAAAATAGGAGGTCTCCTATAAATAAAATGTGGTTTTTTTGGTAAAATCTTGCTGAAGGTTGGATCTCTCAATAAAATAGGCCAGTGTGTTTTAAAAATGTTTTCCAACTGTTTGTATTGTTTATTAAACTCTGTGCAAAAAGCCATTTGGTAGGATTTTTCCGTTTTTGGTTTTGGTTTTAAGAGTTCCTTTCTATCAGTTTCTAAAACTTTGCGTTGAATCTGCTGTAAAGTTGCTGGTTTATACCCTTTATCCTTGAATCTTTTAATCAGTATCTCAGACTGTATCAGATAGTCTTGCTCTGACTTACAGTTACGTTTAATCCTAAGCAGTTGTCCTTTCGGTACTGCTGATAACCATTTGGGATGATGGTTGCTATTTGTTGGAATGTAGCTGTTCCTATCAGTGCTTTTAAAAAATGTTTTTGTAGCCATTTGATTCCCTGTTTTAAAAATAGTTAGATCTAAATAATTTATCTCTGATTGGTTTATGGTGGCTGTGAACGAAATTTGATATTTATTGTTATTCATACGTTCTATGTACTCTGCAAGAGATTCTTTAGATCCTTCCCAAATTATTAAAATATCATCTATGTAGCGTTTGAAACCACGTAGCTGTGGGTGGGGGTTCCTAAAAATATATTCCATTTCCCACTTACTCATAAAAATATTGGCTACTGTGGGTGCGTACTTAGCCCCCATCGCTACGCCTTTGATTTGTTTAAAAAAGTACTTATTGTGCCAAAAGTAGTTATTGCACATTGCCAATTCTAAAACATCTAGGATAAAATCAATTTGTGCTGGGGGTAAGGATTTATCTTCTTGCAGAGCCCATTTTACTGCTGTCAGAGCGTCTTTTTGCTTAATATTAGTATATAGTGAATTCACATCCACACTGGCTAAAATAGTATTATCAGTTGTGCTCAGGCTTTCAATAAAATTGATTGCATCTTTGCTGTCCTTGAGGTATGATGTAGTTTTTTGTGCAAGGGGCTGTAAATGGTAATCTATATATTCTCCAACTCTTGCGAATATGGATTCGATTCCATTTATGATCGGACGTCCTGGCGGTTTGGTCAATCTTTTGTGAATTTTTGGTACTTGATAAATAATGGGCATTTTGGGAGCCTCAGGTACTAAATATTTTAATTCTTTTTTGTTGAGTATGTCATCTTTATAAGCTTTTTTTGTTTTTTTGACCAACTTGGCTTTCAATTTATTCAGTGGGTTGCTCTTTAATTTAATATACGTTTCACTGTCATGAACAATGCGATCCAACTCTTCTATGTAGTCTTGTTTATCTAAAATCACAATTCCTCCCCCTTTGTCCGCTGGTCTTATTACAATATTTTTCTTTTTTTCTAATGCCTCTATATTTTGTTGTAGCTTCTTGCTACCAGGGACAGGGTGAGTCGAAATATTTTCAATGTCCTGTTGTACCAACAATTTGAAAACCTCTAAACATTGATTATTGCTAGGTTTCGGGTTAAACGTGGATTTATTTTTTAAAATACTGTGCGTGACTCCTGTGGGTGGTGGTGTGGTAATTTCTTTGGTGTCATTTTTGTTAGCGTAAAACTTTTTGATATTCAGAGTTCTTACAAATTTGTGCACATCAATGTATGCTTGAAATTTATTAATGTTTTTAGGAGGGGCAAATTTTAATCCTAAATCAAGTATACGGAGTTCCTCATCATTAAAAGTTTCTTTGCTCAGGTTATAAATTCCTGCTCCTAGTTGTTCCTTTTTCTTTTGTTTTTTCCCCCCTCTGCATCCTCTTTTCTTTCTGGGTTTTGTGGGTAGGGAGGTGGATTGTAAAATGGCGGTGGACCCTGTTGGTATCCCCTGGGTCTCCAATAATATGGGTTGCCCCTTGGGGGGCCCCAATACGACCCTCTGCCTCTGTTGCCTCTCCATGGTGGTCTCCCTTGTCCTCTGTTCCAAAAATCCCCTCGATATGGGGGTTGATGTTGATACCCTTGATAGTACTGAGGTGGGGGTCTTCTCCCTCTAGGTGATGGGGTATATTGGTTTAAAGAATCGTATCTGTTTTGTGTATCTACATTATACTGTGGTGAATCCGTCTCGTGTTGTGGCGTTTGATTGGCATATGACGTACTGGCTACTGGAGTTTGTGTTGGAAAAGGAGAGAAAATATTCTCTCTTTCTGGTGAGGAGTCTCTGGAGGGAATGTGCTCATCCTCCAGTAACTCCTGCCATTTATATATATTTCCTGCTTTATAGTCATTTAGGTCTCTCTGGAATTTTTTAATTTTTTTCCTTTGTGTATCCTTATCTAGTTTGGAAATGAATTCTTGTGTGCTTTTCATTTTCTCTTTATAATCATTTGTATTTACATGCGGCTGTAAGGCTTCTTTCAGGTTAAGGATCTTACTTTCCAACATTTTAAGTTTGCTTTTTCGTCTGATTAATATTAAATCTAACAATTTTTGCTCACATGTATTAAAGAAGGTATACCAGTTTTCATTCAAATCTTTATTATCTAGACCATCATTGGGACCCAAGTCCCAACGTAGTCTTCTGGGTGTCATTCCTTCTTTTATATACTGTTCAAGTGTGGTGATATCCCACCACACTCTTACCTGCTTATCTAACGTGTGTTTTAACGTTTTGAAGTTTTGCCCCATATCAAAGGATGAGGGGTTACCGGAAAATATTTCTTCAGTATTAATTTTCCTTTTGCTTATAAAATCAAAAAGTTCCATAGCTGCTGAGGTTGAAGTTTTTACAGTGAAGTGAAAAAAACTGAAAGTATTGGGACTGTGGACCTCGCGCTTATGGGGTGTGTGGTGTTATCCAATTAAGTGTTTATAGCTGCCTGCTGCAATGAAAGTGCTAGTGCTTTAAATGAGTGAAGGTCAGTGGTTGCAGCGCTGCTATTTTAAATATATATAAATAAGTGTTCATAAAACAATTTTAGAAAATGGTGATTAAACCATTCATGTAAATCATTAGTAAAGTGCTATTCAGTGCAATTATTGTGCAAAATACAAAAAATAAATAAAAATAAAATTGCAGATATTACAATGTAAAACTTCAAAAATGTAAACTGAGTGTGAATAGTCCATAAAACAGTTCTTTGCAGTAACAGGAGTAAGATGCTTGATCTTGCAACTTCGGGGTCTCCCCCTTAGGGTATCTACTTACCACTATGTGGTGTTTTTAGAGCAGATTGTAGTAAAGTGAGCTGTTGTTGTTCCTTGCAAAGCTGTTTGGACTGTGTTGGAAACGATCCTTCTTCTTTAAGCGGTATTCTCAGGTGTCCTCATGAAATAAAGAATGGCTGGACATAGTGAGGACCGTTTAAACTGTGAATTTATTAGGTTAAAAATACAGTAGAATACTCACAAACATACAACATGATAAAGCCTATAGGTGCCTAAGTTAGGTGCGGTGGTGTATCGCTCCTCAGCGTTCTCCTTTCCGACCTGAAGTCACGTGGCTGCCTCTCGGCCAATGGCTATACGCGTTTCGCTGTGAACACAGCGTCATCTGTAGCTGGCTAATTCAAGGTGCCATCTGTGTTATATAGCCGCACTGAGCTATCCTTCCGGTGTATTGAATATTTGGATACTACTTGTTACATTTGATGATGTCTTGATTTGCTGGTGTTATGACTCCGATACAATGTATCTTATGTTGATCTATTCTGATTATGTGTTGTATCTTTGCCTTTCTAAATTACTACTTCTCTTACGATATCGATACCAGGTGTGTGCTAAATGAATAAATAATTGTTGAGTCGGCCCCTAGTGGACTTCCTGGGTAACTGCTACGACAGATTGTGTTGTAGTCATACACATTCCAATTTGTGTCCAATCTAAATTACTATCTCTCTTATGTTACCAGGTGTGTGCTAAATAAATGAATAAGTATTCTAGTTGTTGAGTCGGCCCCTAGTGGACTTCCCGGGTAACTGCTGCCACAGATTGTGTTGTAGCCATACACATTCCAATTTATGTCTAATTGTTAATCAATAAAGTGCTGCAATCTTTTGGTAAATAAATAAATAACAAGTTGGAACAACTAGGTAGTTAGATATAAGTTAATAACAAAAAAATAAATTAACTAAATATAGAAAAATATTAAAAGTCATTTAAAAAAATTAAAAATCATTTATAAAACAATTAATGTCTATTTCCACGTTTAAACCCTTCGGTGTCATACTTCCTAATTTGTGTATCCACCATGTTTCGTTCTGTGAGATAGCTCTTGTCATATGTGTGCCCCTCCAATGTTTGACAATAGTATCTATTCCACAGAATTTCAACTTGCTTGGGTCTTTGTTGTGGCAGATGCGGAAATGGTTGGACAAACTGTGCTTTTGGAATCCATTTTTTATATTTTTGATGTGTTCTCTTAATCTGATGCGAAGTTCTCTTGTTGTGCGTCCCACGTACTGGAGACCGCATTCACATTCTAATAAGTACGTAACATGTGTGGTTCTACAAGTAATAAATTTGTCAATTTTGAATTGTTGCCCAGTAACTGTGGATTGGAATTGTGTTTCCTTTCTTCGCTTATTGTTTGTCCTACATGTGCGACATATAACGCAGTCGCCACATCTATAATAACCTTTTTGGTCTAAAAATGTATTTAGTTTTTTAGGAGGGTCTGGTATATTTCTTGCCAGTTTGTCCTTCAAAATAGGAGGTCTCCTATAAATAAAATGTGGTTTTTTTGGTAAAATCTTGCTGAAGGTTGGATCTCTCAATAAAATAGGCCAGTGTGTTTTAAAAATGTTTTCCAACTGTTTGTATTGTTTGTTAAACTCTGTGCAAAAAGCCATTTGGTAGGATTTTTCCGTTTTTGGTTTTGGTTTTAAGAGTTCCTTTCTATCAGTTTCTAAAACTTTGCGTTGAATCTGCTGTAAAGTTGCTGGTTTATACCCTTTATCCTTGAATCTTTTAATCAGTATCTCAGACTGTATCAGATAGTCTTGCTCTGACTTACAGTTACGTTTAATCCTAAGCAGTTGTCCTTTCGGTACTGCTGATAACCATTTGGGATGATGGTTGCTATTTGTTGGAATGTAGCTGTTCCTATCAGTGCTTTTAAAAAATGTTTTTGTAGCCATTTGATTCCCTGTTTTAAAAATAGTTAGATCTAAATAATTTATCTCTGATTGGTTTATGGTGGCTGTGAACGAAATTTGATATTTATTGTTATTCATACCGCTTAAAGAAGAAGGATCGTTTCCAACACAGTCCAAACAGCTTTGCAAGGAACAACAACAGCTCACTTTACTACAATCTGCTCTAAAAACACCACATAGTGGTAAGTAGATACCCTAAGGGGGAGACCCCGAAGTTGCAAGATCAAGCATCTTACTCCTGTTACTGCAAAGAACTGTTTTATGGACTATTCACACTCAGTTTATTTTTATTTATTTTTTGTATTTTGCACAATAATTGCACTGAATAGCACTTTACTAATGATTTACATGAATGGTTTAATCACCATTTTCTAAAATTGTTTTATGAACACTTATGATTATATAATGTATAGCACAGTATATATGGGTGGTGGTTAGGAGTGTGTATCATACGCCTTAGATTATGTATGTACAGTGTACATTACATGCTCCTGATCATAGTCTCTATGCTGTGCTGTATGGTACATACTGTACTTTTTAATGTTGTGTACTGTACATGTTTATGGCTACTACACCTTGTATGTACATACTCCTGTACTCTGTGTGTTTCTCTTTTCTGAACCTTGCGTCTTCTGCGATACGCAGTTCTGAGCCTCGATCACACTCACTATTTGGCAACTGTGCAATTTTCACCTCTGAGGTAGGCGTAGCCGATGGTGGGGTTGTGGGCGTGGCTTGGGTGGGGTTGTGGGCATGGTTGGGGCGGGGAGTTGGCTGGGGAGGGTGATTTCCAGCACCTTTTTTCTGAGAAAAAAAGCCCTGTGTCAGGAAAGAGCTCACCTGCTGGTGGCACTGTAGCTCCCAGATCCATAAGCTGCAGTTCCAGTGTCCACCAGCGGGTGTCTCTCAGTAGTCAGAAGCGAACATCTTATGCAATCAGTCATCACCTGATGCTGGTTGCAGGAAGTATATTTAAACCCTGTGTATGCTTCTTCTCACTGCCTTGGTATTGTCTCCATGTGCGCCTGACCTGCATGGCCCCTGGAGCATGCAAAATACATCACAGCATACAGAGTTGAGCAGTCAGGAGTATGTAAGGTACAGCATAAACTGTACATGTTTATGGCTACTACACCTTGTATGTACATACTCCTGTACTCTGTGTGTTTCTCTTTTCTGAACCTTGCGTCTTCTGCGATACGCAGTTCTGAGCCTCGATCACACTCACTATTTGGCAACTGTGCAATTTTCACCTCTGAGGTAGGCGTAGCCGGTGGTGGGGTTGTGGGCGTGGCTTGGGTGGGGTTGTGGGCATGGTTGGGGCGGGGAGTTGGCTGGGGAGGGTGATTTCCAGCACCTTTTTTCTGAGAAAAAAAGCCCTGTGTCAGGAAAGAGCTCACCTGCTGGTGGCACTGTAGCTCCCAGATCCATAAGCTGCAGTTCCAGTGTCCACCAGCGGGTGTCTCTCAGTAGTCAGAAGCGAACATCTTATGCAATCAGTCATCACCTGATGCTGGTTGCAGGAAGTATATTTAAACCCTGTGTATGCTTCTTCTCACTGCCTTGGTATTGTCTCCATGTGCGCCTGACCTGCATGCCTGTGTCCCTGTATCCTGATCCTGGACTCTGATCCTGACCCTGACCCTGACCCTGCAGCCTGATTCCTTCCTTCCTGTTTGCTTACTCCGTCTCCTGCAACCCTCTCTCTGTTCTGTCTTGCTCCCAGCTCCCTCTGCTTGATCTCCCGTGTATGACCCCGGCTCTGTTACTATTACTATTCATTTATCCTGTTTTGTATATATTTGGTTTGAGCAGTTGTTTGCTGTGTGTCACTATTGTTTGGGTATCTGATTGGATTTACACAGTTATAGTTTTCTGGAGGTGCGTTTACATTTGTGTTATTCACTTATTTTTAAATAAATTATATTCTTTACACCTTAATTATGTCTAATGTTCTCTGTGTCAGTCCACACATTTCTGGTCACACCTGTTGCTGACAGAATACCAAGGCCAG
This sequence comes from Pelophylax lessonae, assembly GCF_965119305.1. Taxonomy (NCBI): domain Eukaryota; kingdom Metazoa; phylum Chordata; class Amphibia; order Anura; family Ranidae; genus Pelophylax; species Pelophylax lessonae. The sequence continues at coordinate 82,162,878 of NC_138769.1, read as the reverse complement.
TCCTGACCAGAAGTGGCTGCACAGAGAAGCCATCTTAGCTCTGTTGTTTGTGGCAAGATGCATCTTGAGGAGGTAATTTACTTTTCTTTGCTGGTGACAGAGGAAAAGGAATACTGCTGCCAGATATTAAAGGAGTGGGTCAGGGACCAGCTGTTAGAATGCATTCGTCTTGCTCATTCCCTAGTTGATCAGGGCAGGATGCTGTTTGATGATGTTCAGCCATTGATTCAAGTTTGTGCAGAGTTGGCTTTGTCCAGTATTCCTAAAGAAAGTGATGACTTTTCTCCCCCCTTTAGTATGGCTCAGGTAGAATCACTGGTATGGTTATTGGAGGATGACTCCTCTTAGTTCTTTGAGCACTATTCAGCATGTTCCCAACAGGTGCTAGTAGAGTGTATTAATGCAGTGCAGTCTCTTGTCAGACAGGCAGAGTGTAAACTGAATCTTGTCCAACCGTTATTACAAGCATGGTCAGATATATTGCACTCAGCTTCAGTCAGTTTGCAACAACCCCTTCCTACTGCTAGACACCTGCCTGCTCAAACATCTCTCTCTCCATCACCCACAGCAACCACAGTTGCAGCCCAGTTTACCCTTCTACCAACCATATGTCAGTACCCTGTTCCCACTTGCTGCACCTACCCTGCCTTTAACTCCTTGAAGCTTACCTCTTCTCCACTGTCTGCACCAATCCTTCAGAAATCCTCCTTAGTTACTGCTCCCTCTTTTTCAAAACCCCCCAGCTTTTCTTTGCTACCAGCTGCTCCCCCTACTCACAGCCCTGTGTTCACATGCAGAACCTCAGTGGCAAAACCCAAAAAGAAACGAAAGTTTTTCCCAACTTGCAAAATCTTGCCACTATCCAATTGTGCATCCACACCAGCGGATCTGCTCCAGCCTGCATCCATGCCTGCTTCCACGCCAGCGGATCTACCCCAGCCTGCTTCCACGCCAGCCGATCTGCTTCAGCTTGCTTCCACACTAGCCGATCTGCCTGCATCCACGCCAGCGGATCTGCTCCATCCTGCATCCACGCCAGCGGATCTGCCTGCTTCCACGCCAGCGGATCTGCCTGCTTCCACGCCAGCCGATCTGCTCCAGCCTGCATCCACGCCAGCCGATCTGCTCCAGCCTGCATCCACACCAGCCGATCTGCCTGCATCCACGCCAGCCGATCTGCTCCAGCTTGCTTCCACGCCAGCCGATCTGCTCCAGCCTGCTTCCACGCCAGCCGATCTGCTCCAGCCTGCTTCCACGCCAGCCGATCTGCTCCAGCTTGCTTCCATGCCAGCTGATCTGCTCCAGCTTGCTTCCACGCCAGCCGATCTGCTCCAGCTTGCTTCCACGCCAGCCGAACTGCTCCAGGCTGAAGTTCTGGTCCCTTTTGCCCAGCCTGAAGTTCTGGTCCCTTTTGCCCAGCCTGAAGTTCCAGTCCCTTTTGCCCAGCCTGAAGTTCCGGTCCCTTTTGCCCAGCTTGAAGTTCCGGTCCCTTTTGCCCAGCTTGAAGTTCCGGTCCCTTTTGCCCAGCTTGAAATTCCGGTCCCTTTTGCCCAGCTTGAAGTTCCGGTCCCTGCTGCCCAGCTTGAAGTTCCGGTCCCTGCTGCCCAGCTTGAAGTTCCGGTCCCTGTTGCCCAGCTTGAAGTTCCGGTCCCTGTTGCCCAGCTTGAAGTTTCGGTCCCTGTTGCCCAGCCAAAGGGGCAGGTGCCCAATGCCCAGCCTGTCTCTGGACATCCTGTCCCTAACAACCTGCCTGCCTCTGATGGTCTGCTGCTCGATGACACATCTACCCCTAGGGATCTGCTGTCTGACAACCTGCCTTCTTCTGCCTCTGATCCGGTGACAGATGTCCAGCCTGATGATCCCATGCTTGATGTCCAGCATGCGTCTGATGATCCTTTTACCATTGACCAGCCTGATCTTACTTCTCTTCTACTTACCACCCAGCCGGGTTCTACTGACTCAATACCAGCTGCTCGGTTGGACTGTCATGCAAAAACAAAGTGTTCACCTGCTAATGGGTTTGAAAGCTCTGAGTCCTCGCATGCTTTATATGGGTTACCTGCTTGGCCTGAGATTCGTTTGTCGGTTGCCTCGGTTGAGTCCCTCTGGCAGAGTGTTGTTCCTATGGCTCCAAAGCCTGGTGGTCCGGACATGCCCATGGTAACTAGTAGCTGCATTTGCCTTCATGGCCCTGGTCATGGTAAGCTCCTGGGGAATGGAGGGGTACTATTTGTGCCTCTCCATGATCCGGATGCGCTTTCCCCAGCTTTGGGTGCACTAGGGGACCCGGGTCAGGTAACCAGTGCCTCAGAGATACCTAGGTGGCTTTTGAAGTGCAGAGTAAGTCCTGGAAACCAGGCAAGCTACTTGGTTATGGCGAGACACTTCTGTGTCAGAGTTCTGGTATTGTCACATGACCCCATGGCTAAGTCTGCAGGCAACTCGTGGGACCCCAGCAATGGGGTACCTGCTGTTCTGAGGGACTTGAAGTATCAAATTCTGTACATGTCAGAGGATCTGGCCAGCAGGACACCCAGCCAGTTGCTTGACCTCAGCGGTGGGATACCCAGTCAGTCACCTGACCCAGGCGGTGGGACACTTTGCCTATTGTTGGATCTTGGCAATGGGGCATCTCGCTTGGAACCCGGCACTTCTTCAGCCTACGAGGAACTTTTGCTCTGGATTTGTGCAGCAAATGACTGTCTTTTATGGACTGGTTTAGCTAGGGTTTTTTGGAGCGTCCTGAGGCCGCTCCTTAGAGGGGGGGTACTGTCAGGAAAGAGCTCACCTGCTGGTGGCACTGTAGCTCCCAGATCCATAAGCTGCAGTTCCAGTGTCCACCAGCGGGTGTCTCTCAGTAGTCAGAAGCGAACATCTTATGCAATCAGTCATCACCTGATGCTGGTTGCAGGAAGTATATTTAAACCCTGTGTATGCTTCTTCTCACTGCCTTGGTATTGTCTCCATGTGCGCCTGACCTGCATGCCTGTGTCCCTGTATCCTGATCCTGGACTCTGATCCTGACCCTGACCCTGACCCTGCAGCCTGATTCCTTCCTTCCTGTTTGCTTACTCCGTCTCCTGCAACCCTCTCTCTGTTCTGTCTTGCTCCCAGCTCCCTCTGCTTGATCTCCCGTGTATGACCCCGGCTCTGTTACTATTACTATTCATTTATCCTGTTTTGTATATATTTGGTTTGAGCAGTTGTTTGCTGTGTGTCACTATTGTTTGGGTATCTGATTGGATTTACACAGTTATAGTTTTCTGGAGGTGCGTTTACATTTGTGTTATTCACTTATTTTTAAATAAATTATATTCTTTACACCTTAATTATGTCTAATGTTCTCTGTGTCAGTCCACACATTTCTGGTCACACCTGTTGCTGACACCCTGGGTATACCTGAGGCAATGTAGGGGGGAAGGAAAAGGAAAGAATAAGGGGGCAAGAAGGCAAGTAGGGGGAATAGAAGGACAAAACAGAAGAGGTGGGGGAATAGGGGGGGTAACAGGTGCCTGGAGAGAGTCCCGAGCCACTATTGGAGGCTCAAAGTGGCATAACCGATAGGGTATCGAGGACCTGAGTTCAAACTAGTACAAGGGATTCCTCAAAGCCTGACGGTAGGCAATTGTCAATCCAATGTTTCCAGAGCTTTTCATAAGGTGTAAGTTTATTCAGCAGGATTGCTTCAGTTTTAGCATGTATCATAGCTTGAGGGACTTTCCTTTTCATAGTCAGGAAACAAAGCGTGGACGTTCTCCAAGCATTCGCTATAGTCTGTTTGGCTGCTGTGGTGATATAGAGAAAAAGCTTAAATTGGCGATGTGTGAGATCAGGTGGCTTGTGGTTCAGGAGCGCAGATGCCGGATAAGCGGTAAGTGAAGTGTGAAAAATAGTAGACAGGACTTGATATACTTCGGACCAGAAGGCACGAACCGTGGGGCATTCCCACCATATGTGTGCATGGGTACCTGGAGACTCGCAACCACAAAAGCAACAAGGTGAATACTGAGGCACGTATTTGGAGATTCTGGCTGGAACCAAGTACCATCTGGTAGGGACTTTATAATTTGTCTGCAGGGCTACAATATTTGGGGATACATTTCTTGGCTTGCCAGATTTGAACCCAGTCTGACTCATCTAACGAGAGGTTTAGGTCCCTTTGCCATTTAGTTGTGTATGTAGGGGGGGTGGTCTCCTGAACTGACAAGAGTTGAAGAGTTGAACATAGAGATCAGAAAAAAGCCCACGCCTACGCGGGTCTGTTTTGCAGGCACGTTCAAAGGTTGAGAACGCAGGGGAGCCATCTCGCACTGGTGTGTTTTGGCCAAAGAAGTGTTTCAGTTGTAAGTAGCAAAACAATTCACCAGGAGGGAGGTTGTGGGCTTCACGTATAGCCGGGAATGATTTAAAGGTGCACGGCATGAAGAACTGGTAAGCACATATCAAGCCAGCCCTAGTCCACTCGGAGAAAGAGGTCCGAGAAGACCAGGCCGGGTAGAACGAGGGGTTGCGGAGGAAAGAAAGCAGGGGATTATGGGGGGACTGAAGGTTAAAGCGTCATTTAAGTCTATCCAAAATGATTAGGCTGTGTTTATATGTTTAGTGATGATAGGGTTAGTGATACATCTCCGTTGCGAAGGTGGTAGCCAGAAGAGGTTAGCTACTGACAAAGGATCGCAGTCTACTGCTTCCAGGGAAACCCACAATGGGATTCCCTTCGTTGTGTAATGCTTAGGGAGCTGAGCCAACTGCACTGCATAATAGTATTTGGCGAACTGTGGCACTCCAAGCCCGCTGCGGATACGTGGTCGGTACAATGTCGGTCGGGGTAAGCGAGGTTTGGCGTTGCCCCAAATATATTTCAGAGCCAGCTTCTGTAAAATGCGTAAAAAATAAGCTGGTGCCTGTATCTGGAGAACTCTTAACAGGTATAAGATCTTGGGTAAGATCGACATTTTGAGGACTGTAATTTTCTCCATCCAAGATAGAGGTAGGGAGGACCATTTGTTCATAAGTTTTGTAAGTGTAGAGAACATGGGAGGATAGTTGGCAGAAAAGAGCTCAATGGGGTCAGCTGTGAATTTGACACCCGAGTAGGGGATATATGAATTGGCCCAGGGGAATGGGAGAGAAGACTAGAGGTGGTTAAGGACAACGGCTGACAGGGATACATTTAGGGCTAGTGACTTCCGTGGATTAACGACAAGGCCCGAGATAGATCCAAATTTAGTTAGGGTATCAAGGAGGTTAGGAGCCGATAGGAGTGGGGCAGTAAGGAAAAGCAGGACATCATCTGCAAAGAGGCAGAGTTTATGGAGGGGTCCACCCAGTTCAATTCCCCGAATATTTGGATTAGAGCCTATGATGATCGCAAGGGGATCAATGCCCAGGGAAAATAGAAGGGGGGAGGGGACAACCCTGCCTCATGCCTCGTTCTATGGGGAAGGGGTCCGACCGGTAGCCCGAGTAATAGACGTATGCTCTAGGGTTCTTGTAGAGGGCATTCACCATTGCAGAAACTGGGAACCGAAACCCCAGCGACCAAGGATCGAGGTGAGGTATGGCCAAGACAAGGAATCAAAGGCTTTACTGATATCAAGGGAAAGAAAGCAAGAGGGAATTCTGTGTTTTTTAGCGATGTGAGCCAGTAGGGTGGCCCGGCGAACATTATCGCCAGCTTGGCACGATGGGATAAAACCTGTCTGGTCGGCATGGATTAAAAAGCCAATTACTGTATTGAGGTGAGAAGACAGGACTTTAGCGAGTAGTTTAATATCCATATTGAGTATAGAGATGGGTCTATAATTAGACCAGGAGGTGTCATCCGAATTGGTTTTGGGGATCATGGAAATGGCAGCCGTGAGCGAGTCCACATGAAAGGAGTGTCCATCAAGCAAGGAATTGAGTGCCCCAACTAACGGGGGGATAAGTACAGAAGCAAAGCATTTATAATATGTAGCTGAAAAACCGTCAGGGCCTGGGTGCTTACGTGGTTTCAAAGGTTTAAATTGCCTGTGACAGTTCCTCAGCAGTTATGTGTTTATCAAGATTTTCTCTTTGGGAAGAGAACAGTGTAGGGAGTTGGACAGAGGACAGGAGGGTGTCTAAGCGAGTGCAATCAAATGTGGAGGGGTCCTTGTAGAGCGTAGAAAGTTTATCACTAAATTTACGGAGAATTTTAGGGGGTTACTGGAGTATGTGTCCTTAGCTAGTTTAAGACGTATAGGTTTGGGAGTATAATCAGCTTTGCGAAGTGTCAGGGCTAGAAAGGTATCAGGTTTGTTAGCTTTCATGTATAGACCGATTCCGACAGGAGGAGATCAAGCTCTAGTCGAGCTTTGTCAAGAGCTTGTTTCTTAGAGGGCGAGGGGTTTGTTTGGAATTCTGCAGAGGCCTTATAGAAGGCTGTTCCTAAGTTTTGTAACATGAGGCGACGTTCCTTGCGAAGATGAGAGGCTCGGCTAATGCAGACCCCCCGTATAACTGGTTTGTGAGCTTTCCACAGCATGAGTGGGGATGTGTCCGGATGAGTGTTGGTGGATAAATAGTAGTCAGAAATGGCGTGCTCTAATTCAAGACGGTGGGTCGGGTTGGCCAACATGCTGTCATTGAGTTGCCAAGAGCGAAGGTTAGCTTTAGGTACCAAGGAGGAGAAGGAAGAGATGACCACATTATCGTCTAACCAGGCGCAAGGTATGATAGTGGAGGTGGTGAGGAGAGGAGATGCCATTGTGGGTCAATATGTGGTCAATCCGTGAAAACATTTTTTGCAGATGGGAATAATGGGTGTACTGTTGCCAAAATGGATTATGTTCACACCACTAATCCACTAATGAGTGTTGATTTAGGAGTTGTTGGAAAGAAAGGCATTGAGCAAATAGTGGGTCAGGGGACTTATCCTGTAGAGGATAGAGTACTTGGTTGGAGTCGCCACAAAGTAAGAGAGTTCCCTGTTTGTGTGTATCCGTGACAGACAATAAGTGGGAAAGGAAAGCCAGGGGTTTCTTATTAGGAGCACAGTATGAAACTATAGTGACATCTGTGTCAAGAAGCCGTCCTATCAGTATGAGGTAGCGACCCTCAGGGTCTTTTATTTCTTTCTGCAAAGTACATGGGGTAGTTCTGTGGAATGCTATCAGCACACCTTGATGCATTGTGGAGGCGGAGGTAGTATAGACTTGTGGATATTGGTGACCAAAGTGTTTGGGAGTTGATTGTGCGGAAAAATGCGTCTCCTGGAGGCAAGCCAAATGAACAGATAGCGAAGAGAATGATTGGAATGCTTTCACACGTTTGGATGGGGGAATTTAGGCCTTGTACATTAAGAGTAAGAATGTTTAAGGTGGACATAATGGAGCTCAAGATTAGTGTAGCAGGGTTAAGAGGCAGGTATGGAGGGCAGGGGACTCTCTCCGGGTGGGGATGGAAGACAGGAAGGGTAGGAACAGGAGAGTAGTAAAGGGGGAGGAAGGGAAGCGGGGAAAAAAAAGCTCAAGAAAAAAGGAGGGTGATGAAAGGAAGAAGAGGTCCTCTGGAAGGAAGAGTGCTTCCCGCCAGAAGGAGTCAATGAGTCCAATGGATACCAGTCCAAATAGGCATCGTGGCAAAGGCGGGAGAAGAGGCCAAATGAAAAGCCCGTTCTCACCGTAATTGTAGGTAAAGTTGAAGCCACCCATGAGGGTCATAGCACCTTTCATGGTGCAAGAAAGTATAACCAATAAATTCCCCTCAAGTGCCTGGTATGAGCATAAACAATGGTGCAATAAAGAGCCAGTGAGTACATGTAAAAGAATAGAGTGCAAAGTTCTCTCTCGGGTCAGGATCGAAGAAGAGGTATAGTGTATGAGTGAGGGTGATGGCAGAGTGAAAGGCTAAAAAGTGTGGAACAGCCCACTACAAGGTCAAACCTAGAGAAGCTCTGCCACCAAGCTCACCCACGCAAGTGGTACATCCTGGTGAGTACCAAAAAAAATAAATTGAAAAATATAGTTACGGTTCCAGGGGGATACCAAAATGGTGACATCAAAAAAGGGTCAACAGGACAGCAAGACGTCTGTCCAAGTAAGAAAACTCAGATGAACACCATGGGTTCTCCTTAGTCAATGGAGTCCTCAGGAGCAGAGGCTGGAGGTGGGGATAAGTAGTGGCCTCTCTTATGCATTCCTTGCTGGGTGACACGATCCTGGTGAGCTTGAGTCTTCTGCGGAGAGAACAATGCAGCACGTCGCTTGGAGCCTTCAGCGGAGTGATCAGGAGGTGTCAAGTGAAGTTCATGAACAGTACGATGAAGATCCTCAGGAGATTTACATTGGTAGAAGGAGCCTTTATAGGAGAAGCGGACAGCAAAGGGAAAGATTCATCTGTAGGTGATCTTGTGGTGTTGTAGAATAAGCAGATGTGGCCTCATAGCCTTTCGTTTAGCCAGGGTAGCCTGGGATAAATCTTGGAAGAGTTGATAACGGTGACCCTGAAAGTTAAGGGAATCCTTATTGCAAGCTGCTGCCATAAGTTGTTCTTTAGTGCGGAAAAAGTGAAGTTTCACTATTATGTCTGGGGGGGGGGGGGGGCGTGGGCCCAGTGATCTATGGCGCTCCATAGGAATTGATGGGGGTAATACCAGTAATAATGCAGTGATGGTGGATTGAAGGTCCTCCAAAGACTCTGGAATACCTCTGATCCTGATATTGGACCTCCTGGTCCTGTTTTCAAAGTCCTCTAAGTGGGAATGTAGGGATAAATTCTCTTCTCTAAGGGTTTCCAACTCCTCAGAATGGTTGCCTGCTGTGAGTTCCAGCTCCTCAGTGCACTGCTAATAGAGTAGTGCGGTGGCCCACCTCCCTAATTTCTCTGGTGAGCCTGTCTGTAATGGCATCTGAGGTGTGTTTCAGGGCTTTTGTGAGCATCCGCTCAAATTGCTGGAGCAGGTCCGGCTGTGGTGTGTCCCCCCTGAATTCTAGGGGTGTGAGGCCAAAATCATAGTCTGACTCACCCTCTGGAAGAAGCGCTGCAGGTTTTGTGAGGGAAGATGTGTGTGAGGAGCGGGAAGATGGCGCAGCCGCCATCTTAGGAGCGGATTTGATCAGTGCATCATGGATGGATTTAGCCTTAAATTTGTTCTTCTGTCCGCCATAGACCATCGTGGGCTGATCCTGGGGATCCCTGGATGCCGTTGGGTCGGTGAGTAGCAGGATATGCGGTGGTGACTCGGTACGGAGAGGCTGTTTTGTCCCGAGAGATGCGGAGCTCTAGGCAGACATGTCCTGCTCAGACGGCTCCATGCATGTGCCCCCCTTATGGGACTTTTCTTTAAGAATTGCTAAAGTTTATTGCAATTTTTTATGTTAACAAGGTTTTTTTGTTTTATTTTGTGCTCATTTTTTATATATATATTTTTATATATCTTGTTATTCAGAGACACTTCATGGTATGTTTATTTATGTTATTGGATTACTCATTGTAGGCAAATTTATTTGTGTGATCACTAGATAGCGCGCTAGTACATTTTTCTCACGTTTTATTTTTGGTATTAAGGGATTTCTAAGTGCAGCATTCTGTTAATCTGAGCTAGCGCTTCCTCATATCTTTTTTTCCATGATGTTGAACAAGACTTTTTACTCACATTCTCAACATTCTTACTCCCAGATTGATCTTTTTCAAACAGACAAATACTATTTTTACAATCAATTTTGGAATCACCCATTGGTCTCATCACATGGTCAGTCCATGCTCCAATCTCCATCATGATGATTCTTCATACCCATGTATCACGCCACAATGTATGGCAACTGAATACCTCTCTACTTATTAACCGCTGTTACGAGAATCATATCAAATCCAAACAGGAGAGCAACAGAATTTTACTAATAATACTAATTCCCTTGTGGATCAAGCAATAGTATGGAGTGTCTACAAAACTTTTCTCCAGGGTTCAGTAATCAAAACTGGGGCCCATGAACTGCACACTTCCACAACAGACTCCCTGCTGACACAAATTAGGGATCTTGAACAAAGAAACAAAATTTCACCTGATCCTGCATCTACTACAGAACTCAGGGAGTTTAGGCATCAGCTAAGCAACCATCTCCATCAAAAATGTGACTATTATGTTAAATGGCTAAAACTTAAAATTTTACTCCCTGAGCAACAAGACAGGAGCCTGTATGGCCAAACAGGTCAAGCGCCAACAAGCCCACACAAAGACACCTTTCCCTATAGACCCCCAAGGGCAACGTATAACCAACTTCCCCAATATAGCTAATATCTTTGGCTCTTTTTATTCAAAACACTATAAACTCACAGATTTGGGTTTATCCCCTCCTGCATGGAAGACCTTGATACATTTATTTCATCCATACACCTTCCATCAGTCTCCCTCACCCAACTAGCTGTCCTCTCCACACCTTTCACAACAAATGAAATATAAAGCCATGAAGAAACTTCACTTGCACAAAGCCCCAGGCCCAGATGGCTTCTCTAATGAGTATTACAAACACTTCTTGGATACTCTCGCCCTGCATCTTTGTGACACTTATAATCAATACTCCTCCATGGATAAGATACCTAAAGAAGCTTTGGAGGCCTTAGTAGTCACCCTACATAAACCACGCGAAAACTACACAATCAATCCAGCAAACTATAGGCCCACTATCATTACTAAATATGGACACAAAACTCTTCACAAAACTCTTAGCACAACGTCTCTCCATGGTCATTGGACACCTGATACAGGCAGACCAAGTTGGATTTGTTCCCAGCAGACAATTCCCAGATGGCACCCAACAATTTATTGACCTTATACAGTGTATGAAACACTGCCAAACTCCTTATCTGCTCCTCTCCTTGGATGCAGAGAAGGCATTCAATATGGTGCATGGGGCCTAAATGGAAGCCCTACTTTGTAAATTCTGGCTCTCAGGAGTATTCTTATCTGCTATTCTCTGCTTTTACTCCTCTCAAAGCGCACGGATGTGGATGTCAGGTATCGCCTCAGACCCATTTATAATTACAAACAGTACACGGAAGGGAAGCCCACTTTCCTCATTAATATTCACTATGTTTATGAAGTCACTAGCTTAGGTGACCTGCTCTACTCCTTTGATTACTGCCATCACAGTTGGAAATGTGGAACACAAAACTGGCTTATATGCCGATGACATGATAGTTGCACTAACCAAACCCACACAATCTCTCCCTTCCCTTCCAAGCATGTTATATCAATTCAGCGTAATTTCCCTGTACAAAGTAAATCACAGAAAATGTTTAATGTTATCAGTAGTGATGTCGCGAACCTAAAATTTGCCGTTCGCGAACGGCGACCGTGAACCTCCGCAAATGTTCGCGAACGGGCGAACCAGGCGAACCGCCATAGACTTCAATAGGCAGGCGAATTTTAAAACCCACAGGGACTCTTTCTGGCCACAATAGTGATGGAAAAGTTGTTTCAAGGTGACTAACACCTGGACTGTGGCATGCCGGAGGGGGATCCATGGCAAAACTCCCATGGAAAATTACGTAGTTGACGCAGAGTCGGGTTTTAATCCATAAAGGGCATAAATCACCTAACATTCCCAAATTGTTTGGAATAACGTGCTTTAAAACATCCAGTGTGTGTATACGATCAGGTATGATGTTGTATAAATCAGGTAGTGTAAGGGTTATGCCCGCTTCACAGTGACAGACCAAACTCTGACAGACCAAACTCCCCGTTTAACGCACCACAAACAACCACAAACAGTCCATTTGCAGTGGGTACAGTACAGTCTGTGGACCTGACACTCACTGGCAGGCAACTATAAAAAATATATATATTTTTAATTTGCAAGGTGCTGTGCCACTGTATATATGAGTGGTGGGCACTGCAGTGGGCACAGTACACTCTGTGGACCTGACACTAACTGCAATTATGACAGTACAGTCTGTGGTGGGTCTGTGGCCTCTCACACACAGCGGGCAGGCAACTGAACAATAGATTATATATATATATATATATATATATATATATATATATATATATATATATATATATATATATATATATATATATATATATATATAAAAAATACTCAAATACCAGCCCTAAAAAGGGCTTTTTGGGGTGCAGTCAGGATGCTGTCCTTACAGCAGGAGTGGACCGAGAACACTATCTATAATCTAATAAGACTGAACTGTCCCTATTAACAGCAGCAGCAGCACTCTCCCTGCTCTCATTACCAACACTGCTTCAGAATGATCTAGGATGGTTGCTGCCCTTGCTTTTTTATAGGAGGTGGGAGGGTGTGGGAGGGAGGGTATGCTGATTGGCTGGAATGTGTCTGCTGACTGTGAGGTACAGGGTCAAAGTTTGCCTCAATGATGAAGTATGGGGGCGGACCGAACATCGCATATGTTCGCCCGCAGCGGCGGGCGCGAACAAGCGATGTTAGCCGGGAACTGTCGGGACATCTCTAGTTAGCAATAGGCTTTGATACTCATACAAAGCGGACTATAACTCTGCACTCCCTCTTTTCATGGTCCACAGGCTCGTCTTTGTCATACTTGGCCATTTGACTAACCTCACCAAGCAATAATCTTCTATGCACAAATTTTAACGGCCACTTAGAAAAGCTTCAACAACTTCTCTCTAGACTTGAACCATGCTTCTATAATCATGGATGGGTCAAATTGCTCAGATTTAGATTTATTTGCTATCCACATATCTTATACATGTTCCATACTATTCCAGTGCCATTTCTCCCAAGTCAAGCAATACTTACAGCCTTCATTTGGCAATGCAAGCAGCCTAGATTTGGAAAATACATCCTAACTACCCCAACTCAATCCGGGAGAATGGGTGTTCCTAATCTTCATTCATACCATTGTACAGTGCTCTTGGGACAGCTTAAAGCTTGGTGGTCTCCTGTTTATCAATCCAATTGGCAACAAATTGAATGTGTGGCATTAGCTGCTGATCCAAAATTACTCTTCAGTTATGAACGTATAGCTTTTAAAACCTGCCGATATCCTTTGGACACGATAACAGCTTCTGTGAACATGTAGTTGGTGATTATGCAAATGTTTAAAGGCTAACCACTTTCAATACTGTCTCAAGTCCCTTGAACTCACGCAGTCCTTAAAATTCTGGATCATCTCGGGCATCTCTAATATAGGAAACCTATACTTACCTACAGTAATGGAACACCTCAGAGACACATTTGGTCTATCTTCTAAAACCTTCTTTATTCACCTCACTACTCTCCAAAATGCAGTGATCTACAGGAGACACAATAGTAGACCCATACTGAAATTCTATGAGATGCCCATGAGTAATCTCATTTATCTACAAACTGCTTGAAAACCCCCTTATTAAGAACTGTTGTCTGCAAGTCCCTGGATTCATTACATCACTTAATCCATTCCCTCTTATCATGACTTCACTGGACCTTCTTTTGGATTTGGCAATCCCTGCATGGCCTAAAGTCTTCCATGCCCTAGCCACTCACATACTAATAGCAGGCCATTTAGCATTACCAAGGAAATGAAAATTCTCCCAGCCTCCGCCCTTATCCAAAGTAATCCAGATATTAAAAAAATTGCTTTAAATGGAATATTCTTTTACCAAAGCCAATCTTACCCCCCAAGAGAATATTTTGTAGCATGAGCGAACAGGATCGCAGACCCCAAAAGTGCAGCTTTAACTTGATTACCCTCATTTTCAACTCTTTTGGCCCTGGTCTTTCTTTCTTCCTACCTTCTTTTATTCTTATGCCTATACCCATCCAGACCTCCAGTGCATACTAATATTGTACCACAATTACATTCTGCCTCTGTCCCAGTCCACGTACTCAGGAATTACTGTAACATTTGGCAACATATGTTTGCATTCGATATATTATATCTGATACTTTGATATCAAATTGCAATGTTTGCATACTGTTAATTTGCTCACGACACGTAGACAGTTTCATGTTATCCCTACTGTGTGCTTTTGTGTAATGCTCTTGTACTCTTTTTCCAATAAAAAAAAAATTGTTCCAAACAAAAAAAAAAAACAAGCAAATAAAAAATATGTATCCATATTTGCTAACAAGCCCCGATTTATAATACTTTTGGGTATACTACACATGCTAAAATGTATAATGAATGGAACCAAGAGATCATCAAAATGAAAAAAAAAAAACCTCAAGTGGTTAAGACTATGTAAATAGTTTTGTTGTCCATGCTCTGGGCAAATGTACACTTTGAATGAGATCCTTAGCCAGCACTAAAAGCTTGAGCTGACTCACACACCTCAAGATTCACACAACTTTCAGAACATATTGACATGCATTTGCAGCCACTTGTTACAATATTACCATTTAACCTCAAGGATGCCAAAGACACACTGAGGTTTGGGTCAGATAGATATGAAGGAGGGATAATTTCTGGGTGTGATGTTAAATCACTTTACACAATTATAGATAATGAGAGAGGTATATAGCCAGTGCAAAAGGTCTTGATGGGCACTGTAACAGAGCAGAAAAAAATTGACTTTTTTATTAGAGCTGATTAGAATTATTCTTGAGAACATGTTCTGGTTCAAAGGTTCCCACTATAGACAACGAGAAGGTAGTACCCTCATATGCAAATATGTACAGTATATGGGAGCTTGGGAGGATGATTTTATATAAAATTAAATTGGTTCACAGCTGACATTGTGATAAAAATGATAATAGACTATAGATGACATAAACAATTTTTCAGATTTGTTTTTTTTTTGCTATTTAGAGGGGCTTTAAAATAGAATTAAAATAAAATAATTTTTTGGGTACATTGGACAGTTCCAGAAGGGAATATGGAGTTTATCTCTACTTTTAGAAATAAAGAAGTTAACTTCTTTGATTTTGTAGTCAAAATAGTTGATGGAAATAATGAAAGTTCCATTTTTTTTTAAACAGAAATAGACTGTAATTGTTATGTATGAACCAAACTATAGAAGAAAATGTGGAACAATACAACAGCTTATGGCTACTGTATCATATGTTTATTAAATATCAAATGTGAAAAAGATTTAAAATCATGATATATGCATCCCCATGTGTCCATCCCATGTCCCCCTCCCTCAAAAAAAAAAATCTCCACCTATCCCTCCTATATACCCATGTCCATCATGACATTATATATACAGTATCGGCAGGGGAAAAAAAATGTGCATATCGTATATCACCTTATGCAAAAACAAAACTCTGGGTGGCATAGGCCTACCAGCGCTCCAGAACTATTATTATGCTGCAATCTTAGACCAAGCCAAAGCTTTGCACACTCCCCTAGACAGGTTGTGGGTATCTATAGAAAGGGCAATGGTTCAGAATAAAGATCTTAACTCACTACTAATAGCGGGAGTAATGGCCAATCCTACTCTACACACCCTCCTCCCCTCTATTTTGGCAACACTAGAAGCATGGAAATTTAGCCTAAAACAGAGTAACAAGGCACTTATAAAAGTATAGTTAGAGATCCCCTTGAGAGCTTATGAACACCTCCTACCCTCAATAAATGTCTCGGGATGGGTAGCGAAGAGCCTCACTACCTATCAGGGCCTATTAAAGAGCAATGAGTGCCATACAGACTACACCTTTCTAAGGATTCACAACTTCTGTCGCATATACCCCACTACTAGTATCTCCATAGATACCAAACTGTGGCAGTACCTAGCATAGAATGGTCCTAGCAAAAGGGGTTATCTCTTGGTTTTATGGATACCTCCAATACTCAGAATCTTTTACAAAATCTCCACAGGTGCTCAAGTGGGAGGAGGACCTTCATCGATCCTTCTCTCCCAATGAGAGGCAGAGGGCGTTGGCAAATAACATTAGGGTCTCGCATTGTGTAAATCATTGGTATAACGCCTTAAAAACTCTGTATAGAAGCTATCTTACTCCGTACAAACTATCTAAATGGCACATTGACGCATCCCCTTTGTGCTGGCACCAATGTGGGCACAGGGGCAACCTAATGTACATATTATGGACTTGCAAATCCCTTAGAAGTTTTTGAAACTCAGAGTTCTCCCTGATTTCCAGAGTTACTGGAATACTGACTAACCCATCGCCACCTTTAGCACTATTAGGCTTAAAAATAGACTCCTTCCCTATACATTATAGAACAAATGTATCCCATATCTTGATAGCAGCTAGATTAAATATAATCTCCGCATGGAATACCTCCAAGGCACTCAATATATCAGAAGTCATAAGCAGGGTCCATGCTCATTTCTATTACGAGAGGTTCCTAGCAATTAACAATCAAGGCATGAAATCTTTTCAGAATAAGTGGAAAGTTTGGAATGAGATATACAAACTATCGGATGTAAAATGTTCCTCTATAAATGTGTGAGTATTAAGATTATGGTGTTGGTCAACCCTTTTCTGATTACAAGAGAATTACAAGGTTCATTGTTTTAGTTTCTACCAGCTCAAATGAAAGACTGAAATGCTCCTTAATTTACCTTATCGCCTAGTTCCTCTTTTTTTTTTTTTCTCCGTTACCTCTTGTTTCCTCTTTTTATTTTATATACATATATAGCTCATGTATATCGTTACACAGGTATATGGGAGAAAAAGTGATAGATTGCAACAGAAAAGAAAATGAGAATACTAAAAAACAACTTGGAGCAAAAACCGAGCACCATGGGCAATAGGAATCGCTTATTGCAAATTGGGGAGCAACAATCAGGAAACAAAAATTCCCCCAAAGTAGTCCGCCGTGAGGACAACAGGAACGTCAACATGAAGGACTCATATCCAGAAGGCTATCCATTGAAGGAGATTTGTGTGCAGAGTGATATGTTGTGGGATATATCCTGTTGTGTTCAAGACCAGTCCATGGGAATTTTGAAATGTGGAGTCTTGTTTAGTAATGGTGTTTTAGGAGGCATGAGGTTCCACTCTTTAAGGAGAAGGATGCCCATATCAAGCAAGTGTACTACATGCTTCTTGCCTTGATGCGTGATGATTAGTTTAGTTGGTTGGCCCCATTGGAATGTAATCTTGTGATTGTGCAAGGCTTTTGTTATGGTGAGGAATTGTCGCCTATTGTTGAGAGTGGCGGCCGAAAGGTCAGCATATAGAGCTACTCCTTTAAATTTTTCTGAGAGTGCTTGGTTGGCATGGGCTGCAGTCATTACTTTTTCCTTAATGATATAGAAATGTCTACGAGCCAAAACATCCCTTGGTACTGTATCAGAAAGGTAGGAGGGTTTAGGGATTCTGTGTGCTCTATCTATTAGGAGCTCCATTTCCATTGTCGATGGTAACAACTCTGTCAAAAGTTGGTGTAGGTAATCATGTAGTAGTGGTTGTGTGACTGTTTTGGGCATACCACAAAACTTGATGTTGTTGCGTCAGAGCAGTCTTTAAGATCCGCTAATTTAGCTGACACTCTTAATTTCTTCTTCGTGTTCATTGAAAGTATCAATTAGGTCATTGTGTGCATGGCAGATATCTCCAATCTTATCCTCAGCATGTGACACTCGGATAGAAAGTTCTTGGACAGCTGAATTCACGCTAGAGAGCATAGTGGTCACACCTAACGTATATGCAGGGATTCTTTTAAGGAAAGAGGCATGTCTTTCAGGTCTGCTATAGTGGCAGGCTGAGTGGAGGATTGATGTTCTTTCAGAGGCTTTGTGAGTTATAGGGAGGACTGAGGTCTCACTGGTGGTGACACATTGTTGTTTTCACCTTCCTACCTGGATGTTTTACTTTTTGTGGGGCTACATACAGTGGGAGAATCAGGAGGTGAGGACTCACCAGTTATGTGGTCTTGTGGTGAAGTGCTGGGATATTGCAGAGTAACCGCTGCACATCCTCTCATTGCTGCTTGTCTACCTCTGTGTGCCGTGTGTAAGGAGAAGCCACCGCCATCTTGCTGTAGTCCGTCTCAGGCTGGCAGATAGAAATACATCAGCTTCTGTGGGGCCTAACAGCCACTCCCTCGTTTGCACAGGTTGGTGGGGAGGGAGGTTGTAGTGCAGGTGGGAATCACGGTCCTGGCGGTTAGAGGTCACTGCTGTCGCTGTGGTATGTGGCTGAGAGAGTCACTGGATCAGATCCTCCTCACAAGGCCTCTAGGCAGTCCCGTAACCGCCCCCCCCCCTCTGAAAATCAATATTTAAAAGAATATTTTAATATAAAGTGCTCTTGTGCTCCAATCTTCTTAAAAGTGCTGAAGTGCTCCACATAAATTCACTCTGTAATGTGACACACACACTGTGTCTCTACTTACCTGATATAATGGATTCCCAGCTTTTTAGTCTGGGAGTCAGACAGGCTTGACTCTAATAAACTGGTAGGTCCCAAGGATCCAGTCAAGAACTGCCCAATATGAAGCTCAGATAATCCAGATATCCCTCAAGCAACTCTGCTGCCAGTTCCAGCAATGTCTCCTCTCTACTTCCTGGGAAGACATGCATTTTAGTCGTTAAACTCTGCTTTGGGTGTGTAGAAGCTTGCATCTCACCCCAAGGTGTGGACAAGACAATTATTGAAAATGACATTTTTTGAGGGGGGCTATATATTTTATTTTATTGTATCTGTAATTTGTGTCCAGAAAGTGTGAAATAGAAAGGTAGAGTTTTCTAAATATCTTTGTGCCTTCCTGCACATAATAATAATTCTACGTAGTATACGGGATATACACATTTCTGAACATGGTATCTATTCAAAACCTTTTCATACAGAGAAGAAAAAGGAGCATAAAACAACATTTTAAGAATACATATGGTGGATCTTGGGTGTGGCTACCACGAGCCAAACATGATTCCATGCATTATCATTCAGCACTTACCCGCTTGCCGACCAGCCGCCATAGTTTTCTGCAGCAGGTCAGCTCTGTCCGGCAAATCGAGGTACCTGTACGTTGCTTCACGGTACAACTAGCGGGCACATGCCCACTCGCCACAGGAGACAGCGGGTCCGGCGGCTACGATTGCTGCCGGGCACCTGCGATTGCTCCCCGTAGAGACAGAACGGCGGTCTGCCATTGTAAGCACAGCAGACCGCTGTTCTGTCAGTTATGAACACAGGAATCCTGTGTTCCTATTATTTAGGAACACAGGTCTCTGTGTTCATGCAGCAAGCCCATCCTCCCCAGAGTTAGAAAGCACCCCCCAAGGGATACATTTAACCCTTTGATTGCTCCTGGTGTTAACCCCTTCCCTGCCAGTGTCATATGTACAGTAAAAATGCATATTTTTAGCACTGATTACTGTAGTAATGTCACTGGTCCCCTCAAAAGGGTCATAAAAGTCACTTAGGTGTCTGATCTGTCCGCCGCAATGATGCAGTCCCGCTAAAAATCGCCATTAGTAGTAAAAAAAAAAAGACATAAATCTTTCCCCTAGTTTGTATATGCGATAAAGTTTGCACAAACCAAACATACACTTATTGGGATTTTTTTTTACCAAAAATAGGTATCAGAATACAAAATTGCCTAAAATTTTGAAAAAAATAGATTTTTAATTTTTTTTCTATTGGGAATGTTATGTAGCAGAAAGTAAAACATATTGTTTGTTTTTTCAGAATTGTTGCACATTTTTGTTTATAGTGCAAAAAAAAAAAAAAAAAAATTGCACAGGTGATCAAATACCACCAAAAGAAAGCTCTATTTGTGGGGAAAATCAATTTTATTGTGGTACAGCGTCGCATGACCGCGCAATTGTCAGTTAAAGTAACGCAGTGCTGTCTCGCAAAAAATGGCCTGGTCATAAGGGGGTAAATCCGTCCATTCCAGAAGTGGTTAAAGCTTGTCAAACATCAAGTTTCTATGCACTTGACATATGTTTTTCTGTTACTGCAAGAGATAGTAGATAATATGATTGTGCTGAAATGTAAAAGTCAGCTGCCAGCAGGTGTGCAAGTTTCTGACTTAAGCTGTGTGCTGATCAAAACTGTTGCTTGATCCAACCGTGTTGTAAGAGGTTGCTAGTCTGTTGTTGGAGGCACACAGAGCCAGGATAAAGAGACTTAATTTCCTGCTACAGGCCCAGAATCTTGTGTATAAAACAGCAAGGTTCCAACTATGCTTACAAGAGATTAAACCACAAGTTTGCTTAAGTGCAGAGCACATAAAGAGTGCAGTTTTGGAGAAAATACATTTTTTTCTCAGAGAAATGCAAAATAAATCAGAATAAATGTAAAAATACCCAAGACCAATCTTTCTGTGCTGACATTTACAACTGAATATACTGTTCTGATTTTTTACTCACAATCAAATTGGTTGCTATTTTTTTTTCTTGTGTAAACATCAAGGGCTGTTTTACTTATGATTTTTTTTTTCTCTAGGTGGGGCAAAACAAGTCAAGACATTTGCCAAGGAACCTAAAAATTTCACCCAAGGTTTTACCAAAAAGATGATAAACTGTCTGTGACTTTGCGTTAAATAAAAAAATAAATTAATAAATATATATATATATATATATATATATACATATATACATACCACAATTTCCCAACACCTTAACCTCCCTGGCGGTATGATTATGTCAGGAATTCTGTACCAAAAGCGGTACAATTTTTTTCATGGAAATTTGGCGTTATGTATTATAGGCCTACAACTCTTAGTAATTACTGACTTAAACCTGACCAAAACAAGACTCTAGTAGACATCCCAGATGTGATAAATTTGAAACACAAACGCATTAATTATAATCTAATCAATAATATAATTGCATTATATAATATATAATATTATATACATAAATATATATATATATATATATATATATATATATATATATATATATATATATATATATATAATAAAATTATATTATTGATTAGATTATAATTCATGCGTTATATATATATATATATATATATGCACATACACATATATATATATATATATATATATATATATATATATATATATATATATATATATATATATATATATATATATATATATATAATATAAATGTTATGTGTTTGTGTTTTGTGCAATGTTTGAATTTCCCTCCCTAGTTCCGCTCCCATGCAGCATTGCTGCTGCAGGGAACGGAACTAGGAAGTCATCATACCGACAGACGAGCGGCGGGGATCTCGGCTAGCGGCCACAGCAATGAGAGATCATCGCTGGATCGCCAGGAGAAGGTAAGAGACACCGCTGCGCGCTCTGCACATTCACCCCGAGCGTGACTCGGGGATACCGATAACAGCAGGAAAACTCTACCCCGAGTCACGCTCGGGGCTACCACTAGGCAGGTTAAGGAACATAACAATATGTTCTCTAACCTTGGATAACTTTTTCTAAAACTTGAAGGTGTATTTACTAAGACGCAACCTAAATTACTGTTGCTACAAAAGAAAGTGTTAGGTCTTTTCTCTACAGACTTTATACCCTAATAGGCTTAATTAGGAGTTCCCTTGATTCATTTTGGCATGCTGTATTTAACTCTTGTCTTGTTTGTGAAATACTGGTATGTTTTTTTTTTTTTCTTTCTAATGTCCTTATTCTTTCCCTCCCCCTGTTCTTGGTCAATTTGATAGTAAAGTGTATGTCAAGTCAAAACTTTTTTTTTTCTTTAGTTTTAGAAGTGGAGGATGATGACAACTCCTGACGGGTTTCTACTGCTATGTGATATTTTCCCACACTTCCTGTTCTGCTGAAAATGGTTTCACCAAAAAAGTAGAGGGAAAATATGCATCAGAGACACAGACAGAAATATATATGTGACAGTGGTAAAATGTTGTCAAAAGGGAAATAAAGGAAAATATTTCTTACTTTATCTTGTAGCTCTTCCCAACTCTATCCAAAGCAAAAAAAAAAAAAAAAAGTTTTTACTTTACAATCACTTTAAAAGCAAACTCGAAACACATGTTTTTTTTGTTTTGGAAAGAGTGAAGAAGACCTGAAATGTCTTTCAGATGTTTATCACTGTTGGTGACCCCTTTGGGAGAAATGTAGCCCTACTTTGACCCTTTGACACCTGTACAAGTTATTAGGGGTAAAGTAGTAGGTTCCGGAGGGAAATATTTTTTAATTTAAAAACTAAGATTAATGGGCTATACACACTATACAATTGTCTTTAGATTGTTTCATTTAGATTTACCAAAACCATATAATATGAGGTCAAATCTAAACACTTTAAATTTGTATGCAATCAGTCAGGCCCTTGTACTACATAGTTGAAGGTAAATCTAAAGGAAATCTACCAACAAACGTTGTATAATAGTAAAATTAATTAATAAATTAATTATTAAAAACAGTGGTAGACTTGATGGATGCTACTGTATTTTGCTGCATTTGTTTTGTTTTACTAGTTTTTTTTGTGATTTTTGACTTCCCAGGATAGAGCACCACAAATATATTTATTCTACTTACCCAGTCTTTTTGGCTACAAATAGTAATGTGGATCTTATCAAAGGAAATCTTTCTCTGAAGCCTTTTATCAAACAAACTCCTGCTGTCATAGATCAAACCTCCAGATTCTCTGTTTATTCAGTTAAAGTGGTTCTAAAGGCAGAAGGTTTTTTACCTTAGTGCATTCTATGAATTAATATAAAAAATATTATGTATTGAGCAGCCCCCTCAGCCCCCCTAAAGCTTACCAGAGCCCCATCTCGATCCAGCGATGTGCACGAGAACTTCGGCTGTCTGGGGACTTTCCCTCTTCATTGACTGAGACAGCAGCGGATGTCATTGCTTCCCACTGTTTGTCAATCAAAGTCAGTGAGTCAATGAGGAGAGAGGGGGCGAGGCTGAGCTGTGGCTCCATGTCTAAATGGTAGTGAAGGACTGCTGTAGTGAAGGACACGGGAAACATTAGGGGTATAATGGACTCCTGATGTCTCCAAAAAGGCAACCAGTCACCTGCCCAATGCTATTTCTTAGGGGGCTTGTTAACACCCCCCCCCCCACCCATAGCATTAAAGGTGAATGGTAAACAAAAACAAAAAAAATAAAATTATTATAAAATGAATTAAAAATTACACAAACAAATGTAAGCCTGCACACACCCACATGTATGCCCCCTCTTCCTCTTTGGAATCCACCCTTAAGCCCATTGATGAGCAGTTAGGCTATTCCTGGGCTGTTAAAGGGACATAGTAGGTGTACTTTTCCACTTATTTGTTCTATGCATTTCTAAATAATTGTATGTATGGCACCGTCAACTACTATACACACGTTTCTTTTTCTGTGACTGACTTTAGGTCTGTGGTTTATGGGTTATTAATATGGTTTTAAGTCTAAGTATATTTTATTACAATTAATCATTTGTATGCTAATGATGTCTGAGGGGCAGGGCCGACCTGTGTGGGAGGTCTTGTCTGCTCTGCTGCGCTATATATATATATATGTGTAGTAAGTCATTTGAGATCATGGCTCTGATGAAGAGGGTTCTCCCTTGAAACGCGTCAGCCCCATCAGTACAGATGCCTTCTAGTCCTCCTGCAGTACTGAAAAGTTTCCCAGTCCTGGAGGTCTTCTGACTGCAAAAGGAGTTTCTATATGCATATTTTCAGCATACATTTGTGAGTATGATGTATGGCATTCTCTTTTACTTTCCAATAAATGTCTTATGATATTGCACTAGGTCAGTGAGCCTTTCTTTTGTTTTTTTTACATGTGCCTAGGGCATGCAAGTGTATGTAAAAAACAATTATGCCACACATTACATATCACTATAAACGTTAAAGTGAGAGCAATATTTCTAGGTAGTGTAAAAACATTTAAAATGTCAACCACTAAAAATTTTGGGTTCTGAATTTTTCACCATTTTGCGGGTCTTCACATATCAAGGGAATCCCTCATCTATGGGACTAAACAATGAGTCTAGACTAACAATAATAGAGTGATTTTAATTTATTTTCAGGAGCATAGGCAGTTAAGACAAATTCAGCTATTCAACATATAAGTTTATGGTGTTAACTATTAATATTTTAACATGTTTTCTTTCTTCCTTTCTTTCAATAAAGTATTTATTTTTTAACTATTTGAAGTATTGGTGCCTGTAAAGTCCAACTTATTTTTGTAACTCCATTTTGGGGATTAAATTCATAATTCATTTTAGTGCTTTTCTCCTGAAAATACACATTTGATAAACAGTTGTGCAAATAGCATGCAACATAAAAAAAATTGTGACTACCATATTTCTTCTACAGGGACTCTGCATTTCAGAAAATATATAATGTAGTGGGGGTTTTGAGTAATTTTATAGCCATATACAGATTTAAACATGTATGTAAAACAAATGAAAAAATTACTTGAGTGGGGAACTGGTTAAAATCTTTATGGTAAATAGGCTGTTCATTTTGCGTGAACATTTTTGCTTAGCTTACTGAATGTAGTGAAAATTCACTTAGCAGAAAATACCATATCACATGCAAGGAAGAAAAAACAAAAAAACAAAAAAACATTATTTTGTTGCACATGATTTAATGATGGAAGTCAGCAGAGATTTTTCTCATTCTCTGAGCCAAGGGATAATTCTCTTGGAAAGTGAACAGCCTATTTTCCTTTATTAAATCAACAACATAGCCTTTAATTTCAAGATAGCAAGTCAGCTACAAAGAGGCAAATCCTCATTTAGCATTGTGTCACTCTGATACTGAATAAAAATAAATGTTTAGTTGACTGAAAGCAGCTAACTTATGCACTTTCCTAGCTCCATATGAAGAAGATCTAAATATTGCAATTTGCATGTGATAATTTAGTATAAAAAGTAGGTCTTAGCCTGAAGAACACATGTCTTACCATGAACAATAGATGATAAATCCCTGAGCCCATTAAACTCACTGCCATGGTCCAGTATAATCGCCTCAAGTAACAGAGACATTGATTCAATAACAGTGAGAACTTATCACATTCTTTGGAAGCCCCACAAACCCAAGGCCTGGACTTGGTGTGATTACCCATACATGTAAAGCCTAGCGTAGCAAGCACAGCCCCATTTGGATAGGCCTATAGATAACATATCCTTCTATGGACTTTCAATTATCTTAAAGCAAGGTGGGCAGATTCTAAACATCTTTGGAGTCCCCAAGAGATCTGAAAATGTGTATACTAGCATCTTTACCAGCTGTATAAACTGAAACAGCTGTTTTAATAGTTTATAAATTGAGATCAAAAAGTTTTGGCATTAAAAAGTGAGGATTTATCTTTAAGTCTAAACTTGTAATTGTTACTTTATGATCGTATGAGCCAAAAGTCTGCCTCTTCCTTATGTAGAAACTATTTTAAGCACAAAAAAAATGCAAGAAAACAAAGAAATTCTTTGTCTTGTTCAGAAAACCAACAGCTTTCAAATTTAGTTTTGAAACTCAGAAGGCCAAATGTTTCTTCAGTGACATTTAAAGTGATTTTGTTACATTTTGATTTAGAGATTAATTGCTGACAGTATCACTAAAGATCATCTTTCACATTCATTGTGAATTGTTTAACATCCCCATTATAGATCTGATCTTCTCTGATAAATAATGAATATAAGGCTCAGAGCCAAGTACTTAGAAGGGTGGCCAAATGTTTTGAAAGCAGTCGTTTCACAAGAAATTATTCTTTTATTGAAGCTATATTTGCCAAATGTCATTCATTTTAAAGTAAAATTGAATGACCCAGTGCATTGCATTTGTACATCCTGAAAGAAAAAAAAAATGAAATTCATGGCAAACTAAAACTAGAAATTCACAAATCAGACAGACAATTCTTTTGTTTGCTTATTTCTTTCTTTCTTTCTTTCTTTCTTTCTTTCTTTCTTTCTTTCTTTCTTTCTTTCTTTCTTTCTTTCTTTCTTTCTTTCTTTCTTTCTTTCTTTCTTTCCCCTCTTTATTCTACCTTCCATCCTGCAAATGCCTTCTTGTCTTTTCTCCTTCCTTCTATCTGTTCTCTCTTCTCTGTTTTTACCCCTTTTTGCCCTTTATACCCCCCCCCTTCTTCCTTTTTTTTTTTTTTTTTTTCCTTTCCTGACTTCCTTACTTCCCTAGGGTTGTTTTTGAAGTGTGAACTCTAATAACAAACCTCTCCAATTTGGACTGTTAACTACAGTTTAGATTTGTGAAAATTGTATCATTATTCTCTTCTTCATATACCTATAAAATACTAAATCTTATACGCATACATATTTTTGCTCAGCATTATTTACTGCAGGATGATTAAACTTGATCTGGATTGTTCTGTCTCTCAAAATGACAGTTCCCTTTTAAATTGTTACAGTAAGATGGTTTGGCAGTGCTGTCAATCCAAAAAGCAGGGGGCAGGACTAGGGGAATCCAGGTACTGGTTGACAAGCTACAGGTTTGTAAATAAGCATTGACAATGCTAATAGCCACATCCCCTGCATCATCCTCCTATGCCACTGTAGTGCAAGCAGGCACAGCATATATGAGAGTGGCAATGTTGTCACACATCACAGGAAGTTCCATTAGGTGGACTTCACTGGCAGGATCAACTGGTACTTGTGGAACTTTTTAAGAGGACTCAAGAAAACTGTAAATTAAGATAAACATTTTTTAATGGGAGGCCACTATTAAAAGCATGAAACTATTATTTTATAATCCTAGCCAGCGAGCAAAATAATGAAAAAGGGATAAGAATGTTGCACTTTGTCCATACAAAATTGAAAAAATAAAATAAAAATAAAATAACAACACAGATCTGGTAAATAGCAGGCATTATGACTGGGTACTTCATCTTATGGACCCACAAATACTGTATTTACAGACTAGAAAGTCCAACAATATTTTGAAGCCATCCAAACTAAAGCATATCATGAATGTTTTGATGTTACAGTTTTTAAATTTTTACTTTTGTAATGAATTACCACTAAGGAATTGCTTCTATAGTGTGGTATTTGGTAAACGTGTATACCTATTAAAGCGATAAAATATGTCCGCATAGCAATTTCATGTTTTAAGATCAAATCAGTGGCGTAGCGTGGGGGGTGCTGCTGGTGCGGGCCGCCCCGGGCGCAATATTCAGGGGGGTGCAGTCAGGGCGGCTGTGCTGTCCCTGAAATGTCAGTTACCGACATCCTTTCACTGAGAAGATTCAGAGTCTATAGCTGCTCCACCTCTCCACTGCCTTCTCAGCCTATGGGATCACAGTGTACACGCCCCCTTCCCCAGCGTGCCTTGTTTGATAATGGAGCAGGAGATGTGGACAGCTGGAGAAGAGAGGAGAGGACAGGCTGCAGCCTTACAGAAGAAGGTGAGCTGGGGAAGATAAACCAAATGTTTTCTTGTCAGTACTTACCCTGCTGAGGAGGGGGAAGGGGAGAGGCTGTGTTTCCTCTTGCAGGGCTCCTCCTGTCTCTGAGGCTGATCGATAGATTTCATGTGAGGAGCAGTGCACTGCTTCTGGAGGAAGGACATGCCCTAAACTTCTCCCCTAATCTCTGCTACATCTCCCTACTCATTACCTGCCCACCCCCTCCTCTTCTGCATTACCATATCCAATATCTGTGAGCTGCTGGAGCACTACAAGTACCAGCATGCCAGGAAATGGGAGCAGCAGCAGTGTGTTCAATCAGGCTGATATTTAGATGGTGTGTGTACTTTATGTGTACTGTGTGTATATTTTATATATACTGTGTGTATAGTGTATGTGTATACTTTATATATACTGTGTGTATAGTGTATGTGTATACCGTATGTATACTGTGTGTATAGTGTATGTGTATACCGTATGTATACTGTGTGTATAGTGTATGTGTATACTGTGTGTATAGTGTATGTGTATACTGTATATATACTGTGTGTATAGTGTATGTGTATACTGTATGTATACTGTGTGTATAGTGTATGTGTATACCGTATGTATACTGTGTGTATAGTGTATGTGTATACTGTGTGTATAGTGTATGTGTATACTGTATATATACTGTGTGTATAGTGTATGTGTATACTGTATGTATACTGTGTGTATAGTGTATGTGTATACCGTATGTATACTGTGTGTATAGTGTATGTGTATACCGTATGTATACTGTGTGTATAGTGTATGTGTATACCGTATGTATACTGTGTGTATAGTGTATGTGTATACTGTGTGTATAGTGTATGTGTATACTGTATATATACTGTGTGTATAGTGTATGTGTATACTGTATGTATACTGTGTGTATAGTGTATGTGTATACTGTGTGTATAGTGTATGTGTATACTGTATATATACTGTGTGTATAGTGTATGTGTATACTGTGTGTATAGTGTATGTGTATACTGTGTATATATATATACTGTGTGTATAGTGTATGTGTATACTGTATATATACTGTGTGTATAGTGTATGTGTATACTGTGTACATATATATATATATATATATATATATACACATATATATATATATATATATATATATATATATATATATATATATATATATATATATATATAGTGTGTATAATGTATGTGTATACTGTATATATACTGTGTGTATAGTGTATGTGTATACTTTATATATACTGTGTGTATAGTGTATGTGTATACTTTATATATACTGTGTGTATAGTGTATGTGTATACTGTGTGTATAGTGTATGTGTATACGGTGTATATATACTGTGTGTATAATGTATGTGTATACTTTATATATACCGTGTGTCTAGTGTATGTGTATACTGTATGTATACTGTGTGTATAGTGTATGTGTATACTGTGTGTATACTGTATGTATACTGTGTGTGTGTGTATGCGTGTGTATGTGGATCAGGCAGCAGGGCAGGTCCGGGTGTATATAAAATTAGAAATAAAATATAGTCCATGCAGTATTGCTTGTACTTGAAAAGTGCTCAGTGCAAAATCCCGATGACACCTTGAGTAATTGTGCCCACACAGTGCTGTGATCCTCCACCAGATGTACCAGCCTCTCACCTGAGGAGTGTATATATGAGCATATAAATCCATCAGGCAACCTCCAGGGATATAAGCCATCACTGGGAAGAAGGTATGGACTCAAAGCACCTCTCTCCACTGCACACTGTGGTCTTCTCCAATCCCCCAAATGGAATAAGAAGGGACAGACCATAGTGTGATACTGTATGAACTTTCACATTTATTGATAAAAGACATATTCCAGCATAAAATACAATGCAATCGGCGTCCAAGCGCCGCTGTTCCGCTTCCTTATTGACTGCGGGTGACGTCAGACTCTCCTCCCTCCCTTCCGCATGCGTTACGTCCCTCGGGGCGGGACTTCCACAGGTGGGGGGGCGCAAATTAGTTGCCTTGCCCCGGGCGCTGACAACCCACGCTACGCCACTGGATCAAATAATAAGTAAATGAACAAGACAAATATAATTATTATTATATCTTATTAATAAAAAGTATCACGGGTAAAATTGCCCTTGTAAGTGCTGCCCATCCTCTTCACAGCACACAGATGTAATAGGGTCAAATGGAGCAAATAAGTGAGGGGAGAATTCCAAAGAGTAACAGTAAAAGTTATTTTCAGTATGCACAGGGAAAAATGAGAATTTTACTTCTGAAAGACTGATAAAATGTAGAATATATATTTTTAGAAAATAAATTATGTCAAATACAGGGGAGTAGAGACTTGGAAAATTGAGATTTCTTTCAGTAATACAATTGAAATATAAAGAGTTCCCAGAAGACTTAAATATTAATATTTAAAGGAAAAATTCAGCTGAAGGATTGATAAACCTTACATATCCTCTACATTTTCGAAAATTGCTACTTATAGCAACAAGAAATCAGTAAGGAAGAGTAGCTGTACTCGTGCAGAAAGTGGGGCATTTTCATATGGCTGTAGCCTATGACTCTACAGTATCTGTCCTGTTTGGCTATATGAGGCGTAGTATAGGCAGATGGCAATATTCTATAGGATAAGTATCACAAACAGATATTAGAAGGCAACATTCCACAACTGAGGCTGCAATAGTTATACAAATCAAAAATTCAACTTGGATTCATACAGAACCTTTATTCTCATTAAAAAAATAGGAAAGACAAGTATGGAACAGCTAAATAAAAAAAAAAAAAAAAAAAAAATTATATATATATTACATACATATACAGTGGTGATCGAAAGTTTGGGCACCCCGGGTAAAAATGTGTATTAATGTGCTTAAAGAAGCCAAGGAAAGATGGAACAATCTCCAAAAGGCATCAAATTACAGATTAGGGTGCGCATGCGCGGGATCTCGGACATGGCCGCATAGCCGCGGGCTATACCAACCCGGCCGCACCGCTCTCCATCCTCCCCGCTGACAGCTTACGGACGGTCCCCGAGCACAGGAGCAGGGAGAAGAACTCCCACACACTCTCCAGGCACCATTATTGCAGTGTTTAAGGCACCGGGGACCCCGCTCCACCAGCTTCACGATCCGGACCTAACCTCCAAGATGACGGCAGTGTAGCTGCGCCTATCTCAGCTGCCAATCCTCTCCGCTGGCATAGACGGCCCCTGCACATCTGCAGGGTGGGCTGGCATCCTGCTGACCCTCCAGGTACCAATATTACTCTGTTTGGGACCCCGGGGACCCCGATCTGCCTGCTACAATTCCGGGCCTAGTTTCCAAGATGGCGCCCCTTTAGCTGATCCCACCTCAGCCCGGCTCCATCGATCCCCATCCTCACTGCTGGTACCATACAAAGAGGCCCCTAAACATCTGAGGGGTGAGCAGAGATCCCACTGACCCTCCAGGTACCAATATTTCCCAGCTTGAGGGTCTGAGTACCCAGATACGCCCTCCACAGATCACAGGCCTGATATCAAAGATGGCGGCCACATCCCACTCACACCTGCAGCCTGATCCTTTATCTGGATCCCCCCAGCTACCCCTCCTTTCACCTCTCCATACACAGCACCAGGGGACCCCTTTTTTCCAAATCAAGGACTCTCCGGCATCCCCTGCTTCAACTGAATCCCTCATTGGACAGACATTAGACAATCTGCTAATGTCTCCCATGGAGTCTTCCTCAGCCTCACACCAGGCCTGTTACTCCCTATCTCCACACCTCCCAGTTCTTCCATTTGATACCAACTCTCTTATGGCGAAATTCTCTGAAATGCTTGACAGGGGTATCTCTATCACTGCAGCCAGAATCACTACCATTATTAAAGCTGACCTAATGAACTTAGGCTCAAGGATTGAGGCTATTGAATCCAAGGTAGACTTGTCAGTAACCTGGATTAATCAGAACACAGAGAGAATTCAGGAACTACAGTCTCAATTGGACTCAGCGCTTACAAAAATAGATGATTTAGAGAACAGAGCAAGGAGATACAACTTCCCGGAATCCCGGAATCTTTCACTGACACACCTAACATAGTCCAAGCCATCATAAAAATGCTGCTACCTGACATTCCCTCACACAAGCTGGAGTTGGACAGGGCTCACAGAGCTCTGGGTCCCCCCCCCCCCGATCGGATGGCCTACCCAGGGACATTGTAAAACCCCACTACTACACCATTAAGGAGCAAGTGATGAAAATGTCCCGCACCACTGCTCAGCTTTCTTTCCAGGACCACCCTTTTAAAATTTTTGCTGACTTGTCGCCATTCACCATACAAAGACGCAGGTCTCTTAAACCCCTGCTGTCTGTTCTCTCTCAAAAGGAGATAAAATATTGGTGGCTTTTTCCCTTCAATTTGAAGTTCTCCTACAAAAAAAAATACTACACATTCTTCAACTTCTCTGATGGTGGAAAAATTCTCTTCGATCTACATCTGCTCTCCACAGCGCCGGTCTCCCCACCTCCAGTGGACACGCCTTCTGGATCGACTAAACGACAGCTGCCCGCTAGTCCCATAGCACCCCTTTGGCTAAAGCCCAAGCACAAGCTCTCCAAGGACTCCAAGCGACCGAGATGAACTGTCTTCTCACAGGATGACCCCTGTCCAAAGGACTCTGCATGGGTTGGGCCGGCATGCCCCATTTTACTCTGAGCAGCCCATCTGGTTCTGGGAGGTTCTCCACCTGCTCCTTCCCTGGTCTGCTCAGCTAATTTCACGTCTTACTAAAAAATGTTTTTTTTTTTGGCTTATCCCCCTGGTACAAGTCATAACAACATCCATAGCTTGCACCCCTGACGTCTGTTCCTGTCAACACCCTTATATGCGCTCATTGTTCTACTTATATTGTTGTTGTCACAGGATTTTGTCTCCTGAGGTCTTTTGTTCCACTATATATATGTTTTGGTACGCTAACACTTTGACTCTTAGTTTTCATACAACGGATGGGTGGGCGCTGCGGCCGGGTTGCAGACCTTGCGCCCTTACCCGTTTCGAGGACTAGGTTATGTTCCGTCCTCCTGATGGGTTCCCCCTCGTGATTTTAGCGAGGGAAATGACTACTTCCCTTTGGAGTGTGAGGGTTTTTTGCCTCTAACTCTCTGAATGGAATCTTTTCTGATTTGTGTCCCTGTCTCTGCCCTTTCTATTTTCCTCCCTCCTCACTTTTCCTTGTGTTTCTAGGTGCTCCGAAGGTCCCCCGTATCACGATGCCCACTCAACGACTTGCCGATCTTGAGGATGTCATTCCGAGCCCGCACTTCCTTCAACGGAGGGGTAAGTGTCTCGTGTCAACTTTGGTTCCCTCTACCCCTGTTTCATGGCTGACAACAAGGTTAACGCTCCATTTCTCCGAATAGGTACCCACAACACTCAGGGCCTAAACTCCCCTGTTAAGAGGAGGAAGGCATTCCAATCTTACCATACACAGAAAATGGATGTTATACTCCTACAGGAGACCCACTTCCCCAAACAATTCAATCCCAAATTTCTCCATCCTAAATATCCCGTTTTCTTTCTCGCCAATGCTGTAGGGAAAACTAAGGGAGTGGCGATATTGTTCTCTCACCGCTGTAAATTTGCCCCCCTCCCTTATTCAAAGAGACCCTGAGGGCCGCTATATCTTGGTTAAGGGCTCACTTGAAAATCGCACATTCTCCTTTATCTCTTACTATGCTCCAAATAAGGCACAGGACAGATTTTTTAGTTCCATGTTCGCTTCCCTCTCTCCGCTGGTCGAAGGTACCGTTATCTGGGGGGGAGACTCAAATGTAGCATTCGATACGAGTATTGATAAAAAACGTCCGGTAGGTTCTCAACTCACAAGACCCACCAAGCTTAGCCTAAAAGTGGCTAAGTTGGTCTACGATCAAGGCCTTGTGGATGTTTGGAGGGAACTCAATCCCTCTCAAAGAGACTTCACACACTTCTTACATCCTCATCAGTCTTACGCGAGGATTGATCACATATTTTTACCAACCTCGCTTATCCCCCTTGCTTGCAAGGCTGAAATCAAGGACGTGGCTTGGTCTGATCACTCGTTGGTGACACTGTTGCTTCAGCGACCCAGCTCCCACCCCTCACAATATACCTGGAGACTAAATAAATCTGTACTTAGTGACCCTGTCAAAACCCAGGAGATTGAAATGCACGTCAAGGAATATTTCTTGCTTAACGATATTGGGGATATCTCCCCCTCTATCCTTTGGGCGGCTCATAAAGCCACCATTAGAGGGAAACTCATATAAATTTCCACCCAGATGAAGTCGACATAGCTAAGCTGGAAAGAGAATTTATTGATCTCTCCAAGCGCCACAAACATCGTCAGGATTCGGTTTCCATTTCCCAACTGGACGCAGCCAGAACGGTACTCAACTTGGCTTTGACAGCTAAAGCGGACAAATATCTAAGATGGCAAGGAGCCAAGTTTTATTCTCAACGTGATCGGATAGGAACTTTGTTAGCGGCGGGTCTCTCTCCTACACCTCGAGTTCGGATTCCCCCAGCACTTTGTCTTTCAGATGGGACAAAATCTCGTAATCCTAAAAAACATATGTCAGAATTTCATACGTTTTATCAATCCCTCTACAGTACGCAATCTGCACCCTCCCCCTCCCAGTTATCGGACTTCCTAGACTCTATTCCTCTCCCTAAACTGAATGGTCACCACAGCTCCTTGATGGAGACTCCTATTTCCACCGAAGAAGTTGAATTGGTTATCAAGAATCTGAGGGGTGGCTCTGCTCCGGGCCCTGATGGTTTCTCAATCCCATATTACAAAGCCTTTTCTTCCACCCTGGCCCCTTATTTGGCGCGCTTTTTTAATGATCTACGCAACACCATGCAATTAGATTCGGCACTCAACTCTGCCTTCATCACCGTAATCCCCAAACCAGGCAAGGATGACAGTGAGGTTGGCAATTATCGTCCAATTTCCCTCATCAACAATGACTTAAAGATCTTAACCAAGATATTGGCCACCAGGATCTCCTCATTCATTGCGCAATACATACACAAAGACCAAGCAGGGTTCATTCCGGGTCGACCAAATCAGACGGGCCATTGATATTGTATCGCTGTTGCATTCAGGATGGGCAGGAGGGCCCCCCCAGGAAGGTCTCCTCTTATCGATCGACCTACAGAAGGCATTTGATTCTATCTCCTGGCATTATCTTTTTACGATCTTGGATAGGTGGGGCTTTGGTCCAAATTTCACGAATATCCTACGAGCTTTATACTCCAAACCGATGGCTAGGGTGCGGTTTCAGGGTTGCTGCTCTGACCCACTTCTAATATCAAGGGGTACACGTCAGGGATGCCCTCTTTCGCCCCTCCTGTTTGCAATAGCGATGGAAACTTTGGCACAAGCAATTAGATCTCACCCTGATATCCACGGGGTACAATGCGGTCCACACACTCACAAATGTGCTCTCTTTGCTGATGATCTACTCGTCTTCATCACCTCTCCCCTCATTTCCCTTCCGAACATTTATACCCTCCTGCAATCTTTTGGCACTGTATCTGGTCTTCAAGTTAACATGTCCAAGTCCCACGCACTAAATATCAACATACCTACACACATGTTATCTAGCATCAAGCCCTATTTCCCCTTCATCTGGAGTGAAAGTTCCATCCCATATCTGGGTATATCCCTAGCGAATAGAATAGATGGGTTATATGAAGCCAACTACCCACCTCTGTTCCGCAAACTCAGTCAAGACCTACAACGTTAGTCTCACCTTCCCCTGTCTTGGCTGGGAAGGATCCACGCAGTGAAAATGACATTACTGCCTAGAATGCTTTACTTCTTCAGGTCGCTACCCATTCCCTTGTTGAGGGAACATATCAAACGCTTCCAGTCTAGAATCATATCTTTCAATTGGGGCTCAAAGGGTCATAGATTAGCGAGGGGGCTACTGTACAGATCACAGGAGCAGAGGGGGACTGGGGGTCCCAAATTTAATATGGTATTATCAGGCGGCCCAACTGGCACAGATATCGGCAATTTACTTTCAAAACACAGCGAAACCTGATTGGGTGCAAATGGAACACCAAGTGGTGCCGCTGCACACTATTGACTTCCTTATGTGGTGTCTCCCCAAATACAGACCTGCCATTTTAGCCCCAACACTCTCACACTCATTAGCTCTCTGGGACAGGCTTAAGGGTAAATCTGAACTCACTTCTCCCTTACGTCCACTCTCACTCCTCTTCCAAAACCGCGGCTTCTCTCCGGGTCTGAATATCGTTGAATTCAAATGGTGGCTTGACAAAGGCCTATTCAGGATAGGTCACTTTTTCACCCCCCCGGGACCCATCTCTCTTTCCTACTGTAAAAACAAACTCAAGATGCCTAATTCTGAACTCTTTAGGTTTCACCAAATTACATTTCTTACATTCTATATGGAAATCTAAGCCGTTGCCTCCCATGGCTACGGCCTACGAGGTGTGGTGTTGTTCAGCCATGGAACAGAGGGGGGGGGGATCTCTGTTATTTACGGGTCACTTTCCGGGAGTGGCCCCAAGCCGATCTATGCTCTGGCCTGGGAGAAGGACTTATCTCGGGTATGGGAACCGGAAACGTGGTACTCAGCTCTGCAACAGGCATACAAGGGGATTTTGAATGTTACCTTAATAGAAGCAAGTCTAAAAGTCTTAACCAGATGGTACCTTGTTCCAGAAAGGCTACACCGCCGTTTCCCCTCATCCTCGCCACAATGCTTCAGGGGTTGCGCTCATAAGGGCACCTTCCTGTACACATGGTGGGAGTGTCCGAAAATATGGGGATTATGGAACAGGGTCTTTCATCTGATCCGCAAGGTTACTGGTATATCCGTCCTGCAAACCCCACAGAACGCTCTCTTAAACTTTGCCCCGAGTAACACCACCAAGGCTCAAAAAAGGTTGATCCATTTCATGTTTCTTGGGGTGAAAATGACTATAGCTAAAGCATGGAAGAGCCCTGCGGTCTCTTTCACCTTATTTAAAAGAAAAGTTTCCTGGATCATGACCCAAGAAAAACTATCTAGTAGTCTTCTGAATACGTACCAAAAATTTGAGACTATTTGGGAACCCTGGGCTGACTATACTCACACCTCACTTATCTATTGAGGGGTTTATCTCAAACTACTGGTGGATCTTGGGATCTTCAGGGCGTGTATGTATTCCAACCCTACTTCTCTCCCTCCTCTCCTCTCCTTTCTTTCTTCTCGTCTGTTTCCCCGTTTGTCTTCTTTTTTTTATCTGCTGCTTTTTTGTCATTTCTTCACCCCTGTTGGTAGGTTCCCACTGTGGTTGAGGTTTCCATGCCAGGTTGCTAGTTGTTCCTGCTCTTCTATGGTTTCCCTGCTACAAGGACCCTTTTTCTGGAAATGCTACTTAAGCTTCTCATTGGAGCTCAGATGTTACCACACGCCTGATTTAGGCTCCTCACCGATGACCTTGGCAAATTACCTAGGCGGTCCTGATTCTCATCTGAACCAACTTCAATTTTTTTGTATTCTGAACTCTTTCAGTCTGCAGCTGATCACTTATTCGGGTGGGGCCCTTTTCTGGCTCTCCGGGCGACAGTTTGTGATCCCATTGGGGTTGCCTGGGGGTCAGGGGGGTCTCCCCGACTGTGTGATGTTCTATTTTTAATCAGGTTGCTCTGGCTCCATAGGAGCTTTTTTACCTGCATTGTTGTTTATGGATGACACTTTTTCACTCCACAGGTCATAACGTGTATGATGAGGCTTTCTGTATGTTACCTACCGTCTTATTTGGCTAAATGTTATCTTCTGTTGATGGATTTTGCTTTGTTACAATTTAATAAAAATCTTTGAAAGCAAATTACAGATTAGACATTTTTATAACATGTCAACAAAAGTTAGATTTTATTTCCATCATTTACACTTTCAAAATAACAGAAAAAAAAATGGCGTCTGCAAAAGTTTGGGCACCCTGCAGGATTTATAGCATGCACTGCCCCCTTTGCAAGGCTGAGACCTGCCAGTGTAATTGGATTGTTCTCAATCATCGTCTGGGAAGACCAGGTGATGTCAATCTCAAAGGTTTTAAATGCCCAGACTCATCTGACCTTGCCCCAACAATCAGCACCATTGGATCTTCTAAGCAGTTGTCTAGAAAACTGAAACTGAAAAAAGTTGACGCTCACAAAGCTGGAGAAGGCTATAAGAAGCTATATATATATATATATATATATATATATATAATACATTGCAGCCTACCAGTCTCTAGATAAGGTGGTTGCATTACTTTTTTTTTCAGGCAGTTCAAGAACATTTTCAGCAAGTACAGAAAATACCCATTGATCTTGCCAGAAATGTTATGTTCTTGATACCTCTTGTAAGAGGAACTGGAAGAAAAGGCAATGTTGCCTTTCTTATGTAAACTAGTATTGCAAATCACTTCTAGTTTAACAGAGATGAAAAAAGGCAATACATTTGAAGTTCCTTCAAATATACACTAAAGGAATGAGCATAGCCTCCCAAAGACAGGAAACTTGCTACTGGCAGGATTACTAAGTGAAAATAAAGAAGATAAAAGCCTTAAAAATGAATGCATCCCCAATATAGGCAATATGGGCTAGTAGGCTGCCATATATTACATTTTAGGTCAAGTTTAGGCTTTCCTTGCAAACTTTACTCTACCACCTACTGATATCACCAAAACGTTGCCACCTATTCAAGCCTTCTGCACATTTCTAATGGCATCATCAGTTTCTGTACACTGGAATTAAATCTTAACTCTTTCCTCACCAGTTATTTTCTGTGGGCTGCTGAACACCACCCCTATGTTATGGAGACGGTGATAGGAGGAGGTTTATGTAGTCCAAATTGGGAGAGCAGCTTAGGTTAATAATGTTGTTCCTTCATAGATACAGTTTAGTGAGTGAGTGCTATTATTGTCCCTAGGACAGGACACATTAAACTTTAGATTACCTGGTGAAAAAAGCCTGATAGAATAAAATTAATGCAACCACC
The DNA here is from genome assembly GCF_965119305.1 of Pelophylax lessonae. Classification (NCBI taxonomy): domain Eukaryota; kingdom Metazoa; phylum Chordata; class Amphibia; order Anura; family Ranidae; genus Pelophylax; species Pelophylax lessonae. Next base: position 82,124,689 of record NC_138769.1, on the reverse strand, counting down.
ATATCTGAGAACTAGTCATCTACAATAAATACATTTTTTGCTGTTGGGTTTAGGTACATTTTGAGATTTTTTGCATTCTGGCACAAATTCATGTCCTTTGTTATTCAGTTGTCAAATTTCTGGTGATTCAACGGGGTGTACAAAATAAAAGATAGAAATTGTTTTCATTATAGCAAAAACCCATGCCCCTTGTTATTCAATTGACAAATGTCAAAGCTTCAGTGAGCCATATGTAGCAGATTTTCCAGGCATTGGGCCTGAGATGGTTCTTTCATTTCTACCGGTGACACCTTCAACCCATTTGAGCTGAATACCGAAGTGTGAGAGATGAGACAATGACCATTCCGGCATCTTTGGTTTGTTTTGCTTATTTTGTATTGGGGGTGGGAGAAGAGAATGGGTGGGATACTCCTCTGGCTCAACTAGGTACAACTGGGACACTTTGCAGAAAAATGCCTGTTAGCGCTGTCTTGACACCAGCTGGATGCCGACCAACGCTTACTGACGCTTGAAATATTCTTTATTATTGAACTGTTCTAGAACTTAACCTGTAACCCTCTGGTTAACTCAAAAGATCCTGGACTGTAGTGAGACTTGACTCTTGACACTCTGTTAAGCTGAAAAGTCCTGTGAACAGCTCCCTCCAGCCCTTCACTGACTGAGATAGCTCCTTGTAACTGCTTGTGCTGCTGCAATTCTCAACACTGTACACTGCACAATGCACGCTGTACACATTTACTCTTCAGGGCCCAACCGCTGGTGCCCCTTTACACTTTCAGGGTCCTCTCACTAGGCACCCCCTCTGCACTTCAGGGTCCTCTCACTAGGCACCCCCTCTGACACTTCAGGGTCCTCTCACTAGGCACCCCCTCTGACACTTCAGGGTCCTCTCACTAGGCACCCCCTCTGACACTTCAGGGTCCTCTCACTAGGCACCCCCTCTGACACTTCAGGGTCCTTTGGCACCCCCTTTACCGCTAGCTAGCTCCTGGATCCCATGGACCTTCACCGGAGCAGTCCCCTCTCAGCTAGGCAGACCCCCAGAGGCAGTTACAGTAATCATGAACTTGGAATGCTTTCCTGAAACTTGGCCCCCTCAACTCCGCTGGTCCTCGGCACATTGGATCCTCTCTGCAGCTCAGCTCTCACTGTACCCTCAGGCAAGCCGCCCGAGATACCCAATCCTTCTGACAGGAGGATAGACAGCCATACTCTCCCTCCTGGCACTCTGCTTCCCACCAAAGATGCTGGGTCATGCGCTCCCCTCAAACCTATACCCACTCCCAGAATCCTGTGCGGCAGAATCTGCCTTTCTGGGGTAGATACAGGCCTGAATGTGCCACTGATTGGGTTTCCTCCACTGCCCAATGAGAACCCTTCTCATGGAGCCAGTGGGGAGACTCCCCAGTCTCAATAGCAACACCTGGGAGACATGACAGCCCAGCTGAAAATCATGGCCCTGCTGTTAGGCAGCCAAGGCCCACTATACTTTGCCTAGCACCTACCTTGTAGGGTGCTACAAATGCTAGTTGAATGACTGAGCTTAAAGCTTAAATGGACTTGGAGAAAAGTTGACTTTTTGTGTACAGCCTGGGCCTAGGATCTAAGGGGCTACATGGGGGAAAAAGGCTTGAGTTGAAAACCAGCACAAGCACTAGTAGACAATATGACCTCTAAATAAGTTAATATTTCTCAATGACATTACCATTATAATTTTGTAGGCCAGGTCTGGTTTGCTTTACTACATTTGGAGCTTCAATTGTGTTCAATATATGCCAACTCTGCAAATGCTTTTACTGTCCTTACTAAAAGGTGTTTACATTTTTTGATCCTTTATTTTTTATTTCTTTTTTATTATAACACTGTTAGACGTCTATAATAGTATTACAAACATAATTATACTGTATATTTGTAAATCCTTTATAAATTCTGGACACAGTTGAGCTTTAGCCTACATGACTTTTATTTTTTCATTTATTTCATTTTCTTAAATATAACACTGTGAGAAGCCTCCACTAATATTACAAACCTAATTATACGGTAAATATTTAAATGCTTTTTCAGAATCTAGTCAAAGCTGAGCTTTAGACTACCTGATTCCCAAGCTACAAAACTATAATCTAACCTGGTGGTGGTTAATATAATCTTGCCAGCCTGCAGGCAATAATAATTCACAATACATAGCTGTCATAACAATTGCTTTTTTTGCAAAGAGACATCAAAGTCATTGAGAAAAGCTGCTGGGGTAATTGTCATAGATTTGTGTTTTGCAGCAATCAAAACATTCTTATGCTTTCGCCCTACTGAAAGCTAGCTGCATCTACATTAAGGTGAGTATTTTTTAATTTAAAATGTTGCAGAAAATGTGATATTAAAGGGAAAAATATTTTTTATATTCATTATTTTTATTATTTATTTATAAAATTTGCAACATAACACTGAAAACTGAAAATTGTACAATAAAATGGACCATAAAAATGCAAGGTTTGATTTTAAGTTGCACCATCCCATGTACAGTAAAAATGCAGCATTACTAAAAAAAAAATGTTAAAATATTTCTTACATCTCAGTGGTGCCTAGCTGAATTTTACATCACAAGACTTACAGCGAGCTACTGGGAAAACTGACAATCCCAAATCTTTAGGGATGATGCTCCTGCACTATAGTGATTGGGTTTACTTACTGTATACTTTGCACTGATCTAAGCAGTGGTGGAACACTTGATATTATTAGTAAGAAAGACAGCAGTGACTGGAGGATATAAAAATTGTTTTATTGGGCAATAAATTATTTAAATAGAGATAACAGGTAGGCTAATTGAAACAGTTAAGTTTTGACAGACTGTTATGCATGTTAAAGTAGGAAATACGTCTAATTGACCGAGGAAGAGTCTTCCAGGCAATATGGAATAAAGTAAGGAGGATCAATGTCAAGAGAATAATAGGTCATTTTAAAAGGTAGATTTTGACAACATGGTAATTGTAAGTTGACTTGAGTAAGTTTAATTGGAAGTATTACCTCTAATGATAAAGAGGTTTTGAAACAATGCATACTGCCTGAGAGAAATCTTGAAGCTGCTAATGGGAAGAGTTTATGAGTTAGGAGGATGTTAGCATGTCCACAGAGAAGTAAAAATTTTGGGCAGCATGGGATATATTTGGGTATAATAACAAATGTAATAAACCAAAATAATTTCAAATAATTATCAAACATCATCTTAGGTTTAAACCTATAAGATTGTGGCATAAAACAAAAAACATATCACTGTAACGTTAATTTATTAATCATTTATGGTTAACATAATAAAACAGTATTTTTATAGTTTTGGATAGTGTGAGGAAGAGTTAAAACCCCTGTCAGGTTTGTTTTGCTAAGCACAAGACTGGATTCAGATTTTCTAAGGATCACTGACAAACAATCAAAATTGATTCAGGACACACTGGCTCCAGTTTGGCAGCATCCCACAAAAATTAGCTCCTCCTAGGAACAAGGGAAGGACCGAGAGTTGAGAATCCACATACAGGTGCATCTCATAAAATTAAAATATCATCAAACAGTTAATTTGTTTCAGTAATTCAATTCAAAAATTGAAACTCATATATTTTATATAGATGTGTTACTCACAAAGTGATATATTTTAAGCATTTCTTTCTTTTAATTTTGATGATTTTTGCTTACTGTCACACCCACCTGGGGTCTTGCAGTGGAGAGAGAACCCAGTGCTGTATCTTGGCCTAGGCCAACAAGGCCCAGGCCTAGGGCGGCACTTTGCAGGGGGGCAGCAAAAAAGCTGCATCCCGCACAAAAAAAAAAATCCAGCCTCCTCCTGGCTCCTGCACGAAAAGTGTCCCTGCCAGCTTGCGCTACACTTTTAGTATAGTGCTAGTCTTATGGGACGAATTGGGCCGGAGGACAGGGTCCAGGAGGCAAATCAGTCTGGCACCCCAATAAAGCAGTCACACTGCTACCTGCCATTTTGATAATACCGGCCGGTCAGGACTTTCGGACAGACCGCGGACCGCTGACCACACTTAATACAACTGGCCATGAAGGCCGCCAATGCTGATAAGTGTGGCACTGCAGCCCAATGCTCCTCCTACCCTCCTCTGCCCCCAGGTATGGCAGGCATCATGTCAATAAAATAATTTCATTTCTTTAAACATCCTTGAAGAGTATATTGATGAGGTGACACTGATAAGCTGCACTGATGGGCGCAGATATGCTGTTCTGATGGCCACTGATGAGGCAGCAATGGTGGGTACTGATAAACTGCACTGATGGGCACTAATGAGGCTGCACTGATAAGGCAGCACTGATATCCTGCACTGATGGGCACTGATGAGGCTGAACTTATGGGAACTGATGAGGCTGCACTGATGGGTACTGATAGACTGTGGTTGAGGTCTGTGGTTTACAGATGACAGGGCGGGTCTTAAACAGAAAGGGGTGTGGCCTTTACAGGAAGGGATGGGTCATATTTAAATTGGGGGGTGTACAAGTTTAGTCAGGCCTAGGGCAGCACAAAACCTAAATACACCATTGGCTGAGGCCTTTAATGAAGAGGAGGAAGTAAAGTCGACAACTCTGGAGTCAAGTCTGGCAGGCAATCAAGGAGTAACAACCTGAGGAAGAAAGTATCAGGAACCAGGAACACAGGCAAAGTAACAGCAGACACACAGGAGCAAGGAAAATAACCCAGCACTGACTGCAAGGTGTGCTTGGTTTATATAGGGAGCCAGGATCACATGACCCGCCACCTCCCACCAGTAGGTGGGGCAGTAACAGTTGTTTGGTGCAAAGCACCCGTGACCTGCGCTCAGAGTGGTGTAGACTTCTAGTCTACCTTATTAGGGTCTTTCGACTATTTCTGTAGCTGTGGACACGACAACCCAGGAAAAATGCTACGGCCTTGCTGCCCCTTACACGACCAGGGAAGTCTGGAGACACTGTAACAACAAACAAACACAAGTGCGCACCGGCCTAGTGCAGTATCATTTAGATGGTTTATTTAAAAATAAGGATTAAAAATACTCACAAAAGAGTTCTTGTTAAAAGCATGTCACAAAAGGAACGCAGTTCTCAGTAAAAGTATCCGAGGGCGAGTTGTCCCTTGAATTCTTGAAGGCTAATGCGTTTCGAGGCCTAGCCTCTTCCTCAGAGCCTACGATGTTTGTGAGTATTTTTAATCCTTATTTTTAAATAAACCATCTAAATGATAATGCACTAGGCCGGTGCGCCCTTGTGTTTGTTTGTTGTTACAGTAGGTGGGGCAGACAGGAGCTATAAAGGGAGGTCAGAGACCCAGCGCCATCTTGATTTGCTTCATAGACCCTGACCTTTTCCAGATCTGCAACTCTCCTCTCTCCCTCTGTGCAAGACGCTGGAACTGCATGGAGGCTGCCATCTTGCCACGACAGTGTGCCCGCTGCGGTCCTCAGAGGCGAGGGGAGGAGAAGGAACCACCGCAGACCCGGAGGAGGGGTCTCTGAGGACGGCAAGCACCGAGACTCTGTTGCGAGAACACGCCCAGACGCAGGAGAGTATGCGGCAGTGCCGTAACACTTACAGCTAGTGAAACCCTAAAATTCAGTATCTCTGAAAATTAGAATATTATATAAGATCAATAAAAAAAAGGATTTTTAATACAGAAATGTGGGCTTACTTGAAGAAAAAAAATTATGAAAAATAGATGACAAAGCCACTAAGTAGTGGATGTGTATGGATTATTTTTGGAGAATAAGAATTTGTCTGTTTACTATTAGAGTAAATACAGCTGGCATTTCAGGCACGCACTCTTGAATAACCTGTGCTGTAAAACTCTGTTTAGTACGTGTATGTATTTGCAGTCAGCAGCATGTGGCAGGGTTGTGTTGGGTCAAATTATATTTTGTTGCAATTGTAATTGCAGTTCATTTTTTTTTTACTACGGTTGCCTTTTGCATAGTATTGCCTTTTTTCATACAACAGAAATAAAACATTTTAAATGACATATCACATGTTGGTAATATCTCTATGACATTTTAATGGGGCCGCTGTGGGAATGAAATCTCTGTAGCTGATCTATTTTAAAGGTTAATCACAGCAGCCGAGCAAGTATGCTCTAAAGTAACACAAAACCATTGCATTATGCAGTTATGATGTTACTATGTGTTAGATAAATAGTAATACTTGTTATCCTATTGTCAATGAGCTTATCAAATGTACATGTCAAAAACATTTCTGCTTTCCTAGACATATGAAAGTAGCGAATTAGGGGCTGGTTTACTAAAGGCAAATAGACTGTGCACTTTGCAAGTGCAGTTGCTCCAGAGCTCAGTAAATGGGGTAAAGCTTCACTTTGCAAAGAAATACTCAATCACATGCAAGGAAAATTAAAAAAATAAAAAAACACCCTTTTTTACTTGCCCATGATTGGATGATGGAATTCATCAGGGCTTCTGTTCATTTACTAAGCAGAGTGCAATTGAACGTTGCAAAATGCACAATCTATTTGCCTTTAGTAAATCAACCACATAATCATTAATACATTTGCAAATTAATACATTTGCACAATCTTTACCAGTTTTGACGGCGTTAATTCACTTGGAAATGTAACACCAGTAAAACATGTCTACAAATATTCAAGACTCTGGAAACCTGTCCTACTTCCCAGATCACTGATGCTCACCTCTCCGATGATCCCTTATGTCTCTACCATAGCCAGCACTATATTACCCTGAATCAGATGGTGTTGGAGTCTAAACTAAATGGTAATGTCACATTCTCAGCCAACAATAGCAATTGTTGATATCCTACGTTTTTTTTGTTCTGTGGCCCAGCAGAGATGGGCAATGCACCATCAGTCCCTTACTCTTTTCTACTGTGGTCCTCCTGCTGGCAACTCCACCCGTGGAAGCCCATAAAGATATTGGGAAGCTGTATCCGTCCATCCATCCATCCCTCTGGATTTCTCATCTAGTGTGGCCGTTTGTTTGGATTCCCTGGTTCCACAGCATATGCTCAGTTTTCTCTCCTATGTGGTAAGGGTCCATTCACATCACTGGGTGTCACTTCAATTCACAGTTGTTGCACTATATTATGCTTTATTGGATTTTTGTTTTGGTAAGAGGTCAATTCACCCATCGCTTTACAAGAATTTGTTCAGCACGTATTTATTTGGGAACACCCCTCTCCCAGATGGAATAGATTACTCTACGATTTATTTATTTATGGACAATTTTCTTGGTTTATTATTCAGTAATTAGCGCACTATTGTAATTTTCAGTTACATATATTTTTACACAGCAGAGATGTAAGCCTTGGAAAACAGTATATAGTGTAATAAGAAGCAGAAAAACTGAGCATTTCTTAGTTGTTTAAAGTCAGCCATAGATGGTTCGAATCCCTGGTCCCTGCTGAACCGGCAGAGATTTAAACCATCTTGAGCAGGCGGATTGTACCCAAATCCATCCATTGACTGACTTTGGTACAATTAGCATGTCAGATTTTTACATTTTAAGCCACTAGCAATAATCACTGTGTTCTTCCGGCGGGGAAGGCTCCTTGCAAACACCCCACACTCTGCTAGGAGAGCACTTTAGCTCAGTGGGAGGGATTCTCTCATTAACAATGGCTGTGTTGATGGGGGAACTAAGCATTTTTTTTTCCTTCAACCCATGGTTGCGAGAAAGAAAATTGCATCACCTATGGCCAGCCTAAGACTCGCTATATATGGTTGAAATCTCTGTCAGTTGATTAGAAGCTGGCCGAGATCCGAACTGTTAATGGCACGCTGAATGTACCAAGTTGATCGATCAATCAACTTGGGTACAATGAGCCTGCCAGATTCTCTTGCGATTATCGCTAGTGGTAAGCACTGCCTTCTTCTGGTATGGAAAGCTTCCCCCATTCAACCCCCCCCCCCTCCCAATTGCTGATTCCCCTGTCAGCACTGTCTGTGTTGATGGAGGAATGGTTGCAGGAAAGAAATTTGCACTTTTATTTATATCTTGCCTAATGGTCAGGAATTATAAAACACACAGCTAAAATGGAAAGAAGGTTGATGTTGAGTATACATAGGAATTTGTACAGTGCACTTATCAAACAATACCAGATGCCAGATGCAAAGGAAATAACACTGTGTAGTGTCCATGCAGACATAAAAAAACAAATACTTAAAATTACACCCATCATGCAGAACAACAGAAGTGGTACTATTTAGTGTTCATACACAAATAAATACAGATACTGAGCATTACAGAGCAAGAAAAATCTACTGTTTACCATTCATACAAAAAAAACACAGTTACGGCTTGCCTATGCTAGTGGCAGCCCTTGCCAGCCCACTGATAAGCAATCCATGCCAGATTTATATTCAGAGAGTGGTTAACAGGTGATATGTTACATCCCAATCACTTATTATAAACAGGCAAAAAATTTTGGGGGAGCATACCCATGTATTTCTAAAGCTGCTGCAGCTATGAACCAAAAGACATGTATATTAAAAAAGAATAGCGCGCAAATGCAAAAGAAATAACTACCAAATCTGAAGACAATCCATAAATAAAAATGGGGGTTTGGTCCCACCATATGGCCATATCGTGCTCAAGCCCACTACTGCGTCAAAGTACCCCATTATCAGTGGGTCCTACACTATCCATGAAAAAGAGATGAATCCAGCCTAACCCTTGGAGATAATACTCCTTGCTGGGAAGGATGTGCAAATGCACTACAGGGGACTCCTACTATATCCACTAGATGGTGGACACTGATTGAGTACAGGTGTGTGTGGGGGGTGGGGAGGGTTGCTCAACCTCGATAGTCTGGTCAGACCGAATACATAATAAACAGGCAAAAAATTTTGGGGGAGCATACCCATGTATTTCTAAAGCTGCTGCAGCTATGAACCAAAAGACATGTATATTAAAAAAGAATAGCGCGCAAATGCAAAAGAAATAACTACCAAATCTGAAGACAATCCATAAATAAAAATGGGGGTTTGGTCCCACCATATGGCCATATCGTGCTCAAGCCCACTACTGCGTCAAAGTACCCCATTATCAGTGGGTCCTACACTATCCATGAAAAAGAGATGAATCCAGCCTAACCCTTGGAGATAATACTCCTTGCTGGGAAGGATGTGCAAATGCACTACAGGGGACTCCTACTATATCCACTAGATGGTGGACACTGATTGAGTACAGGTGTGTGTGGGGGGTGGGGAGGGTTGCTCAACCTCAATAGTCTGGTCAGACCGAATACATAATAAACAGGCAAAAAATTTTGGGGGAGCATACCCATGTATTTCTAAAGCTGCTGCAGCTATGAACCAAAAGACATGTATATTAAAAAAGAATAGCGCGCAAATGCAAAAGAAATAACTACCAAATCTGAAGACAATCCATAAATAAAAATGGGGGTTTGGTCCCACCATATGGCCATATCGTGCTCAAGCCCACTACTGCGTCAAAGTACCCCATTATCAGTGGGTCCTACACTATCCATGAAAAAGAGATGAATCCAGCCTAACCCTTGGAGATAATACTCCTTGCTGGGAAGGATGTGCAAATGCACTACAGGGGACTCCTACTATATCCACTAGATGGTGGACACTGATTGAGTACAGGTGTGTGTGGGGGGTGGGGAGGGTTGCTCAACCTCGATAGTCTGGTCAGACCGAATACATAATAAACAGGCAAAAAATTTTGGGGGAGCATACCCATGTATTTCTAAAGCTGCTGCAGCTATGAACCAAAAGACATGTATATTAAAAAAGAATAGCGCGCAAATGCAAAAGAAATAACTACCAAATCTGAAGACAATCCATAAATAAAAATGGGGGTTTGGTCCCACCATATGGCCATATCGTGCTCAAGCCCACTACTGCGTCAAAGTACCCCATTATCAGTGGGTCCTACACTATCCATGAAAAAGAGATGAATCCAGCCTAACCCTTGGAGATAATACTCCTTGCTGGGAAGGATGTGCAAATGCACTACAGGGGACTCCTACTATATCCACTAGATGGTGGACACTGATTGAGTACAGGTGTGTGTGGGGGGTGGGGAGGGTTGCTCAACCTCGATAGTCTGGTCAGACCGAATACATAATAAACAGGCAAAAAATTTTGGGGGAGCATACCCATGTATTTCTAAAGCTGCTGCAGCTATGAACCAAAAGACATGTATATTAAAAAAAGAATAGCGCGCAAATGCAAAAGAAATAACTACCAAATCTGAAGACAATCCATAAATAAAAATGGGGGTTTGGTCCCACCATATGGCCATATCGTGCTCAAGCCCACTACTGCGTCAAAGTACCCCATTATCAGTGGGTCCTACACTATCCATGAAAAAGAGATGAATCCAGCCTAACCCTTGGAGATAATACTCCTTGCTGGGAAGGATGTGCAAATGCACTACAGGGGACTCCTACTATATCCACTAGATGGTGGACACTGATTGAGTACAGGTGTGTGTGGGGGGTGGGGAGGGTTGCTCAACCTCGATAGTCTGGTCAGACCGAATACATAATAAACAGGCAAAAAATTTTGGGGGAGCATACCCATGTATTTCTAAAGCTGCTGCAGCTATGAACCAAAAGACATGTATATTAAAAAAGAATAGCGCGCAAATGCAAAAGAAATAACTACCAAATCTGAAGACAATCCATAAATAAAAATGGGGGTTTGGTCCCACCATATGGCCATATCGTGCTCAAGCCCACTACTGCGTCAAAGTACCCCATTATCAGTGGGTCCTACACTATCCATGAAAAAGAGATGAATCCAGCCTAACCCTTGGAGATAATACTCCTTGCTGGGAAGGATGTGCAAATGCACTACAGGGGACTCCTACTATATCCACTAGATGGTGGACACTGATTGAGTACAGGTGTGTGTGGGGGGTGGGGAGGGTTGCTCAACCTCGATAGTCTGGTCAGACCGAATACATAATAAACAGGCAAAAAATTTTGGGGGAGCATACCCATGTATTTCTAAAGCTGCTGCAGCTATGAACCAAAAGACATGTATATTAAAAAAGAATAGCGCGCAAATGCAAAAGAAATAACTACCAAATCTGAAGACAATCCACAAATAAAAATGGGGGTTTGGTCCCACCATATGGCCATATCGTGCTCAAGCCCACTACTGCGTCAAAGTACCCCATTATCAGTGGGTCCTACACTATCCATGAAAAAGAGATGAATCTAGCCTAACCCTTGGAGATAATACTCCTTGCTGGGAAGGATGTGCAAATGCACTACAGGGGACTCCTACTATATCCACTAGATGGTGGACACTGATTGAGTACAGGTGTGTGTGGGGGGGTGGGGAGGGTTGCTCAACCTCGATAGTCTGGTCAGACCGAATACATAATAAACAGGCAAAAAATTTTGGGGGAGCATACCCATGTATTTCTAAAGCTGCTGCAGCTATGAACCAAAAGACTTGTATATTAAAAAAGAATAGCGCGCAAATGCAAAAGAAATAACTACCAAATCTGAAGACAATCCATAAATAAAAATGGGGGTTTGGTCCCACCATATGGCCATATCGTGCTCAAGCCCACTACTGCGTCAAAGTACCCCATTATCAGTGGGTCCTACACTATCCATGAAAAAGAGATGAATCCAGCCTAACCCTTGGAGATAATACTCCTTGCTGGGAAGGATGTGCAAATGCACTACAGGGGACTCCTACTATATCCACTAGATGGTGGACACTGATTGAGTACAGGTGTGTGTGGGGGGTGGGGAGGGTTGCTCAACCTCGATAGTCTGGTCAGACCGAATACATAATAAACAGGCAAAAAATTTTGGGGGAGCATACCCATGTATTTCTAAAGCTGCTGCAGCTATGAACCAAAAGACATGTATATTAAAAAAGAATAGCGCGCAAATGCAAAAGAAATAACTACCAAATCTGAAGACAATCCATAAATAAAAATGGGGGTTTGGTCCCACCATATGGCCATATCATGCTCAAGCCCACTACTGCGTCAAAGTACCCCATTATCAGTGGGTCCTACACTATCCATGAAAAAGAGATGAATCCAGCCTAACCCTTGGAGATAATACTCCTTGCTGGGAAGGATGTGCAAATGCACTACAGGGGACTCCTACTATATCCACTAGATGGTGGACACTGATTGAGTACAGGTGTGTGTGGGGGGTGGGGAGGGTTGCTCAACCTCGATAGTCTGGTCAGACCGAATACATAATAAACAGGCAAAAAATTTTGGGGGAGCATACCCATGTATTTCTAAAGCTGCTGCAGCTATGAACCAAAAGACATGTATATTAAAAAAGAATAGCGCGCAAATGCAAAAGAAATAACTACCAAATCTGAAGACAATCCATAAATAAAAATGGGGGTTTGGTCCCACCATATGGCCATATCGTGCTCAAGCCCACTACTGCGTCAAAGTACCCCATTATCAGTGGGTCCTACACTATCCATGAAAAAGAGATGAATCTAGCCTAACCCTTGGAGATAATACTCCTTGCTGGGAAGGATGTGCAAATGCACTACAGGGGACTCCTACTATATCCACTAGATGGTGGACACTGATTGAGTACAGGTGTGTGTGGGGGGGTGGGGAGGGTTGCTCAACCTCGATAGTCTGGTCAGACCGAATACATAATAAACAGGCAAAAAATTTTGGGGGAGCATACCCATGTATTTCTAAAGCTGCTGCAGCTATGAACCAAAAGACTTGTATATTAAAAAAGAATAGCGCGCAAATGCAAAAGAAATAACTACCAAATCTGAAGACAATCCATAAATAAAAATGGGGGTTTGGTCCCACCATATGGCCATATCGTGCTCAAGCCCACTACTGCGTCAAAGTACCCCATTATCAGTGGGTCCTACACTATCCATGAAAAAGAGATGAATCCAGCCTAACCCTTGGAGATAATACTCCTTGCTGGGAAGGATGTGCAAATGCACTACAGGGGACTCCTACTATATCCACTAGATGGTGGACACTGATTGAGTACAGGTGTGTGTGGGGGGTGGGGAGGGTTGCTCAACCTCGATAGTCTGGTCAGACCGAATACATAATAAACAGGCAAAAAATTTTGGGGGAGCATACCCATGTATTTCTAAAGCTGCTGCAGCTATGAACCAAAAGACATGTATATTAAAAAAGAATAGCGCGCAAATGCAAAAGAAATAACTACCAAATCTGAAGACAATCCATAAATAAAAATGGGGGTTTGGTCCCACCATATGGCCATATCATGCTCAAGCCCACTACTGCGTCAAAGTACCCCATTATCAGTGGGTCCTACACTATCCATGAAAAAGAGATGAATCCAGCCTAACCCTTGGAGATAATACTCCTTGCTGGGAAGGATGTGCAAATGCACTACAGGGGACTCCTACTATATCCACTAGATGGTGGACACTGATTGAGTACAGGTGTGTGTGGGGGGTGGGGAGGGTTGCTCAACCTCGATAGTCTGGTCAGACCGAATACATAATAAACAGGCAAAAAATTTTGGGGGAGCATACCCATGTATTTCTAAAGCTGCTGCAGCTATGAACCAAAAGACATGTATATTAAAAAAGAATAGCGCGCAAATGCAAAAGAAATAACTACCAAATCTGAAGACAATCCATAAATAAAAATGGGGGTTTGGTCCCACCATATGGCCATATCGTGCTCAAGCCCACTACTGCGTCAAAGTACCCCATTATCAGTGGGTCCTACACTATCCATGAAAAAGAGATGAATCCAGCCTAACCCTTGGAGATAATACTCCTTGCTGGGAAGGATGTGCAAATGCACTACAGGGGACTCCTACTATATCCACTAGATGGTGGACACTGATTGAGTACAGGTGTGTGTGGGGGGTGGGGAGGGTTGCTCAACCTCAATAGTCTGGTCAGACCGAATACATAATAAACAGGCAAAAAATTTTGGGGGAGCATACCCATGTATTTCTAAAGCTGCTGCAGCTATGAACCAAAAGACATGTATATTAAAAAAGAATAGCGCGCAAATGCAAAAGAAATAACTACCAAATCTGAAGACAATCCATAAATAAAAATGGGGGTTTGGTCCCACCATATGGCCATATCGTGCTCAAGCCCACTACTGCGTCAAAGTACCCCATTATCAGTGGGTCCTACACTATCCATGAAAAAGATGAATCCAGCCTAACCCTTGGAGATAATACTCCTTGCTGGGAAGGATGTGCAAATGCACTACAGGGGACTCCTACTATATCCACTAGATGGTGGACACTGATTGAGTACAGGTGTGTGTGGGGGGTGGGGAGGGTTGCTCAACCTCGATAGTCTGGTCAGACCGAATACATAATAAACAGGCAAAAAATTTTGGGGGAGCATACCCATGTATTTCTAAAGCTGCTGCAGCTATGAACCAAAAGACATGTATATTAAAAAAGAATAGCGCGCAAATGCAAAAGAAATAACTACCAAATCTGAAGACAATCCATAAATAAAAATGGGGGTTTGGTCCCACCATATGGCCATATCGTGCTCAAGCCCACTACTGCGTCAAAGTACCCCATTATCAGTGGGTCCTACACTATCCATGAAAAAGAGATGAATCCAGCCTAACCCTTGGAGATAATACTCCTTGCTGGGAAGGATGTGCAAATGCACTACAGGGGACTCCTACTATATCCACTAGATGGTGGACACTGATTGAGTACAGGTGTGTGTGGGGGGTGGGGAGGGTTGCTCAACCTCGATAGTCTGGTCAGACCGAATACATAATAAACAGGCAAAAAATTTTGGGGGAGCATACCCATGTATTTCTAAAGCTGCTGCAGCTATGAACCAAAAGACATGTATATTAAAAAAGAATAGCGCGCAAATGCAAAAGAAATAACTACCAAATCTGAAGACAATCCATAAATAAAAATGGGGGTTTGGTCCCACCATATGGCCATATCGTGCTCAAGCCCACTACTGCGTCAAAGTACCCCATTATCAGTGGGTCCTACACTATCCATGAAAAAGAGATGAATCCAGCCTAACCCTTGGAGATAATACTCCTTGCTGGGAAGGATGTGCAAATGCACTACAGGGGACTCCTACTATATCCACTAGATGGTGGACACTGATTGAGTACAGGTGTGTGTGGGGGGTGGGGAGGGTTGCTCAACCTCGATAGTCTGGTCAGACCGAATACATAATAAACAGGCAAAAAATTTTGGGGGAGCATACCCATGTATTTCTAAAGCTGCTGCAGCTATGAACCAAAAGACATGTATATTAAAAAAAGAATAGCGCGCAAATGCAAAAGAAATAACTACCAAATCTGAAGACAATCCATAAATAAAAATGGGGGTTTGGTCCCACCATATGGCCATATCGTGCTCAAGCCCACTACTGCGTCAAAGTACCCCATTATCAGTGGGTCCTACACTATCCATGAAAAAGAGATGAATCCAGCCTAACCCTTGGAGATAATACTCCTTGCTGGGAAGGATGTGCAAATGCACTACAGGGGACTCCTACTATATCCACTAGATGGTGGACACTGATTGAGTACAGGTGTGTGTGGGGGGTGGGGAGGGTTGCTCAACCTCGATAGTCTGGTCAGACCGAATACATAATAAACAGGCAAAAAATTTTGGGGGAGCATACCCATGTATTTCTAAAGCTGCTGCAGCTATGAACCAAAAGACATGTATATTAAAAAAGAATAGCGCGCAAATGCAAAAGAAATAACTACCAAATCTGAAGACAATCCATAAATAAAAATGGGGGTTTGGTCCCACCATATGGCCATATCGTGCTCAAGCCCACTACTGCGTCAAAGTACCCCATTATCAGTGGGTCCTACACTATCCATGAAAAAGAGATGAATCCAGCCTAACCCTTGGAGATAATACTCCTTGCTGGGAAGGATGTGCAAATGCACTACAGGGGACTCCTACTATATCCACTAGATGGTGGACACTGATTGAGTACAGGTGTGTGTGGGGGGTGGGGAGGGTTGCTCAACCTCGATAGTCTGGTCAGACCGAATACATAATAAACATGTCTTTTGGTTCATAGCTGCAGCAGCTTTAGAAATACATGGGTATGCTCCCCCAATATTTTTTGCCTGTTTATTATGTATTCGGTCTGACCAGACTATCGAGGTTGAGCAACCCTCCCCACCCCCCACACACACCTGTACTCAATCAGTGTCCACCATCTAGTGGATATAGTAGGAGTCCCCTGTAGTGCATTTGCACATCCTTCCCAGCAAGGAGTATTATCTCCAAGGGTTAGGCTGGATTCATCTCTTTTTCATGGATAGTGTAGGACCCACTGATAATGGGATACTTTGACGCAGTAGTGGGCTTGAGCACGATATGGCCATATGGTGGGACCAAACCCCCATTTTTATTTATGGATTGTCTTCAGATTTGGTAGTTATTTCTTTTGCATTTGCGCGCTATTCTTTTTTAATATACATGTCTTTTGGTTCATAGCTGCAGCAGCTTTAGAAATACATGGGTATGCTCCCCCAAAATTTTTTGCCTGTTTATTATGTATTCGGTCTGACCAGACTATCGAGGTTGAGCAACCCTCCCCACCCCCCACACACACCTGTACTCAATCAGTGTCCACCATCTAGTGGATATAGTAGGAGTCCCCTGTAGTGCATTTGCACATCCTTCCCAGCAAGGAGTATTATCTCCAAGGGTTAGGCTGGATTCATCTCTTTTTCATGGATAGTGTAGGACCCACTGATAATGGGGTACTTTGACGCAGTAGTGGGCTTGAGCACGATATGGCCATATGGTGGGACCAAACCCCCATTTTTATTTATGGATTGTCTTCAGATTTGGTAGTTATTTCTTTTGCATTTGCGCGCTATTCTTTTTTAATATACATGTCTTTTGGTTCATAGCTGCAGCAGCTTTAGAAATACATGGGTATGCTCCCCCAAAATTTTTTGCCTGTTTATTATGTATTCGGTCTGACCAGACTATCGAGGTTGAGCAACCCTCCCCACCCCCCACACACACCTGTACTCAATCAGTGTCCACCATCTAGTGGATATAGTAGGAGTCCCCTGTAGTGCATTTGCACATCCTTCCCAGCAAGGAGTATTATCTCCAAGGGTTAGGCTGGATTCATCTCTTTTTCATGGATAGTGTAGGACCCACTGATAATGGGGTACTTTGACGCAGTAGTGGGCTTGAGCATGATATGGCCATATGGTGGGACCAAACCCCCATTTTTATTTATGGATTGTCTTCAGATTTGGTAGTTATTTCTTTTGCATTTGCGCGCTATTCTTTTTTAATATACATGTCTTTTGGTTCATAGCTGCAGCAGCTTTAGAAATACATGGGTATGCTCCCCCAAAATTTTTTGCCTGTTTATTATGTATTCGGTCTGACCAGACTATCGAGGTTGAGCAACCCTCCCCACCCCCCACACACACCTGTACTCAATCAGTGTCCACCATCTAGTGGATATAGTAGGAGTCCCCTGTAGTGCATTTGCACATCCTTCCCAGCAAGGAGTATTATCTCCAAGGGTTAGGCTGGATTCATCTCTTTTTCATGGATAGTGTAGGACCCACTGATAATGGGGTACTTTGACGCAGTAGTGGGCTTGAGCACGATATGGCCATATGGTGGGACCAAACCCCCATTTTTATTTATGGATTGTCTTCAGATTTGGTAGTTATTTCTTTTGCATTTGCGCGCTATTCTTTTTTAATAATCACTTATTATAGCATTACAAAGCCCACCCCACTGTGCTGCATATTGACCATGGTTGCGCAAAGATTATGGCGCAGCCCCCTTCACTTGAATGGGTCATATTTGGTGGCAGTGCCTTTCACCAAACAAGGCAGAAGGTATACATTTTGCTTTGGCTGTGGCATGTATATATCCCCCTCCAACCAATGTTTTAGGTTAAGGTTGGTTCTGATGGAAAATAACATCAAGGCTTAACTGCCTATTTTTACCATCCATCCCACCTTCCCCCTGGCTGTAGGTGTGTATAACCCCTTACTGAATATTACACATAGCATACAGAATAAGATAATTACTATTATGCACTCTCTTTTTATATAAAATAGGAGCAGATAACGCAAAGTACACCCAGTTTACAGAGGTTATGAAGTGGTACTGAATCACATTTCAAAAAGAACTAAAAACAGTGAATTAGTACTATGCAATGTCAATATGTAATTATCAATTATCAACATTATTTAAACCAAATTTGCCCATCTCCACAAATCATGTTAAATTAAAAATGCTGTTAGTTTCAAACAACCATACTTCTGAAATTAAAATTTAAGGAGCACAGCTGGATGAAGCAAACACATGGGGAACTCAATATTCATGCAGAAGTGAAAATCTGATTGCAGATGTGAGTTGTTATATATTCCAGAGCTGCAGTGTTACTTAACACATTAAATGAGAAAAATTCAAATGCATAATTGAGATACTTAACTGCTTGGAGGGTATTTTGCCTCTTAGTTCTTTAAAGTGGACCTTTCAGTAACTGTACAAGTCTGCCTGACTACATTCTTAACATCTCACACTACTGTATATACCAATTATATTTTAAACACACACACACACACACATACATATATATATATGTACATACATACATACATACATACATACATTTTAATCAGGAATTCTTAATTAAAATGTTTTTATTTACACATACATCCCCCAAACAACATGTATCACAGTCTCTAACACATTTATATTTACATCTAACCAGGGTTTACATATCTTTTCATATTTATTTGAGCATCCCTGTTTATTATATACAAACATTTCCTTCCATTTTGAGTCGGAGCAGTTGACACTAACCACTTCTGCACAATCAGTTTTTATGCTTGAAAGAAGCCCCTAAGCACTGCTATCCCTTTGTTACCTGATGCTCGATTCCCTTATATATGACCCAGTACACATAGCTTTGGATCTAGATTTAGAGATGTTCCAAAAGCCACATGTATATGACCAAGACTCTTCTTCCATGACCTATGTAACATCATAAAAACATGTGTATAAGGTCCCTCTTTGGGTCCCTACATCGTGGACATTTAGTATCAGACCTCTGTCCAAAAAGGAACACCTTCTGAGGAGTACGATACGCCCTATGCAAAAACAATAGATGTAAAATTGTCCATGAAGGGGACAAAGACACGATACGCCCTAGATCTTCCTTTCACCTCCTCCTTCTAGGGAGATCTTTAATCCCTTCTATTGCAGACTTACATATGATTAACATAGAAATCAGAAATCAATCCTTTTGAAGAGCTTGCACTAACTACTTTACAGAGAAGAGGTGTCTCATTCCAGTCTAGTGTCTATTTTTTAAACTTCACGCCCAGAGCATGTCTGACATGCAAGTACCTATAAAAGGATTGATTTGGGGACATCATACTCTTCCCTTACTTCTTTTACTGACTTTAAAGTAATATACTCATTTATAGTATTTGAGCAAGGTGATTTGTACCAGTTTTCCTATTCCTTACATTTTCTCTATGCTATGAAGTTCCAGCAAGAGTTTGTTGTCCCAAAGAGGGGAATATTCTGTGAATCCTTGATAACCCAATAAAGCTACTTTTCATACTTTTACTATCAGTAAAAGCATGCAGCAAGAATCTGCTTCCATGGCCTCTGCTATTGTGTTATGGCAGGTGCACGATAACGTTATACTTTTTCTTGAGTCCTCCTCCATAGACTAATTACATACCCATAAATGTTGTAGCTGTGCCTCCAAAAAGTAGCCCCATGGGTGTGGCAACCCTAGCCCCCCCCCCTCTCATCCTTTGGTATTTGCAATTCACGCAAAAGTTATTGTGACTGGATCTTTCTTCCAGATTAAGTCTCTAAAGATGGTATATATTTTCTAAAACCCCTGTTTCGGTATCCAAACTAGAGAGCTATATAATGCGTACAAGAGTCGAGGTATCCATATCATCTTAATTATGAAGAGCGTCTGCAAATCGCTTGATTTATTCTCCCTGGAGAAGAGACGTCTGAGAGGGAACATGATAGCAATTTATAAATATCTCAATGCTGATCTCGACATAAAAAAAAAGCTATTCAGTCGTAGAAAGTGCATGAGGACTCGAGGGCATACATTGCGATTAGAGGAGAAGTGTTTTAACCTCAGGCAACGTGGGGGGTTCTTTACTGTTAGGGCTACAAGATTGTGGAATTCTCTACCACAAGAGGTGGTTTCTGCAGGAAGTATGGTGGCTTTCAAAAGACTCTTAGACGTACATCTCAAGGATCAGAACATTCAGGGGTATGTGAGATGATTACGGCCACACACACCTACACAGGTTGAACTGGATGGACTATTGTCTTTATTCAACCTCTACTACTATGTAACTATGTAAAATTGCAACCTCCTGCTACTGACAGGGAAAGTCAACACCAAATCCTACCTTTCTACCTACAGATTATTACCAATTGAGCTATATCATTAGTTGAATTATTGTCTAGGATCTCTTGTTACATACAGTATATCTCCATATATTTAATTTCATTCTCTACTTCTATTTGAGATTAACAAGGGGGCAGAGAATCTTCAAAGGGATCTACTGGCAAAAGTACAGATTTCTCCCAGTTTATTGTCAAACCAGAGGATCGCCTAAAATCCATAATTATGTTCATCACCACCATCAGTAAAGACTGTGTATCTTCTAAATTCTAAAAATAGTACATTGTCTGCGTACAACACAATTTTTTATTTTCCAGATGGAACCTGGAAACGTTGCACATCTGGGGAGAACCTAAGGGCAATAGCCTGTGGTTCCATTGTCAGGGCAAATAGAAGGGTAGATAAAGGGCACTCCTATCTCATCCCCAATGCCAGTGGAAACTTTTCAGAACACTCATTATTTAAACCATTTGTTACCTCCAACACTTCATATTCCTGATATGTGCCCGCTGTACCATGTACTTGTATGAGAAGGTATCCTTTGTATTGCTTCCTTTATGTGAAATCCCCGGTGTTACTGCCAGTCCTTTTGCTTTCCTATAAAAAACTGACCACATTTAGCAGGAGAGCACACCATGGTCAATTTTACTAGCTATGCTGGGAACTCAGTGTACTCTCCTCCAATGTTTAGACTTTTCCTGAAATGCCACCGCTACACAGTCATTTACTGGGAAGCTCAGTGTATTGCTGCTTCTCCTGCCCCAAGCTCTTATGATGTTGAGAATCGAGGGAATGTGATCACTTATAGCAATGGGGGAAAAGGGTATTTATAATGTTTTTTTATACCTATACACAAATGTTTTGCCATTCATTTCTATTTTTTTTAACAGAATGGGTTGTTTTACAAGGTGATTGTTTACAATCACTATAATCTCACTTTTGCTTTAGGTGTCTTATATAGCAACCTTACCCAGTTGATAAAGGAATGGCCAAACTGAAATGCCACTAGGACCTGCCAGATGTAATGCCATTCAAAGCTATCAAAAGCCTTAGCCGTATCAAGGAATAAAATAGCCCCTGATCTCACATTAACCATTAGGATTTGTAAATTTAAATACACCCGCCTCATGTTCACAATGGACCTGTTGGGTAAAATAATCTTTAAAACACAGTTACTGAAATCCAGTCATGTCACTTTGCCTAGTCTGAGATGATGTCATCAATTTGCTGCTTGCAAGAAAATAAATCTCCTCAGTCTCCTGTCCCCCAGTGATCAACAGTATAAATTCTAGCAAGTCATAAAGTAAAAGGCTACAGAAGAGGCTGATCTGTCACCAGCCATGTGCTTGGTTTCTTTCCTTTATCCCCTACATCAATGCTCTGTCTTACAATGTTGTTGTGATTGGAGGAAGGAACTATAGCAGAAAGTGGAAGAAATTTGATACTCATGGAAGTGTCTGAATATGAATGATTTTACTAAGGCTGCAGAGTTCAAATGAAGCAAAGGTAGGAGACATGGGCCACTGGACAGGTATAATACCTATTATCTTTCAT
The DNA here is from genome assembly GCF_965119305.1 of Pelophylax lessonae. Classification (NCBI taxonomy): domain Eukaryota; kingdom Metazoa; phylum Chordata; class Amphibia; order Anura; family Ranidae; genus Pelophylax; species Pelophylax lessonae. The sequence goes on along the minus strand of NC_138769.1, from coordinate 82,102,749 downwards.
GGAGCTTGCTGTTATGATTTTCTGGGGAGACGGAGTAAATATAAATATATATTTAGTTTGCACGTACCTAAATACAAAAAAAGGTATCTGGTGCTGGGTCACTTTCAAAGGATGCATGCACTTTTGTTGCTGAATGAACCATACTCATTTTTTGTGCAAGTAAGTAACTCCAGCGCCTCCAACAAAAACGCCCACCATATCTTCAATGTATACTACTTATAATGTGACAAAAAAAATCAAAAGTGATTAAACTAAAACAAAAATCTGATGGCTGCTGCAAAATCTGACCTGTGTTCCTACAACAGTATGTATATATATATATATATATATATAAATGTGATAATAAGTTCTGCGCTACCTCTAATGCTAGTGCTATCTCTTAAAGAAATATATTCACATTTACAGTATATAAACACGCTTATGTTACTAGAAACAATAAAAAAGCAACACAAAGTAATATTCAGATATGCATTATGTGCAAACTGTCCATGTATTTCAAACTTAAAATTGAATGTTGACAGTTCATCAATAGCTTTTGTATAAATGCAAAATCTTCTGTATAAATATATTCCACTTGTAATCCTAGGTATCAACGCCATCATCCCATTCACTGCTGCGCTCACTAAACGCTCACCTTAACAATTTGACCTACAATACATGTAAGGTCAAACAAAGCATGTGTTTGTATACAGCAGGTGTCACTCTGCCATGTGCGTTGCCTCCTCTATGCTTGTAACAAGAGCTTGTGCTTCTCATGTCCACTAAGGTGCTCTTTTATCCCTGGGTGCTCTTTAGGATAATAGGGTACTGGTCCTTTAAGACGGTGTATGTCTAGATTTGATAGGCAGTTAGAAGCAGTCCTCTTTATTTTCTGAGCTCATATTTTTAAACACCTGGGAGCTTACATATACAGTAAATAGCTAACTCTGTCTTCTATAACATCTGTTGTTGGATATATCCACAATTGCTCTGTGATAGTGCGACAAAAGAAAAATAAACTAAGAATAACATTAAGAATAACATTTAAAATTAGAGTTGATGTTTTGTGGCAAATAAATCCTCAGTGACCCTTTTATTCTATACTGTAAAGATATCAAACAAGAGAAAACATTATGCAATATCAGGCAGAAGTTAAAAGATCCCCTATCAAAATAAGGCAAATAAACAATATACTGTAAGAGTCCATTCACACTAGTGCGACTTGTCAGGCGACTTGGTCGCCTGACAAGTCGCGGTCGGTCGCTCGCCATTGAATAGTACAGAAGCCGTTCCAATAGGAGCGACACAAGTCGCTCCGACTTAGAAAAAGGGTCCTGTACTACTTTGGGGCGACCTGGAGGCGACTTTCATTGACTTCAATTATATGAAGTCCCTGCAAGTCGCGCAGAGGTCGCGGTGCGCCAGTCTGAATGGGCCCTTAATAGCAAAATAGATCTGGGCCGTGAATTATTATGCATTCTCAAGAAGTAATGTATACACTATTAATATTGTAAAAGGATCCCACTTACTGTAAATCTCTAAAATGAAAAGTGCTTATAAATGTAGCACCTGCCAATGGCCCCTTTAAGCTGCCCGGCAAGATGTCTCCCCCAGCTGCAGATCATTTCTGTCTTCCTGATTAGAGACAGAGTGCAGAGAGAGAAAAGTTGGACTTTGAAGGAGTTTTACTGTCTGCTGAATTGGCCTAGAACAGTGATGGCGAACCTTGGCACCCCAGAGGTTTTGGAACTATTCCCATGATGCTCCTTCACTCTGCAGTGTAGTTGAGCATCATGGGAAATGTAGTCCTGAAACATCTGGGGTGCCAAGGTTCACCATCACTGGCCTAAACCATGCCCACCCCTAGCAATGAGGCAGGAACAGACTTGATTGGTTGCGGCTCTTCCAGGGAGTTAACCCCACCCTGCAATCTCTGCAATGAGGGATAGAGCAGATGAGACCCAAGTGGAGATCTGGGGGGTCTATGTACATTGTTGCAGTGAGCCCAGGGACAGAGAACTGTGGGGCCCACAAGAGAAGGAAAGAGTGACCAGGAGCCAGAGACATGGGTTCAGGATTGAAAACATGAGCCTAAAATATGACTTCTACCAAGGATTTTACCAGGGATAAGTTTACTGCTGCTGAGGACATGTGGCTGTGATGTGCTGTGCTGAGCCTTGATGTTATGACAACATGCTGAGGTATTGTGCTCAGAGAATGCTATATACAAATCTCTGAGGGTAATAATATATATTTATTTATTGATAGGAGGTCCCCAGCCAACTTTCAAGTTAGCCAGAGAAAAATATTCCAAACAAACAATTCTGCAAAGTGCTCACTCCGAAGGGAAAGACCGGCGTGCTGATCTCCTCAGGCAGGGAACTCCAACATGGGTGCATGAAAGAAAAAGGAGACGCGCAAACGCCTAGTGCATTACCCGTGGTCACCGTTTAAAAAATATTTTAATAAAATTTTAATAAAATGCCAAATGCATACTCACAGACAAGAAGAGTGTTAAAGAGTGTCTGATGATGGGAGCTTGACTCCCGAAAAACACGTTAGCCGTCCTATCTACAAGGACATGTTTCATTCCATGTGTGGTGGATTCTTGTAATGCGATTTTAACACTCTTCTTGTCTGTGAGTATGCATTTGGCATTTTATTAAAATATTTTTTTCAGAGAAAAAATATTGTTTCAACTACTTTTGGATAATATAAATTATAAATTGATTGAAGTGTAAGCTTTTGAAACATTCTGGCCTCTTCTTCAGGCCTTATGCCAGGCAAAAGCATGCATTTTATATATAAAAACATCAAGGAGTTGCTTAATTCATATAAGGGTTGTTGGGTGCTAAAAAGTTTGGGATTCATATGCAGAGTTGTATAAAGTACTCGAAACCCATACTTGAGTAGAAGTTTAAGTGCTCGATCAAAAAGTGACTTGAGTAGAAGTACTAAAGTATTCAACATTTTTTTTACTTAAGTATTGCAAGTAGTTTTTTTTTTTTAAATGTTGCTACTCAAGTACTGAAAGTAAAAGTACCAGTAGTTTTGAAAAAAAAATTGCTACTCAAGTATTGAAAGTAAAAGTACAAGTACTGTGTTATGTAGTTATTAAAGAAAGAAGTCAAAAGTTTGAACATCATATTGTTTTTTATTATTTCAAATGCAGCTTTTATTTATACATACAGTAGCTTTTATTTTCGTATGCGCTGATAATACACATGTTTTGAGCTTCATGAAACCTGCCATCTACTGTTCTGGCAGTGGTAATTTTTATAATAGTAACGAGTAACTATGCAGCACAAAAAAAAAATATTGGAGTAGAAGTATTGAAATCATTGAAAAAATGTAGTTAAGTAAAAGTGGAAGTAGGAGAAAAAAATTCTACTCTAGGAAAGTACAGATACCACCTTTCGGTACTTAAGTACAGTAGTGAAGTAGTTCTACTTAGTTACTATACATCTCTGTTCATATGTAGATGCGGATCAGTGTTTCTATGAGACAGAAGAGAATTCTTCACAGATCATCAAACATTTTTGCCAGCACACCATGGATCATCAAATATTGTCCAAACTTTTATTGCAGAAAGATCACAACCCAAGGACTAAGTGCAATGTTTCAGAGCTGCCCAGGACCCCTTCATCAGGGATGTGATGATCATCACAGGCCTGACAAAGGGGTCCTGCGCAGATCCAAAATGTTGCACTTAGTCCTTGTGATGTGATTTTTCTGCAATAAAAGCTTCAGATGATATTTTATGATCCGTGGTGTTCTGATGAAAATGTTCATTGATCCGTGATGAGCCCAGTTTCCAGCTGGTACTTTCTGCAGCACTCGCTATTGACGAGCCGGTGTCCAGAAACGTGTGCGATGGGAATATTGACAAAACTTAGAAGAGACATCCTATCTCACCTCACACCTAAGTGGGAAGTGGAGATGGTGTAAGGTTAAAAACAGAGGTTTGGGTGGCATACATTTACATGTGAAAGCCACACTGCTGTATCATGGAACCTCCGATAAGTGTAATCCCTGAAGGCGGCCGTGCATGGATTGAAACTCGGCCTGTTCAGCAGGGACGGGACAAGAAGTTGATCTACTGATTGACTTCTGTGCAACCAGCCTGTCAGCTTTCTTTCCAAATGATAATATAGCCACAGCGCTTATCACTGTTTTCTGGCAGCAGGGAAGGCTCCCCACCATCAGAACACAATAGCTTAGTGGGAGCGATTCCCCCATCCACATTCGGTGGATGGGGGAATTGAATCATTTTTCTTTGTTCAACTAACCGATTGAAAAAAAAAAAAAAAAGATTAATGTATGGCCAACATTATTCCAAACTGTCGAGTGTCTAAATATAGGGAAAATATTTAAATTCACAGTGTGCAGACTGATTTGGAGGCAGTCCTTTCCTCCTTAAAGGTACATCCACTGGAAGCCCAGACATCACCTTTGAAAGGCTGCTGAGCTTTTACTGAATGTACCTTTAATAAAATATAATTCTGGCCTGTACACAACCAGTCTAGCACTTTCCTTTTGTCATTTTGGTATATTTAAAGCAGTCCATACACTGTTCCTCATGAACCATCTGAAATTCACTTAGTGGGTGACCCTATCAGCCCCTTTCCTATACCATCCTTCAACTGAAAAAGTGAAGGAGAGGGGTGGAACATTTTTTGGCAAAACAGTGGCTTCTTCAGATAAAGCTGTTTGGGTATTCTGTAAACTGCCTCCTGCAGCTGTCATAATACAATAGCCTAGCAGGGAGATTCGCCCATCTGTGCCGTATAACACAGATGGAGTAATCTCTTAAATCTGTTCGATTTTTATGTTAGATTTTTTTTTTTAATTTAGCCCACTTTAAGAGATGGCCAGCTTCTGACATGTATTCAGTCACATCACTGTTGTCTATTACTTTACCAGTCCTAACTTTACACCTGATTACAAATCTGAACAAGGCGATTAGTGCCCCACACCCTTCATTCACCTATAAAACATTTTATTGCTGTCTATGTGCACATTTGGAAGTTTCTGCTTACTATTTTATAGGTTTTAATCAGAACAGGAAATAAGTGAAAATCTCCCCATTTCTTGTCTTGTTGGGTGTCAGAAAATGAATACAGTGAATGGAAATCCTTCTCCAACCCAACACGATCAAAGATTTATAAAAATGCACTTTTTGTTTTTTATTAATTTGTGCATCTCAATTAGGAAGATGCCCTTACTTCCTTTCCATGGGTTCATAGACAGCTTGGCTAGAGTTGGGCTATGATCTCCTTCAATGACACTGTCTACATAAAGTCTGCTCTGAGAGAAAAACAGTATTCATTATTGCTGACCTCTCTTTGGTGTACTTTAAAAAAAAAAAAGAAAAGAGAAAAGCCGTGATCCTCAGGATCACGACTGATCTCTGGTGTGTATCAGTTTAGGTATCTGAGATGAAGAGCAGAGAACATGTTATTCGCTTCTCATCACAGTACATGACCGTTCTGTCACAAAAGGCCAGTTTATAAAAATGAGATCTGAAGATCTCACAGCCATTACTCTGAAATATCTCCATTCCAGATTCTCCAGCCCAGAGGTGGCGAATCAGGGGGAGAAACTGTGAAATTAGAGGAAGAAGACTTCTTTCTTCCTATATATCAGCACCAGTGGGTTCAAAATTAATATTAAAAAAAAAAATATATATATATATTATATATATATATATATATATATATATATACACATATACACACACACACACATATATATATATATACATATACACATATACAGACACACATATATACATAGCAGTACATACAGTATATATATATATATATATATATATATATACACACACTCACACACACCAGTATATACATACACACCAGTACATACAGTATATATATATATTATATATATATATATATATATATATATATATATATATATATATATATATATATATATATATATATATATATATATATATATAGTATGTACTGGTGTATATATATATATATATATATATATATATATAGTATGTATATATACTGTATATGTGTGTGTATGTATATATATATATACTGTATATATGTATATATACTGTATATATGTGTGTGTGTGTGTGTATAGATAGATATTCAGTTACTTTTCATGTGTCAGAACATGTCATTATGAGTTCTTTTAAACTTTGGTTTCACTTTTTAAACTTAGCGGCACTGTAATCTCACACTATCTCGTGAGATTACAGGCATTCCGCCACATTTTACATGGATCTCTGCCGTTTTCAGAGGAAAAACTTCTCCTCTGATCACCCTGTGAGAAGTGAAGTTCTCCGCCTTCTAAACTGGGTGCCAGGGGAGATAATTTTTCTCAGTTTTTTAAACGTACACCTTTATCTGAAAGTGGCAATATATTTTGTGACAGGGAGTGAGTCATCTATTCACAGTGTTCTGTCCCAACATCCTTTGTGGATGTCAGCTTATAGCTCTCAATGAATTTAAAGGGCGCTGCTGATCACTCTGGGTAGTTCATTGAGCTTCCTGTTAGAGTGGATCTGCCTGCCTGTATCAGAGGTATGGACAGACAGCTACACAGACAGTCTGCAGAACTGTGGTATACACCCATGAACATGATCATGGGTGCAATGCTTTATAGGTCCCTAACAAAAACAATTATAAATGCATATTTTTTTACCTGTAATTTCTTATCCAGCTCATAAATGGTTGGTTTCTGGCTCTGCCAAGTATACCTTTCCTACCCAAATGATGGCAGTATTTTCACCACAGATGGTGGCAGTATTTCCTCCCCTAGGGTTGCCACTTCATCCCTTTAAACCAGGACACACATTATTTACACAAGTTCTGTGGCTGATTAAGGTGGTAATTAAACTCACTTAGAGCCTTATATGCATTATATTAGAGTCAGAACCTGTGTAATGAATATGTGTCCTGGTTTAAAGGGATGAGGTGGCAACCCTATCCTCCCCAGAGGGTGGTAGTAATTCCTCCCCATGGTAGTATTTTCACCTTAAATGGTAGTAGTATTTCATTTTAATTTATTTCCTCCCTAAACACTCTATTTTATCTATTTTCCTGGTAACTAACTATACCAATATTCTATCTTTTGTCGCAGGCCTTTAAAATAGCGTGGACATCTAGCCCTTTACCTGAAATGTCTACTGCTATTAATTAAAAAACAAATTGCTATACAATGATATAGAACAACTTTAAAAGTTTTAAAGATAGAGTTATGCCTTTTAATCTAGCAATTTATCAAACAATGAAAGTGAAGAGATAGAGAAATACTTTATAGATGGTATTAAACAGTTTTAGAGCACCAATAATTTCCTACTGTACAAATATAAACATTGCATAATTAAAGATTTTATGGCTATCACTGATTTTTTTTATGTTCCAGTGTCCACAAGAAAAAAAGATAATTGAATCATTTATCGTACATATAATTCACATCTATGGACCCTCAGGACAACAGTAATGTACTAAATAATAAATAATAAACCACAGTGCCAGATAGAGGAATATAAATGTAGCGATTAACTAGATTGTATTTATCCTTGACAACTAATCAGCTTTCAGCTATAATTTCTGTGGATGTTCTTGTTACCTCATTTTTTTTTTTTTTACATAAGCCCCCATTAGGTTCTACATCCAGCCATAGAGCCAAAGGGTCGGAGAATTCTAACTCTAATTCAAACCATAATTCTAATATAACTGATAGAGAGTGACAGGAAACTCCACCACTGTTTTCATGGGTGTTTAATCTGAAACAGCGTAAGGTTTCCACCCTGGGGACCCTTAGTCACCCAACTGTGCCATCCAAAGTAAAACCCTGCTGTTTAAATTACTTCTTTTACACTGAAGATTTTCTTGGTTTACTGGTCCTAACCTGGCTTAGAATATTATGGCAATGTACAAATATGTTTATAAACTGTAAGATGACTGTTGGGTTGATTTACTAAAGCCAGATAGGCTCTTCACTTTCCAAAGGAATTTTCACTTTGCAAGGGAATATTGAATTAGCTTAGTGAATGTGGGGAAATTCCCTTTGCAAAGCATACCCAATTACTTGCAAGAAAAATAAACAAAACCATCAATTTTTCTTGCACATGATTAGATGATGGAAGTCACTTATTCACTGTGCAAAATGAAAATTATCCTAAAAGTGAACAGAATATTTGCCTTTAGTAAATCAACTCTAGTATGTGTACTGCTGAAGGGAAAAAAATACCTTATACTTAAGCCCCGTACACACGTACCGATTTTCGGCCGTAAATATTCGGCCGCCGAACGATCGGCCGATTGTCGGCTTGTTAGTATGATGCTTCTGACAGCCGACAGCGCATTTTCGGCCGAACAGAATCTGTCCTGCAGACTTTAAAATACTTGTTGGCCGTCCCCAGAACGGCCGATTGTTCGCCAGTCAGTACAGATTTCGGCCGACAGACAGCAGATTAGCAAGACTGGGCATGCTCAGAAAAGAAAAAAGACAAGGAAAGTTATCCATCACATGACATCACTTCTGGAGTCGGCTGTTGTTGGCCGACAAAATTCGTGTGCAGTCTTTTGCAGTTTTCAACAGACACGACAGCCCTGGACAAAAGACGGCCGATCGTTTGGCCGACGATCAGTACGTGTGTACGGGGCTTTAGTTACCGTTTTCTCCTCCATCAACTTGTTGGCTGGTGGGGGTGAGAAAAAGACTTAGGTAAGCTCCAAGTTGTGATAATGACATGCCTCTTGTGTTTGATAGGGCTGGTTCCTTAGTAGCCAATTGCTCAGCACTGTCACATGGAAGGAAAGGAATTAAAGTTTTCATTTTGGATAAAGCAAGGGAGGGTTATAACCCCTGTCATGTTTTTTTTTTTTTGCAATCTGTGTCCCATTGCAGAGATTTACCTTCATTTCTTAGCCCATAGCCAAACAGGAAGTGAGAAGATATCTCTGCAAATTAAGGGAATTCCTTGGCAACCCCCAGGTCACCAAGACTAATGTCCCTAGTAGAAAATTTTCCCTCTATTTCTTTTCTGGGGACAACTCAAAATGTGGGATTTTCTGTTACTTTCACTTTGAATCATAATGGTAAACAGCACACTTAGAAAGGTTGAATCTCTTTTATGGGGTGCACAGTGGCAGGGTGGCTTGGCTGCGCAACATGACGTAGATCTACGTGATTTTGTGCACGAGGTCTCGGCCACGCGCGCGCCGGCAGAGTCGCACGTGCGCCATCGGAGCCACGCTCCCGCTCTGTTTAGACACATCGGGAGGCGGCCGCGGGAGGAGTGGCGGCAATTGCCGCCGGCCTCCCACGATTGTCAGGAAAACTGACAGAAGACCCGCCTGCTTATGTAAACAAAGCAGGCGAATCTTTTGTCACATAGGCAGGGAGAGATCAGGAGTTTCAGCTAAGCTGAAACCCCGATCTCTCTGTGCCGGTCACAGAGCCATCCCCCCACAAGTCTGTAAGCATATTTAGGCATACATTAACCCCTTTGATCACCCCCAATGTTAACCCCTTCCCTGCCAGTGTCATTTATACAGTACCAGTGCATATTATTTAGCACTGATTACTGAATTAATGTCACTGGTCCCAATTTTTTTTTTAAAATGTCAGTTAGGGGCCCGATCTGTCGCAATCTTGCTAAAAAATGCTGATCACCGACCATTACTAACAAAAACAAAAAAATAAATAAAAATTCCAAAAATCTATCCTGTAGTTCGTAACGCTATAAAATTTGCGCAAACCAATTAAAATACGCTTTTTGGGATTTTTTTTACTAAAAATATGTAGCAGAATACAAATTGGCCTAAACTGATAAAAAAAAATAAATATTTTTTTTTATTTGGAAGGTTTTATAGCAGAAAGAAAAAATAAAATTGTCGCACTTTTTTCATTTATAGTGCAAAATCGAAAAACCGCAGAGGTGATCAAATACCACCAAAATAAAGCTCTATTTGAGGGGAAAAAAAGGACATACATTGTATTTGGGTACAGCGTCGCAGGACCGCGCAATTTTTTGTAAAAGTAATGCAGTGCCAAATTGCAAAGTATGGCCTGGTCATTAAGGGGGTAAAACCTTACGGAGTTAAGTGGTTAAAATGCATTCCCCCTTACCTGGAACTACTGGATACACTTAGATCCTGGAGGCAGACAAAGCAGCGAGGCAGCAAATAAAGGTAAGTTTAAGCAACAGCTTGGGTTAATGTTAAGATTACCTTGGTACTTTGCTCATGGGCAAAGAACAGGTTCACCTTAAGAAAGGCATAAATTATAGGCCTAGGGTTTTTATTTGAAGAGTTAGTAAAAGAGATGCACTAAGATTTGGTATTGTTCTCTTTCCACTGGAACTACTATTGCTAGGAACCATAAAGACAAAAGAGATGGAGGCACTTCCAGCATAAAAATCTGAGTCTTTATTGAAAATCCATTAAAAGCAGGGACAAGACATGCACATGCACTGCTGACTTTCCAGGAGCTGCTTTTAATAGATTTTTAATAAAAAAAACTCAGATTTATATGCTGAAATGGCTCCTGTCTCTTCCTTCTATGTGGTATACAGGTTTGGTCGCAGACCAGGCGGGCACCCAGCTTCATACAGCAGTAACAGGATCCCACGGGGTTGCCTTATGAGCAGTGCACCTTCTCTTCCTTTCTTGTACTATTGCTGAGAAATTAGAGATGAAAACTAATGTTTCATTATAGTCTGCTGTCCTAATTACATGCATACATTTTGAAGAGAGGTCACTAAATAACAAAGAAAGAAAGGCATAATTAGGCTTCTTTCACACGGTCCGCCTCCGTAGGCAGATCCATGCTGCTCAGCGGGGTATCGATACACAGATCCCCCACTGAGCAGGCAGGTGAAAGCTCCCTCTCCGCTTTGTGTGTGGAGAGGGAGGTGTCAGAACTCTATGCATCTCTATGGGGGAATCGAATGAGAGCGGACCGCCTGTCCACTCCCATCCGATCCCATCCGATCCCCTGGACGGATGGAAAATAGAGTTTCCATCCATCCGGATTTCACGGACAGGATCAGATGCGGATGGCAGCGGGTGTCAGTGGACATGTCTCCGCTGACATCCGCTGCCCCATAGGGATGCATGGAGGATCCGATCAGATCCGCCTAAAAAACTGACAGGCGGATCTGATCGGATCGCTCGTGTGAAAGGACCCTTAAACTGTGAATATACTGTACAGTAATCCTACCTTATCAAAGCTGCTTCGTAAATGCAGACAAACAAAATAAAACAAACAAAAAACAAACAAGCAACGTATAACTATTCATTAGGTAGACAGTGTGATAATGTATAGCGCGCATCAAGATCTACACCGCCATTGCACCATATTATTCCACAATTTATGCCTTATTGTTTGAACTACGGCCAAGGTTGCCCAAGTACAAACCTGCCACTGCTCATGGGTTTAAAATCCAAGCCAATACCCATAAAATCAAAACAAAGTTAAGCAACTTAACAAACGGCAGAAATGGCTTTTAAGGATTCACAAGGGTGCGTTTGGTTTCTTTGATGTAAGCAGCTATCATGGAAAGATTGATGTTTAGTGGCATAGTAACATTTCACAAGGCAGCTGTCTGCTCAATAATAATGGAAATGTGCTATCTATCTTCATTGTGTTCCATTAACATGCACCTCAAATCTATCACAAATAATGTCTACAACTCCACTCTGTAACTTAATATCACTGTCAGTTAAATACTCTTAAATATTTCCGTTCATATGCTCTGTGTTATGGTGTTTAATTCCTAACTATTTTTTTTATGCTTCAAACCTGATTGAGGAACACATTGCAATGCTGGCAGCCAGACCTTTATTTACAACTAAAAACGTTGCGATGAAAAGTAGTTTATGTGCTTTCACAGCTGTCAAAACACAATTTACACAAGCCCTGCATTTTGTGTGCATTCTGTACACTGAGTAAGCTGCGGCTGCATTAAAAAACTCAAATTTAAAACCGGAAAAAATGTTCCTTGCAATTTATAACATCTGTTTAAATGAATATTTCTCCAGACTGCTATCATTAGGATGGTAGTTTGTCATACAAGTTTGAAGTTTGTGATTCTATACTACTTGAAAACTGTGCAACATTGGAGCAGAAATGTAACTTTTTTGCTTGTTAACAATTACAAAATGATGGAAGTTTTCATCCAAGTTCTGCTCTAAACATAAACTTTTTTACCATTTCTAAAGTCTAACTCAGCAATGTTTACTCTTAAAGCTCAATTAAAATCTCATATATTTTTTATCTCATTCCCCCGCATGCTATGATTTGTAAATCATTTTTACAAAAATGCCTAAAAATATCCCTTTTCCTTAAGCCCCGTACACACACGCAGTTCGTCGTCATACAAACGTCGGCGGACGAAAGATCTGCCGATTGTATGCGTGTTAGTATGGTGCCTCCGACAGATGTCTGCACACAATCCGCGGACAAGAGTCTTTCTTGCAAACATGAAAATTTTTGTCTGCAGACACCAGAACGGACGATTGTTCGCCTGTCAGTACAGAAATCAGCCGACAGACCGCAGATTTGCAAAACTGGGCATGCTCAGAAAATAAAAAACACAGGGAAAGTTAACCATTACATGACATCACTTCTGCAGTCAGCTGAAGTCTGCGGACAAAATTCTTGTGCTGTCCTTGTGCTGTCTTTGCACTTTTCAACAGACACCGACATCCCGGGGAGAAAAGACGAACATTTGTATGACGACGATCTGCGTGTGTGTACGGGGCTTAAGTCAAAATGCTTCTTCCTGCTCTCAGGCTGCAGTATTCTATGTTGGTGGAGTTGAGTAACGACCATAACACCAACATGTAAAAGTAAACCTATGCGCTACCAAATAGAGAGAAGGAGACGGATAAACAAGGGGTGATGATGTTAGAAAAATGGAGCACCAGAGACCTACAGCTAATTATGTAGTGTCACCACATACAACAGATGCAAGAATAAAAAGATAAAAATCGGCGCAGACACTATATATTTGGTGAACCATAAATATCTAAAAGTAAGATAATCACTCAATAGTGTTTAAAAACATCAATTTTCAACATACATAAAGTGCTTGAAGTGCCAAAGTGAAAGTGAATAAACGTATGAAATTAGAGGTAAAAAACAACGTAAAATAATCTAAAATTCGTAAACCCAAGATCATGGGTAGGAAGAGATTGGAAAACATAACACCAACATGTGTCCATTACATAGATAGTCAGGTTAAAAAAAGATACAAGTCCATCTGGCTCAACCAATAAAAAACAAAAAACAGTACAGAAAACCCAACCATTCAATCCTATATACACAATCCCATACCTGCAGTTGATCCAGAGGAAGGCGAAAACCCCAGCAAAGCATGATCCAATTTGCTACAGCAGGGGAAAAAAATTCCTTCCTGATCCCTCGAGAGGCATATTGGATATTCCCTGGATCAACGGTACCTATAAATATTAGTACCCATTTATAATATGCACACCCAGGAAAGAATCCAGGCTTTTTTTAAAGCAATCTAGTGAGCTAGCCAGAACCAATTTCACAGCTCTTATGGTGAAGAAACTTTTCCATATTTGAAGACTAAATCTGTTTTCCTCTAGTCTAGATGTAAAGAGTGTCCCCTTGTCCTCTGTGTTGACCTTAAAGCGGAGTTCCACCCTAAAATTATACTTACCTCCATCTTCTCGCTCCGGGTCACCTGAAAAACAAATGGATAATCGCAATTTTTTTTTTTTTATTTACCTCGTTTAGAAGAAAATATACTTACCTTACTTCCTCTTCCTCCCCTCGGCGGCCACGGCGATTCGTCACTTCCTGGCTTTGCAATGATTCCTGGGAGCTGAACGTCATCGCTCCCAGGAATCAATGCGCCTGCACCGGCCCCGACGTCAGTTCCGGTGCAGGTGCCGTCATACCTTGCTAAACAGCTTCTGGGCATACCCAGAAGCTGTGCAGGGATGACGCTGTTGCACCGGAAGTGACGGCGGGGCCGTTGCAGTGCATCGTGGGACCGAAGAAGACGGAAGAGGACACAGAAGAGGATCGCGCTGACTTCAAGCTGCCAACACCTGAGATGGCAGCGCTGGACAATACATTTTCAAGGTAAGTATTTCTTCTTGCAGGTAAGTGCAACCCGGGACAGATCAGAGGCTAGTCATTGTGGAATGCACTAGCCCTGACTGTCCCGGGGGTATTTTTATTAAAAAAAATGTCCCAGGGTGGAACTCCGCTTTAAAGTGAATAACTCAACACTAAGTTCACTATATGGACTCCTTATGTATTTATACATGTTGATCATATCCCCCCTAATCTCCTTTTCTCAAGAGAGAATAAATTCAGTTCCTCTAATCTTTTCTCATAGCTGAGCTCCTCAATGCCTCTTTACAGTTTTGTTGCCCTTCTCTGCAATTTCTCCAGTTCCCCGATATCCTTTTAAAGAATTGGTGCCCAAAGCTGAAATACAAATTCCTGATGAGTTCTTACTAATGATTTGTACAGGGGCAAAATTATATCTCTTTCTCTGGAGTCCATGCCTCTGTTAATACAAGAAAGGACTTTGCTTGCTTTGGAAACCGCAGCTTGGCATTGCATGCTATTATTAAGCTTAGGATCTACCAGAACAACCAGATCCTTCTCCGCTATGGATTCCCCCAGTTCTACATATGCATATTCTTAGCCCCCAAGTGCATAACTTTATATTTATCAACATTAAACCTCATTTACCACATAGTTGCCCAATGAAACAGTGCATTGAGGTCAGCTTGTAAGTTGGAGACATCCTGTAAAGAAGTTATTCCACTGCAAAGCTTGGTGTCATCTGCAAAGACTGAAATTGTACTTTTAAGCCCATTACCCTAAATCGTTTATAAAGATATTAAAAAGTAAGGGTCCCAACACTGAACCTTGGGGTACACCACTGATAACCTTGGACCATTTAGATAAGAATCATTAACCACTACTCTCTGAATTATATCTTTTAGCTAATTTTCTATCCATTTACAAACTGATCTTTCTAAGCCTGTAGACTTTAACTTACACATTAGCTGTGTGTGGGGAACTGTGTCAAATGCTTTTGCAAAATCCAAGTATACTACATCCACAGCCACCCCTCTGTCCAAGGTTTTACTTACCTCCTCATAAAAAGAAATCAGGTTTGTTTGACAACTTCTGTCTTTCATGAATCCATGCTGTCTGTTGCTTAAAATATTTTTTTCCAGCAAAAACTCATCTATGTGGTCTTTTATTAAACTCTCCAATATCTTCCCGACTATAGAAGTTAAACTAACAAGTCTATAGTTACTTGGAAAAGACTTTGATCCCTTTTTAAATATAGGCACCACATTGGCTCTACGCCAATCCAGCAGTACTATTCCAGTCCTTAATGAGTCCCCAAAAATTAGAAACAAAAGCTTTGAAATTACAGCGCTCAATTCTTTTAGGATGGGTGGCCATTTCGTCAAGGCGATTTATCCACCCTTATTCGGTCTAAATATTTCTAGACCATATCGCTTTTGAGCCATTGTGGATCATTTGGGGCTGTGTCAATACCGTCCTCAGTATGGTCATGCTCCTTTGTATATACAGAGCTGAAGAAAGTATTTAATAAATTTGCCTTCTTTTTGTCCCCAGTCACCCACTCATGATTATTTTGTAAAGGGCCTACATGCTCCTACCTGACCTTTTTACTATTAATATATTTGAAGAATTTTGTGGGGTTTGTCCTACATCTTTTGCAATCTGTCGTTCATTTTGAATTTTTGCGTCCTTGATTTCCATTTTACATATTCTGTTATATTCTTTGTAACCATTACATGGACCCATGTATCAGAAAGGAGAGGAAGTGTGTCTGACCAGGTCTGTTACATTACTGAGATCACTGAGTCTAATTCTGGTGCCGATTAAACAGCACCTTCTTATTAATACTCCTTGTAAAGCTGCTGAGTGGAGGTGAGACTAATAAATTGAGGTAGTTAGTACAAAGACTAAGATCTCATTTACACAAGATTTACTACAACGCACACCTACACTAAATTCCTAAAAGTATTGGGATGCCTGCGATTACATGCACGTGAACTTTAATGGCATCCCAGTCTGGTGACCATACACTATACGAAAAATCACCCAAAATTCGGTCATTTGGACAGTTTGTTAATTTTTTTCGGCCAGTTAACCAGTTCTGGGCCAGAAGGATTTGCCCCTTAACCACTTCAATACATTGCACTTTCACCCCCTTCCTGCCCAGGCCAATTTTCCCCTTTTAGCGCTGTTGCATTTTGAATGACAATTGCGCGGTCATGCAACACTGTACCTACACCAAATTTATGTAATTTCCCCCCACAAATAGAGCTTTCTTTTGGTGGTATTTGATCACCTCTGGGTTTTTCCTTTTTGCTAAAAAAATTAAAAAAGACCGAAAAGTTTGAAAAAAAAAAAGTTTTTTTGTTTATGTTATACAATTTTGTAAATAAACAAGTTTTTTCCTGCACTGATGAGCACTGATGAGACTGCACTGACAGGCACTGATGAGGTGGCACTGATGGGGTGGCACTGATAGGCGGCACTGATAGGCGGCACTGATATGCAGCATTGGTGAGCACTGATAGGCGGCACTGCTGGGCACTGATAGGTGGCACTGATGGGCACTGATAGGTGGCACTGATGGGCACTGATGGGAAATGACGGGCGGCACTGATAGGTGGCACTGGTGGGCAATAATGGGCACTGGTGGGCGACACTGATAGATAGCAATGATGGGCACTGGTGGGCAGCACTGATAGGGAGGGCACTGGCAGGCAGCACTGATGGGGAGGGCGATGGGGGGCTCCCTGAGCCCTGATTGCCATCCCTGGTGGCCATAGTGGGCATCCCTGGGGTCATAGATGGGCATCCCTGGGGTCATGGGTGGGCATCCCTGGTGGTTCTAGTGGCATCCCCCCCGAGGGTCTGCACTGGTAATCAATGATCTGATTACCAGTATAGACCCCCCCTGTCAGGGGAGCCGCCGATCGGCGCTCCTTTACTCGTGCCTGTCAGGCACGAACTAAGGAAAGCCGATCAACGGCTCTTCCTGTTTACTATGTGACCAGCCGTGATTGGACACGGCTGGTCACATGGTAAAGAGCCTACGTCAGTAGGCTCTTTACCGAGATCGGAGATGCAGGGAGTCAGACTGACACCTCGCATCACCGATAGCCGATCTGCGCGCCCCTGGGGGCACGCAGAGCTATATTATCCTTCGGCCGTCATATGACGTCTGGTCAGGATAATACAACCACAATCCTGCCGTCAATTTGCTATAGGGCGGGTGGGATGTGGTTAATGACCTGGCCGTTTTTTGTGATTCAGCCCTGCGTTAATTTAACAGGCAATTGCGCGGTCGTGCAACGCTGTACCCAAAAAAAAAGCTAAAAAATTGATGTCCTTTTTTTACCCTCAAATAGAGCTTTCTTTTGGTGTTATTTGATCACCTGTGCGATTTTTATTTTTTGCGCTATAAACAAAAAAAGAGTGACAATTCTGGAAAAAAAAAACAATATTTTTCACATTCTGCTATATAACATTCCCCCCCAAAAAAATGTAAAAATCAAAATGTTTTATCCTTTTAGGCCAATTTGTATTCTGCTACATATTTTTGGTAAAAAAATAAATAAATAAATAAAAATCGCAAAAAGCGTATTTTGATTGGTTTGCGCAAAAGTTATCGCGACTAAAAACTAGGGGAAAGATTTATGCAATATTTTTTTTTTATTACTAGTAATGGCGGTGATCTGGAATTTTTAGCGGAACTACAACATTGCAGCGGACAGATCAGACCCCTATCTAACCCCTAACTGACATTTTTGACACTTTTGGCACGTGCACTCAACTTCTTTTGCCGACCATCGCGAGGCCTGTTCTGAGTGAAACCCCACTGGACAAGGGGATGGAGGTGTATGCTTCTCAGATGGTCCTTTTCAGTTTGTACCTTCGCTACAACATCGCTATTAGAGTTTTGATATATTAGACCAGTCATGGATGGGGGTGAGTTGGGGGAGGTTTGGGCTGCTCCCTCCCACCTGTCTCCCATCCATCCATTAGCAGCCATGTGCTTCCATTGTGGAGACACTCAAATTAGAAAGTGTTAGGACTGCAGGTAACACAGGGTGCCATGTAGTGGCCCTGCAGCTTACTGATGCGTTTGCAAATGCGTTTCAACTAAACCCCTGTTCTTTATTTATATAATGAGACAGGTCTACTTGGTTGGTGGCAGACTGGAGGGTGAGTACATCTGACTGGGGGCTGGCAGGGGCGTACCAAGGGGCTGGCGAGACTGGCGCCTGCCAGGGGCGCAGTTCGAGGGGGGGGGCGCACAAATCATTTGGCAGTGTTAGTGATTTCTGCGACCCCTAGGCAGCATGCGGCTCCATCCACGTCTAAAACATTGAGAGTGGCTGAGCGGGCAGACCAGGAGACTGAGACTGCCTCTCACAGCATCGCCAGCCCTCCTCCGCTCTTACTCACACTGCTGCAGCCTCAGCATTCCTCCGGCTCTACCAATTTTTTCCTCTCTTACTCTCAATAAACGAGCAGCTCCTGCACATGCCATCCATCCTCACTTGGGGTCAGCAAGGCAGGTAGCTCCCTCATTCCTCTTTCCCTGCACCACTGCACCAATTCCCCCTCAGTGCCCAACATCAAGCCCTCTGGGAGTTCAGGCCCCTCTCTCTGTCACCCCCCTCTTTCTCTGTCACCCCCTTTCTTTGTCACCCCCTCTCTCTGTCACCCCCCCTCTCTGTCACCCCCCCTTTCTCTCTGTCACCCCCCTCTCTCTCTCTGTCACCCCACATCTCTCTCGGTCACCCCCCCCTCTCTATGTCACCCCTCTCTTTCTATGTCACCCACCTCTGTCACTCCCCCTTTTTCTCTGTCACCCACCTCTTTCTCTGTCACCCCCTCTCTCTCTCTGTCACCCCCTTTTTCTATGTCACCCCCCTCTCTCTCTGTCACCCCCTCTCTCTCTTTGTCACCCCCTCTCTCTCTCTGTCATCCCCCTCTATCTCTGTCTCCCCCCTCTCTCTCTGTCACCCACTTGTTTCTCTGTCACCCTATTGGGATCATCTCACCAAAAATTACATTTTTGAACCAGGGATGCCAAAAATATGACTTTTATCTAATGCCCCGTACACACGTTGCGATAATCGTTTGATAAAACTCGCTTTCGACCTGATCGCACGATAATCTGATCGTTAGTACACAGCTTTCGACAGCCGATCACGACAGTTGGTCCAACAAAATACGAAGGGACAAACAGGAAAACTTCTGTCGTATGATAGCCCTGCGAA
The DNA here is from genome assembly GCF_965119305.1 of Pelophylax lessonae. Taxonomy (NCBI): domain Eukaryota; kingdom Metazoa; phylum Chordata; class Amphibia; order Anura; family Ranidae; genus Pelophylax; species Pelophylax lessonae. The sequence continues at coordinate 82,083,439 of NC_138769.1, read as the reverse complement.
CGACAATAGTTTCATCAGTACACTATGCGTCCGCTAAAAATCGATCGACAAAGACCGCACATGATCAGAAACACTAAAATAGCATGGAAAAAGCCTGGCTGCCATTGTTTTTGTTTTGCACCATCTAAAACATAGCTAAGCAACCAGGAAGCTTTTCCCGAATTGTACAACAAAAATCATACGGTTTGTACGCATTGTTGAATTCGATGTTAGTATCATGCAACAAAATGCGAACGATAAGTCGTCCAATTATCTGAACATGTGTACGGGGCTTTAGGCAGACTTCTGGGAAAATTGATGAGCCAATCACACAAGCAGGAAATGATGTTCCTGGGGTGTGGTCAGTACACATTCTGTGTACAGAACAGCTCCAGGTAGCCATATTGCATTGAATTTTAGAAAATTACCACGGCTGCAGATTGAAAAGGAAAAGTCATTTTTAATAACATTCAATTAAAATATGAATTGTGTTGAAATTTGAAACCATATATTATTTTTTCTTTACTATTTTTTCCCCTTATGAAAGTGGAGTTACCCTTTAAGGTACATTTAACCTATTAACAATTGCCCACAGTCTAAAGTTGGGAGGGCTCCTAAAAGTTTTACAAAACTAATATGCGGTCTCAGAGTAGAAAAAAAAGAGGCTTCAGTTGAAGGCTTCCCACACTCAAAATTCAGTTCACAGCAGTCTCCCTTTGAAAATGCAGATGCACATACTCACACCAACAACATACTCACATAACAACATGCTGGCATGAAGTAAAAGACAAATGAGCTCCACATGGGTTGGATATTGATTGATCGATTGGCTCATTCATTCACTTGTCTAAAGGCCCGTACACACGTACCGATCGTCGTCATACAAACAGTCGGCGGACGAAAGATCTGCCGATTGTACGCTTGTTAGTATGGTGCCTCCGATAGCTGTCTGCGCACATTCTGCGGACAAGAGTCTTTCTTGCAAACATAAAAATTTTTGTATGCCGACACCAGAACGGACGATTGTTCGCCTGTCAGTACAGAAATCAGCCGACAGACCGCAGATTTGCAAGACTGGGCATGCTCAGAAAAGAAAAAACACAGGGAAAGTTAACCATTACATGACATCACTTCTGCAGTCAGCTGAAGTCGGCGGACAAAATTCTTGTGCTGTCTTTGCACTTTTCAACAGACATCGACATCCCGGGGAGAAAAGACGAACGTTTGTATGACGACGATCGGTACGTGTGTATGGGCCTTAAGTCATCAGCATAACCATATTCAGAAGAGAGAGAACTCTATGTAAAAATATTTTATAGTATCTATGTATGCAGCAAATACTCCCTCCAATGATTACTGTGAGTCAGTGGTCATTTTAAAGCTAATGTAGAGTGTATCAGAGGATTAGGATATTTAGAGAGTGATAACCTTTAAATATTTTAATGATTTGCAGGTGCTGAGTATAAGTTGACCTCTGTCTCTCTGGAACACTCAGCTGATTGATATACCTGCTAACAAATTCCAGCAGAGACTTATCTGCACTCACCTGCTCACTTAGCCATTCTCCTGCCAAATTACTGTAACAAGCAACTTGAAGACTCCATTCAGTTAGGTTCTGCATTCTGTTTGCATTTCAAACATGCTAATGCACATATCATAAAAAGCTACTAATAGTTGCTCAATTCATTTGCTCTATGATTGCAGAATTTTAAATAAATGTAAATTAAATTACTTTTGCAGTATTGCTATAACAGTTTATTGCTAATTGCACACTTGCCTATTGCCAGTCTCTATACAATAATGACATGGAGCTGTACTCCAGGCAGATATAAAAGACATACGTTACTGCAGCTCTGTATGTATTCATTTATCATGAAATATTCTGTTTAAATGAAAGCAGGGTAAGTAAACGCACACCTGTATAGTACCTGCATTTGATGTGGTAAAAACCTCTTGCAGCCAACTGTAACGTGAACATCAGAGCTCAGAGAAGGAGAAGTAACACAAAATGCCAATCACTGCAAAGAGGCATGCTGATAGGAAGAGAGTGCAGAAATAGATTAGCTTACAGTATGCTACATCTTCTTTTATCGGGAATGGGAAGAGACCTGTAAAGTGATCCTATACTACCCCCCCCCCCCCCCCCGAGACAGGGCTGTGCTGTGTAAACCTCAGGACTGGATGGACAGCAATACAAATCCTATTGCAGGTAAAACAGTTCTTGTATATTCATATCATCTGTGTTTTAATTGTTTGCCTGGATCTTCACCATTAACCTTTCATAAGAGAAGTATGGAAGCAGCTACTTCAGCTACTTGTTTAGCTATTATGTTATCTTTTGTCTTCAAGTTTCTGAATTACTTACCTGAAACAAATTTGATACAAAAGTACATTAAGAATTAGGCCCCTTTCACACCTACAGTCCGTTTTTCATCCATCCGTTGGCGGATGAAAAACGGACATCAATGCATCTCTATGTAAAAAAGGATGACAACGGATGATAATCCGTTAACATCCATTTTCATCCGCTTCCGCCAATGTCTGTTTTTTGGAACGGATGAATGCCCTATTTTTCATCCGTCAAAAAAACGGATCCGACGGAAAACGGATGTAAACATTCAAACGGTTTAAAAAACGGATGAAAAATGGATGAAAAAACGGATGAAAAACTGATACATTTTGACGTGACTGAACTGATGAACTGAACGGACCGTATGTGTGAAAGGGGCCTAAGGCAGAAATCCTTTTCTGCAGATTTGTTTTAGATAAATGGCTCAGCACATTGAAGGCAGTATGACAGCCAGGCATTTGCAGATCCAAAAGTCAGCAATGGCAACCATGTTTTAGGTGTGTGGCTCAGCGCATTGAAGGCAGTATGACACCTAGGCATTTCTAGAATTAAAAGTCAGCAATGGCTACCATGCCATCCATCTTTCTCTCTGAAAATGTTTTATTTTACTTGAATATTTTTTTTTTAAACTAAAACTAATTAAAAGCCTTTTTTTTTTTTTTTAACAGTTGTCCTGTAACATACCCCTACAAGCCTTTTATCCACCTGTTCACATTCTGGTCAGATCCACACTGTGGCTCACAAGGTTCTGCACAGCCACAAAAGAAACAATATTTTTATTATACAGTATTTTTTAGAGGCAACAGTTTGTGCAGTGCTTCACATTATAAAGGGAGACAGTATAATTACAATACATACAAGAGGATTAGGAGGGCCCTGTTTATGAGACCCTGCAGTCTAATAGGGTGGGGATATTATTATGCATTTCTATGGAGAGGCCACCTGTCATGCGACCCAACAATAGGTGGCCTTTCAAAAGGAATGGACATAAGCGTGCACAACTGAGTGTGACAGGTGTGCCTAGGCACATCCTAATCACCCCATGCACATTAGCATTATCACTGTGTGTGTGCCAGTGGGAAGATAGGAAAGGTCTCCCTCTTACAGGCTCTATCATAAGAGAAGGGTTTACGCACTGAGATCAATGTGCTTAGGTCATATATATGTAAGCACACACACATGTTTGAGCATTAGGGTGCACACATATATGGGAATAAATGAGAGGGGACAACCACCAAGGGATGACAGCTAACCAGGGAGGGGGTGACCACTTGCTTGCCTTAGAGTGAACCAAAGAGTTTGGTGCCCATTTGCAGTGGCCACAGGTGCAGTGGTTGGGGAAACCCAATATTTGAGGAGAACCCCTCTCAAAGCAGCCATCCCAAAGCTGAAGGGCATGCTGTCTGATATCAACATGGTGGGGTTTTTTCCCAAACATGCTTGGTATGCTAGCTCTGGGAGGGAGGGGGAATACTGTTTTTTTTTTCTCAATGCTACACATCAGTATTCCCCAACCTTTTTAGCACCAGGGACTGGTTTTATGGCAGCCACGTTTCTCAGGGATTGGGGGGGGGGGTGGACGGTTTAGGGGATGTGATATTTACAGAATCTGTCCTCAGCTCCCCTTCACACAACAACCCCCCTTTACAGCACAGTCCCCCCTTTACATTAGTGTCCACAGTCCCCCTTTGCATCACAGTGCCTCCTTTAAAGGAGTTCCACAGTGTCCTCAATTCCCCTTCACATCAAAGCCCTCCTTTACATTCGAGTGACCCTTTACAGTGCAGTCCTCTTTACATTAAAGCAGTCTGCCCCCCCTTTCCTTTTTACCTTCACACTTCCCCATTCCAAGCTCTTCATTCCCATCACAGGACTCCTACCTTTGGCAGGGCAGAGTCTGTGTGTCCTCTCCCGGATCGTTCTCCCACCTGTCCATCCGACCGACAATTTCATTCTATCTACCAGCAGGGCAGGGCAGGGAGTGGGAGGGAGGAGGAGCCGGGAGAGGACACATGGGGATAGCCCTATGCAGACCGAGGTGGCTGTTCACCTTCTGCTGTGCAGCCCGGTCATCAACAGGCCACAGATCAGCACCGCTCCGTGACCAGGGGGTTGAGGTCCCCTGCTATACATAACAAAATTAAAGTACCAGTTGACAGCTAGTGCTTAAACTGTATAAAAACTGTCTCAACACCATCAAGAGATATTGCTGTCAAATTCTCTTGCAGGCTATATACTATTCTCACAGCTGCTGTACAAGTTTGATTGCTGTTTCCCTGTTATCAGGGCCCCAATTGCCCCCAGCAATGGTCATAGAATGTTCAGGATTGAGATAGGGTACATACACACCTGTAACATGGAAAACTCCCCCATCTTTGGTCACTCACATTCTCCAGGTCTGAGATCAACCTCCAGAAATAAGGAATCTTCACGCATTCAGCCTTTCCATGATTTCATCATGACAGAAACATAATGAACACTTCTTGACCAAAATACTCTTCACCTCTGCCCATTCTGTCCAAGCATCAATAATTATGCACTAGTGATGGGCCGAACCCTCCCCCTCGGGTCTGGTATGGATTTTAAGGGGAAGCCCATGCCAAAAAAAAGGGTCCCCCCAAGGTGTTTTTCCCCCAATTTTTTTAAATTTACATTTTCTTTTTGCAATTATTTTGTTTAATTTAGCTCTCAGCAGGGAAGCCTTAAGGGCCTATTGACCCATATTGTGTGATCAGCTGGCAAACATCCCGTTAAGTGCCAAGAAAGTTCAGGAGTTAGACGAATACCTGAATGGGCGATGTTTAGGCAAAACCTATGCCTGGCCCAAACCATTCACCCATCCCTAGTGGTGCCTGAACACTGTAACCCCTCACAATTACTCTTGCTAGGCTCAGGAACAGGCCCTGCTGTTAAAAAAATTAAATTACATGTACTTGTCATACAGGTGCAGACAAATTGGGCCTCTGGTGTTGTTGGTGCCTGCACACTGTAACCCCTCACAGTTACTCTTGCTGGGCACAGGAACGGGCCCTGCTGTTAAAAATAAGAAACAAACATTGAAATTGCATGCACCTGTGATACAGGTGCAGAAAAATTGGGCCTTGGGTGTCGATGGAGCCATAAACCAAAAATATTTTTAAAATCTAGCATAATCAAGATTCAGGAATAGGATAGGCAGCATAGGCAGTCTTCAAATGTAATCAGTTACATCAGCATCAGGGGCTTGATAGCTGCTATTGATCCAGGACTGATTCATTTTGATAAATGTCAGCCAGTTAACGGAGTCTGTGGACAAACACACTCTTTTATCCATCACAAAACTTCCAGCAGCACTGAATGTTCAGAAAGCACACTGGAAGCAGGACAGTACAGTAGCTCGATTGCATATTGAGCAAGTTCTGGCCAGAGGTACATCTTCCAGTAACCCAGTGGATGCTCTGTTGGAAAGGTCTCCAACTCTGCTCTTGCCCCTAGATAATCCTGCACTCAAACCCAGCAGCCCTGGGCACTGAGGATAAAGAATTGTTTAAAGGCACCACTCAGCCGGCCACCTTCCCCATTGCTCCCCCTCTGATTGAAGGAATCCTCAGAAACATGTTGTCCAGGAAATGGTAACCTCCCAGTGTCTGGAAAGGTGTTACACAAATTTTTCTTCAAGGTGTTTTCCTCAAGATGTTTCATCCTCTGCTCTCTCTTCAAAGGCAGGATGAGCTCTGCAACTTTCCCCTTGTAACGTGGATCAAGAAGGGTTGCCAACCAGTAATGATCCCTCTACTTGATACCATGAATCCTGGGGTCCTTTTTCAGGCTTTGCAGAATCAGGGAACCCATGCAGCATAAGTTTGAAGAGGCATGAGATTCTGAGTTCTCTGTGTAACTAAGAACGACATTGTCAGGAGCAACCTCTCCCCAGCCACGTACAACTCTGGGGGTTTCTGGGGAATGAAAACCATCCCTTGAAGACAGCTGTATGTTATCCTCTATATCCATGCTGCCACAATCCTATTCTTCCTTCTGTGTGTTTTTTTGGCCCCACAGGAATGTTATCTGCATAAAGGGGGCCTTGTGAAGAAAGTAAGTCCTCCTCTTCCTCCTGCTGTTCTGCCTCAAATACCCTGTCTATGATTTCACAAAGCGTGTGCTCCAGCAGGAAGACTAGAGGGACAGTGTCACTGATGCATGCATCATCACGGGTCACCGTCCTTGTGGCCTCCTCAAATAGTGACAGGACAGTGCATGCATCCTTTATCAGCAGCCACTGGTGTGGTGAAAAGAAGCCAAGCTCCCCTGAGCCTGTCCTTGTGTCATACTCACACAGGTACTCATTTATGCTGGTTTTAGAGTACAATTCAGCAGAAGAGGCCATAGAGGAAGAAGAAGAAGAGGGGGTGGAGCAGACAGATGTGGCAGAATCCCCACCAATGTTTTGGAGGGGTGTTGACAGAACAAGCTTCAGCACTGAACCCTGTCCTGCATCCTCCCCAGCTGCCAGCAGAGTTACCTAGTGCGCCGTGAAAGAAATGTAATGTCCTTGACCATGCCTACTGAACCATGAGTCAGCAGTAATGTGAACCTTCCTGCTGACTGCTTTGTCCAACGAGGCCACAACATTGCCTTCCATATGATGGTATGGAGCTGAAATGGCCTTACATGAAAAGAAATTTCTTTTTGGAGCCTTCCACTGGGGTACAGCACATTTTGCATATTCAGGAAAGGGGGCAGAGTCTACCAAATGAAAAAATGATACTATAATAAAATACAACCAGAATAGTCCCTGTGAGGGGAATATTCTAAATTATATCATGAAAAGTTCATTCATAAGATGTGTTGTAGTTCATGAATAAATCCCGGTGCAGATGATAAGATGCGTCATCAGGAGCTTTTTTGACGTGTGGGACGCGAAACGGCCGTAGAGCTATTATCTCAAACGCCTAAGGTCCAGCCATCACTCCATCGTGTAGTGGTGGCTAGTGAAGTGAGTCCTTTGTTTGTTTGATTGTCATATATTTTTACATTTATGTATACTGTTTCCTCATGTCAGTGTTACTCAAATTTTACTTATTAAATTTTAAATATCTTTCGTACTGCACCATGAGCCTTTCCCCATTTTTTATTATAATCTCATATGATGTGTTGAGAGGATAAACTTTTTGGAGTTCGTTCCTGAGACCGGATGTTGCTGAATATCTTGATGTCCGAAGGCCACGATACTTGCTGAATTATACCCTTACGCTGTCCTATAATATAGACAGCAGCTGACTCTGGTGAGTCTGCATTTCATTCATTATGAACCCTGTCTTATCATCTGCATCGGGATTTATTCATGAACTACATCACATCTTATGAATGAACTTTTCATGATATAATTTAGTATATTCCCCTCACAGGGACTATTCTGGTTGTATTTTATTATAGTATAATTTTTTCTGAAGCGCAGCAAAAACCCCCCCATTTTTTTCTGTATTTCAGTGTATGTATATTTACGCTTTTTTTTTTTTCTAGCTGCTGTTACATCAGATCATTAGCGCTGAATCATTATCTTGGTTTTTATTCCTAACAAATGAAAAGGCAGCAGTTGTAGTGCTAGCAATTTTGCCAAGCTAGCATTTAGATGCTAAGCATGTGGAGGGCAGGGACAGTATTTTTTTTTTTTACAGTTCAACAACTGGGGTAGCGAAATTTGCCTGCTGGTCAAATCAACAGGTGGTGTAATGCTAGCAGATTGGGTGAAAGTACCTGTGGCACCTATTTCTATCCCATCATCCCTCTCAGTGCAGGTTTTTGGGAAGACATGAGGTATAGTAGAGATAGAGACCACAGATGAGGAGCAAGGAGATGTCTGAATATTATTATGATGCTCTTGCCAACGGACTGCATGGCAGGTCGTGATATGTCTTATCAAGCATGTGGTGCCCAAGCAGCTGGTGTTCTGGCCATGCTTGATCCACTTCAGACAGAGAGTGCAAAGAGCAACGCTGCAGTCTGCTTCACATGTATCAAAATAAGTCCACACCAATGAACTTTTGGAAGTCAGTGGGGAGTTAGCAATGCTCCCTACACCTGTGGAGCTCTGGGGTGTGATGCAATAGGGTGGCTGCCATTAAGCTGGCCCCTGGAGGACATCCTGCCTCGTTGGAGTTGTTCCGCCTCCTCCTCCTCCTCCCTTTCCTCCTCTATTCTCTCAGGCACCCAAGTACGGTCAGTGACCTCATTACCCCCTCCCTCCTTGTCACTGGGGCAAACTTGGCAGTATGCTGCAGTTTTGGAACATGACTGCTAGTTTCTTGTCCATCATTGTCACCCCCCTCTCTCTAGGCTCACATTATTCCCTTCCTCAACCTGGGAACTAACATCAGAGCATTCAAATTGCTGCGCATTATCCAGGATCATGTAACTGACACTATGATCGAATAATTCAGGTGACTCCTCCATGAACAATGGTGAGGCTACGGAAGGAGTAGCTGTGGACAAGGAGCCTGTGTAATAGGTCACTTTGGCTGCTGCGGTGGAAGGCAAACTAGTATGAGCCTGGATGAGGAGGATGAGGATGGCTTAGTTATCCACTCCATCAACTCTTCTGCATGTTGTGCCTCAATAACATGGCCAGCACCAGATAAAAAGGACAGGCGTGAATTTTTAATAAAGAAAAACGTAATAAAGCCAAAAAAAAAAACCCTTGCTGACGCAGAAGGAATAGCACCTGCAACGCAAAAAGGAGGACAGCAATTATGCCCTAAATACAATTAGTGCTGCTGCACCACAAAAAATGTCACTGCTGACGCAGAAATAATAGCACCTACGACACAAAAGGGGGAACAGCAATTATGCCCTAAATACATTTGGTGATGCTGTGCCACAAAAAAAAAAACCCCCACTGCTGACAGAGAAGGAATAGCACCTGTGCCACAAAAGGGGGGACAGTAATTATGCCCTAATTGAAATGAGTGCTGCTTTGCCACAAAAGAAAAAATCCATTGCTGATGCAGAACTAATAGCACCTGCGACACAGAAGGTGGAGTACTAATATTGCAGCAACAAACTCTAATGCTGCAAAAAAAAAAAAAAAATCAATGGGAAAAAAAAATGGGATCAATGGGGTGACACAGATGTGTTGTATACACCAACACTTCAGTGGCCCCACTACACTGTGTTAGACAAGAATCACAGCACAGGACTACACTGATTGCACTACACTACACTGCACTGCAGTACACTGTGTCATACAAGATGAATTAGCACAGCACAGCACAGCACTAAACTACACTGACTGCCCTACACACAAAAATAAGCACAGTACTACACTAAGCTGACTGCAGTACACTGTGTTATACAAGAATCAGCCCTACACTACACTGCACTGACTGACTTAAATATGAAAGCATAATCCACAAACGACCTGCCCAATCTCCACTCCCAATCTTCACTGACACACTACACAATCAGCCTTATATAGTGTGGGCGTGGACTTAGCCCTTGAGCCATAATTGGCTAAAGTCAACCCACCTTTGGCCAATCATGGCTCTAACAGGACATTGTGCTGTGATACAGGTCAGGTGCATGCTTTAGCCATACACAAGTACTTAATGCACTGCAATCATGCAGTGCATTATGGGGCACTCATCGGTGGCAAACTTCCCACCGAGCGCCACATTTGTTCGTGTGTTCAGCGAACACATGAACACCCAATGTTCGAGTGGAACTTTCCACATTCCACTCGAATGTTCAGCCCATCCCTATTCTTTACAGTCAAACACCAACATGGGATGGGCATCCAACTCCTCCATTCTCCTCACTGTGGGTTCACTTCCTAGGGCTGCTAACTTATATGGCAGTATACTAGGGGTAACCTTCTCCCTCTGCCCAGACTCTTTTGGCTCTAGATTATATATGACTCAACTACCCCCATCTCCCTGGTGGCTGCCTTCACCTGGTGCACACTCATCTTTGTATTGTATATAGAGTGAATATGACTGTGGAATGACAGGTGAATACCAACAGACTTGACTTGAGCAAATGTCAGTAAAAGAGCCTGTCATGTCTTCATCATTATATTGTCATGTTATTCTTATGAGAGTTTTCACAATGTGTAATTTACTGTGTAACCTACTGTTCATGTTGTACCAGCGCCATCTAGTGGCCATTTACATATATCACATATATATATAGAACAGTTTGTCCCAGTTCAGCTACCATAGCTATCACCTATGAACTTTGGTGACATCATCTTCCCTCCATATCTTGCATTCTACAGGAACTCGGCTAGAGGAAACACGGCTAGTTGCATCCTCCCTCATCCTAGTTTATGGCGGCATCGCTGGTGTGTACTTTATTACTTCATGTTGTAGTTTACCTCTTTATGCATAGTAAAGTGTCTGTGATTACAGTCTATAGTTAGTAGCTAGGGACCTTACTAAGAGATAAGATAAGATAGCATGCTGCTCAGTATATAACTGTGTATACTCTTATGGATGCTTAACATTATCATCCTGTATCTATGTCTTGTTTAACTTACATCTTGTGTACATTTCTTGTATTTGCATTGCTATGTACAGTAATGTCTTATATGCATTTCCACATGTCAGTATACATTAGTAAGTGTATTCTCTTTTCTGTTCCACAGTTTTACCTCTCTCACTTTCACGTAGTTCCTTGCAATAAAAGTTGAAGTTGGACCTTGCTCCTTTGTCAATCCATTGAAGGAAATCAGGGTTATACTGCCTGTCAATCTATGTACCCTCACACATAGGAAGGACAGAACAGTAAAACAGTGACCTCCTAACAAGCTAGAGAAACAGTGAAGCTGCAGATTCTGCACAAGCTGATGCAAGACGCTGTGACCTCTCACAAGCTGCAGTGAAACAGCAACCGAGTACAGGTTGGACCACGTGATACTGAACCCCACACAGTGCAAGTGTGCAAACCGGCTACCATGTCAACAAGCAAGTCTGATTTGTTGGAGACAAGGTCCCACACCTCAGCCAGTTTCAGAAGCTCAAAGAGGTCAGTGAGCAGCTCCACTATTGCCATTGCCCGCGCAAAGGCGGAAGCCGCAAAAATGCGAGCAACATTTGCTTAACAAGAGAGACAATTGAAAATAGAGAAAGCACGCATGGAAGCAGTCCTAGCTGAACAACGGGCAACATTGGAAAAGCTAGAGTGGAGAAGGAAGCTGCAGCCGCTATCGCAGAAGCAGAAGCTTTAGAGGAAGCAGCAAACTCCACAAGTGATAGACTCAGCAACATGCTTGGGCCTGAACCTGGCCATCCTGATAACATGAAACGCACTACAGACTACATACTGCAGCACTCTAAGTCAGGTGACAGTCTGCATTTAGGACCAGGAGCAGAGTCAACCCCTGCTAAAGAGCAGCAGAATCCTGACACACGGCAAGCAACTTCTGCTGACCATTCTCCTCATGTTAAGCTGTTAAGCAAGAGAGCAGTTTTGCATACCATCATCCCTCAGTACAACCTGAAGTAGATGGTGACTATTACAACAACAAGTTGACACCAAAATGTTATACCAGCCCGCCGGGACCTTTACACCACAGCTTATCTCCAGGTCCATCAAACAGAAATTAAGGTATGTCAGACTTCCTTAAATTCTTTGCCCGACGCGATCTAATAACCAAGGGGCTCTCCAAGTTTAATGACAGACCTGAAGGCTATAGATCATGGCGATCATCATTCAAGAATACGATCAGAGATCTAGATCTGTCTGCAAGTGAAGAAGTTGATCTTCTAGTCAAGTGGCTAGGAAATGAGTCAGCAGAACATGCAAAGCGGATTAGAGACATTAACATTAACTATCCAGTCAGAGGGCTGAACGCCATATGGGAGAGACTTGAAGAGTGTTATGGCTCACCAGAAGTAATAGAGAACGCACTATTCCAAAGAATTCAAGATTTTCCCAAAATTCATAACAAAGGTTATCAAAAGCTTAGAGAACTAAACGATCTGCTGATGGAACTCCAAGTTGCCAAGGACAAAGGAGACTTGCAAGGTTTAGCATACTTAGATACGGCGCGTGGTGTCAACCCCATTGTACAAAAACTACCTATTAGTCTACAAGAGAAGTGGATCGCTCAAGGCTCCAAGTACAAACAGCAGTACAATGTCCAATTTCCTCCATTTTCATTCTTTGTGGACTTTGTGCACAAACAAGCAAAGACCAGAAATGATCCTAGCTTTGACTTCTCAATGTTTGACACCGTATACCCCAAACTAGGTAAACCTGTCTCACCTCGCAACCTGAAAGGTACACCTGTTGCAGTACACAAAACCAGTGTATCTCTTAAAGACTCCTCAATCAAAACTTACAGTACTACAGAGACTGAGAAGGTCCCAACAAAAGACCTGCACAGAGAGTGCCCTCTACATAAGAAACCACACTCATTGCTGAAATGCAGAGGATTTAGAGGAAAACCTCTCAAGGAATGCAAAACCTTCCTCAGGGAAAACCATATTTGCTACAAGTGTTGTGCATCAACCTCTCATCTCGCAAAAGACTGTACAGAGAACATTAAATGCTCAGAATGTGACAGTGAAGAGCATATTACAGCTTTACACCCTGGGCCACCTCCATGGACTCTCACACCTTCAGACCAGGCTGCAGAGCACGGCGGGGAGGAGAGAGATACAAAACCTCCTGAAGTGACACCCCAGTGCACCCAAGTCTGTGGAGAAGGTCTTAGTAACAAATCATGCTCTAAGATTTGTCTGGTTAAAGTTTACCCCATTGGTCACAAAGAGAAAGCCATAAGGTTGTATGCCATCCTTGATGATCAAAGCAATAGATCTCTTGCCAGCTCAGCTTTCTTTGATATCGTCAGTATTAAAGGACATAACTCTTCATACTCACTTAAAACTTGCACAGGTGTGAGTGAAGAAAAAGGCAGAAGAGCTACTGGATACCAAATCGAATCCGTAAATGGGGAAGCATCCTTGCCTCTGCCTACCCTGATCGAATGTAACCAGATTCCAAACAATAGAGAAGAGATTCCTACACCTGAGGCTGCATCGCATCATTGGCATCTGAAACCCATAGCACATCTCATTCCTGCACTTGATCCAGAGGCTCAAATAATACTCCTGCTGGGAAGAGACATCATAAGAGTCCACAAGATGAGAGAACAGATAAACGGTCATCACAATTCTCCATATGCTCAGAAGCTGGACCTAGGGTGGGTCATTAATAGGTGATGTCTGCTTAGGAAATGTCCACAAGTCAACCACTATAAATTCCTTTTACACACATACATTGGAAAATGGACGTCCATCCCTCTTTCAGCCTTGCCCTAACAAATTCCTTGTAAGAGAGAAGCCTGCAGACATGCTATATTCTGACTTTACTGAAATCCAGAACCCTTCTTGTGATGAAGACCTAGACCACTTAGGATGCACAGTATTCCAGGGGACAAAAGAAGATCACAAGATAGCTCCCTCCTTTGAAGATGAGACCTTTTTAAAAATAATGGAACAAGGAATTTTCAAGGATGAAACAAACACCTGGGTTGCACCACTTCCAGCTTCAAACAGTAAAGTTGTTATGGAAGCTTTTCCCACTCAAGATCACGCCAGCGACTTGAAAGACCTAGACTTGGCTACAGACACAATACCCATGCAGCGCAGCCTGGGGCTCAACTGGGATCTCAAGTCTGACACCTTTACCTTTCAGGTCAACCAAGAGGAAAAGCCCTTCTCACGACGTCATGTCTTATCTACAATCAACAGTCTATATGACCCACTTGGGTTTGCAGCACCTGTGATCATCCAAGGTAAGACTCTTCTCAGAGAGTTACCCAAAGATACATGTGATTGGGATTCTCCACTTTCCTCAGAGAAAGAGGCACTATGGATAACATGGAGAGACTCTTTAAAGACATTATCTAACCTACACATACCTAGGTCATATACCCACCTCTCTCCAGCAGAGGTTCAGTCTAGGCAACTGTTCATCTTTTGTGATGCTTCAGTAAAAGCAATTGCTGCTGTCGCTTACCTCAAAACAATAGTCAATAAAGGTCAAGTTCAAATTGGCTTTGTAATGGGCAAGGCGAAGCTGGCACCATGTCCTGAGCTCACCATACCAAGGTTGGAACTTTGTGCTGCTGTTCTGGCAGTAGAACTAGCAGAGCTTATTGTGTCAGAAATAGACATACAACTTGACAATACAGTGTTTCATACAGACAGCAAAGTAGTGTTGGGCTACATTTACAATGAGACTAGGAGATTCTACGTCTATGTACACAACCAAGTGCAAAGAATTAGGAGGTCAACACAGCCTACCCAGTGGCGCTATGTACCAACTGACCAAAACCCGGCAGATCATGCCACAAGAGCTGTTCCTGCAGCCCACCTTAAAGACTCTACCTGGCTCACAGGGCCAACATTCCTCTACAGACCAGTAGTGGACACTCTTGAGGAAGATACAGTTGCGCTGTCAGAGCCGAATTCTGATGCAGAGATTCGTCCTCACGTTTCTGTACTCACCACAACAGTTTCTAACAGACATCTTGGATCTGAACGATTCAACAAGTTTTCCACATGGAAATCGTTAAACAGAGCATTAGCTGGTTTGATCCACATAGCCAGATCCTTTAGAGCCACATCTACAAGATCAGAACATTGTAAAGGTTGGCATTACTGTCATAAAGCCTATACAGTGGATGAACTCACACAGTCTAGAGACGTTATCATCCGGTGTATCCAACAAGAAGTTTATGCTCAAGATCTTGAATACTTCCAAAAGCAAAAATGCGTTCCTAAAGACAGTTCCCTTAAGAGACTTGATCCATTTATAGATGATAATTGACTGTTGAGAGTTGGGGGACGTATTTCTAAGGCAAAACTTGAGAGTAAGGAATGTAACCCAATAATATTTCCAAACAGTCATATTGCATCGTTACTTGTGCAACACTACCATGAAAAGACCAAGCACCAGGGACGTTTGTTCACTGAAGGAGCTTTAAGGACAGCTGGATTCTGGATAGTGGGAGCAAAAAGACTTGTGAGTAGTCTAATTTTCGAATGTATCACTTGCAAAAGACAACGTGGTATATTTCAGTCACAGAAAATGGCTAATCTTCCTGCCGACCGACTCAGTACAGACCCTCCCTTTACAAATGTTGGTCTTGATGTGTTTGTCCCTTGGTCTGTCACTACACGACACACCAGAGGAGGTCGTGCAAACAGCAAACGCTGGGCAGTCATATTCACCTGCATGAGTATTAGGGCTGTGCATATAGAAGTCATTGAGTCTTTGGACACATCCAGCTTCATAAATGCTCTCAGACGTTTCTTTTCTATTCGAGGCCCGGTCAAACAAATCCGCTCTGACAGAGGCACTAATTTTGTGGGAGCCTGTAAGGAACTGCAGATCCCCTCAAACATCGACAGTGACCATGTAGAGAGATATCTTGCTGACCAAGACTATAAATGGACATTCAATTCCCCACACTCCTCTCACATGGGAGGCTCTTGGGAGCGTATGATTGGTATAGCCCGCAGGATCCTTGATTCTATTTCTACAGCTAGGGACTTTGAAGCTTACCCATGAGTCTCTTACAACCTTTATGGCCGAAGTAGTGACGATCATGAATGCCAGACCTTTGACTTCAATATCCAGTGATCCAGAAGATCCTCTTTTGCTCACTCCTTCTATTATCCTCACCCAAAAGGTTGGTACGGTTACAGCTCCCCCTGGTGAGTTTAGCACTAAAGATTTGTACAAGTGTCAGTGGAGACGAGTGCAAACTCTAGCGGATGCCTTCTGGGATAAATGGAGAAAACAATACATCCCTACTCTACAGTCTTGGGATAAATGGCAAACCAGTAAACCCAACATGAAGGTGACTGGCCTTTGGGACTGATAAAGACTGATAACCAAAGTATTTCCAAGTGGAGATGGAATAGTCAGGAAGGTGGAAGTGAAAGTCTGCAGGCAAAATGAGCCTAAACTCTTCCAGAGACCAGTTACTGAACTGATTTTGTTACTCTCACCAGAGAATAGTTAATGTGGTATCCTTGGGATACCAGGCGGGGAGTGTCATGTCTTCATCATTATATTGTCATGTTATTCTTATGAGAGTTTTCACAATGTGTAATTTACTGTGTAACCTACTGTTCATGTTGTACCAGCGCCATCTAGTGGCCATTTACATATATCACATATTACATATATAGAACAGTTTGTCCCAGTTCAGCTACCATAGCTATCACCTATAAACTTTGGTGGCATCATCTTCCCTCCATATCTTGCATTCTACAGGAACTTGGCTAGAGGAAACACGGCTAGTTGCATCCTCCCTAATCCTAGTTTATGGCGGCATCGCTGGTGTGTACTTTATTACTTCATGTTGTAGTTTACCTCTTTATGCATAGTAAAGTGTCTGTGATTACAGTCTATAGTTAGCAGCTAGGGACCTTACTTCTCATGCAGATAAGTGTAATGTTCCGGTACCTTTGGTACCCTAAATTACACTTTCCACAAGTGTATGCGCCCCACCATTTACTTTTGGAAAGGTGCGCATACACCTTTAAGGCTGGAGCTGTCATCACCCAGCGCCGGACTAGATGGCTATTTAAAGCGCCGGTTCTCACTCACATGTGTTCGTTCAAACACCCTTACCTGGATGCTAACCTTGCTTGAAGCTTCCATGCTTGCAAGCTTACCTCGCTGACGGAACCTCGCCGCGCTGATCCCTGTATCCCGCTACTGGATCATCCGCCTCTCCTGAACCACCCTCCGGCTGTATCGCTAATAGTGCTAAGTACCCCGCAGGGGAATTCTCTATAAACTTATACTAAGCTTACACTATCTAGCTCTGCATAGTAAAGACTGTTTATCACATCTGCATAACTAGATTGCTAGCTCTTGAGACTACTGCTACTTTTCTGCACTGGGTTGATCTCTTTTGTATGTCCACCTGCTATTCTGTCATCTGCTATCATACAACATTGCTAAACCTTCCTGCATCCATCTGCTACTGTCTCACCTTCAAGTGTCTATCACCTACCACCTCCACTCAACCTATCCCTCAACCTTCATCATTGTGTTACCACATACATAAAGTCATTCTAGGAACCAGCTTGCTAATTGTGTGTATTTACTGGCTGAAATAAGACCTTCCACACATGATGAGTCATTGAGGTTGGGAATGGTATCTCAGCATATCTCTTACATGACTACTGACGTGGAACTATTTCTGCAGCTGAAAATCCACACCATATAAGAAACGCAGGAGCGTTACAGATTGAACGAACCAAAAATGGATTCAGCAGAAATAACCACTCAGGTGACACAATTAAAACAGCAAGTATCTGCGTTAATACACGCACTTGCTGAATTAAAAGAAGACAATCAGGCTCTGTCGCAGCAGGTAATTAGACCGACACAACTTACCTCTGCTCAGTCCCCTGAACCCAAGATAAATCCCCCTTTGGTATTTACAGGCGATCGCAAAAAATTTCGCGAATTTAAAAACGCATGTGAGTTACTTTTTTTGCTAAAACCTCGTACCTACCTTACTGATCACATTAAGGTTTGTACTATTATTTCTTGCCTATCAAGCGATCCTCGAGCCTGGGCAGATTCTCTTTTTGAGAAAAACGACCAGCTTCTCAACTCCTATGCCTTGTTCCTGGCAGAGCTCACTAGCCTATATGATGACCCCAATAGGCAGAGTACTGCTGATCTTCAGTTAAGATCCTTGAAACAAGGAAGGAGGCCTGTAGAAGACTTTGTCGCAGAGTTCAAGAGATGGACCCTTGATTCAGAATGGAATGATGCATCTCTGAAAACCCAATTTAGGCTTGGCCTATCAGAAGCCGTTAAGGACGAGCTCGCCCGAGCGGATCTGCCAAAAACCCTGGATGCATTAATACAACTCAGTATTACCATAGATAGAAGACTACGAGAAAGAAAGGCTGAAAAGATGGGAATGCCATTATCCGTTTCCTCTCGGAGTCTGGCCGTTCCTATGGAGGTAGGAACCATACGCCCACCGCTATCAACTATGGAAAAAGCCAAAAGACGAAATGAAAATCTCTGCTTGTACTGTGCATCCCCGGATCACAAGATAAACGTCTGTCCCCTAGTCAACAAAAAGAAGGGTGAGTGTTCACATGTCTCTCTAGGAGGATTGACAACTTCATTCACTAACCCCTACATTTCTGTTTTTTTGACATTACAGTGGGACCAGAACAGGATTACTACTAAGGCCATGATTGACACAGGATCTTGTCGAAATTATATGGATATATGTTTTGCTGCTTTAAATAAAATTCCTATTATTTCTAAACTCAAACCTGTCTCAGTAAGTCTTATTACCGGTGTTCCGTTATCCTCTGGTCCGATCACCGATCAGACACAAGCACTTCTAGTAACTATTAACGAGTCTCATAGGGAGACTTCTACCTTCGATTTAATACCATCACCCCACTTTCACATTGTGTTGGGACTTCCCTGGTTGCACACACACCAACCTACCATAGATTGGAAGAAACGGTCCTTGACCTTCCCTTCTTGTTATTGCGAGGAAACGTGTAACCTCCCGTTTTCCGGGAAGATTCTGTCTGTGGTGACAGATGAGATTGCACCACTATGTTATCAGGATCTTTCTGAGGTTTTTCTTGAGAAAAATGCTTAAGCATTACCTCCTCATCGAGACTATGATTGTAGCATTGATCTACTCCCAAATAGCAAATTGCCGTTCGGTCATGTTTATCCTCTTTCACAGGATGAACTTGCCCATCTCAAAACCTATTTGGATGAGAACTTGGAAAAAGGTTTTATTAGACCTTCCACTTCTTCCACAGCAGCAGGACTCTTTTTTGTTCGCAATAAAGATTCAAGTCTCAGACCTATCATCGACTACAGGAAATTGAATGCTATCACAATAAAAGATCGCTATCCTCTACCGCTTATCCCTGAGCTCATTGAGCAGGTGCGTGGAGCTACCTATTTTTCAAAACTAGACCTGAAAGGAGCATACAATCTCATTCGAATCCGTGATGGACACGAGTGGAAGACTGCATTCAGAACTAGATACGGATTGTTCGAATATCTTGTGATGCCATTCGGCCTATGCAATGCCCCTGCAGTTTTCCAACGATTTATAAATGATATTTTTAAAGACTTACTAGATGTCTGTGTTGTGGTATAATTGGACGATATACTTATATATTCACGGACCCTGTCTGAACACATAAGACATGTAAGACTTGTATTATCGAGATTGCTTGCACATAATCTTTATGTGAAGCTGAAGAAATGCTTGTTCCATAAAGATGAGGTACTCTTTCTAGGCTACATCATATCCAAAACAGGAATCGAGATGGACATGAGTAAAATATCCTGCATTCAGGATTGGCCTACACCAACTACACGCAAGGCGCTACAGCGATTCCTGGGATTTTCAAATTTCTACAGGAAGTTCATAAAAAACTTTTCTGCTATTGCGAGACCCCTCACACAGCTCACTAGCATAAAAATACCATTTAAATGGTCAGAAGAAGCAAATAAGGCTTTCCACTTGTTAAAGACAAGGTTTACTTCCGCTCCCATATTACGCCATCCAGACCCATCCCTCCAATACATTCTGGAGGTAGATGCATCAAACATGGCAATAGGAGCAATACTCTCCCAACGACCTACCCACACTTCACCACTTCATCCAGTCGCTTTTTTTTCTAAATCCCTGAGCAGTCCCGAGATAAATTACCCCGTGGGTGAAAAGGAACTGCTTGCTATAAAATTGGCTCTGGAGAATTGGCGACATTTACTCGAAGGCACCCAATTACCAATAATTATATACACGGACCATAAAAACCTCCAATATCTTCAGACTAGCAAAACTCTCTCGCATCGACAGGTACGATGGTCACTATTCTTTCTAAGGTTTAACTTCCTAGTGACCTACACACCTGCAGATAAGAACAAAAAGGCGGATGCACTATCACGACTAACTGAAGAAAACTACTTTGAAATCCCTTCCGTTCCGGGGGGGCGTGGCCGGCAGCCGAAGGAGATGGCCGCGTGAGGTTTGAGCTCCGATACTCCCGGTCTCTCCGCAACACCTAAAGCGACGTAGGGCAGCGACTCCGGCTCTCCTTACACCCTCGTGAAACCGGGAACCCTGAGGAGCAAGATGCGGAAGCGAAAGGATCGCGGGGGGCCCCGTAAGCAGCCACTCACAGATGTCACTATGAAGGACATGCTGATGTCCATTAATGGAGCGTTTCACAGGGAGATAGTGGCGTGTGTTAATGGCATAAAGACTGACGTAGTAGAACTTGGAGGCCGGGTGGATCATATTGAAGGGAAAATGGAGGAATTCTCTACTGCCCACAACGAGCTAGTGGACGATTATAATGCCCGGGGGGATGACCTAGATGCCCTGAGAAGCAAGATGGCGGACCTGGAGGACAGGGCCCGCCGCAATAATGTGAAGTTGCGGGGGGTTCCCGAGTCGGTCACCCCCCCAGAACTAAGGGCCTATGTGCAGGCTATGCTGCTAGCCCTAATGCCGGACACCCCGATCACTGAAGTGGTGGTGGACCGGGCCCATCGCTTACCAAAACCACAGCATTTACCGGACAAAGTTCCAAGGGATGTCATTGCGCGCATCCACTTCTTCCACGTGAAGGATGACCTAATGAGGTTTGCGAGGAAAACCACCCCACTGCCTGATCCCTACCACGGTATCTCGGTATATGCGGACCTATCGCAATTTACTATGGCCGCTCGGAAGAAGCTTATCCCATTGACCAAGCTGCTTAGAAACAACCAGGTGCAATACTCCTGGGGGTTCCCCACCAAGCTACTTATCATTAGAGAGGGCCGTACACACGTCGTCCGATCGGTGGAGGAAGGATTTGCCCTCACTAAAAAATGGGGTTTTCTCCCGGACCCGCAGGAGACCTCTCCTCGTGCAGAACCTACCCGTCTAGAACCGGAATGGCGTAAAGTCAACAGCTGAGCCCGAGCTGCTGGAGAAGTTCCCGGGATACTAGTACCATGGATCCACAGCGGATTCCTTTTGCACCTTCTTCAAGTCGCTTTTTTTTTTCTTTCTTTCTTTTTTTTTTGCCTTTATAGTTTCCTCTTGATGTTTCCACTCTGAGCAGTTGAAGTTACCTCCTACCTGGATGAGTCGGGGTCCAGGAGTGACCGGGTGCTCGGAGCTGACTCCCCTCTGACCAGTGTCTGCGATCTTATCGCATGACGGGGTTTACTCCGAACTCTTGTTTACTTGTTTTTTGTGCTTTTTGTGTTTCATTTTGTTTTATAGTTCATTTTTTTGACCTCACCATTGTCTACGAAGAACTGGAAACTACTACCCTGATGACCAAGAACTTTTACATTGCATGCGCTCAACACCAGCAGCGCGCATGGGGGACTGTGTCCTTGTACACTCTCTACAGGTACTGTCCGCACTGTCTGTCCTTTTTCCTATCTCGATATGGCGGAGGCTGCTTGACCTGTGAAGACCCTGCTTGTAGTGAATTAAGTCTGATAACTGCAAAGTTTCATTATCTTTATGCCTTTTCTCTTTAAATGGTTATTACGATAGTTTCTATTAACGCACACGGCCTTAACAGTCCTTTCAAGCGCAGGTCTCTCTGGCGGGAGGCTCGCGCTTTACATGGAGATGTAGTTTGTGTCCAAGAGACCCACTTCGCACGGTCCAATCCTCCTCGGTGCTCTGACAGGTCCTACCCCCACATTTTCTCCTCTTCGGGTGCTACTAAAAAGAAGGGTGTACTTACTGCTATTAAAAATTCTGTTGCCTTCACTTTACACGACTCGTTGGCCGACGAGGCAGGTCGGTACCTTATCCTAGTCTGTGACATTAATAATATCACCTACACAATTGTTAACCTTTATGCTCCCAATCAGGGGCAATTGCGATTCTTACGGGCGCTGAGGAGAAAAGTGGATCGTGTGAAAAAGGGTCGCACACTGTACTGTGGGGATTTTAATAGTATTGCAGATAAAGGGTTGGATTGTTCTCCCACTCAGGGGCGTGCGAGGGCTACTCTACAAAAGTTTTTGCACACCTCTGACTTATATGATGTCTGGCGTTGTTTGAACCCTATGGAAAAGGACTTCACGTACTACTCAGCCCCTCATGGATCGTACTCGAGAATAGATCTATTTGTGGCTGACCTACAATTCCTAAGAGCGGTTGAGAAGTCTAACATCCACACTATGTCCTGGTCTGACCACGCTCCGGTCTCGTTGGTGCTCTCGGAGCCCCATATGACTACCCCGGTCCAACTGTGGCGCAACAATGTGTCTCTGCTCCGGGACGCGGGCCATCGGGAGCGGATGGGTGGTCGGATTCGGGAATATTTTGAGGATAATGACACTCCGGAGGTGGACATATTCACACTATGGTGCGCACACAAGGCGGTTTCCAGGGGGATTCTTCTCCAACAGGCCTCTAGAGTAAAAAGGGCGAGTGCTCGGGAGTTGGATTCCCTGATGGGAAAGCTCAGATCCCTTGAGATCGCTCATAAAGCAGACTCTACCCCACTTAAATTGGAGGAGCTTACTGAGTGCAGAAAACTTGTCCGTCTTAAACTTCTAGAAGAACATCAGCATCTCTTGTTCTTATCTAAAGCACGATACTATTCTCAGGGTAACAAATCGGGCAAAATGTTAGCTAATTTCCTGAGACGGAGGCACCAAAAAACTAAATTGCCCTCTATCAAAGAGCCCACAACTGATATCCTAGTACGCCACCCCACTGCTATAGCCAACGCCTTTTCTAGTTACTATAAGGCACTTTACAACCTTAAGGATGATGCAAAGACCCCTCAACCTTCAGAACCCCTTATTAAGTCCTTCTTAGACTCCTTGCATCTTCCCACTATAACGGATCAGATGCGGCAGGTAATGAATTCCCCTATAACAGAGGCGGAAGTTCAAAAGGCTATCTCGTCCCTACCACCTAACAAATCTCCAGGAGCGGACGGCATTTCGGCTGAATACTACAAGGCATTCCAACAAACCTTGTCCCCATATCTTTGTAAAGTATTTAATGCGGCTGCCCAGCGTGCCTCCTTCCCAGAGGAAATGTTACAAGCAGTGATTGTTGCGCTTCCGAAGCCAGGCAAAACGCCTGATGTGCCCCAAAATTTCCGTCCCATTTCTCTTCTAAATTCGGATCTTAAGCTATATGCAAAAATCCTAGCTGTGCGCCTGGCCGAGGTAACTCCCTGCCTGATCAAGGCGGATCAGGTGGGATTCGTGAAAGGTAGACAGGCGCCGGACGGCACTAGGAGAATGTTGGATCTCTTGCAAATGGCTGAAAGCAGGAAGGTGCCCTCGGTGTTCCTGACGTTAGACGCAGAAAAAGCGTTTGATAGGGTTCACTGGGGGTACCTAAAAGCGATATTGACCAAATTTGGGTTTCAGGGACCTATGTTTTCTGCTATCTCTGCCCTATATACTAAACCCTCGGCCAGGGTGTTTACATCCGGTGCCATGTCTGACAGCTTTGTGATTACCAATGGAACGCGCCAGGGGTGCCCCCTGTCACCACTTATTTTTTCCTTGGTTATGGAGCCCCTGGCGGAGGCCATTAGGAGTGATCCCAATATCTCGGGTATTGGAGTAGGGGGAAGAGATCACAAAATCGGGCTATTTGCGGATGATGTGATCCTTACCCTGACTTCCCCAACACGGTCCCTCCATCATTTGCAGTGCCAATTGGAAGCTTTTGGAGCCATTTCCTACTATAAGCTTAACGTAACAAAGTCCATGTGCTTGCCGATTTCTTTGTCTGCTAGAGAGCTGCAAAGCCTTAAGAGCAAGCACCCTTTTCAATGGACCACTAAATCGGTTCCGTACTTAGGTATATCTTTGGTGGCGCCGACATCTCAAACATATCATACTAATTTCACCAAATTGCAGTCCATCGTTCGGGACGACCTAGCACATATCGCCTCCTATGAACTATCATGGCTGGGACGCATATCTGCACTCAAGATGCTGGTGCTACCGAAGATTCTTTATTATTTTAGGACACTCCCGGTGGTAATCCCGGAGGCATTCTTCAATAATATGGACAAGGAATTTCGGAGATTCCTGTGGGGGGGTAAGGTACCGAAGATCCCGTACTCTATACTGATTAAATCTAGATCTGTGGGAGGCGTCGGCTTCCCGCGCCTCAAAACTTATTACGCGGCCGCCCTATTAGATCAAGCGAAAGCTTGGTTTGACCCCACCTCAGATAAATTATGGGTGCTTTTAGAAAAGGCAATAGTGGCGCAAAGGGAACTCCCGGCCTTGCTTCTGGCCTTTGTATCTGACAGTGCAATCTGCATCCCCAGGATATCCTCTTTGCAGGCGACGTTACGAGCCTGGAAAGTGGCACAATCCTTGACAGGGATCCCTAAAACTAAACTGGAATTGAAGCTAGACTCCTATGAATATCTTATACCTTCACTGAAAATACCTCTTGGGGAATGGTCTAGGTCATCCTCATACCGGGAAATACGCAACCATCCTGTTAATAATCCCTCTTTTTTTAGGGCCCAGCTATATCACTACCATATTAAACACCCTAATCCCTTAGTGGAGGTACCTTCTGATATCTGGGACTATTTCTCAAACCACTATAGCAAACCAAGGGGACTTTCGTGGTTCTACAAGGCACTGCAACACCATACTAGGTACAGCAAGTCCTCTAACGAATTAACATGGGAAAAAGACCTAGGGGAGGAATATACGGAGCGTGAATGGCGGCTGGCCACTCGCTCCGGATATTCATTGACACATTGTACTACTCACTGGGAGGTGGCTCTCAAAATCCACCACCGCAGCTATCTGACCCCGGTGCGCCTGGGCAGAATGTTTGGTGACGCTTCCACGGCCTGCTGGCAGGGGTGTGGGGGACAGGGAACGCTATTTCATCTTCTATGGCAATGTCGGTGTCTCACAGGCTATTGGGCGGCGGTGTTCGCTCTACTTAGGTCGGTGACCGGGGAGCTGATGCCAATGTCCCCGGCCATGGCTCTATTGAACCTAGGCATCCAAAAAGTGCCTCCCTTACACCGAGCTATCGTTACCCATATCCTCACCGCAGCCAGGTTAACTATTACTGCGGCTTGGAGATCGGAAAATAAACCTCAAGTGTTGGGGGTAATTAATAGAGTTCGTTCCCATTATTCATATGAAAGATTCTTTGCTAATGTTAATGGACAGTGCACGCAATTTGAACAGATGTGGAGTTGTTGGTCATCGAAATACCCGGGATAGGGGCAGCCTTGTCTCTAGGTGTTTTGTTATAATGTAATGCTTATACTTTTGAATGATGACATGTACTTGCATATGAGGTTAAAGTTTTAGACTGTCCAGTTGATAGTCTTATGTATTAAGGATCTATGTTTCTCGACTGTACAAGGGTTGAAATGCTGTCAGAGTTAATTGTAACTACCACATTCAATGCCCACACGCTACGTGGGGGCAGTGGGTGGGCGTCCCGTGGGTTGGCGCCTGGCCCCCGGGGGGGCTGGGGGGGGGCCCGCGCTGGATCACAGTGTTGTTCCCGATGGGGGTGGTCCGGGGTGGGTTCCCCGTTGGCGCTGCACGGAATTGTTTGGCTGGGGGGCCGACTAGCGGGAGGCCCTATCCCAAGTAATAGGTTGGCGCTGTCTGATGGCTGAATTGGGTATACATTGTTCATTGTGATTGTTGCGGATTTCAACTGGTGTACCTGTATAACGTATTTGTTATTTGTTCTTTTTCTTGAAAATTTAATAAAAAACTATTGAAATGAAATCCCTTCCGTTCCTATAATACCTCACAAACGCATTATTGGAGTTGTCCGTTCCTTGAAGGAAGAGGTTCTGCATGGTATAAGTTTGGATTCACCCCCACCACAACTAAATACTGATGCAGAGGGCTTCCTCTACTACAACGACAAACTTTACATACCACCTACCCTACGCACCAAGATCTTGGAATTATCGCATGATGTGCCTATGGCAGGACATATGGGTATGACAAAGACTTTCAATTTGATTTCTCGGCAATTCTGGTGGCCTGACATGAAAACATCTATACAATGTCTGTGCCAGGTCCAAATTTGACACTACGAGACCATCCGGTCTACTATGCAGTCTACCAATACCCCAAACTCCATGGGAGGTTTTGTCATTGGACTTCATCGTAGAATTGCCTCCTTCCAAAGGATTTAATACCATCTTGGTGTCAGTGGACCATCTGACAAAGATGGCACATTTCATTGCTATTCGCAGACTACCTTCGTCCAAACAAACGGCAGAACTCCTGATGAAACATGTCTTCAGATTACATGGTATCCCAAAAACTCTTCTGTTTGACCGTGGATCCCAATTTATTTCTAAATTCTGGCAAGAACTATGTCACATACTACGGATTGAGCGGAAGCTCACTTCTTCCTACCATCCGCAGACCAACGGACAGACTGAAAGAGTCAACCAATGCATCGAGTAGTATTTACGTTGTTACACTTCTTACCAACAGGATGATTGGTTGGATCTTCTCCCCCTGGCAGAATTTGCCTACAACAACGCAACTCACAGTACAACCAAGCAGAGTCCGTTCTACTTGAACTATGGGTTCCATCCCTCTATTCTCCCTCCACGCATCCTTCCTTCAAATAACCCAGTAGCCTCAGACTATCTTACCCAAATAAAGGATTCTCTGGGTTTACTAAATACTACCATTGCACACGCTCACAGTCAACAAAAGAAGTACTATGATCTTCGTAGAAGACCTTCTCCACAGTATACTATCGGGGACCTCGTTTGGCTCTCAACAAAAAACTTGAGACTGAAGATCCCTAGCAAAAAGCTTGGACCTCTGTTCTTGGGACCTTTCCCAATCAAGAAACTTATTGGAAAAGCTGTAGTGCAGCTTACATTGCCAATGGACCTAAAAATCCATCCCATTTTCCATGTGTCGCTACTAAAACCCCATGTTCCGGACCAAGGAATAAGGCCTAATATTCCACCTCCCCCTCCTGTACAAGTTGAAGGTGGAGAAGAATACGAGATAAAAGAGATTCTGGATTCTCGTATCTACAGAAGAAGACTTCAGTACTTGGTTAGATGGAAGAACTATGGGCCCCAAGACGACACCTGGCTAAACACCTCTGACATACATGCCCCTAGATTAATCCGCAATTTTCATGCGAGATACCCAGACAAACCAGCTCCAGAGGCCTTCAGGAGCAGGCCTTAAGGGGGGGGTATTGTAATGTTCCGGTACCTTTGGTACCCTAAATTACACTTTCCACAAGTGTATGCGCCCCACCATTTACTTTTGGAAAGGTGCGCATACACCTTTAAGACTGGAGCTGTCATCACCCAGTGCCGGACTAGATGGCTATTTAAAGCGCCGGTTCTCACTCACATGTGTTCGTTCAAACACCCTTACCTGGATGCTAACCTTGCTTGAAGCTTCCATGCTTGCAAGCTTACCTCGCTGACGGAACCTCGCCGCGCTGATCCCTGTATCCCGCTACTGGATCATCCGCCTCTCCTGAACCACCCTCCGGCTGTATCGCTAATAGTGCTAAGTACCCCGCAGGGGAATTCTCTATAAACTTATACTAAGCTTACACTATCTAGCTCTGCATAGTAAAGACTGTTTATCACATCTGCATAACTAGATTGCTAGCTCTTGAGACTACTGCTACTTTTCTGCACTGGGTTGATCTCTTTTGTATGTCCACCTGCTATTCTGTCATCTGCTATCATACAACATTGCTAAACCTTCCTGCATCCATCTGCTACTGTCTCACCTTCAAGTGTCTATCACCTACCACCTCCACTCAACCTATCCCTCAACCTTCATCATTGTGTTACCACATACATAAAGTCATTCTAGGAACCAGCTTGCTAATTGTGTGTATTTACTGGCTGAAATAAGACCTTCCACACATGATGAGTCATTGAGGTTGGGAATGGTATCTCTTACATGACTACTGACGTGGAACTATTTCTGCAGCTGAAAATCCACACCATATAAGAAACGCAGGAGCATTACAATAAGATAGCATGCTGCTCAGTATATAACTGTGTATACTCTTATGGATGCTTAACATTACCATCCTGTATCTATGTCTTGTGTAACTTACATCTTGTGTACATTTCTTGTATTTGCATTGCTATGTACAGTAATGTCTTATATGCATTTCCACATGTCAGTATACATTAGTAAGTGTATTCTCTTTTCTGTTCCACAGTTTTACCTCTCTCACTTTCACGTATTTCCTTGCAATAAAAGTTGAAGATGGACCTTGCTCCTTTGTCAATGCATTGAAGGAAATCAGGGTTATACTGCCTGTCAATCTATGTACCCTCACACATAGGGAGGACAGAACAGAGCCCTTGAGTTGTGCTTCAATGTTCTTACAAAATAGACAAAGAAACAGACTTATCAGAATAAAAATAGTGCTGCCAAAGTAAATGATAACGGTGACATTATTATCACTTTATTTAGAAAATTAATTTGATTTTAGTTTTAAATGTGTGTTTTTTTCCACAAGTGTTTGAGTTACCATTTGTTTGTTTAGGGTTTTTTTTTCTTATCTTTTAAAATATATTTTCCCTCTTGTGAAATGAAGAAAAATATTGTTGTCCTATGCTCATCTATTATTAATACAGTAATCTGTGCAGGTTATAAAAAGTGTCACATTAGTAAAGCTCAATAGATTCCCAGCTTGCTGCAGTTGCATTCTTTCTGTCATCACCAACCATTACTCTGCTAATGTTACATGCTCAACCTTGTATACAGCCTAATTTTGTATTTATAGAATTTTAGCGCTTATGCTAACAAGTGTGTCCAGGAAAAAAAATATAATTCTGTAAACTGTATTTGAATTCTTAAAGTGACATCTACCTAAGATTGTAACAATGCTTTTTTAATGTTTTGGTGATTATTGAAAGAACAAGACTTTTCAAACAGGTTACCAGTTTCCTAATCTGCTTGACATTCTATACTGCTTAGCAGCATCTTGTCTGACTTTGGGTCCTATACACACTAATCCAACTTTTGCTATAATCAATTAAATGCAACGTGTTTTCTTCAAGTGCGCCTTACCACAAATTTAATTTTGCCCATGCAGGGCAAAACAACAATATTGCTTAAAAGAGAAACTGATCTTTGGAAACTGTGCCTAAAAAGGCTGAGAAAGGGTAAATGACTGCAGCTTATCTTTACCTTCTTACTGTCACATACCTGATGGAGATCGAGGTGAAAAGGGACTTATTCTGAACCTCTTGTCCAACACCCCTGGTAGTGGTGATAGGAGATGCGAAGACACAGAGTGGCACAGGGTCCGTTGTTCTGGGCAGTGCCAGCTGTTTGATTTGACACAGGTGACTGCGGACCACCATATAAGTACCGTATGCAGGAACACAGTAGCACCCAACTAGTGGACTGGAACGAAGACAGGACAAAAGCCAGAGGTTGCCAACAGCTGGGCAAAGAAGTACTGAACCAGAAGGCACAGAAAATGTCAGGATACAGGCCAAGGTAATCAACAGCCAGACAGTGAGGTAAAGAGAAATAAAGCAGAAGCAAAGTCAGGATACAAGCCAATGTCAGTTCACAACCAGGCAGAAAGCTTCCAAATCAGAAACCAGGATATAGAGTCCAAAACAAAGGCAAAGGTCACAATAGGCAGATGAGAATCAAAAGGCAGGTAGAGGACATGGTGGGTCAATCTGTCCATGTCATATTCCAGCTAGACTAAAATACATCAAGATTCTCAGTGCTCACAATCTATATGTAATGAGAGTCCACAGTGAAAAAATAAAATAATGGCTAAAAGGACACAGGTAATCTGCTAAAAGGGTAAAATGCATGTGTAGAAATGTATGGCTCATAGTACTCCACCGGATTAGGCTAAAGTGATGAGATGGGAGTGGAGGGGTGGAGGAATGGAGGAATGAATCAATGGTCGTGGGTTAGGTGATATAAATCCTCAGGCCTTTGGCACTTCAGATCAGGGAGAGATCCATAGCGTATGCAAAAGAAACAAAGTTGCCAAAGCACTGAAATTACTAAAAACGCTGTTGTAATATTTATTAAAAGAATAAAAAAAACATATCCACACTTACAGTAAAACAGAAGAAGTACAGCTTGAACATAGAGGAAATGGTGAAGTTTACAGATGGAAAGGCTGCAGCCATTAATGGAGAGTCACTATAGCACTGTGTATCCGGAACAGGTATAGCCATCCTCTACGTTCATGGCAGCAGCGGGGGCAGGAGTAAGCTGCCTCTACGGAGCACCGAAATGTTCATTGCCCGCCTACTAATTGCTGGCGGTGGTGCCATGATCATGGAGGATGGCCGGTAAGTTCCATGCTCCTCCATATCGGGATACATTGGGAATTTTAAAGAGTACCTAGAGCCATAACATTTCTGTTTTGAATAGAATTAACAAGGGAATGCCTGTTGTGATTTTATTGCTGCCTGTGTGCCTGTTACTGAGAAAACCCCTATTTGTTCTGGAAACCATTGTCACCAGGGCTAAAATGTAGAGAAGATCCAAAATTCTGAGTTGTCACTGTCACAGAAATTGAGACATAATCTTCCAGCTTGGACACTTGATTCCGTGACGACTGCCTGAAAAAAAATCTCCCTCACATCCACTAGTATCTACTTTATAAAATAAGAGGCCAAGGTAATAACCCCTAATGGCAAAACATTGAAAATGGGGGTTTAAACCATTCCCTAATCCCTTACCCTTCACTAGAAAAAAAAGTTTTGGCTTTTGATATGCTGTAATAAAACACCTAAGCTGAGGCCACTTTTTTTTTTTTTTTTTTACTTTAACTCACTATGACTGCTTGTGGTAGTTATCAATGATTGATTAACTTTTTTTTTTTTTACTTTTTGTGTGCTATATTTACTTGTATATATTAAAAACTATGCTAAATAAAAGTATGCAAAATTCAAATGATATATTCAGCTCAGATCATTTAATCATTATAATAGCTATCTCATAAATAAAGTTGACTGAAACAAAATCCTGAGATAGATCAATCAATAGAAATAATAAATCACAACAACTTCTATATCATCAAATGAATAATTTCCATTGAACCTCCTTGGGTAAATAAGTTAAGAGTTTAAAAGAATAATAAAAAAAGTGTACCTTTATGTAATAAACGTTTACATACATTTACCTTTATCATTTAGAAGAAACCCAAGATGCATAATCATGAAGGACTTTAAAAGCATGATTTGTAGAGGCTGCTGACGTATTCATGTTTTAATGTGATTGCTCTAAACCAATGTTTAAACAGACAGCAATTCCTGCCAGCTTACAATACACTTGGCTGGCCAGGTGCCCCATCCGCTGTTTCAAGATGCATAATTCAAAAAAGGGTCTTAGATAATAGGCTTTCCCAGAAGCTGAGCTCTTAAGTGTTTTGGAAATTCTTGCACATTTACATTTGCATTTTCAAAACATATTTCATATATCGCTCTTCCACAATTCCAGAGGTATTATAGACTGAATGGGTGATAGATTCAAGCAAAGCTTGAACAGCATCAGTACCTAAAAGAATCACGTCTAAATAGAGCATAAAATGTCAGGCATGCCCAGTGATTTTGCTTATAGCTAAAGTAGTATTGCAGCTTTTATAGTTAAAGAGGAGCTCCAGTCTGGATTAAAAAAAACATTAAATGTCAGCAGCTACAAATACTGTAGCTGCTGACTTTTAATATAAGGACACTTACCTGTCCAGGGATCCGCAATGTCAGCATCCTGAGGCAATTTGTCAATCGGCTTCAGATGTAGGCACCGGCATTGTAAGTAAGGGAAACCAGCACTGAAGCCGTAAATACTGTAGCTGCTGAGTTTTAATAAAAGGGTACTTACCTGTCCAGGGATCCCGCAATGTCAGCATCCTGAGGCGATTTGTCAATCGCCTTCAGGTGTAGGCACTGGCATTGTAAGTTAGGGAAACTGGCAGTGAAGCCATAAGGCTTCACAGCCAGTTTCCTACTGCACAATCACAAGTCGCGCTGCACTTTCTGAATGGTCCCGCCATCTTCTGGGATCCGTGTGTGTTTCCCAGAAGGCAGCGGGGAGAAGAAGAGGAGGCTGGAAATGTTGTGGATCAACGATCTTACCTGTCAAAACCAAGTACCCGCTCCCCCCCTCTCTGCCAAAAAGTGCCAAATGTGGCAGTGGAGGGAAGGGGGGGGGTGCAAACAAGTGGAGCATCCCCTTTTTTACAGATAGGTTTATATTTTATATGATTTACCTATTTCTTCAGGTAGCCCATTTGGAAGCCTGGTGACACAGTGGGTAGCACACCGATGATTGCAGGGATGGTGTCTTAGGTTTGGTTCACATCAAGATATGATCTGCATCATGTTTGTTTATGTTTCCTTTTGTTTATTTGAGTTTGCTCTAAGTGATTCACATTCCTCTCAGAACCCTAGTAACAAGTGTATGTAAACCCTAACAATAAAAATTTTCTATTTCCTCCATTTTGATTTGTTAAATATACCATTAAAATCATTTTGTTATGGGGGGCGGAGCTAGCGGCGGAGCAGGATAGCGGTGTGATCCGGAGCTCCGGCAGTTTGGGGGAACAGAGCGGCACGCAGTGACCAAACAGACACGTTCCTGTGGGCCAACCCAGCACCAACATCCCGCTGGGACACCCCTGGTACTCTTCAGCCATGTCCCACAAATGTAAAGAAGCCAGAAAGCCACAAAAACTGACGGCGTGTTATCAGCAGCAGCAACATGGGGAGATCCAAGATGACACCGGCTGCTCTCCTTCTGCTGCATCTGGTGCTGCCTCTGCACCAGGCAAACACACGCTGAGGAGCCTGAAAACTGTGAGTACCCCCTTAGGGAGCCTTTCTTTGGGCAATTTAACTCCTAATTTGGGCAGCCCAGTTAAATCCCAATTCAAATCGGATAAGCTCCACTCCTCCACTATATACAATCATGCCGCAGACTCAGGAGAGAATACCAGGGACTTGCCCGATTCTATAGAGGAATTCCCTACTAGCAACCAACCTGTACTTGATACTGTTATGAAGGACATGCTGATGTCCCTCCGCAGCACATTACAAGCAGATCTTATGTCTTGCATGCATAGGTTTGACAAAGACCTAAAACAAGTGGAGAGCAGGATCGACCATATTGAATGTAAATGGGGGAATTATCTACCACTAATAATGCACTAGTAGGTGAGTCTGAGGAGAAAGAGGATGAGCTGGACTGGGTAAAAGTTAAATTGTCAGATATTGAGGAGAGGTCTAGAAGAAGCAATATGAAAATAAGGGGGATCCCTGAAAGTGTTCTTCAAGCTGACCTTGCTCCATATGATACCACCATGTTTAAACAACTCCTCCCAGAAGCTACTGACCTAGATGTCACTGTGGACAGGGTCCACCTCCTGCCGAAGTCCACTCATCTCTCAGACCAAGTACCTAGAGACGTTATTTTCCATATGCACTTTTTCCACATTAAAGAACGACTCATGTTCATCATGTGCAGAAAGGAGAATATACCACCACAATATACAACCCTGCAGTTTTATGCGAACCTGTCCCAACATACCTTGCTGAAAAGGAGGAACTTAGGTATGGTTACTAAGGCCTTAATAAACCATGATCTGACCTATAAATGGGGATATCCCACAAAACTAGTTGTCACCAAGAACGGCCGCAACTATACTACTGACTCACTGGAAAAGGGCATAGCGCTACTGCGACAGTGGCAAATTGTCCCAGAGACAGAGACTTCACCCCCTGTGTCGGGAAGGGCAGCTCAGGTGGAGCAGGAATGGAAGACAGTCACCAATAAAAATGCCAAAAAGCATTCTTGAATGTTAATACTTTAAGCACCACTAAGTTTCCTCTGAATGGCGGAGCTGTGGCTTATGCTCCATGTGCCCTCACATACTACCTGAGCAGTGGATGCTACAAACAGGCGAAATGCCCTTACACTAAGGAACATTTACTCCTACCAGTTGCTATTCTGTTTGTTTCTTATATTTTTGTTTTCTTTTTCTTTATGAATACTCCAAGATGGCTCCTATGATCTTCTTACTGATTGCTTCCCAACCATCTCTTTCCTCCTGGAACTTCTTTGGACGAGGTCTGCCACAGCCTCTCTCCATGTCCTGGAGTCCGAGCCACGTAGTGAGTAATAATATCCTGCTAAGCAACACGCGACATTATGACTTCTCAATATGGGGGTCACATTCTTAACTATTAATGCCAATGGCCTAAACCATCCTGTTAAGAGGAAATCCTTGTGGCAGGAAGCATTGAAAAATCACTGTGACATTCTGTGTGTGCAGGAGACCCACTTTAGCAACTTGGCGTCACCTCCATGTACTCACCGAAACTTCCCCCACATATTTCTTGCTAAAGCAGACTCCAAGACAAGGGGAGTTATGGTGGCGGTCAGGGACACCGTGACCTTTGAGCTGCATAAGGAAGTCGCAGATCCTCAGGGCAGGTACCTTGTCCTTGTCTGCTCGATCAACTCCACTCTTCTCACTATTGCCAATGTCTATGCCCCTAATGCCCAACATTTTTGTTTTTTCTCTAGAATGATGAAGACAGTTTGTAAGCATCAACAAGGTAGTCTAGTGCTGTGCGGGGACTTTAACACACCACCCCAGACCCATCCGTTGACTCAACTGGGCGAAGATCTGGTAGAGCGCTTGCACTTCAATACCACATACAGAACCATGAGTTGTATGATACATGGCGCTGCTTCCACACAGGGGAGAGGGACTACACCTTTTTCTCCAACCCTCACGGATCGTACACCAGGATTGATCTTTTCTTACTGGATCGCTGGCTACTTGACAAGGTCACATCTGTGTCCATTAACTCAATCACGTGGTCCAATCACGCATCAGTCACTCTTACTCTCCTGGATGCACTTTCTAGCCAATCTAAGTCTGTTTGGCTGCTTAACCCTAGATTACTGCAACAGCAACAGATTTGAAAGGAACTGAACAACCACTTGGCGGAATACTTTGACCTCAATGAAACTTCAGTGACTGGTCCTTTCATGCTGTGGTGTGCCCATAAGGCTTTTATGCGAGGGTTGTTTATTAAAGTGGGAGCTAGGGCTAAGAGGCAGCGGCAGACATGTTTGGATGCCTTATTAGCAGACATAGCAGCAATTGATGCTTTGAATAAGACCTCCCTGACTCCTGACCTATCCACTAAATTTTCCAATCTCTGCACTGAGTTACGATCTCTTTTACTCTTTTGAGGACTTCGAAAAATGAATAGATGTTTGAAAATGAATTATTATGCTTCTGGGAATAGAGCAGGAAAACTCATTGCTTCTAAATTAAAAGGCCGTTGACGTAAGATGAGAACCCCCTCACTGACCCACCCAGCCACTAAGATTACAGTATCTCACCCTCAGGACATAGCAGACGCTTTTAAAAAATATTACGGCTTCCTCTATAACTTAGCTATGGACCCAGAATGTATCCAACCCAACTTAGCAGACATTGACAATTTTCTTCTCAAATTGAACCTGCCGCGTCTATCAAAAACTCGATAAGATTCTCTTAATGCCCCATTTATGGTCTCGGAAGTCCAACGAGTAATATCGACCCTCCCAAACAGTAAATTCCTAGGACCTGGAGCTACTTTAGTTCACCACTTGGTCAGGATGTATAACGCTGCGGCTGCCTCTATGCCATTTCATCAAGAAATGCTTAAAGCCATGATAGTGACGTTGTCAAAGCGGGGAACAATTCTAGTTTGCCACACAACTATAGACCCATATCCTTATTAAATACTGATCTGAAGCTTTTTGCAAAACTAATTGCCCTTCGGTTGGTAGATATTCACCCACACCTTATACACCCAGATCAAGCGGGTTTCATTAAGGGACCTCAAACCACGGATGCTACCTGCAAATTGATCAATATACTGCACATAGCCAACACCAGTCATACACCATCTCTACTCCTAGTTTAGACGCCAAAAAGGCATTTGATAGGATCCACTGAGGTTATATGCGTCGTGTTTTAGAGGTATTTGGCTTTAGTGGACCTATCCTAGCGGCTATCTTAGCCCTATATACAAACCCTTTGGCTCAAGTTTATACGAACGAGTTACTGTCCACCCCATTTGCTATAACAAATGGCACGCACCAAGGGTGTTCTCTGTCACCCCTAGCACACCACATCCGCTCACACCCTGACATCTCTGGCTTTGGCGTCCCTACATCCAAACATATGATTAGCTTTTTTGCCGACGATATTATACTGATGTTGACAGATGTGGAGACTTCCCTTCCGGTACACATTGTTTTGATGATGTTTTTGCGCTAATGTTATTATAAGGGGAATGTTTCCAAATCACACGTTCTGGGATTAAATATCCCACAAAAGGTCCAGACTGCCTTACAAAGTAAATTCCCTTCTCCTTGGCAACCTAGCGGGATCCAATACCTCGGGGTCACTTTGACGTGGCATGCTACCTCCCTGCTATCGAAGAACTATACCACATTCTTATCCTCTTTGCCATCCAAACTTAATGAGATTTCTAAAACGGAGCTATCATGGTCAGACCGCTTGGTGGCTTTTAAAATGGTAAATGGTTGCCTCAATTTTTATTTCTATTTCGGTCTTTGCCCATTCCAGTCCCGAGTAGTTTTCTTTTTAAAAAGGCCAAGGCGTTGGTTAATTCCTTTCTATGGAGGGGCAGGAGAGCTAGATGTGCATTTAGCAAACTGACTACCTCCAGAAAAGCAGGAGGAATGGGCCATGTAGTTTTAAAGGATTATTATATAGCTTCCATCTTAGCGCAGTCTAAATTTTGGTTTCTGAAGTCAGCCACTCGGCCGTGGACAGATTTAGAAAACCAACAAATCATAGGTTCTGACCTACACTCCTTGCTTCTAGCATCCATGCATACCAAAGAAAAGAAGGATACTCTGTCCCCTACTATCAAAGCCACACAATATGCTTGGCAAGTGTTGTTGGACACACGTCACCTAACCCACCCTATATCTTTAATACAGTTTCCCCTCTCAGGGACTGTCCACTTTATCCCTGAATTATCTATAACTAATTGGTTAGCTAGGGGAGTCCCCATGGTGGACGATCTCATGGTAGGCTCAGCAATTAAAACATTTAGAATGCTACAAATGGAGTGTCACATACCCCCAAAATAATACTATATGTACTTGCAGCTACATCATCTGTTGGGTAAGTACAAACCTCTAAATGTCTCTCTTCCGTGGGACATAGTACAATATCTAAATTCCCCCACCACCAAACTTTAAGGCATTTTGCTGTTTTATAACTCCCTGGGTAATAAAATACTTTCATAAAATCCCCACCAGTTCTGGCTTGGGAGAAGGAGCTGGAAGTATCTTTCTCAACAGAACAATGGCAAAAAGCACTTAATGCTAACTACTCCGCTACCAAATGTGTTAATTTGTGGGAAGTCACACAGAATATTCTTCTGCGGTGGTATGACACCTTATAGATTGTCAAAGTTCTCATCGGGAGGATCCCCTCTGTGTTGGAGGGAGTGTGGGGGAGTTGGGACCATATTCCATGTCATGTGGACATGTCCAAAAATGAGGCCTATCTGAGAGGCTGTTTTCGCTTTAATTAATAATATCTACAATCTATCCTTACCAGCCACACTTGCAGAGACTTTGTTTTCCATAGGCCTCCATGACCTTAAACCTGGCATCAGAGCCCCTATTATACATATCTTCTTAGCGACAAGATTGACACTGACACGCCACTGGAGGGACCCTCTTCCACCTACCATGCGGAAATAATACAGTTGATCAATACGCAAGCATCCTATTAGATCTCCTTTGCATCCTCTATGGGCCAATATGTTATAGTTAAGGCAGCCTGGCACATGTGGTTTAGTAGACAAGGAATATCGGATTGTTGATTTATAATGTCTTGATTATCGAGTACTCATTTCACTTCATTCCACTTTGTTTTATTAGACTGTTCACTGTGGATGTATCTTACCTTTGTTTACACTTAATGTTTACACCTAATGTCTTTGCTCTGTTTTCGAGCAAATGTTTTGCTAGTTTATTGGAAAAATTCTTAATAAAAATATATTGAGAAAAAAAAATAATTTTGTTATATCTATTTGATAAGTGCAAAAAAAAATAGTCCATTATGCCAGAAATCCAGTATAGTCCTGGGCACTCTGCAGTGTTATCTCAAGCAATGTTATTAGCCCTGCAGTTTCCAGGGTACACCTCCTACTACATTACATAACAGATATGAGGAAAAGAGGAGGTGTTTTGCAGTCCTAAGAAACTTCTTGTCCTAGGGTGACAAAGCTGCTCTTCCATAGATTTAGTCTAGTGCGTGAGAAAAACAGAAAGTGTGTTATTGGCAAGATCACCAGATGAAAAAATAAAAGGAAAAATAAATGTAAAAGAAAAGAAAAATAAATGTGGCCCTCACATCTAAAGACTTATAATATGACATTTTTTAAATTTTATTTTTGGGTTTTGATTTTCTTCAATTAGCATATATCTAAATTGCTCTTAGAAAGTATGTGAGCAAGTGACTGTAATATGGAACTTGGGCTAAGTTGTAGAGCCAGAACTGTTTTTCACATTTTTGGATATAATATGGAATGGTTAGGAATTTTTTTGTCTGTATACCATTAGGAAAATTTTCTTTCACTTTCTGGTCCAGAGCAGAATGTCTCCATAAAGCTAGAGGATATGATCACCAGGGCCAGTGGAGATGTCAGTTACCCCAAAGACACAAACAGTAATAAGAACCTGACAGAACTGTCAGAGAGACAGTATAAAAAATCGATTCTGAGACATTTCCTAGATTCAGCTAAAGCGTGCATCCCTTTAGGATGGCGGGATTCAAACCCGCCAACCATTAATATGTGGAGGCAAAAAGTGGAGGAAATAAACAAATTTGAGGATATGATTTTAACCGGGCAAGGCAGAAGAGAATTATATACTAAAAGATGGGCCATATGGAATCAATTTATTGTTTCAGAGGAAGGGAAAGCCCTGTATACGGAGGAGTAGAGAACAATATAAATGTACTTAAAGGGGTGGGGCGTGGAGGGGAGGGGGGCGGGACGATGGAGGGGGGGGAGAGAGAGACAGATGATAAATTATTATAATTCAATAATGTTTTTTTTTTTTTTTTTTTTTTTCTCCGTTTTTTCACTGTCTCTCTCCCCATAAGGAGGAGAGAGTCTTAAACCTTTATTAAAACACAACATTTAGGATAGGAACAAAGGGAGATAAATAAGAGAGGGAAGAGACACGTAGATGGGATGAGACACCTTTTTTTTTTTCTCACTGGTGGATAGACCCCCAGCAAGGGGCACGAGGTGGAGTGACAAAATGACATTCGGAGAGACAGAAGAAAGAGGGGGGGAGAGGGGCACGATATAGTAGTAGACTCAAATGAAATAACATAAATGGTTCAAGGTACACATATACACAGAAGAGATAAATCACAAATCTTTATTTATTTATTTATTTATTTTTCTTCCCTCTCTCTGACCTCCTCCTTCTCGGGCCCCCCGCCTCCACCCTCCATCCCCGCATGGTCAGAACCTCCTTTGTATGGAGGTAAAGAAAAACATTAAGTGGACTAACTAAAATACACCATAAGGGTTCTTGAGACAGAAACAGATAAATGGATTCCTTGAGTAAGGGCTTTGGCATGAGCCGGGATGAGGGAATAAACACGGCCTGGGAACTAGACAGGAGGAAACAATTACTTTGCATATATCCTTATTATTTTCTATGTATTTCTCCCCTCCCTATTATCTCCCCCCATATATATATTTTTTTTTTTTTAATTTCTTATTAGGTTCTTTTCTTATCCTTTTCTTGGTATAGGATATTCAAAAATAAGAAAAATGAGAGAAACTGGGGGAAAGCAAGGTAGCAGTTTTTTTTTTCAATATGGGAGGTTATAATTCAAATGCAAGAGAAAGACGGTTAAAAGTGAATAATAATGATATACAGACTGTATAAAGATTATGTTGAATTAGCTGTGAAAAGTTATCAATGAATGTTCCCTTTGTTTCTTTGGTATAAATAAATAAAATTAAAAAAAAAAAAAAAAAGAACCTGACAGGGGCCTTCCATGTTTATCCAAAACAAAATAAAATAGCGTTGACTTTACATACAATACACAAGCTCAGAAAAGACCAGTGAGTGTTGCGTTGCACATTCTGCATATAGCTCTAAAGAATATATTGATGATATTTAAATAAATAATGAAATATGTTATAGTCAGGACAGGAGTAAATAAATAAAAACCACCAAAAGTGACCAAAAAAATACTTGGGGACATTTATTAAACCCTTTGCAAGGCAAATTAATGCTAAACAAGAGCAGTGAGATGCATTGTGGGATGGAATTATAAGTCTAGTTACAGTCTTAAATTCCTTATATTGGATGCTCTAAATTAGCACTGGCAACTGGATGAAATCTGACCCTGGTCACGTCTTAGTTTTGCCACTATTTACCAAGGAAATCTGTATTTTCTTTAGTAATAAGAATGTCTTTGAATTTTGAAAAGTACAGAAATACAGAAAAGTACAGAAATACAGGTGAACAGATCTGTAAACCTGTTTAAGAGATTGTGTTGAAGGATATGCAGCCTGATTCATCTTTAATGTTGTCCTTAATTTGCTTAATAAATGTCTTCTTTTGTCTAGCAGGGTGGGGAAGTGTTAGAGTTTAACTTAGAACTCAATAACCTCCCAATATTTTCTTGCTTTAGCAACACAGAGAAAGGAAGTGACTCACTTCAAGTGAGCAGTAATCTCCCAACTGAGTCACAGACCGAGATAATAATCTGGCCAAAAAATGTTCCCCACTCTATTAAAAAATAAAGTTACAATTTGTCACCTTGGGATTAATAAAGTAAAGTTCATACCTATATCATTTCACATAGCTGTATACATTAGGATTCTGTACATTTAATATGATAATCATTTGATACCTGTATGACTAATATATGTCAGGCTCTGTAGGAAACCCTAGACTGCAGGAGATGTTCTGTTTCAAATGTCACTTTATGTAAAATGCCTACCTCCTGAGACCCAGTCTGGCCAGACAGTATGGCAACTTTCTGGCGTATCAAGATCCACAAGCAGTATCAACTCACCAATAAGACTTAAAGTGAAATCTAATGAAGTTTGTTCCAGACTGGCATGAACAGCAGATGTTTTCTGAGCTTTTCTCTAAGGTACAAAAGTATTCCAATCATAAAGCCACTTGAATCTCTAAAAGCTGCTTTACTAACGATGTTAAAACATAAATTAACAGACACAAGGGGAAAAAGGTCGTGTTTAGCTAAGGGCTTGAAACCATTCAACTCATAAACAAGGAACTACACAAAGAAACATACCAAATACACAAAAATAACTACAATAAACTAAGCTGCTATGGCAGGAAAGTGGACATAACTGGGTTAAGAAGGAAAAAGTTATCATCTTAGTTGGTAATCTTGTACATAGCAGATAGCCTGAGTTGATAATACATCAAAGATATACATAGTAAAAATCCTATTTTTCTTCATATAAATGTAACACAACAAAATGTATAAGTGTACAAATGGGTGAAAATGCATTAAAAGCTCCTCACATTGAACAAATCTATTTCCAAAAGTCAGAGTTCTTTTTTTTAAATTATGATTTTGAAACCCCTCTCCATACAAGTAAATATACTAATGCAAATAGTTCACAACTGGGCAGTAAAAAAAAAAAAAGCAGGGGTGGATTTTTAATTATAACTAAAATAATAGACTTTTTTATGTTTTAAGACAGCAATTATAAAGATTGCTTTAGACATTAAAAAAATTGTGTACTGTATATTAATCTGCCAATTATGTCATAACAAATTGTATTTGAGATTCCACTTGCAGTCAGTAATTCTGTTTTGTTCCCTTAAATGTGCATATCATTTCATCATGCTGTACAGCATGTTTACCCTAATCAAAAATGGTAATGTGAAACCCAAGATCAATTAATCCATGGTGTGGGCAAATACAATCTTAAGCAATTGAATTAAGTAAACTTTTCTCCGGAGAGCTTCAAATAGTAGAGAAACTTACTAAAATCAACTAGAACTAATTATTTTCTGATTAATCCTCCAGAGTGACATATAATCAGTATGACACAGATGACAGAATGAATTATGTCAAATAATTTTTAAAAAGCATCAAGGTATGATTTAAAGGTATAACATTCTGTGTTATGTTTAATTGTTGTTATTACTTGTGTTTTGAATATTTTAATCAACTTCAAGTATTTACAAGTAAGTTAAAAGTTTATTTATAGGGTGTTCCACTTTCAGAACAAAAATAAATTGGGTAAATTCTCTTTCACAGCCAACTGACATTGGTATTAATTGACTAGTTCCTTTCACTCAGCATTCTACTGCTAATTATTGAAGATTCCTTTACATTAGATCATATGCAAACCTCAAGCCTACCATTTTGACATCAATCAAAAAGGGAGACCTCAGTGGCAGTCAAAGAATAAAGTTGTTTTAAATCCTAACTAATTGACTTTTAGTTTGCTAAAGAGCAACCCAACAGCCGAATCAAATAAAAGCTGCAGATTTTCAGATCCGGCAGTTAAATTCCTTAACAGCGTACAACAAAAAATAAGTTTTCATTATATTGACAATTTTTTCATTATATGGACAGAAAATCTAAAAAAAAAAACAAAAAAAGTGTTTTCCTCCTTGCTTAGAATATTTCACCTTTCAATCACACAAAAAATGTACTATTCAAGCACATTTATGAATGTCATACGTCATTATTATACAGGATTTATTTAGTGCCAACAGTTTTTTTCAGTGCTTTAGAACATAAGGGAAAACAGTAGAGTTACAATACAAATTAATACAGAAG
Source organism: Pelophylax lessonae (assembly GCF_965119305.1). Taxonomy (NCBI): domain Eukaryota; kingdom Metazoa; phylum Chordata; class Amphibia; order Anura; family Ranidae; genus Pelophylax; species Pelophylax lessonae. Next base: position 82,040,189 of record NC_138769.1, on the reverse strand, counting down.
AAATCAGAGGGCCCTGCTTGTTAGAGCTTACAATCTTGGAAGGAGGGTCAAGTGATACAAAAGGTAATAACTGTGGGGGATGAGCTGATGGAGAAAATAAAAGTACAACAAGAGTTTTCAGGAATCATTTAAAAGCAAACAGAGTAGGAGATAGTTGGGCAGATTGGAGCAGATTGGGGTAGGGAGTTCCATAGAATTATAGAGGCTCTGGAAAAGTCCTGAAGGTGAGCAGGGGTGGGAGTGACAAGGGAGCAAGAGAGCAGGAGGTCATGGGAGGACCAAAGAGAATGATTAGGCTTTGAGACTAGGTTAGTGATGTAGCTGGGGGGTGAGTTGTGGATGGCTTTGTAAGTTGTTGTCAGTATTTTGAATTTAATTCTTTGGGTGAGCAGAAGCCAATGGAGAGATTGGCAAAGAGGAGAAGCAGACACTGAGAGATGGTAAGGTGGATAAGTCTGGCAGCAGCATTCATGATGGACCAAATAGGGGATAGCCTATGTAAAGGTAAGCCAATTAGAAGGGAATTGCAGTTGTTGAAGCGAGAGATGAGCAGGGAGGGAAACTAGGAGCGTTGTGGTGTCATTGGTTAGAAAAGGGCATATTTTGGAGATGTTGCGGTGGTTGAGACGGCAAGATTTGGCTAGTAATTGAATGTGGGGCCTAAAGGATAGACCAGAGGCCAGAATTACACATAGAACCTTGGCATGTGCTGATAGTTGTGCCATTGATGTTGACAGAGATATCAGGGGAAGGGGAACACGGGGAGGAAAAATTGTGAGATCAGTTTCGGATAGATTGAGTTTGAGGAAGTGATGTGACATCCAGACTGATATGTCTGTTAGTAAATTGATACGTGAGGAGACTGAGGGAGTAAGCTAAGGGGTAGAGAGATAAATTTGGGTGTCATCGGTGTAGAGATGGTATTGGAAGCCATGGGAGGCTATCAGCGGGCCCAGGGAGGTGGTGTAGATCGAGAATAGGAGAGGTCCAAGAACAGAACCTTGGGGGACCCTAACAGAGAAAGAAAAAAGGAAGAGGAGAGGAGAATACAGTGATATCTCAGTTCACAAATGCTTCTGTTCATGAACAGAAAAGTTCATAAAAATATGCTCCTGTTCACGAACTCCGCTTCGGATCACGAACAGGAGCCGCGGCCATTTTAATGCTATTTCCAGGCTGTCACATGGTCGTGACTTCCTGTAGGAAGATCGTGGAGAGAAGAAGAGACACAGAAAGAAGTACTGTGAGTACTGTGAAGACACTTTTTGCTTTTTGGTGTGCTTTATACAGTACTGTACTGTACTACTATACTGTACTGTACAATACTGTACAGTACTTCTGTACAATACTGTACTTACTGTATTATACAGTTCACCTGTTTGAGTGCTTACTGTACTGGACTCCCAATGCCAGAAGTCATCTCAAGCAAGGTTAGTGTTCTCTCTTTATACATTACTATACTGTACTAATGTGTATTGTAATTTTGTGCTTCAAAAATAAAAAAAAAAGGTCAGAACGGATTAACCGGATTTACATTGAACCCTATGGGAAAATGTGCCTCGGTTCACGACCAATTCGGTTCGCGACCAGAGTCAGTTCACGAATTAAGTTCGTGAACCGAGGTATCACTGTATATAAAAACACTGCTTAAAAAAATTAAGCACTTTGAAAACACATCAGATCTCAAGGGGGGAAAAAATATTATGCTGGATATCTATACTAACATAAACTAGGTAATGTGTTAGGAATGAAAGGATGCCACATCGTCTGATGGAAATGAAAATTATCAACCTACAGAGGGCTGAACTCAAAGACACTCCAAAAATCAAAGTGAAAAAATTATGCAGAAGGCTAATGCATTTAGCTGAAATTTCATTGCAGCACCTCAAAATGGTACTCAGTAGTTTGTATGGCCCTCACGTGCATGTATGCATGCCTGACAACGTCAGGGCAGGCTCCTAATGAGACAACGGATGGTGTCCTGGGGTATTTCCTCCCAGATATGAACCAGGACACAACTGAGCTCCTAAAAAAACTGAGGTGCAACCTGTCGGTGTCAGATGGAAGGAAACAAAATATCCCAGAGGTGTTCTGTTGGATTTAGGTCAGACGAGCATGGAGGCCATTCAATGGTATAAATTCCTTCATTCTCCAGGAACTGGCTACATAGTCTCACCACATAAGGCTGGGCATTGTTTTGCACCAGGAGGAACTGTACCAGTGTAGGGTTTGACAATGGGTCCAAGGATTTCATCCTGATTCCTAATGGCAGTCAGGGTGCCATTGTCTAGCCTGTGGAGGTCTGTGCTTCCCTCCATGGATATGCCTCCCCAAACCATCACTAACCCACCACCAAACCGGTCATGCTGAACGTTGTTACAGGCAGAATAATATTCTCCATGGCTTCTCCACATGTGCTCAGGGTGAACCTGCTCTCATCTGTGAAAAGAACAGGATGCCAGTGGTGGACCTGCCAATTCTGGTGTCCAATGGCAAATGCCAATCGAGCTCCGCGGTGCCAGGCAGTGAGCACAGGGCCCACTAGAGGACCTTGGGTCCTCAGGACACCCTCATGAAGTCTGTTTCTGATTGTTTGGTCAAAAACATTCACACCAGTGGCCTGCTGGAGGTCATTTTGTAGGGCTCTGGCAGTGCTCATTCTGTTCCTTCATGCACAAAGGAACAGATACCAGTCCTGCTGATGGGTTAGGGGACCTTCTACAATCTGTTTAGCTCTCCTAGAGTAACTGCCTGTCTCCTGGACTCTCCTCCATGCTCTTGAGACTGTGCTGGGAGACACATAAGACCTTCTGGCAATGGCACATATTGATGTGCCATCCCGGAGACGTTGAACTGCCTGTGCAATGTTTATAGGGTCCAGATGTCATCTCATGCTATCAGTAGTGACACTGACCGTAGCCAAATGCAGGTTCACCCTAAAAAAACCAGTCAGAAAAAATGAGTAGGGAAAAATATTTTCAGTGGCCTCCACCTGTAAAACTATTCTTGATTTGGGGGTTGTCTCATTTTTGCCCATCAAGTGTACCTGTTATTCATTTAATTAACACCAAAGCAGCTGAAACTGATTAACAACCCCCTCTGCTACTTTACTGACCGGATGATTAAAAAGTGTTCCTTTAATTTTTTTGAGCAGTGTATATATAAATAATATACAGAAAACCCCTAGACTGATGCAACAATTTCCAGCCATCATGTACAGCCAGGCTACTAGATAGCATGGCATATGCTCTGACCCAGACAACAGAAATAAACATCTCAGAGGACTAGCAGAATCCTTCCATAGAAAAGGTTACAGCACCAAAACCACCACAAGTTTGAATGCTGCTCTGACCATAGGAGAACATCACCTTGTCAAGGCTTACCTTTGTTGGGAGTCATTCAGGCAGAGATTTATGCTCACCCTTGCAAACAAACACAGACCAGGGTGACCAGGTAAGAAGCCACCTGGCCTGTGAGTTTGTGCACGGGGGCTGTTCAGGATAACCAGGTCCAAATACAGGCAAGGACTAGAGCAGGAGAACCGTCAGGTGAAGCCAGGGGTCAGATGCCGGAAACAAACAGGAATGCAGGAACTCAAACAACAGGAACCAAACCAGGAAACCAGAATCAATGAACTGACACTGCCCTTCAGGGCCTGTGCAAGGATTTTTGACACCCTAGGCGAAACCTTATTTTGCCGCCCCCTTGGCTCCGCCCCTGACTCCACCCCCTTCACATTGCCCACGAATATGATAGAGGTGGTGGGGATGGAGCTTTGGGTAGCGGGGGGGGAGGAGAAGGAGGCAGAGGATGAGGAGGAAGGAGGATGAGGGGGCAAGAGGAGGAGGAGGGGGGAGGAGGAGGGAGAGGAGGAGGAGGAGGGGGGGAGAGGAAGAGGGGAGGGGGAGAGGAGGGGGGGAGAAGAGGAGGGGGGGGAGATACATTACACATTTGAGAGATCACACATATAAGTCATATGTATACACACTATAGAGTCAGTTGAAGAATCTCAATGTGTTTTTCATTATTCACTTACCCCCAGGGCTCTGCTCTGCTGCCAATTGTTCTCTCTCTCCAGGCACAAGGAAAGTTAGGCAGCCATGCTTCTCCAGCTCTGTCTCACACAAACCTCCAGGTACCGACCCCCCTGAGCTCCACTGATCAGATAGGTGAGTCTGCTCTGCTGCTTGATAAAGGGGAGGGGAGAAGGACAGAGCAGAGCTGACTGGCTGTAGTAACTGGTCTTCACATGGATCATGGGACGGATGATCACTGCTTCTAAAGCTCTGGACTGGCACCAGAGAGTTTTTGAGAGACGGACAGGTCATAGAGTGTGACCTGTCTGTCACCATGCAGTGGGTGAGCCCCGTAGTCTCTGATATAAGAGGACCTGTAGTGACTTGGTACTGTCCTGTAGATGGGAGGATGCAGATAATAAACACTCACCCCCAGTGTCGGACTGACAACTCATGGGGCCCCCGGGCAATAGGAGATCATGGGGTCCCCTGTGTCCCCTCCCACACTCAAGCCACACTAACACAAAGCCCCACCTACATATTGCACTGCCCACATGCGTTTGTGGCAGCCATCCTCCACATATCAGCTCAGCTGCCCAGAAGGGCCCCAATTCTTGACTGCAGCTTAGGCTCACAGAGATTCACATTGGTATTGCTGGAAAGTCACCAAACACCTGACAGGTTCAAAGGTGACAGCCATCCAAGAAAGCTTCCCTACCATGCCTTTGGGAACCTTCGTGAGCCTGATCGTTTGGTTGTTGCAGCTCAGCTGCATAGAGAGGGCATTTTAACAATCTACTGCAGCATAGCCTGTAAGAAAGTCCTGGGATTCTTTCTGCAGAAGCACTTCCATGTTTAAAGATGGCTGCTGTGCAGGAGCCATCTTTATATGCAACCAGGGTGTTTTATGAAAGCAGTGGGCCTATGTGCATGATCCACATTTTGGCCCTAATGCCAGAGAAAAATGTTCAGCGTGTACTGCAGCAAGTATGGGGTGTGGTTTTCAGGGGCTAAGTCCCGGTTCACACTTGTGCGATGCGGGAAGGCTGCGAATATACAGCCTGTTCCCGCATCGCAAACGCACCCCTGGCAGTTCACACTGCCATATGCGATACGCAGGGGGTGTCAATGAAATGTTAACGACACCCCCAGTTTGATCACATATCGCAGTGCGATCTTACAGTACGCACAGGATCGGATCGCACAAGTGTGAACCACTGTGCGATCCGATCCTGATGCGGCTGGAAAAAAGGGTCCTGTGCGTCTTTGGTGCGGGTGCAGTGCGAATTCAGCCATACAAAGTGTATGGCTGAACTCGCACCGCACAGGAGATCGCATGTAATGAAGGAGCAGTGCGCTCCGAATTACATGCGATCGCCGCAGCCGCACAAATGTGAACCGGCCCTAAAGGAAGCCTGCTGGTTACATGACTGAGGGGTTACTTGCCTTATGCAGTGCTGTTTGGTTCCTATCAGCACCTTCCTGACAGGGTTGCCACAACTTTTTTTTTTTACACCGATAAAACATGGAAAATCTACTGACAGAACATGATTTTTACTGAGAACCTGAAATAATACATAAACTCCTACAGAAGGGGGAAGAAGGAAAAGAAGGAGGAGAGATAGGAATAGGCGGGAAAGAGAGATGGGGGAGATGGGAAAGTAGGAGAGAGATGAAGGATGGGGGGGGGGAGAAAAGGGAAGGGGTGAGAGACAAAGAGAGGATATGAGAGCGGGGAATGAGAGAGGGGGTGAGAGATGGGGATGAGAGAAATGAGAGAGGGAGGGAGAGAGAGGGGGGTGAGAGGGGATATGAAAGAGAGAGAGGATGAGAAAGAGAGGGAGGGGATGAGAGAGAGAGAGAGAGAGGATGAGAAAGAGGGGATGAGAAAGAGAGGGAGGGGGTGTGTGAGAGAGAGAGAGAGAGAGAGGATGAGAAAGAGAGGGATGAGGTGAGAGAGGGATGAGAGAAATGAGAGAGGGAGGGAGAGAGAGAGGATGAGAAAGAGAGGGATGAGGTGAGAGAGAGGAGACAGAAAGAGGGGGTAAGGGTGAGAGAGAGGGGGGTAAATATGTCTGCTACTCACAATTATGACCCCAGACTGCTCTCCTCTGGGCTCAGGCAGCTGGGATCTAGAGCTGCTGTATGCTCTATATTTCAATCTGCTGCCTCCCAGTCCCTTTCATAGCAGTGTGTGTAATGTATGGGAGTCTGGGAATATTCTTTTACCCATAGGATTTGCACTCAGAAGGGAAGATCCATCCATCCACACACAAGATCATCCCCAGATTCTCCCAGCTGGGGTCACGAACAGAACGTATGGGAGATCAGGGCTGCAGGGGAGGGGCGGGGCTTGCTATGCACGGCTCCCTATGCTGTCCACTGTCTCTGTCCTCTCCTCAGGGAAAGAAGTCTGTGTGTGTGGGGTGGATGGGGGAACCGATCGCATGTCATTGATCTGCCAGGACAGACAGGAAACTGGACTGCTGGGGGGGAGGAGCATGTACTGAGATCGGCTGTTCTGTAGATGTCCCGGCTCTCTCTCTCTCTCCACCTTCTGACCTTCTCCTGGATGTGACACCCTCTGCACGAGCGGCCCGCCCCCCGATTCTTTGTATGGTAGGAGAATGCGGACACCTAATCCCCCCCCACCCCCACCCCCTCCTTCCATGAGAGCCCAGGACTAGGGAGGACCTGTCTCATCTACAGAGAAACGTACACTGTCAGAGCACCCTCCCGCATCACTTACCTGATCATACAGGCACAGGCAGCCTCTGTTCTTTCACTGAGTCTGCAAGTGCTGTGTCAGGACTTGGATGTCAGTTCGGTCCTTCAGTGCTGCTGCAGCGCCCCTTCACTCAGTGATCAGAGCGGCTACACAGCACAGGCGGCGGCGGGACTCAGAGAGGGAGGCTGAGACTAAGTAGGCAAACCAGTGGTCAGGCGCCCTAGGTGGCAGTGCTCCCTAGGCGGCTGCCTAACCTGCCTAATGGTAGCGCCGGCCCTGCTGCCCTTAGGGAGGGGCAGTGTCTTATACCTTGTTAATTAGGTATCAAATACAGCTGGAGAGTTACTGACAGGTCTGAGCCTCTGGTGAAATCCAGCCCCCTAGTGCTGCAGGCAATACAGGAATAAACAGGAGTTATCCAAAGTCCTGAAGTGGCTCAGAGGCTAGTTTGCAGACTGGGAAGCCAGAAGGACACAGGTTCAATACCTCTGAAAGGCACCAGTGGGGTGTCCACGCCTAGCTGTCTGGCTGGTACGACTAGAACCATGACAGTACCCCCCTTTAGGGATGCCCGCCGGGCGTGAACATTTTCCTCAGCAGGAGTGGAGCGTCTGGCACGCAATGCCTCCTCAAATAAACGCAAGTCTTTTTTGCAGACTACAGTACCATCAGAAGCATAGGTACAGTCTGGTGGTATATCTTCTTCGAGCAGGCTTGAAGTAGTGTTGGTACTAATAAGAACTGCATCTTCAGGAGACAGCGTTGCCTCTTCTGGGGCTTTAGACAGAAGTGTCACAGAGGTCACGTTATCAGGTACCTGAAGGACATTGGTGGTTTCAATCACAGTGGTCTGAGTACCTTTGGCCATAGACGAACATGAACTTGTGTGACAACAATGTTGGCAATTCACAGACAGAGGTGTATTGCTGACTGGGTATAACTGAACAGCACCCAAATGGAGTGCCCGAGGTCTAGGAGGGCGCGTAGGGCACAGAGAGATAAAGTGCCCTCTTACTCCACAGTAAAAGCAGAGACCACGGCCTCTCCTCCGGTCTCTTTCATCAGGTGTCAATTTGGTCTTTATGAGACCTACAGTGGGTACGGAAAGTATTCAGACCCCCTTAAATTTTTCACTCTTTGTTATATTGCAGCCATTTGCTAAAATCATTTAAGTTCATTCTTCTTCCTCATGAATGTACACATAGCTCCCCATACTGACAGAAAAACACGTGGACCATGTGGGCCAGGCTGGACACTTGCAGGGTTAGCATCTTGCACATCTCTGCTGGTCAGTTCATTCTGTCAAGGCTTACCTTTGTTGGGAGTCATTCAGGCAGAGATTTATGCTCACCCTTGCAAACAAACACAGACCAGGGTGACCAGGTAAGAAGCCACCTGGCCTGTGAGTTTGTGCACGGGGGCTGTTCAGGATAACCAGGTCCAAATACAGGCAAGGACTAGAGCAGGAGAACCGTCAGGTGAAGCCAGGGGTCAGATGCCGGAAACAAACAGGAATGCAGGAACTCAAACAACAGGAACCAAACCAGGAAACCAGAATCAATGAACTGACACTGCCCTTAGGGAGGGGCAGTGTCTTATACCTTGTTAATTAGGTATCAAATACAGCTGGAGAGTTACTGACAGGTCTGAGCCTCTGGTGAAATCCAGCCCCCTAGTGCTGCAGGCAATACAGGAATAAACAGGAGTTATCCAAAGTCCTGAAGTGGCTCAGAGGCTAGTTTGCAGACTGGGAAGCCAGAAGGACACAGGTTCAATACCTCTGAAAGGCACCCGTGGGGTGGCCACGCCTAGCTGTCTGGCTGGTACAACTAGAACCATGACACACCTATAACCCAAAAAGAAAAACAAAATCGCTGTGTACCTCTAGCAAACACATACAGTAAAATAATGGATATTAAAGATAATCAAAAAACTGAGACCCATCAAAAACAGGGTGAAAAACTGAAAGGAATCTTTTAAAAATCCCCACTGCTGGCTTTCAAGCAATCATCCAACCAAAATGAGTAAGCAACAACCGTAAATCTAACTACAGGGACACAAAGTAAGGGGACAACACATTGCAATAATAAATGCTGTAAACTGGGAAGCCTCATTCTATTAAAAATCATCAAATTTATAAAATAAACCTTCATTATTACTCATTCATTAATATGATGTTCTTCAATCAATGCAACATGTGCAACCAGGGATGTCACAAAAAGAAAATGAAACAAGATGAAACAAGACAAAATTTACAAAAAAAAAAACAAATCTACATTATATAAGCAATAACAAACATAATGAAGATGATTGATGTACATCTGTGAGGCTTCATTTCTCACACTCTATGGAAGAAATTAATGTTTTGGTTTTTAAAAGGAACCTTAAGAATATGCAAGAAAGGAAAACCTTTGATTGAGGGGGGATATGATATCAATGTACAAATATTGTACTGGAAACCCTAGCATATGGAAAAACCTATTCAGAGAAAGGAAATACAATAAGACGCGTGGCCACTCACTAAAACTAGAGGAAAGGCGGTTTAACCTTAAAATACGCAGGGGGTTCTTCACTGTAAGAGCAGTAAGGATGTGGAATTCTCTTCCTCAAACAGTTGTATCAGCAGGGAGCATTGATAGTTTCAAAAAACGATTAGATGGGCACCTTAAAAACCACAACATACAGGGGTGTACAATGTGTGGTTAACAGCAAACACACACACACACACATCATAGGTTGAACTGGATGGACTGATGTCTTTTTTCAACCTCACTAACTATGTAACTATGTAACTATGTAGCTACAATAAGAGATAAGAAATTTCTGTGTTTGCAGATTTTGTTTTAACCTTTTGCTCTTCCACATCAAGCATACCAAACAATGTCAAAGTGGATATCACTTTGTGGACAGAGGCACAGTAATGCTGGAACAGAAAAGGGCATTCTTCAAACTGCCGTAGAAGGCTGTAGAAGAACAACTGAGTAAAATGACTTTATATGCTGTAGCATATATAGTAACCTTCACCACAGACAACTGCACTCAGTAATTTGGAGAGGTGTCCACATAGATTTGGCCCTACAGTGTATTTGATTTTGCACTAATTGCAGTGTTGTGCATTAACCGATCTCAGACCAAGGGTTGTGCTTTAACCTTGTCACTGTTATTGCCTCCTTGAAGATTTACTCCCTGCATTTTTCTCTTTTCTTTTTCAAGCCTTCACTTCTAACGACAGTGTATTTAATTATTTCAAACTTAACAGGCATATGGTGTTTCTGTACAAATGGATTTACAAGATACTGCACCATTCAGGCTGTGGCAAAAAAAAGTACAAAGAGTAGCTTTGTCAGCTCTATTTCTGCAATAGGTATGTTTCATTTTATCTTTAATTTATACTTGCCATGGAGTCTTTAGATGAAGGGCAGGGAAGGCATACAGTAATTCTATGCAGCTTACTTTTAACTGAAAACTATTTGAGTGAAGCTGCAAGTGGAGATGCTGGGGTTAGCTTTGTCAGCTGTCTTCGTGAAAGAATGTTTAATTTTCTTCCTGATTTTACACTTGCTGTAGTAGAATATAGACAAAAGTAGCAAGGACATATTGAAAGATTTAATATAGCAGACCTTCTATGAAACAACAGGAGTTGAGCAAAAAAAGCAATTTCTGTTAGTTTTGGAATCAATAGGGTAGAGAAGATAATAATGCTTGATAACATAGTAACAAAAAAGTCTTAAAATCAAAATGCCAGAAAAGATGTGTTGTGGCAGGCATTATAGGACACCTTGTGATGAAAACCGTGGCTCTTTAGGGATTCATTAGGGATGACGTTCGAGTTCACCTCTACCATGAGTACAAGGCAAACTTACATTTTTGCAGCTTTCAGACCCAGTAAAAAATACAGAAATTCATAGTAACTTGGCTTTTGAACTTTGCTGGCTTAGAGGGGCTAATAAGGCTTTTGGATAAGTCAACCCGCTGATTACAAAAGTGTGGGTCCCCAGCAGCCATACTGACTATGTGCTTTAGCTGTGATTGGGAAAGCATAAGGAGTGCTGCTAATAAAGTGCATAGGGAGACATTTGTGTTGGGCTTGTATGCACTGGCAGGTCCCTCGAGAAAATGTATAGCCCTCACTATCCTGTAGGTAGCAAATTATTTTGTATCTTGAAGAATTTGGGAGTTGGCTGAGGTAAAAAATGTTTATATTTTTTATTTTTATTTTTTTTGTTACATCATAATGCTGCTGATGTCCTTCAGCCTCATTACAGCCTGTTCCTGTCCACATGAACTACAGTAATAATAGGCTGTATGTGTTTTTTCCCAGGACATATTTTCTAATTCTTACTGGCTGCAATTGTTTTTTTCAAACACTTATAAATGGGACTTTCTGTAAAATTGAATGGTCTGAATTCATCACCTTCTTTATGAAAACAGGAACACACTTGGGGCTGACTCAAAACTAAATGTACTGGAATATATGCAACTCAAACATTACATACAATACATTCAATGCTCAACCAACCTATCTAAACCATTGACCCCCTTTGAAAAACTTTCTACAATCCAGACACCCCAACGACATGCACATATCTTTATGTGGGACAACATGCACGCTGACGATGGGAAAGCCTGTAAGGCCTGAGCTCAAGACCTTCACATAAATTTGACAAATGCTAGTTGGGAAAAAATATACTGTAATTTACACAAGGGCTCCATCAATGTCTCTGTCCAAGAGAACAGTTACAAAATTGCATCACGTAGGTATCGCATCCCTGCCATATTACACAAACCAGACCTATGCTGGAGATGCCATCACACAACTTGAAACCTCCTACTCATATGGTGGGAATGTCCTCTCATCCAATCCTTCTTGATAAAAATTCACAAACAGATAGAAAAAAATACTACTTACACCGGCACAAAAAATTACTACATACACTGGCACAGCTCCTTCTCTACCACTATGTTCCAAATGACATACCATACTACAAATCTCTTGCTCTGATGCTAGTAAACACAGCAAAGATGTGTATAGACAAACTTTGGGGTACTGTACCTCCAAACTCCCATCTTTATCCAACTGGTAAAAGTGCAAAAATAGAATTGCTGAAATGGAAGAGCTTATCTCGATTTCACAAGACTCCCCCCACAAATTTGCCGCCAAGTGGGCTTTTTGGACTCACACTCTGGTCCTCAAACAAATACTTACCAACAATGAACCTTTCCCTCCCTTACTTGTAATATTTTACAATATAGCTTTCCCTCCCTGGTTTTACAAACTTATTCTTTACAAAACAATTAATCCATACCACACTCAAAATTATTGTATAAACACAGAGTCACTTACCCACCCTCACACATTAGCTGCTATATAGCTTGTACCACCCCCTTATTTTTTATTTTTTCCCCTCTCCCTCTCCTCTTCCTTCTATATCCCCCTTCATTTTCTCAAGCTCAAATCCAGACCTAGCTGTAGTGCTTGTGCTCGACACACACACTCATACATAGGCTTATTTCAATGTTATGAGAACAAACCTACTTAAAGCAAGGTTCCACCCAAAAGTAGAACTTCTGCTTATCTGCTTCCTTCCTCTGGTGCCACATTTGGCACCTTTCAGAGGATAGGGGGAATGGGTACCTGTTTTTGACAGGTACCCCTCCCCACTTCCGGGAGACAGCGCCGCAGCGCCATCCCGCAGAAGTTCCATCCCTTTTCTTCTTCCCCTGACCGTGAGCCAATGAGAATGCGCAGCACATTTTGTGAATGCGCAGTAGGGAACTAGCTGTGAAGTCGAAAGACTTCATTGCCGGTTTCCATTACAGTGAATGGCGGTGGCATCACCTGGCAGCCGATCCAAAAATCGTCTGGGGTGCTGACATCGCGGGCTCCCTGGGCAGATAAGTGTCTTTATATTAAATATATTATTTTCTTTTTTTTTTCCACAGCTGGAATACCGCTTTAACTTACTTAAAGCACCGACAAACCTATCTGACATAACCTTTTATAGGTAATAAACCATAAACAGAGCAAAGCTATCAATGAACATTTTGCTCAAAGCTTTGGCAGCTTTATTGTTTGTTTCGTGCTTCAATACTTTGTTCTTAAATGTAACATCAATGTTATACTTGTACCTAACTACTCACAATGTTCAATTGCATTTGATGCTTCCTTTCACTGTTTAGTGAATACTTGTTTGTGATCTCTTGATATGTGTCAATACTGCACTACTCTTGCCATTGTAACTTACGCATACCTTGTTCCTTTGTACTTCTTTTACAATAAAAAATTGTTTGGAAAAAAAAAAGAATGGTCTACTCTATTGAAAGTCCACAAAAGTCACATTGCCTGCAAAGGTAACATAAAAATAAAGTTTTTGCTTTGTCCTGGCTTCCAACTGTTCTGTGAGATGCAGGTGATGCCCCCATGGTGATCTACCATGATCTGGAGTGCCTAGCTGTCCCAGGAGGAAGCATTGGAAGCTAAGGCCTAGGTAAGTATATTTTTTCTATTTATTAGCTATGTAGCTTAGCTTTTTTTTCTAGTTTTAGCTATGGCTTTACTTTCAAGTCAATGTTGCAGGTAATTTGACTTTGGAGGTCCACTTTAAATAGTAACTGACAACAGTGGAATATTCCCGGGCAATGTACATCAGCACAAAAGCATATCGTTTCTTTTGGGAGAGCATGTGACAGGTCGATTTACACACAGAAGACTGTGGGAGACAGGGACAGAGTGTTATCACTCCATAAAACAATGTGCCCAAATAATTACTTATATATTACTATCAAATCACCAGCTGTTATTTTATTATGAGCTAGCAATGAAGATAAAAATAGGCATCCCAAGTGATATCATCATGTTAATCTGAGATTTTAGTGGTCATGTTTATATCTACTTTAACCAACTATGCTTCAGTTTCTTGCATTTCAGTGCTGTCATACATTTTCTTGTGTGCCCTGCATGTGATAAGTTCCTGTCAAAGCTTTCTCAACTCCGTTAGCCCCTACCACATCAGAAAATTATAGCAGTGGAGATAGCAGACAATTTGAGGATGAAGATTTCAAGGAGAGAAGGAACCAGCAACACCTGGGACACTTCAAATGAATAGTAAGTAATGTCCCTTGTTGATGGTTTTCAGGAGTTTCAGCTAAGCTGAAACCCCGATCTTTCTCTGCCTGTCACAGAGGCATTTCCCCACACAGTGAGTAAGCATTGCTAGGCATACATTATCCATAGTTTGTAAACGCTATAACGTTGGCGCAAACCAATTAAAATACACTTTCTGGGATTTTTTTTTTACCAAAAATATGTAGCAGAATACAAATTGGCCTAAACTGATAAAAAAATGTGTTTTTTTACATTTTTTTATTGGGAATGTTTTATACCAGAAAGTAAATCCCTTCTGAAAGGGATGATAAGGGAATATATCCAAGAGTTTGCTGAAGACAACAACATCATCAGCAGTAATCAGCACGGGTTTACAAAAGGGCATTCTTGTCAAACCAATCTGTTAACATCCTATGAGGAGGTGAGCTGTGAACTAGATAGGGGGAGACCAGTGGATATGGTGTGCCTGGATTTTGCTAAGGCGTTTGATACAGTTCCCCACAAGCGCTTAATTTATAAAATAAGATCTGCAGGCATCGACCACAAGGTTTGCTCTTGGATACAGAACTGGTTAAAGGGGCGTGTCCAAAGGGTGGTAATTAATAACGCTTACTCAGACTGGTCTGGTGGGATGAGTCCGGTCCCCCAAGGCTCATTCCTGGGACCAATTTTGTTCAATTTATTCATAAATAGCATTGAGGATGGGATCATTAGCTCAATCTCAGTTTTTGCAGATGACACAAAATTGGGCAGGGCAATATCTTCACATCGTGAGGCAGAAATCTTACAGAATGACCTGAACATAATAACAGAGTGGGCAAGTACATGGCAAATGAGGTTTAATGTGGAGAAGTGTAATGTATTGAACTTGGGGACTAAAAACATTAAAGCACAATACACTCTAGGGGGGAACCTCTGGGGGAATCGAAAATGGAGAAAGATCTGGGAGTCCTAGTAGAAGATCGACTTAGCAATATCATGCAATGTCAAGCTGCAGCTGCCAAAGCGGGCATGCATAAGGAAGGGGATATATTCCAGAGATAAAACTATAATCATACCACTTTATAAAACTCTGGTCCGACTGCATCTGGAATATTCTGTCCAGTTCTGGTTGCCAGTCCTCAGAAGGGATTTGTTAGAGCTGGAGAGAGTCCAGAGAAGGGCAACAAAACAAATTAGGTGATTGAAGGACCTTAATTATGAAGAGCGCCTACAAGCACTTGATTTATTCTCCCTAGAGAAGAGACGCCTGAGAGGGGACATGATAGCAATTTACAAATACCTCAATAGTGATCTCGACATAGAAAAAAAAATGATTCAGTCGCAAGGAATGCATGAGGACACGAGGCCATACAATGCGATTAGAGGAGAAGCGTTTTAACCTCAGGCTATGCAGGAGGTTCTTTACAGTAAGGGCTACAAGACTGTTGAATTCTCTATCACAAATGGTAGTAACTGTGGGGAGTTTGGCTACGTTTAAAAGACTCTTGGACGTACATCTCAAGGATGAAAACATTCAGGGGTATGGGAAATGATTACGGCCACACACACCTACACAGGTTAAACTGGATGGACTATTGTCTTTATTCAACCTTAACTACTACTGTATGTAAAAAATATGGAGTTTTTTTCAAAATTGTCGCTCTTTTTTTGTTTAAAGCGCAAAATAAAAAAAAAAATGCAGAGGTGATCAAATACCACCAAAAGAAAGCTCTATTTGTGAGAAAAAAAAGGACATCAATTGTATTTGGGTACAGCATCGCACAACTGCGAAATTTTTAGTCAAAGTAATGCAGTGCCGAATCGTAAAAAATGGCCTGGTTATTAAGGGGGTAAAACCTTCCGGAGCTGAAGTGGGTAATATAACACTTTTCCTAAGTGGTCAGGTAACACTACTGGTAACTAATTTCTCTTTAGTCAGCTTAAAGTGATTGTAAAGTCTTGTTTGTTTTTGTTTTTTTACATGTTATACTTACCTGCTCTTTGCAGTTGGTTTTGCACAGAATGGCCCAGATCCTCCTCTTCTCGGGTCCCTCTTCTGTACTCCTTGCCCCTCCCTCCTCTTGAGTGCTTGCTGTGGGGGCACCGAGGCAAATGGTACTGTAGTGAGTGCCTTGGCACTTGCCTGCGCCATCTAGAAGAAGAAAGAAAAGGCTCTTGGAGTTGCAAAATTACATTATCCACAAGCTGCTTTTTTAACCAGATAAACCATGGTTGACTTGAAAGATTAGATAGATAGATAGATAGATAGATAGATAGATAGATAGATAGATAGATAGATAGATAGATAGATAGATAGATAGATAGATAGATAGATAGATAGATAGATAGATAGATAGATAGATAGATAGATAGATAGATAGATAGATAGATAGATAGATAGATAGATAGATAGATAGATAGATAGATAGATAGATAGATAGATAGATAGATAGATAGATAGATAGATAGATAGATAGATAGATAGATAGATAGATAGATAGATAGATAGATAGATAGATAGATAGATAGATAGATAGATAGATAGATAGATAGATAGATAGATAGATAGATAGATAGATAGATAGATAGATAGATAGATAGATAGATAGATAGATAGATAGATAGATAGATAGATAGATAGATAGATAGATAGATAGATAGATAGATAGATAGATAGATAGATAGATAGATAGATAGATAGATAGATAGATAGATAATTCCCTGGAACATATTCAAGATAACCATTAAGTCCTGGCTTAGTAAACATTATTTCATTATACATAAATTGAGTAAATTGATTTTATTAGACTTTTCATTTTGTCCTAATACAAGCACTGACGTATCCCTCAATACTTAACAGAAAATACCAAATCATTCACAATTATGTCTGTGTCCCAGAAAGGTTTGCTATCTAATGTTCTTAGTAAAAGGTTACACCAATACACAGATAGAGAGTCAATCCAAAAGTAAAAAAAAAAAAAAAAAAAAAAAAAAAAAAAGCTAGGAGGCAGCGCTAAGTCTGAAATTGAAAAAAAGAAAAGAAAAAATATGAACCCTGGAAATAAATCCTAATAAACAATAAACAAATGAATCTATGTACAAATCCTGAGTACCATTTTGAGTTGCTGCAATTAAATTTTAGCAAAATGGACTAGACTGCTGCTTCATTTTTTCACTTTGATTTTCAGGGGATCTTTGAATTCAGCCCTCTGTAGGTTGACAATTTTCATTTCCATCAAACAATGTGGCATCCTTTTGTTCCTAACACGTTATCCAGTCCATACCAGTATCCATCATGATATTTTTCCCAGTTGAGATCTGATGTGTTTTCAAAGTGTTCCTTTACTTTTTTGTGAATTTATCAAACAGCACAAATATGCAAATATAGAACTTTCTTCTCTTAATTCTACAAACCCCCTCAGACTTTGAAATGTGCATAGCTTGCATTTGCCAATCTGGGGAACATCTATTTAAGAGAACCCAACTCTGAAATATCGCCCGCATGATAGGATACTCCTTACAGCACAGTAGCACACCTTTATTATTAAGATGATGTATTTGTGTAAAGCTGTTGGATGGCAGAGGCCAGTTCTCTGGGACCATGCTCCCTTCCTGGGGGGGGGGGGGGGGGGAGCCATTGTGGCTGGCCCTCCTGAAGGCCCTGTTTTTGAGCCTATATATGATCACTTGATGTATACCTCGAGGATAGTTTATGGACAATCTGGTTGACGCCTCTGATGCCACTGTGGGCCCTGGGGAGCTGTCCTTTGAAATCCTTTAATCCATGCTGTTACTTCTCCCCCTTTAAACGCATATTGTAGCCATAATATTTACCCCCTCTTCCATCCAGAACCTCTCCATATTTACAATTGCAGGTTCTGGATAGCAATCACAATAATTGGAAAGGATGTGTAGTGATGATATTATATCCCTTGCCAAATATGTATACCAAGGTCTATACTCCCCACTAGCTATGACTTAATGGGCCTTACTTATCATTTTTATACTACACATACTCTGCCCGTCGAGTGCACATTACCAGTTAAAAGCCTGATGAAACACCCTAACTTACTAAGGTGGAAAATAGACTTCTACATTCCCCCACCCACATACCTGCCTGTTGATAATAGATCTTCTCCCCACCCTCATAGCACACAACTTTACTCTCAGTTACCTCAACCTCCCTTTCACTCTCGGGACGACATTATGACAGTCCTATAAGCTGTTACTGGTTGTTAATGTTTTATACCCAGACTGAATTTTTAAGATGACTCTCGTACACATAGGTTTCTAAACAAAATGTAGCCCACTCTTCCTTGTTTCTTTTTTCTTTTACATATGTCTTTTTACCCAATGGCTAAATTTAGCTATAATATATCCAAATTGCCCACTGTATATCACTCCGACTCTCCGCCCTCCTCTAGACCGGGGGGTTACACACCACACCAATCCTACTCAAACACCAACCTTGCTCCCTAACGACGGGAATTGACAGTGCACTTCTCTCGTCGACTATTTCAGATTTGTGTATATTTGGCTAGGGTGGAGGATTTCCCTCCTCCCTAGGTTCAGATCTAACCCCCCCCCCCCTTATTTTTCTGTCCCTTCCAGCTTGTCCTTCCCCCTTTCCTTTAATATCTCTTTATCTCTTTTTGTTTTTTTCTGTTTTACGTTGCTCCCACTTTGCCGGAGGGACGAGCGCCCTGCGTCCAATTGGATGCGGGGGGCGAGACCCCACCCCCCTCCTCCAGGGAGATATGTCTTACAGCAGATTAAATTTAATCTATCTTATTGAGTCTTGTTGACATCCCTCAAATTAAGCCAACATTCCTCAATTTTATATACCGTATAGCCTATTTGGCTTGTTAAGGAGTCAATGTTAATCATTGTGGTTAGGTTTATCTTTTTATGGTTTTTAGTATGC
The DNA here is from genome assembly GCF_965119305.1 of Pelophylax lessonae. Classification (NCBI taxonomy): domain Eukaryota; kingdom Metazoa; phylum Chordata; class Amphibia; order Anura; family Ranidae; genus Pelophylax; species Pelophylax lessonae. The sequence goes on along the minus strand of NC_138769.1, from coordinate 82,021,434 downwards.
TGTACTGATATTTTATCATTCTTAAGCTATGATATATCACTTACTGTTTTTGATGCCTAACGCCATACCGTTATAAGTATGTGTTTGAAGCCTCTTTATCCTTGTTGACACAGACGTTATTGTGTATTTGCTGTATACCATTCCTTTTTCTTATTAATCTTCAATAAAGATATTTTGGAAAAAAAAAAGATTATTTTTGTTTAACAAATAGTGCAACACAGTGTGTGAATACATACAAGTTGACTGTGGTTTTCGATCGGCAAAGCCAACATGAGGAGTGAGAACAACAACGCATCCTGGCTTCTGGATAATTTCTTACTGGGAGAGATGACAGTTTGGAATGATTTCTTATTTGATTACCATCTTCACAGAAATTTTGGACTGTCTTTCACTTTATCACTCAAGTAAACACACAATTTGGACTTTGTATTCACTTTTTTTTCTGGGTATATTTACACGTGTGTTGTTTGCTATTTTAATCTTTTGCTTTGTAATACATATATATTGGAATATTGCACATACCAAACATTTGAACATGTGTTATGCTATGTGCACAGTCCTTTTATGAATTGATGACACACCATTTTTCATGTTTATTAGGATTTAATTACAGGATTTCTAATAATATATATATATTTTTTCACTTTCACTTAGTGCTGCCTCCTAGCTTGTTTTTTTTTAACCTTTATATTGCCTATCAGTATAGCTTTGTCTTTTGATTGTTATTTTGCTGTAAACACGGTCTTTTTATTAATTTATGAGTTTTAATCCAGTGGTATGTTTCTGGACCTTGGTAGAGACCAGATCATTTGTAGGTAACCAATATGCTTATATTTATGATTACAGGTTCCACTTACCAATAAACATATCAGTGTGAAGAGGAACTCTTCAATCACCCAAGAACGAGTTCTGTTCGCCATCTGGAGCCAGCTGACTGGGTTTAGGTGTAAGAGAACTACACTAGGAAGGTAAGGGTCTGGAAGTAAGCTTGAGCATTTTTCTTTGTGCAAAGGTAAAGTAAAACAGAAGTTAAGCTCTTGGAAGAAAATAGGAAAGGGAGGGGTGCTTCGGGTGACAAATATGTGAAGCTCTCTGCCCACAGCAGGCAAAACGTAAACCCTTTTGGGATGAGGGGTGCACCTTGGCTTCTAGGATAAGTGTTAGAATCTGTGTGATGTTACCTAACTCTGTGAAGCATTGGATATTTTCTGTTTTGAAGCATACATTAATTTATGGCATGTGCCTGGTCAGGAGGTGTATGGAAGGGGCAGTGCAACAGAGAACTTTGAAGAATATCTTGGATGGTGTGCAAAGAGTCTGAAACTTGAATGCCTGAAAAACCATAGCGTTATTAAATAGCTGCTACAAGACTGTAGTGCATTATACATACAGAACTATTTCATGAATGTGCTATGAAACTGTATCCTTTGTAGAGATGGGTTTGATTTTCCTGCAAGGGAAAAAAGAGTTCACCAGGCCACATCTTGTTTAAGTTGGGTACTGTTATTAGTCACAACACTGGATTACTAGGACATTGTAGATAGCACTTTATGTTTTCTATTTACTCAAGTTGAAATTATTTGAAGTTAATGAGAAAAGTAAAGTTATGTGAAGCATTCCCTTTGTGTGTCCAGTGTTACCTGTGCGTCTGTGTGAGACCAGGAATGCATTTGTTCCTCTTCTGAAATACCAACAGAAATTGCTCACATTATACAGAAATAGATCTTAAATGAGAGAATCTATCAGTCTTTCAGTTTTAAATACTCCTATAATCTATGGGGACTGAAAAATCCCTTTTAAATATTCATGAGCACAAAGAATCTATCAAGCAGGAACAAATCTTCTATTTTTGTTAAAGCAACACACAAGAAACATGTCCATCAGCTCTCTAGGTGGTACACCAAATGGCCTTGAAATCCTTTGTTGCAGACTGGAGGATAAAAAATGAGAAAATAGCTTAAAATAAAAGAAGAAAGATGTATTAATATGCCAAGGGAATTTCACAGTTATAACAAAAATAAATAATGTAAAACTTAAAGTTTAAATTACATTTTTTTCTAGCACAGGAAACTCCAAAAATAAAGGTAGAGAATTGTTTGATTAAAAGAACAATGAAAAATGTATTGACAGAGGCTGTTTCTGTAAGAATAGAACCAAAGGTGTAACCAACAGCTAAAAGGTTAGACTTCAATGTGTTCTGTCCCTCAAAGCCTACCAGATAGCAGAATTCAAAAGTAATGTGAAGCAAATGGAAATTCTGTTAGTAGAAAATAAATAATGGACAAAGAGAAGTATCCTTTCCCATAGGGCCTCCTGATTCATGGACACAGGAGCATTTGTATCCTCTACAAATTATTTGTTATGCCTTAGGACAAGGTTCCGAATTTAGAACTGAAGTTTGCTGCCTTTTTACATTTTTTTAGGCTGTTAGACTTTTTTTTCCTGTTATCTATAAAAAAAAAAAACTTCAAAACCCACAAAACAACCCCCCCCCCCCCAGCCCTCCCCATGAAAAAAAAGAAAAACACAAATGTTAGCAGGTGCAGTTACAAGGAGAGAGCGCTGATATATGTGGAATATGTAGGTGTCTCAGTCCCAAATTTGTACACAAAAACCGAGGAAATGGGCCATGCGACTTTTAAAGAGACACATACCAAATGTTAAAAAGATACAAGTTTATTGCACATCATAATATACAATTTAAAATCCCAAAATTACAACATGGGAAATTCATCAATGTAAACAACATCAAAGAAAACAAATTCATAATATACACCACTTCATAAATGAATAACAATTTTAGCTGTATAGATTTCGTTATGCACCATATCATGTAAGAACAACAGTCTGTGCTGCATAGATCTCAACGCGTTTCGCAAACTCTTAGATTCGCTTCATCAGGAGAAGCACAGATGTATATAAATTATACAGCAATTCGGATCGTAGCAAATGACCAAACGAGGGTCTGTAGAATCCAAACGATCATCCCATCAATGAAAATTAATGACAAGGGTAACAGGGAAGTCCCCCCAAAAAAAGAGAGGTGCCTAAATATCTATCACAAGTGTATTACCAGGGTCCCTTGGGAGTCCTGGGGAGAAGTCATGGTCTGAAAAGATTGAGCGGGGATGACAAGCCGGAACTCCCAGGGGACACTGGTAATACACCTGAGATTGGACCTTCCTCCTCTCCCCAACTCCTGTAGGGAAGATATGTAGGCACCTCTCTGTCGCCATTGTTGTTAATTTTCATTGATGGGATAATCGTTTGGATGCTACAGACCCTCGTTTTGTCATTTGCTACAATCCGAATTGCTGTATTATATATATATATATATATATATATATATATATATATATATCTGTGATTCTCCTGATTAAGCAAACCTAAGAGTTTTTGAAGCGCGTTGAGATCCATGAAGCACAGACTGTTGTTCTTACATGACATGGTGCAAAACGAGATCTATACAGCTAAAATTGTTATTCATATATGAAGTGCTGTATTTTATGAATGTGTGTTCTATTATGTTGTTTACATTGATGAATTTACCATGTTGTCATTTTTGGATTTTAAATTGTATATTATGATGTGCAACAAACTTGTATTTTTTTTAACATTTGGTATGTGTCCCTTTAAAAGTCCCATGGGCCATTTCCTCTGTTTTTGTGTAGCAGGTGCAGTTAGTCTTCCACTAGGTGGCTTTGTTGCCAACATAACGTGGGAAAGGGAATTCTTAATTTGGATGTTAGGCCCCTTTAAGGAGAAACCTTCCTTTAGTGATGTAAAGGAATTAATGACTGAATAAGTGCCAGGATGGGAGGAGCCTTCTGAGATAGGGCATTGGAGCGTAACACCCCAGAGCTAGTCAGATGTAATCATCTACTGACAAGAGATCTGTATAGGGCTGCAACTCTGGGTGAGGTAGTAAAACATTCAGAAGGACCAGCTACAGTCACAATGATTCTTTTTTATGGTCTGCTGAGGGCTGTAAAAGGCTTTTAGACCAGTCTTAGAGTCCTTTGAAGTGAGTCTATTAGTATACCGGGGAATGAGTGTGGCATCAGGCAGCATGCCCAGCTGGGCCGAGCTATAGTATGGAAAAATGGGAGAGACTAGTATACTAATGAGTGCACCTTGATTACACTTGGTGAAGGAACCTGGAAGTGGCCCCAACACTGTGCTGTTACTAAAAAGAGAGGAGATATAATAGAGAAGGTGGCTTATAAATGATGTGCTTGAATTCTGCTTGCAAATGAGAGCTACAAAATGTATGATTCTATGTATGGCTTTCTGTGCTGTCAGTATGTCTATGTAATGCTAAAAGTAACAGCCATCTTTTTAAGCCACAGTAATATCCTAAAATATTAGGGCCTACATGCAGGGATGTTGTGGGCAGGCATATAGCCAGGAGTTGGACACAATACAACGAAGGGAAACAAATGCCAGCAGGTGGGTAACTGTCCTATCCAAGAAGAAGTGGGGTGGAAACTTGAGCAATTGGGGGCCAACAACCAGGCCAATCAGGAGCCCCCTTACACACACAAGGCTCCTTCCTGACCACTCTCATCTCTAAAATTAAGCCAAACAGGGGTAAAACACATCAAAGGAGCATGGCATAAAACATATGTGGCCAAGTTATTCCTAACTTCCCATGCTCCAACACTTTCCCTAGCTTCTTTCTCCATCAGTGGCGGCTGGTGCGTTGGGGACACAGGGGCGCTGCCCCCCCTATCCATGAGTCCGGCCCCCTAATCGACATGCGGCGCGCCGGACGCATGGAGTTCAATGTTTTTTTTTTTTCTTCTGAAGCACGTGATTAGAGCCAGAGGCTCTAATAGGCTTCAGAAAAGGGTGGACCCGAGGCACAGAGCACTGCGCCCTGAGCCCACCCGTTGTGTGACAATAGCGAATGAATATTCGCTATTGTCACACGGATCCTCCTCCTGGCCAATCAGGAAGCGGGTCCCGTTTCCTGATTGGCCGAAAGGCGAACCTTTGCCATTGGCCAAGGAGGAGAAGGAGGACTCGGGAGACGCGGAGGACTGAGGAGAAGCCGCCGCTTCATCAGGTTAGTGCGCTGGTCTCTCTGCATGCTGTGGTCACTCTGAATTGATGGTGGTACGCTGTGGTCACTCTGCATTGAAGGGGGCACGCTGTGGTCACTCTGCATTGTAGGGGTCACGCTGTGGTCACTCTGCATTGTAGGGGTCACGCTGTGGTCACTCTGCATTGATGGGGGCACGCTGTGTTTGCTCTGCATTGAAGGGGACACACTGTGGTCTCTCTGCATTAAAGGGGGCATGCTGAGGTCACTCTGCATTAAAGGGGGCATGCTGTGGTCACTCTGCATTGAAGCGGGCACGCTGTGGTCACTCTGCATTGAAGGGGGCATGCTGTGGTCACTCTGCATTGAAGAAGGCACAGTATACTTTGATTACTGAAGGCCCCTTTCACACTTTTGTGACCTCAAAATCATGCAATTTTTTGCCGCGTTTTTTGCCGCAAAGCAATGCCTATTACATTTTTCTGTTTGCGCCCCCCCCCCCCACACAAATTTTGAGCACCAGCCGCCACTGTTCTCCATCCATCGCTGCCTGACCACTTCAGGTTCAATTATAGTCAGTATCATTCTACCCATTTCCCGTGAACCCATCCTGGTAGCCACATACCCTCGTTAGGTGCATTATTACATAGCCTGGACTCACAGAACTCCTGGGGAGAGATTTACTAAAACTGCCGCACTACAAATCTGGTGCAGCTGTGCATAGTAACCAATCAACTTTCAGATTTTATTGTCAAAGCTTAACTGAACAAGCTGAAGTTAAAAGCGAATTGATTACTATGCACAGTTGCACCAGATTCTGTGTGCACCAGTTTTAGTAAATCTTATCTTACCCCCTAGACTGGGTGGCACTGACATGGTAAAAAAAAAACATTTCTGGATGTTTACTTTAAACCATAAACATTTTGCCCTCTTTAATAACTCAATTGCATTTTGCCTCAAATGTTGCAAACTTTTTCACTCATGCTTAGTCAGGATTATGCATACTCTCTGGCAGAGGTGTATGACTTATACAACTAGCTGGATAGAATAAACATTTTAGAGTGGTAAGGCAGTTCATCCATATATATTTCAACCATGTGTTTGCCTTTTTCCCACATTCTGGAGCAGATTTACCGCCTTTACAGCCATTGCAGGCACACAGAGTACCAGGAGGTCCTTTTGAAAATTTGGGGTTAGTAGGGGTTAGCAACAATGTTTGGACTAATGATGAATAGCATAATATTATTTTTCATCTGTAAAATAAAAATGATTGGCTATTATAAGAGCACCACATCCATATTATCTATTACCTAAAAAACACTTTATATTGGACTTTACTAGTACCAGAGAAAACAACCACTCAAAGCTCCAAAAATAAATGCTGTTACAAAAATAGTTAAAATGTTATAAAAACATCAAAAACAGTTCATATTATGTAATATTGGCCATAACAAATGACCATATAGAGCTAGCTTTGCTATATTATCCAAGAGGTCAACGTGTTTCACATCTATCAGCTTCCTCAGGACCTCCTTATTATGGCCCCAAAGCGAAAGGGCCTAGCCAAAAGAAAAGGCACAATAATCAACATATAGTAACATCTTTATATGAATACCATCCTATGTTTGCTGTGTCAACATACGCATCCCTTTAAAGGTATAACTTTAAGATGGTGGTAAAATATGCGGTATGGCAATACACTTGCGTGACTCAGCCATATGGCCATTAGAGACTGTGGTGATACAACTAGGTGCAAGGGTAGATATTCAAACCTATGTATAAATAATACAAATTAGTAAATACATGGCCAAAAGCTCAGCAGATAGAGTGTCCCAATGGGCCAAACCCCACTTAAATATAAACTCTAGAAAAAATTACTTCATGTGCAAGGGAATAACATTACATCATATCCCAGTGTATTTGTCTGTAATCAGGATCATCAACCTGTAATAGCAGTCTATAAATTAGGAACCACTTAGGGTTGAGCGGACACCTAGATGTCCGTGTTCGACGGGTTCGGCCGAACTTTAAAAAAAAGTCCGGGTCCGTGTCCCGGACTTTTACCGAACTTTTCCCGGACACCGAACCCCATTGAAGTCAATGGGGACCCGAACTTTAAGGCACTAAAATGGCTCTAAAACACCAAAGGAAAGGGCTAGAGTGCTGCAAATGGCAGCAAAACGTAATTAAGAGCATGGCAAGTGCTCTGCAAACAAATGTGGATAGGGAAATAACTTAAAACAACAAAAAAACCCAGAAAAATAAAACAATGTTCTTCTTCATCTCTGAAGGACGAGGCCCATATGGAGTAGGAGGGAGGTTGAGGTGGTGGTGGATGTGGCGGTGACATAGGCATGCGCACAGGGTGTGCCGGGTGTGCCTGGGCACACCCTAATCACCTAGGGCACATAGCATTGCCAGTGAGGAGATGGGAAAGATCTCCCTCGGACCTGCTCTGCTCTATTTCTCTTTGCCTACAGGTACATGGCCCCGATACATTACTCTCCCTGCTGACAAACACATGCATGTGTATTTCAACTTTGGGGTGCACACCTTAATGCAATAGGCTGCGCACACCTATGGGCGGTGTAGGTGGAAGCGGCGGTGGAGGAGGACCAGGGCCGGATTAAGAGCATCATGGGCTTGGTGCTGAGGATTTTGAAGGGCCTTAAGGGCCGTGCCTTGCCATGCACCCAGAGGAGGAAGGGTGCAGCCATGCATGCCTAATTCAACATGGGATGCTGTCTCTGAAGCCCATAAACACATCCATGCATCGGCAACTGTCCCTCCTTGCCCGGCCTTCGCGCTGTGTGGGGAGGTTCTGAGGGTGCTGCCTGGGGAAGCGAGCATAGAAGCCAGACTTCTGTGTTTACAAGTGACAGAAGAGCGGTAACAGTGAATATGGCCAACCCGGGGCCTATATAAAAGGTAGGGGCCTGGAGCTGCAGCTCCAATAGCCCCTACGTTAATCTGGCCCTGAGGAGGAGGACGAGGTAGCCAACACTGCTTCTTTTCACAAATTTTAAATGAGGGTACACCCCAAAAGAGTGAGAAAGAGCAAAAATGGAACAATGGGTGGGTAAGGTCGGTATCCATTGCTATTCTGCACAAGGTACGGAAAAGTCCCGTGGGATCCATGCCTGGTTCATTTTAATGAACGTGAGCTTGTCCACATTGTCTCTGGACAGGCGGCTGCGCTTGTCTGTTATAACGCCCCCAGCCGTGCTAAATACCCGTTCAGATAATACACTGGCTGCAGGGCACGCCAGCACCTCCAAAGCGTAAAGGGCAAGCTCAGGCCATGTGCCCAATTTGGAGACCCAGAAGTTGAAGTGGGCAGACCCCTCATTCACTACATGTAGGCGTGTGCACACATACTGCTCCACCGTGTTGGTAAAATGCTGCCTCCTGCTAAGACGTTCCATCTGAGCTGCTGGTGCTGCTGTTTGTTGTGGCGTGCTGACAAAGCTTTTCCACATTTCGGCCATGCTAACCCTGCCTTCTGAGGTGCTGGCGGTGCCCTGGTTGCGTTGGCGACCTCCTCCTCCTCCTCTGCCTTGTGCTTCCACTGCGGCCCCGCTGTCAGATGGGAATGCCAGCAGCATGGCGTCTACCAGCATGCGCTTGTACTCGCGCATCTTGCGATCACGCTCCAGTGAGTGAATTAAGGACGGTACGTTGTCCTTGTAACGGGGATCCAGCAGCGTGGCCACCCAGTAATCAGCACAAGTTAGAATGTGGGCAACTCGGCGGTCGTTGTGGAGACACTGCAGCATGTAATCGCTCATGTGTGCCAGGCTGCCCAGAGGCAACGAAAGGCTGTCCTCTGTGGGAGGTGTATCGTCCGTGTCCTCTGTATCCCCCCAGCCACGCACCAGTGATGGCCATGAGCTGGCCTGGGTGCCACCCTGCTGTGAACATGGTTCCATCTCCTCCTCCAGCTCCTCCTCCTCCTCATCCTCCTCATCCTCCAGAACTGTGCCCCTGCTGGACAATTGTGTCCCTGGCGTTTGTGTGTGCAGGAACCCACCCTCGGAGCCCCTTGCGAATGACTGCCCTGAAAGCCTTGGAAATGTTACCTCTTCATCCTCCTCCTCATCCTGTGCCACATCCTCTTCCATCATCGCCCGAATTGTTTTTTCAAGGAGGCATAGAAGTGGGATAGTTAAGCTGAGAACGGCGTCATTGCCACTGGCCATGTTGGTGGAGTACTCAAAACAGCGCAACAAGGCACACAGGTCTCGCATGGAGGCCCAGTTATTGGTGGTGAAGTGGTGCTGTTCCGCAGAGCGACTCACGCGTGCGTGCTGCAGCTGAAACTCCACTATGGCCTGCTGCTGCTCGCACAGTCTTTCCAGCATGTGCAAGGTGGAGTTCCACCTTGTGGGCACGTCACATATGAGGCGGTGAGCGGGAAGGCCGAAGTTACGCTGCAGCGCTGCCAGGCGAGCAGCAGCAGGGTGAGAACGCCGAAAGTGAGCACAAACGGCCCGCACTTTCTGCAGCAGCTCTGTCATATTGGGGTAGTTTTTAAGGAACCTCTGCACCACCAAATTCAGCACATGCGCCAGGCAAGGGATGTGCGTCAAACCGGCTAGGCCCAGAGCTGCTATGAGATTTCGCCCGTTATCGCACACCACCAGGCCGGGCTTGAGGCTCGCTGGCAGCAACCACTCATTTGTCTGCTGTTCCATGCTCCTCCACAACTCCTGCGCAGTGTGTGGTTTGTCCCCCAAACAGGCAAGTTGTAAAACTGCCTGCTGTCGTTTACCCCTGGCCGTGCTGAAGTTGGTGGTGAAGGTGTTACGCTGTCCGGATGAGGAGGCGGTAGAGGATGAGGAAGCGGAGTAGGAGGAGTTAGGAACAGGAGGCAAACTGAAGCGCCCTGCAATCCTCGGTGGTGGAAGGACATGCGCCAAATTGCTATCCGCCTCAGGCCCATCCGCCACTGCATTTACCCAGTGTGCCGTTAGGGAGATATAACGCCCCTGACCGTGCTTACTGGTCCACGTATCCGTAGTTAGGTGGACCTTGGCACAGATGGCGTTGCGCAGTGCACACCTGATTTTTTCCCCCACTTGGTTGTGCAGGGAAGGGATGGCTTGCCTGGAAAAGTAGTGGCGGCTGGGCACGACGTACTGTGGGACAGCCACCGACATAAGGTTTTTAAAACTGTGCGTCTCCACCAGACGGAATGACAGCATTTCAAAGGCCAATAATTTTGAAATGCTGGCATTCAGGGCCAGGGATCGCGGGTGGGTAGGGGGGTACTTCCTCTTCCTCTCAAATGTTTGGGAGATGGAAAGCTGAACGCTTCCACGGGACATTGTGGAGATGGTTGTTGGTGACCCAGGTGGTGGTGTTGCTGACAGATCGTCTGTTTGCGGGGTGGCAGGTGCCGGTATCACTACAGATGTGGCTGGAGCGGCCGAGACTGCAGCAGAAGAGGAAGCAGGATGAGCCAGAGACGTTTCTTGGTTTTGAAGGTGTGTACTCCACGGCAGCTCGTGCTTTGCACTTAGATGCCTGATCATGCAGGTTGTGCTCAGGTTGAGAAGGTTTATGCCTCGCTTCAAGCTCTGATTGCACAGGGTGCAAACCACTCGTGTCCTGTCATCAGCACATTTTCTAAAGAACTTCCACGCTAGAAAACTCCTTTGAGCTGACTTTGGTGCGCTCGTTCCCTTGCTGCGTTGGGCAGTAGCGGGCGTAGTGTCTAGGGCACGGCCGCTCCGCTTCTGCACCCTGCTCCCTCTTCTGCTGTGCTGGTGGCTCTGTGCGACCACCGCCTCTTCCTCCAAACTACTCAGGTCACCTGCATGACGTTCATTCCATGTGGGGTCGAGGACCTCATCGTCCTCCACATCATCTTCCACCCAGTCTTCACCCCTGCCCTCCTTGTCGGTCTCCACAATGCTGAACGCCACAGCAGTTGGCACCTGCGTTTCGTCATCATCGGAGATGTGCTGCGATGATCCTTGCATGTACTCATCTTGAGAAATAAGTGGTTGGGCATCGCTGCACTCAATCTCTTCCACTTCTGGGGCAGGGCTAGGTGGATGGCCCTGGGAAACCCTGCTGACAGAGTCATCAAAAAGAAGAAGAGACTGCTGTATGGCTTGGGGCTCAGACTGCTTGCCTGATTTGCAAGGGGGTGAGGTGAAAGACGGTTGGACATCGGCTGCAGGTGCCAACTGTGACCTTTCTGCAGTAGACTGGGTGGGAGACAATGTGAAGGAACTGGAGGCACTGTCAGCAGCAAACCAATCTACTATCGCCTCCACCTGTTCTGGCCTCATCACTTCTAGGGGCGTATGATGCCCTACCAAATACTGATGCAGGTTCTGTCGCCTACTCACACTTGAGGAAGGTGTTTCACTTGTGCGTGTAGCTGGCACACATCGACCACGTCCTCTCCTTGCAACAGGAGCTCTACCAGCAGCACCACGACCCAGGCCACGGCCCTTATTTGACGGTCTCCTCATATTTCTGTAATTTAAGATCTTGCCCTAGAAAGGTTTTTATTGAATAGCGGAATAGGAAATATGATCCAAAAAAGTGTATGTATCTCGCACGTACAAAACCACACTAGGCCCCAATTACTATTGTTTCTACCCCTAAAAGGATGGATGAGGAGTAGGAGGAGTATGGAACAGACAGCACCCTCAAATCTTCAGAAGTATGAGATGAACCTCAAAAACTTGGAAAGGTGGATCTCACACGTACCGACACAGACTATCCTGCAATTCAATTGATCCTCAAAGGTTTTTATTGAATAGCGGAATAGGAAATATGATCAAAAAAAGTGTATGTATCTCGCACGTACACCACCACACTAGGCCCCAATTACTATTGTTTGTACCCCTAAAAGGATGGTTGAGCAGTAGGAGGAGGAGTATGGAACAGGCAGCACCCTCAAATCTTCAGAAGTATGAGATGAACCCCAAAAACTTGGAAAGGTGGATCTCACACGTACCGACACAGACTATCACGCAATTTAATTGATCCCCAAAGGTTTTAATTGAATAGCGGAATAGAAAATATGATCAAAAAGAAAGTGTATGTATCTCACACGTACACCACCACACTAGGCCCCAATTACTATTGTTTGTACCCCTAAAAGGATGGTTGAGGAGTAGGAGGAGGAGTATGGAACAGGCAGCACCCTCAAATCTTCAGAAGTATGAGATGAACCCCAAAAACTTGGAAAGGTGGATCTCACACGTACCGACACAGACTATCACGCAATTTAATTGATCCCCAAAGGTTTTAATTGAATAGCGGAATAGAAAATATGATCAAAAAGAAAGTGTATGTATCTCACACGTACACCACCACACTAGGCCCCAATTACTATTGTTTGTACCCCTAAAAGGATGGTTGAGCAGTAGGAGGAGGAGTATGGAACAGGCAGCACCCTCAAATCTTCAGAAGTATGAGATTGTGTTCACTGCACCCCACAAAGATTGTGTTCACTGCACCCCACAAAGGATTTTGTTCACTGCACCCCAAAAAGATTGTGTTCACTGCACCCCAAAAAGGATTTTGTTCACTGCACCCCAAAAAGGATGTTGTTCACTGCACCCCAAAAAGGATTTTGTTCACTTCACCCCAAAAAGTTTGTGTTCACTGCACCCCACAAAGATTGTGTTCACTGCACCCCAAAAAGGATTTTGTTCACTGCACCCCAAAAAGATTGTGTTCACTGCACCCCACAAAGATTGTGTTCACTGCACCCCAAAAAGGATGTTGTTCACTGCACCCCAAAAAGATTGTGTTCACTGCACCCCACAAAGATTGTGTTCACTGCACCCCACAAAGGATTTTGTTCACTGCATCCCAAAAAGATTGTGTTCACTGCACCCCAAAAAGGATGTTGTTCACTGCACCCCAAAAAGGATTTTGTTCACTGCACCCCAAAAAGATTTTGTTCACTGCACCCCAAAAAGGACATTGTTCACTGCACCCCAAAAAGATTGTGTTCACTGCAGCCCAAAAAGATTGTGTTTAGTGTTGAGCGAACACGGACTGTATTATTCGTGTTCGTACCGAATAATTGGATTTTTTGTACCCGAACACGGACACGGACACTTTACTGTATGTTCGGGTAAAAATCCGTGTTCGGTCGTTTTATTTCCGGGTTTTGCATGCTTTGGCGCTCTTTTCATGGCGGGCTTTCAACAGCCAATCAACAATCGTTTAACTGGTGTGCCTTAAGCCATCCCAGCCATGCCTGCAAATGTCTCAGTAGCTGTGATTGGCCGTCTGAAGCATGTGACCAAGTCTTTATAAGTTCGAGGCAGCCGCAGCGGCGTCATTATGCTGCTTAGATTCAGGGACAGAGCACACATCAACGTGCTGGCTGCTGATTAGGGAAAGATAGGCAGGAAAAAACCATTTGTGTCCGGATAGAATTGAGGGACAGGTCGGAGTGTTTAGGCAGGGCGAGTTGTAGGCATTTTAGGGATAGAGTCTGCTGAATTATAGGGTCAGTGTCTTCTACAAACTACAATCGATATTGCTGTGTGGGGGGTGGGGTCTGCACTCAATCCTGATCTACGATCTCTTCTCAATCCTGTTAGGGACAGAGTCTGCTGAATTTTAGGGAAACTGTGTTCTACAAACTACAATCGATATTGCTGTGTGGTGTGGGATTGGAGATAGGCAGGTGTCAGTGATCCACATCCATTTTTCTGTGTGTGAGCTGCAGTGAACACAATCTTTTTGGGCTGCAGTGAACACAATCTTTTTGGGCTGCAGTGAACACAATCTTTTTGGGCTGCAGTGAACACAATCTTTTTGGGCTGCAGTGAACACAATCTTTTTGGGGTGCAGTGAACAAAATCTTTTTGGGGTGCAGTGAACACAATCCTTTTTGGTGTGCAGTGAACACAATCTTTGTGGGGTGCAGTGAACAAAATCCTTTGTGGGGTGCAGTGAACACAATCTTTTTGGGGTGCAGTGAACAAAATCCTTTTTGGGGTGCAGTGAACAACATCCTTTTTGGGGTGCAGTGAACACAATCTTTTTGGGGTGCAGTGAACAAAATCCTTTGTGGGGTGCAGTGAACACAATCTTTTTGGGGTGCAGTGAACACAATCTTTTTGGGGTGGAGTGAACAACATCCTTTTTGGGGTGCAGTGAACAAAATCCTTTTTGGGGTGCAGTGAACAAAATCATTTTTGGGGTGCAGTGAACACAATCTTTTTGGGGTGCAGTGAACACAATCTTTGTGGGGTGCAGTGAACACAATCTTTTTGGGGTGGAGTGAACAACATCCTTTTTGGGGTGCAGTGAACAACATCCTTTTTGGGGTGCAGTGAACACAATCTTTTTGGGGTGCAGTGAACACAATCTTTGTGGGGTACAGTGAACAGAATCTTTGTGGGGTGCAGTGAACACAATCTTTGGGGGGTACAGTGAACACAATCTTTGTGAGGTGCAGTGAACACAATCTTTGTGGGGTGCAGTGAACACAATCATTGTGGGGTGCAGTGAACTCAATCTTTGTGGGGTACAGTGAACACAATCTCATACTTCTGAAGGTTTGAGGGTGCTGCCTGTTCCATACTCCCCCTACTCCTCATCTAGCCTTTTAGGGGTACAAACAATAGTAATTGGGGCCTAGTGTGGTTGTGTACGTGTGATATACATACACTTTTTTGGGATCATATTTTCTATTCCGCTATTTAATCAAAAACCTTTGGGGATCAGTTAAATTGGGGGATAGTCTGTGTTGGTACGTGTGAGAGAGATCCACCTTTCCAAGTTGTTGGGGTTCATCTCATACTTCTGAAGGTTTGAGGGTGCTGCCTGTTCCATACTCCCCCTACTCCTAGCCTTTTAGGGGTACAAACAATAGTAATTGGGGCCTAGTGTGGTTGTGTACGTGTGATATACATACACTTTTTTGGGATCATATTTTCTATTCCGCTATTTAATCAAAAACCTTTGGGGATCAGTTAAATTGGGGGATAGTCTGTGTTGGTACGTGTGAGAGAGATCCACCTTTCCAAGTTGTTGGGGTTCATCTCATACTTCTGAAGGTTTGAGGGTGCTGCCTGTTCCATACTCCCCCTACTCCTAGCCTTTTAGGGGTACAAACAATAGTAATTGGGGCCTAGTGTGGTTGTGTACGTGTGATATACATACACTTTTTTGGGATCATATTTTCTATTCCGCTATTTAATCAAAAACCTTTGGGGATCAGTTAAATTGGGGGATAGTCTGTGTTGGTACGTGTGAGAGAGATCCACCTTTCCAAGTTGTTGGGGTTCATCTCATACTTCTGAAGGTTTGAGGGTGCTGCCTGTTCCATACTCCCCCTACTCCTAGCCTTTTAGGGGTACGAACAATAGTAATTGGGGCCTAGTGTGGTTGTGTACGTGTGATATACATACACTTTTTTGGGATCATATTTTCTATTCCGCTATTTAATCAAAAACCTTTGGGGATCAGTTAAATTGGGGGATAGTCTGTGTTGGTACGTGTGAGAGAGATCCACCTTTCCAAGTTGTTGGGGTTCATCTCATACTTCTGAAGGTTTGAGGGTGCTGCCTGTTCCATACTCCCCCTACTCCTAGCCTTTTAGGGGTACAAACAATAGTAATTGGGGCCTAGTGTGGTTGTGTACGTGTGATATACATACACTTTTTTGGGATCATATTTTCTATTCCGCTATTTAATCAAAAACCTTTGGGGATCAGTTAAATTGGGGGATAGTCTGTGTTGGTACGTGTGAGAGAGATCCACCTTTCCAAGTTGTTGGGGTTCATCTCATACTTCTGAAGGTTTGAGGGTGCTGCCTGTTCCATACTCCCCCTACTCCTAGCCTTTTAGGGGTACAAACAATAGTAATTGGGGCCTAGTGTGGTTGTGTACGTGTGATATACATACACTTTTTTGGGATCATATTTTCTATTCCGCTATTTAATCAAAAACCTTTGGGGATCAGTTAAATTGGGGGATAGTCTGTGTTGGTACGTGTGAGAGAGATCCACCTTTCCAAGTTGTTGGGGTTCATCTCATACTTCTGAAGGTTTGAGGGTGCTGCCTGTTCCATACTCCCCCTACTCCTAGCCTTTTAGGGGTACAAACAATAGTAATTGGGGCCTAGTGTGGTTGTGTACGTGTGATATACATACACTTTTTTGGGATCATATTTTCTATTCCGCTATTTAATCAAAAACCTTTGGGGATCAGTTAAATTGGGGGATAGTCTGTGTTGGTACGTGTGAGAGAGATCCACCTTTCCAAGTTGTTGGGGTTCATCTCATACTTCTGAAGGTTTGAGGGTGCTGCCTGTTCCATACTCCCCCTACTCCTAGCCTTTTAGGGGTACAAACAATAGTAATTGGGGCCTAGTGTGGTTGTGTACGTGTGATATACATACACTTTTTTGGGATCATATTTTCTATTCCGCTATTTAATCAAAAACCTTTGGGGATCAGTTAAATTGGGGGATAGTCTGTGTTGGTACGTGTGAGAGAGATCCACCTTTCCAAGTTGTTGGGGTTCATCTCATACTTCTGAAGGTTTGAGGGTGCTGCCTGTTCCATACTCCCCCTACTCCTAGCCTTTTAGGGGTACAAACAATAGTAATTGGGGCCTAGTGTGGTTGTGTACGTGTGATATACATACACTTTTTTGGGATCATATTTTCTATTCCGCTATTTAATCAAAAACCTTTGGGGATCAGTTAAATTGGGGGATAGTCTGTGTTGGTACGTGTGAGAGAGATCCACCTTTCCAAGTTGTTGGGGTTCATCTCATACTTCTGAAGGTTTGAGGGTGCTGCCTGTTCCATACTCCCCCTACTCCTAGCCTTTTAGGGGTACAAACAATAGTAATTGGGGCCTAGTGTGGTTGTGTACGTGTGATATACATACACTTTTTTGGGATCATATTTTCTATTCCGCTATTTAATCAAAAACCTTTGGGGATCAGTTAAATTGGGGGATAGTCTGTGTTGGTACGTGTGAGAGAGATCCACCTTTCCAAGTTGTTGGGGTTCATCTCATACTTCTGAAGGTTTGAGGGTGCTGCCTGTTCCATACTCCCCCTACTCCTAGCCTTTTAGGGGTACAAACAATAGTAATTGGGGCCTAGTGTGGTTGTGTACGTGTGATATACATACACTTTTTTGGGATCATATTTTCTATTCCGCTATTTAATCAAAAACCTTTGGGGATCAGTTAAATTGGGGGATAGTCTGTGTTGGTACGTGTGAGAGAGATCCACCTTTCCAAGTTGTTGGGGTTCATCTCATACTTCTGAAGGTTTGAGGGTGCTGCCTGTTCCATACTCCCCCTACTCCTCATCTAGCCTTTTAGGGGTACAAACAATAGTAATTGGGGCCTAGTGTGGTTGTGTACGTGCGAGATACATACACTTTTTTTGATCATATTTCCTATTCCGCTATTCAATAAAAACCTTTGAGGATCAATTGAATTGCGGGATAGTCTGTGTCGGTACGTGTGAGAGAGATCCACCTTTCCAAGTTGTTGGGGTTCATCTCATACTTCTGAAGGTTTGAGGGTGCTGCCTGTTCCATACTCCCCCTACTCCTCATCTAGCCTTTTAGGGGTACAAACAATAGTAATTGGGGCCTAGTGTGGTTGTGTACGTGTGATATACATACACTTTTTTTGGATCATATTTTCTATTCCGCTATTTAATCAAAAACCTTTGGGGATCAGTTAAATTGGGGGATAGTCTGTGTTGGTACGTGTGAGAGAGATCCACCTTTCCAAGTTGTTGGGGTTCATCTCATACTTCTGAAGGTTTGAGGGTGCTGCCTGTTCCATACCCCCCCTACTCCTCATCTAGCCTTTTAGGGGTACAAACAATAGTAATTGGGGCCTAGTGTGGTTGTGTACGTGCGAGATACATACACTTTTTTTGATCATATTTCCTATTCCGCTATTCAATAAAAACCTTTGAGGATCAATTGAATTGCGGGATAGTCTGTGTCGGTACGTGTGAGAGAGATCCACCTTTCCAAGTTGTTGGGGTTCATCTCATACTTCTGAAGGTTTGAGGGTGCTGCCTGTTCCATACTCCCCCTACTCCTCATCTAGCCTTTTAGGGGTACAAACAATAGTAATTGGGGCCTAGTGTGGTTGTGTACGTGCGAGATACATACACTTTTTTTGATCATATTTCCTATTCCGCTATTCAATAAAAACCTTTGAGGATCAATTGAATTGCGGGATAGTCTGTGTCGGTACGTGTGAGAGAGATCCACCTTTCCAAGTTGTTGGGGTTCATCTCATACTTCTGAAGGTTTGAGGGTGCTGCCTGTTCCATACTCCCCCTACTCCTCATCTAGCCTTTTAGGGGTACAAACAATAGTAATTGGGGCCTAGTGTGGTTGTGTACGTGCGAGATACATACACTTTTTTTGATCATATTTCCTATTCCGCTATTCAATAAAAACCTTTGAGGATCAATTGAATTGCGGGATAGTCTGTGTCGGTACGTGTGAGAGAGATCCACCTTTCCAAGTTGTTGGGGTTCATCTCATACTTCTGAAGGTTTGAGGGTGCTGCCTGTTCCATACTCCCCCTACTCCTCATCTAGCCTTTTAGGGGTACAAACAATAGTAATTGGGGCCTAGTGTGGTTGTGTACGTGTGATATACATACACTTTTTTTGGATCATATTTTCTATTCCGCTATTCAATAAAAACCTTTCTAGGGCAAGATCTTAAATTACAGAAATATGAGGAGACCGTCAAATAAGGGCCGTGGCCTGGGTCGTGGTGCTGCTGGTAGAGCTCCTGTTGCAAGGAGAGGACATGGTCGATCTGTGCCAGCTACACGCACAAGTGAAACACCTTCCTCAAGTGTGAGTAGGCGACAGAACCTGCATCAGTATTTGGTAGGGCATCAAACGCCCCTAGAAGTGATGAGGCCAGAACAAGTTGAGGCGATAGTAGATTGGTTTGCTGCTGACAGTGCCTCCAGTTCCTTCACATTGTCTCCCACCCAGTCTACTGCAGAAAGGTCAGAGTTGGCACCTGCAGCCAATGTCCAACCGTCTTTCACCTCACCCCCTTGCAAATCAGGCCAGCAGTCTGAGCCCCAAGCCATACAGCAGTCTCTTATTCTTTTTGAGGACTCTGTCAGCAGGGTTTCCCAGGGCCATCCACCTAGCCCTGCCCCAGAAGTGGAAGAGATTGAGTGCAGCGATGCCCAACCACTTATTTCTCAAGATGAGTACATACAAGGATCATCGCAGCACGTCTCCGATGATGACGAAACGCAGGTGCCAACTGCTGCGGCGTTCAGCATTGTGGAGACCGACAAGGAGGGCAGGGGTGAAGACTGGGTGGAAGATGATGTGGAGGACGATGAGGTCCTCGACCCCACATGGAATGAACGTCATGCAGGTGACCTGAGTAGTTTGGAGGAAGAGGCGGTGGTCGCACAGAGCCACCAGCACAGCAGAAGAGGGAGCAGGGTGCAGAAGCGGAGCGGCCGTGCCCTAGACACTACGCCCGCTACTGCCCAACGCAGCAAGGGAACGAGCGCACCAAAGTCAGCTCAAAGGAGTTCTCTAGCGTGGAAGTTCTTTAGAAAATGTGCTGATGACAGGACACGAGTGGTTTGCACCCTGTGCAATCAGAGCTTGAAGCGAGGCATGAACCTTCTCAACCTGAGCACAACCTGCATGATCAGGCATCTAAGTGCAAAGCACGAGCTGCAGTGGAGTACACACCTTCAAAACCAAGAAACGTCTCTGGCTCATCCTGCTTCCTCTTCTGCTGCAGTCTCGGCCGCTCCAGCCACATCTGTAGTGATACCGGCACCTGCCACCCCGCAAACAGACGATCTGTCAGCAACACCACCACCTGGGTCACCAACAACCATCTCCACAATGTCCCGTGGAAGCGTTCAGCTTTCCATCTCCCAAACACTTGAGAGGAAGAGGAAGTACCCCCCTACCCACCCGCGATCCCTGGCCCTGAATGCCAGCATTTCAAAATTATTGGCCTTTGAAATGCTGTCATTCCGTCTGGTGGAGACGCACAGTTTTAAAAACCTTATGTCGGTGGCTGTCCCACAGTACGTCGTGCCCAGCCGCCACTACTTTTCCAGGCAAGCCATCCCTTCCCTGCACAACCAAGTGGGGGAAAATATCAGGTGTGCACTGCGCAACGCCATCTGTGCCAAGGTCCACCTAACTACGGATACGTGGACCAGTAAGCACGGTCAGGGGCGTTATATCTCCCTAACGGCACACTGGGTAAATGCAGTGGCGGATGGGCCTGAGGCGGATAGCAATTTGGCGCATGTCCTTCCACCACCGAGGATTGCAGGGCGCTTCAGTTTGCCTCCTGTTCGTAACTCCTCCTACTCCGCTTCCTCATCCTCTACCGCCTCCTCATCCGGACAGCGTAACACCTTCACCACCAACTTCAGCACGGCCAGGGGTAAACGACAGCAGGCAGTTTTACAACTTGCCTGTTTGGGGGACAAACCACACACCGCGCAGGAGTTGTGGAGGAGCATGGAACAGCAGACAAATGAGTGGTTGCTGCCAGCGAGCCTCAAGCCCGGCCTGGTGGTGTGTGATAACGGGCGAAATCTCATAGCAGCTCTGGGCCTAGCCGGTTTGACGCACATCCCTTGCCTGGCGCATGTGCTGAATTTGGTGGTGCAGAGGTTCCTTAAAAACTACCCCGATATGTCAGAGCTGCTGCAGAAAGTGCGGGCCGTTTGTGCGCACTTTCGGCGTTCTCACCCTGCTGCTGCTCGCCTGGCAGCGCTGCAGCGTAACTTCGGCCTTCCCGCTCACCGCCTCATATGTGACGTGCCCACAAGGTGGAACTCCACCTTGCACATGCTGGAAAGACTGTGCGAGCAGCAGCAGGCCATAGTGGAGTTTCAGCTGCAGCACGCACGCGTGAGTCGCTCTGCGGAACAGCACCACTTCACCACCAATAACTGGGCCTCCATGCGAGACCTGTGTGCCTTGTTGCGCTGTTTTGAGTACTCCACCAACATGGCCAGTGGCAATGACGCCGTTCTCAGCTTAACTATCCCACTTCTATGCCTCCTTGAAAAAACAATTCGGGCGATGATGGAAGAGGATGTGGCACAGGATGAGGAGGAGGAGGAGGATGAAGAGGTAACATTTCCAAGGCTTTCAGGGCAGTCATTCGCAAGGGGCTCCGAGGGTGGGTTCCTGCACACGCAAACGCCAGGGACGCAATTGTCCAGCAGGGGCACAGTTCTGGAGGATGAGGAGGATGAGGAGGAGGAGGAGCTGGAGGAGGAGATGGAACCATGTTCACAGCAGGGTGGCACCCAGGCCAGCTCATGGCCATCACTGGTGCGTGGCTGGGGGGATACAGAGGACACGGACGATACACCTCCCACAGAGGACAGCCTTTCGTCGCCTCTGGGCAGCCTGGCACACATGAGCGATTACATGCTGCAGTGTCTCCACAACGACCGCCGAGTTGCCCACATTCTAACTTGTGCTGATTACTGGGTGGCCACGCTGCTGGATCCCCGTTACAAGGACAACGTACCGTCCTTAATTCACTCACTGGAGCGCGATCGCAAGATGCGCGAGTACAAGCGCACGCTGGTAGACGCCATGCTGCTGGCATTCCCATCTGACAGCGGGGCCACAGTGGAAGCACAAGGCAGAGGAGGAGGAGGAGGAGGTCGCCAACGCAACCAGGGCACCGCCAGCACCTCAGAAGGCAGGGTTAGCATGGCCGAAATGTGGAAAAGCTTTGTCAGCACGCCACAACAAACAGCAGCACCAGCAGCTCAGATGGAACGTCTTAGCAGGAGGCAGCATTTTACCAACATGGTGGAGCAGTATGTGTGCACACGCCTACATGTAGTGAATGACGGGTCTGCCCCCTTCAACTTCTGGGTCTCCAAATTGGGCACATGGCCTGAGCTTGCCCTTTACGCCTTGGAGGTGCTGGCGTGCCCTGCAGCCAGTGTATTATCTGAACGGGTATTTAGCACGGCTGGGGGCGTTATAACAGACAAGCGCAGCCGCCTGTCCAGAGACAATGTGGACAAGCTCACGTTCATTAAAATGAACCAGGCATGGATCCCACGGGACTTTTCCGTACCTTATGCAGAATAGCAATGGATACCGACCTTACCCACCCATTGTTCCATTTTTGCTCTTTCTCACTCTTTTGGGGTGTACCCTCATTTAAAATTTTTGAAAAGAAGCAGTGTTGGCTACCTCGTCCTCCTCCTCAGGGCCAGATTAATGTAGGGGCTATTGGAGCTGCAGCTCCAGGCCCCTACCTTTTATATAGGCCCCGGGTTGGCCATATTCACTGTTACCGCTCTTCTGTCACTTGTAAACACAGAAGTCTGGCTTCTATGCTCGCTTCCCCAGGCAGCACCCTCAGAACCTCCCCACACAGCGTGAAGGCCGGACAAGGAGGGACAGTTGGCGATGCATGGATGTGTTTATGGGCTTCAGAGACAGCATCCCATGTTGAATTAGGCATGCATGGCTGCACCCTTCCTCCTCTGGGTGCATGGCAAGGCACGGCCCTTAAGGCCCTTCAAAATCCTCAGCACCAAGCCCATGATGCTGTTAATCCGGCCCTGGTCCTCCTCCACCGCCGCTTCCACCTACACCGCCCATAGGTGTGCGCAGCCTATTGCATTAAGGTGTGCACCCCAAAGTTGAAATACACATGCATGTGTTTGCCAGCAGGGAGAGTAATGTATCGGGGCCATGTACCTGTAGGCAAGGAGAAATAGAGCAGAGCAGGTCCCAGGGAGATCTTTCCCATCTCCTCACTGGCAATGCTATGTGCCCTAGGTGATTAGGGTGTGCCCAGGCACACCCAGCACACCCTGTGCGCACGCCTATGTCACCGCCACATCCACCACCACCTCAACCTCCCTCCTACTCCATATGGGCCTCGTCCTTCAGAGATGAAGAAGAACATTGTTTTATTTTTCTGTTTTTTTTTTTTGTTGTTTTAAGTTATTTCCCTATCCACATTTGTTTGCAGAGCACTTGCCATGCTCTTAATTACGTTTTGCTGCCATTTGCAGCACTCTAGCCCTTTCCTTTGGTGTTTTAGAGCCATTTTAGTGCCTTAAAGTTCGGGTCCCCATTGACTTCAATGGGGTTCGGTGTCCGGGAAAAGTTCGGTAAAAGTCCGAGACACGGACCCGGACTTTTTTTTAAAGTTCGGCCGAACCCGTCGAACACGGACATCTAGGTGTTCGCTCAACCCTAATTGTGTTCACTGCAGCTCACACACAGAAAAATGGATGTGGATCACTGACACCTGCCTATCTCCTATCCCACACCACACAGCAATATTGATTGTAGTTTGTAGAACACAGTTTCCCTAAAATTCAGCAGCAGCCTCTCCCTAACAGGATTGAGAAGAGATTGTAGATCAGGATTGAGTGCAGAGTCACCCCACCCCCCACACAGCAATATCGATTGTACTTTGTAGAAGACACTGACCCTATAATTCAGCAGACTCTATCCCTAAAATGCCTACAACTCGCCCTGCCTAAACACTCCGACCTGTCCCTCAATTCTATCCGGACACAAATGGTTTTTTCCTTACTGTCTTTCCCTAATCAGCAGCCAGCACGTTGATGTGTGCTCTGTCCCTGATCTAAGCAGCAGAATGAAGACGCTGCGGCTGCCTGGAACTTATAAAGACTTGGTCACATGCTTCAGACGGCCAATCACAGCTACTGAGACATTTGCAGGCATGGCTGGGATGGCTTAAGGCACACCAGTTAAACGATTGTTGATTGGCTGTTGAAAGCCCGCCATGAAAAGAGCGCCAAAGTATGCAAAACCCGGAAATAAAACGACCGAACACGGATTTTTACCCGAGCATACAGTAAAGTGTCTGTGTCCGTGTTCGGGTACAAAAAATCCAATTATTCGGTACGAACACGAATAATACAGTCCGTGTTCGCTCAACACTAGAACCACTTAGTATGCTTAAAAGAGTATTATTTTACAGCATGAAGCTGGGTATACACTAGTAGACTTTTGTTCAAAATGTTTTGTTTTAAGAACATTCATTCAATTTTATAATCATTAGTGGGGTCAAATCAATATTCTTATTCGCCCACAGTGGTAATGAAGTTCAAAGGAACAAGATACAACAGTTCTCTGGAATAAACAAGTGTCCAACAGTGTATGTGGTTTTCCTTCGGGGAAAGTCTATCCAATCCAAAAACGTTAAAAGGAAATAAAATGTTGAACTACTTTCAAATTATATCAAGCTGTTAAATGTACTGAGAATTTTCAAACAAATTGTCATACAAATCTTTGTTTAAAAATCTCCAGTAAAAGTATATAGACAGCTTCATACATAAAGCCCCGTACACACGTACCGATTGTCGGCCGCAAATATTCGGCCGCCAAACGATCGGCCGATTGTCGGCTTGTTAGTATGATGCTTCCGACAGACGACAGCGCATTTTCGGCCGAACAGAATCTGTCCTGCAGGCATTAAAATTTTTGTACGCCGACAACAGAACGGCCGATTGTGCGTCAGTCAGTACAGATTTCGGCCAACAATCAGCAGATTTGCAAGACTGGGCATGCTCATAGAAGAAAAAAGACACGGAAAGTTAACCATCACATGACATCACTTCTGCAGTCGGCTGTTGTTGGCCGACAAAATTTGTTTGCAGTCTTTTGCACTTTTCAGCGGACAGGACAGCCCTGGACAAAAGACGGCCGATCGTTCGGGCCGACGCTCGGTACGTCTGTACGGGGCTTTAGAATATATCTTCACAGTTCAAGCAGCTTTTTTCCCAGACATTTGTATCACTCTCAAACCCCCACTACTCCACATGTGCTCTGGGGAGTTACCTGCATATAAACCCCTCTTGCTGATAAGGTAACGCTTTACTTATCCCCATTACCCAAAAGAGGAAGAGATATAAAGTATTTCCCAACTAGGATGCATGTCTTTCCTTATATCAGTGACACTGCATGCCAAAGTTTGACAAGAGGTCACCTTAAGAGGTGGCTTTCTTTTAAAGTCCTATTACCTATATGTTTTTTTTCTCTATAGGAGGTCACCTTGACAAGAAGATAAGGAAATATCCCATTTGAGAAACGAAGAAGAAAAAACTAACAGAGGTTCTCCCTTTTTTCCAAATTTCTGAAAAATGAAATAAAGATAGGTTTTTTGCTTAAGTAGGGCTTAAAGAGGAGTTCCAGCCATTTCTGTGTTTATTAACCACTTGACGACCGCCCACCGCAGATTTACTGCGGCAGGCGGGCGCTCCTGGGCAAACCGACGTAGTACTACGTCGCTCGCTCAGGAGACTCAAGGGGGTGAGCGCAAGCCACCGGCGGTGCGCTCCCGTCCCTGCTCATAAGCTGAGGAGCCTCTGCATGTGACAGGCGGCTCTGATGGCCGCCGGCCACTCGCGATCTCCCCCGCTGACAGAGAAGGACAGATGGCTGATGTGAACACAGCCGCCTGTCCATCTCCCTGAAGTGATCACAGAGGCTATGTGATCCTGCTATAGCCTCACAAGCCACGCCCCTCCACAGCTAGAATCACTCCCCCAGGCTTACATTTAACCCCTTGATCACTAATAGTATTAACCCCTTCCCTGCCAATGGCATTATTTCAGTAACAGTGCATATTTTTAGCACTGATTACTGTAGTAATGTCACTGGTCCCCCCAAAAGTGTCAAAAATGTCAGCTAGGGGTCCGATATGTCCGCCGCAATGTCGCAGTCCCGCAAAAAAAATTGCAGATTGCCGCCATTGCTAGTAAAAAAAAACAATAAAAATTACATTAATCTTTCCCATAGTTAGTAGACGCAATAACTTTTGCGCAAACCAATCAAAATATGCTTATTGCGATTTTTTTTTACCAAAAATATGTAGCAGAAAAAAAAAACAAATTGGCCTAAAATGTTAAAAATTTTTGATTATTAATTTTCTTTTTTTGGGGAATGTTATATAGCAGAAAGTGAAAAATATTGTGATTTTTTCAAAATTGTCGCTCTTTTTTTGTTTATAGCGCAAAAAAATAAAAATCGCACTGTTGATCAAATACCACCAAAAGAAAGCTCTATTTGTGATAAAAAAAGGACATACATTTTATTTTGGTACAGCGTCACACGACCGAGCAATTGTCACGTTAAAGTAATGCAGTGCCGAATCGCAAAATAGAGCCTGGTCATTAAGCAGCAAAATCCTCTGGGGCTAAAGTGGTTAAAAGTCAGCAGCTACAAAAAGTGTAGCTGCTGACTTTTAACAAACAAATACTCTCCCGTCCCACGATCCAGCGATGTGGCCACCTGAACCCTGCTCCTCTCTCTCACCTCTCCCCGACGTTGGCATAACTACTGTGGGCAACCGGCTGTGACAGCTTGCGGCTTCACAGCCGGGTGCGCACTACACATGCACGAGTCATGCTGCTGAATGGTTGGGCAATCTTCTGGGACCTGTGACATATCCAAGAAGATTGCAGGGAGGTAGGAGGATAGGAGAACTTCCGCTTGTGCCGCCTAGTCAAAACTAGGTACCCGCCCCCCCCCCAAAAAAAAAAAAAATACAATGTGGCATGTCAGGGGGTCAGAAGTCCTTAAAGTGGAAGTTCCACTTTTGGGTGGAACTCCGCTTTAACAGTGTTTCTAAATACCATAATCAGCTTCCTTGTAAACAACCATAGGGTCAAATGCAGATCAGCTAGCTTGCTGCATGCTGTAAACATCACCTTGTCCATTGTTTGAGTAACGTGAAAGGGCTTTTGAGGTTTATAGATTTAGCTTCTGTTTATCCTAACAATGTTCTGGAATACAATATTAATATGATAAACCACAGTGCACAATATTTTGTGTGTCATACTTCCTTATTGTTCTACTATCTGAATGGGTAAAAGGAAAAAATTATGTTCTGCATTGTATAAACTGGCTGCTGAGATAGCAGTTGATTTCTGATGTATTCATTGTTATTTATTTCACCTGCAAAATCTATCAGTTCAGACCATAATGCAATAAAAGTCTTTTACACATATGAAAAATGGAATGTTAGATAAGGACAATCAAAGTATTCTTTCTTTTCAGCAGAATGTGGTGCTCTACAGAGTATTGCAGGAGAAATAGATGCTAGACAATGATGCATGTAACAAATATTATATTACATATTGTATTATAATAGGAATTATAACAAATTATTATTAATGTGAGAGGTTTACTCACTTTTGTGAGATACTGTATATATACAGTACTCTATATTGTCAAAAGTATTGGGACACCTACCTTTACACACAAATGAACATTCATGGCATCCCATTCTTAGTCCGCAGGGTTCAATATTGAGTTAGCCCACCCTTTGCAGCTATAACAGCTTCAAATCTTCTGGGAAGGCTGTGTCAACAAGGTTTAGGAGTGTGTCTATGGGAATGTTTGACCGTTTTTCCAAAAGCACATTTGTGAGGTCAGGCACTCATGTTGGATGAGAAGGCTTGGCTCGCAGTCTCCGCTCAAATTCATCCCAAAAAAGTAATATCGGGTTGAGGTCAGGACCAGGCCAGTCAAGTTCCTTTACCCAAAACTCGCTCATCCATGTCTTTATGGACCTTGCTTTGTGCACTGGTTCGTAGACATGTTGGAATAGGAAGGGGCCATCCCCAAACTGTTGTCACAAAGTTGGGAGCATGAAATTGTCAAAATGTATTGGGATGCTGACGCCTTAAGCGTTCCTTCACTGGAACTAAGGGGACAGGATTAACCCCTGAAAAACAATCCCACACCATAATCCACACCATAATCCCCAGTCCACCAAATAATTTGGACCAGTGCACAAAGCAAGATCCATAAAGACATGAATGAGCAAGTTTAGGGTGGAGGAACATGACTTGCCTGCACAGAGTCCTGACTTCAACCCAACAGAACACTTTTGGGATGAATTAGAGTGGAGACTGCAAGCCAGGCATTCTCATCCAACATCAGCGCCTGATCTCACAAATGCACTTCTGGAAGAATAGGTTAACATTCCCATAGACACACTCCTAAACCTTGTGGATAGCCTTACCATAAGAGTTAAAGCTGTTACAGCTGCAAAGGGTGGGCCAACTTAATACCAAACCCTACATGCTAAGACTGGGATGCCAATAAAGTTTATGTGCGCGTAAAGGCAAGTGGCCCAAAACCTTTGACTACAAAGTGTATATAGTGATAAAAGTGTGTGTGTGTGTGTGTGTGTGTGTGTGTATATATATATTTTGGACACACCTTCTCATTCAAAGAGTTTTCTTTATTTTCATGACTATGAAAATTGTAGAGTCACACTTCAAGAGGTAGTCACCTGAAATGGTCTTCCAACAGTCTTGAACGAGTTCCCAGAGATGCTTAGCACTTGTTGGCCCTTTTGCCTTCACTCTGCGGTCCAGCTCACCCCAAACCATCTCAATTGGGTTCAGGTCCGGTGACTGTGGAGGCCAGGTCATGTGGCGCAGCACCCCATAACTCTCCTTCTTGGTCAAATAGCCCTTACACAGCCTGGAGGTGTGTTTGGGGTCATTGTCCTGTTGAAAAATAAAGGATGGTCCAACTAAACACAAACCGGATGGAATAGCATGCCGCTGCAAGATTCTGTGGTAGCCATGCTGGTTCAGTACGCCTTCAATTTTGAATAAATCCCCAACAGTGTCACCAAAAAAGCACCCCCACACCATCACACCTCCTCCTCCATGCTTCACGGTGGGAACCAGGCATGTAGAGTCCATCCGTTCACCTTTTCTGCGTCGCACAAAGACACGGTGGTTGGAACCAAAGATCTCAAGTTTGGACTCATCAGACCAAAGCACAGATTTCCACTGGTCTGATGTCCATACCTTGTGTTCTTTAGCCCAAACAAGTCTCTTCTGCTTGTTGCCTTTCTTTAGCAGTGGTTTCCTAGCAGATATTCTACCATGAAGGCCTGATTCACACAGTCTCCTCTTAACAGTTGTTCTAGAGTTGTGTCTGCTGCTAGAACTCCGTGTGCCATCGACCTGGTCTCTAATCTGAGCTGCTGTTAACCTGCGATTTCTGAGGCTGGTGACTCGGATGAACTTATCCTCCGCAGCAGAGGTGACTCTTGGTCTTCCTTTCCTGGGGCGGTCCGCATGTGAGCCAGTTTCTTTGTAGCATATATAACTAAGTTGCGCTAAATTGTGTTATAAATGGCAATGAATGTCAAATTAAGGCACAATATGATGTTGACTCCAAATGAATGTCCTCTAAAAGTCCCAAATAATCTCCAGAAATAAACACAGTCCAAAATGTAAATTCCCAAGTCAGAAACGTGTATCACCGGTGATGTAGTCTCCTTACCGGATAAAGGAAAGGGAAAAGCCAAACTCAAATTAGGTCTGCCAATCTCAGATCTGCAAGCCCATATTCATCTCAGGTGATGGATGGAAATCATGTAAAGAAAACAGAAGCTTCCATAGCATAATACTGTTGTTAAATGACACCCTGAGAAGTGCACACCACCACCAGAGCAGATAAGGATGAAAGTTATGCACCAGCACCGCTATGTTCCAAATGCTTACCAGAAGATAGGTAAAGGGACACACAAAAGCCACCAAATTCAAAGATTCAAAGATCACCCCAACACCACTGCCTCTTACCAAATCGCATATGGGTTAACGCCAAATGTCCCATGGATGACCCTCGGAACCAGCAGTAGGTGGAACGATCACTCCAAATCACAACCAAGTATGTAATAAAAGAAAGCTTGATAGTGTAAAACCAACAAACCCTTTATTCACAAATGGTAAATTTTACTCACAAACATAAGAAGCATCAAGCGTAGATACAGGGATTGAGATGAGCCGCCGGCCGGCTCCTCCGCCCGTCCTCAACAAGCTGGTGACGTCAGCACGCCGCGACCGACGCACGTTTCGTCAAATATGACGTTTTCAAGGTACGGGCGGCGTGCTGACGACACCGCTTAAATACATTAGGAATCATGCCCCGTGTGACCATCGAGGGCGGGACCATCCGCCATCTTGCCGAAGACCAAAGGCAGTGATGTCCGTACTGATGACAGACCGCCACTAATTGCACTAGGGTACTTCGCAAGAGGGTATATGCCAGAATTTCAAACTAAAAGTTTATATGGCAACATTAATGTCACCTTAGCATCAAATTGAATGCCAGTGCCCATTAAAGGCTAAAAGTTAGCCACCTACTGACAGGCACAAATATTAAAATCACGAATCAATATTGTGTATCGGTCACAGGAAGCATGATACCTCACATTCCCTCAATACTGATAATAAAATTAAACATTAAACGAATATACTCAATATAATTGAGAATAAAAATAAAAAATATGTAAAATATAAAAAATAGAAATTAAATTTACATATAATATAGAAATAAATAAGCTTTCAGTCAATGGGGTAAATGATAGCGCCACCCAGTGACAAAAACACATGTCCACTTCATACTAACATATAAATGCCAGTTTCGTGAACTCTGGTGCTCCACAGTACATGATGTAGTCAAATAAGCATCAATTACGCTAATTAAATACTAGACACATAGAGAGCTATTAAGCAATGTCCAAATCAGTAATGAATTGTGAAGAATGAAAGCAACAAATGTAATAAATCCTATAGAACCAAAGCAATCATCTCAAAGAAATATATAATAAACTTTAAAATGCCATATCCTCAGGCTGTGTCAATGAATGCATTGACATCTGTGTCAACATTAAGTCCGTACGGCGTGTATGTTCGGACTCTATGGATCCATGACATCTCCATTTTGGAGATGCTTCGTACTAAAGGTTCGCCCCTCCAATGAGGGGAGAACTTATCAATCCCTAAAAACAACATATTCCTCGGATCTTTGTTATGTGCCACCAAAAAATGTTTAGAGACCGAGTGTCTATCAAAGCCCTTGCGTATGTTGGCAATATGTTCGTTCAAACGAACATTCAGAGGACGTTTGGTCCGCCCAATATATTGCAACCCGCACGGGCACTGGAGCAGATAAACGACCCCAGTGCTCGTGCAGGAAATGAAGGGACTGATCTTAAAGGTCCTCCCATTGCTGGTAGAAACAAACTCCTTGGTGTTTTTCCGCCTAATATCAGGCGGCACACTTGGCACCTGTTACACTTATAGTATCCCTTTAGTTGCTCCAAAAAGGTTGGTTGTTTTGTGGGTGCCTCAATGACATTTGGGGCAACCAAATCGCGAAGGCTCGGTGTCCCTTTAAAGATGACTCGGGGTTTTTCAACCATAATTTTCTTCAATACAGGGTCATTCTGTAAGATATGCCAATGACGCTGTATAATTTTCTTAATGCCCATGTGTTGGTTGGAAAAGGTGGTAATGAAAGAAGGACAAACATTGACATCAGTGCCCACCCCACGAGCACCAGGTGTCAACAAACTTAGTCTGTCCATCCTACTAACCTCCTCCAGGGTTTCATCGAGAGACCCCCTGTCATAACCCTTTTCCAGAAATCTCTCGGTGAGAGTCTGGGCCTGGGCAAGAAAATCGCTATGATCTGAGCAATTATGCCGTAGGCGCATATATTGCCCCTTAGGAACAGCCTTCAACCAGGACTCATGATGACAACTGTCAACTGGTATGTAGGAGTTCCTGTCAGTGGCCTTGAAATGCGTCTTGGTGACAAACATATCATTTCGTATAGAGATGGACAAATCCAAAAAGGTGATGTTACTTTGGCTGATTTCATAGTTTAAATGAATTCCCCTAGTGTTGACATTAAGCGACTCCAGAAAACCGACAAGATCAGACTCTTGACCGTCCCACAGGAGGAGGATGTCATCTATATATCTGGCCCACAACACCAATTGCGGTCTGTTGCGGCCATAGATGACATCCTCCTCCCATTGGGCCATGAATAAGTTAGCCAGGGACGGGGCGTATTTGGCGCCCATGGCAACTCCAGTATCCTGCTGGTAGAACCGGCCCCCAAACCAAAAATAATTGTGCTTGGTTGCAAATTCCAATAATTCCATGATGAATGAAATTTGTATATTGGACAAGCCTGAGTCTCTATTTAGATACATATTGACTGCACCCAAACCCAACTCATGAGGAATAATTGTGTACAGTGACGACACGTCTGCCGTCACCATCCACATACCATGAGTAGGAGTGAAGTTGGAAAGTGTGTTGATAACCTGCCTAGTGTCCCGCACATAAGATGGCATCCTCTGTACTAAGGGCTGTAGATAAAAGTCAATATATTTCCCCACCCGGGACGTCACAGAGTCGATGCCACTGACTATGGGACGACCCGGGGGGGAAGTCAGACTTTTATGAATCTTAGGCAAGTAGTATATGACAGGGGTACGAGGACATTTAGGTACTAAGAAAGACGTCTCCTTCTTATTAAGAATGTTTAATTGATATCCCCTATCAATAATACTCCCCAATTCCCGTTTGTATGGGCCTTTGGGGTCCCTCGACAGGACAGAGTAGGTGGAGCCATCATCCAGAATACGATGCATTTCTCGTAGGTAATCGCATCTATCCAGGACAACGATGGCCCCTCCCTTGTCCGCAGGCCTAATAATTAACTCTTTATTTTTACATAAAGAATCAAGTCCTTCTTGTAAGTCCCTATTTAGTTTGCACTTATGGACCTTCATGGACTCAAGGTCCCTCAGGACAATATCTCTGAAGACTTTGACAGATGGAGCTAGGGAGCCTGGGGGGTTGAACAAAGAGGCATTCGCAAGCCCAGAGTGCTGATACTGGGATACCATGCGATTCTCTTTAACAGGGTTGCTAGCGATGTAGCGTTTGATGTTCACTTTCCTAATAAATTTGTGGACGTCCATGTACGTCTCAAATTTATTAAGGGTTCTCGGGGGGGCAAACTTAAGACCCTTGTCTAGAATCCGTTTTTCAGGTTCAGATAGGACAACTTTACTTAAATTGAAGATCCCAACTCCTGCTACATCTTTACTTTTTTTGAGTTGGATCCTTCTCCCCCCTCTGGTGCCTCGTCTTGTTCTGCCGACCTCTTGATGCCTTGATTTACCCTGGAAAAACCCCAACCCGGATATCCCTGGCCCAATTGCTGAGTGCCCGAGAAGGGGGGGGCCCCAGTATCTACAACCCTACGTTGTTGCAATGGCTGAGAACTGACAGGCTCCTCATCTTCGGGACATTCATTGTCCCTTAGGGGAAAGAATTGGTTTCTGGTCGGTACATTATAATACTGCCCACCCTGGCATTGCTCATTACCATAAGGACCTTCCTCATAGTCACCATATTCGTTCTGACCATAGTTAGGGTTCATCCATGACTGGTTCTGCCTGAAATTGGGTGGTCCCTGTCTCCATTGAGGAGTCTGGTCATACCTATAGGGAGTATGTTGATCAGAAGGGTGGGGCCTCCATTGAGGGCCAAAATTGCGATAAGGACCCTGCTTTCCACCATCAGAACCTCGCCACTGAGGTCCATTCCATGGAGCACCCCGTGGTCCCACGGCATTACCATTCCAGTGGCTAGGCTGGTGGGAAACATAGGGTCCGGTAGGCCTATTGTGGGGTCTCCCCTTATTAAAGTTTAGCCCCCTAACGGGTGATCTCTGAGAAGCCCTCCGTTTATTTTTGGGAGTTTTAGATGTATTGGCTCCCCTCTGCGGGGCACCAGATACTGGGACCATAGAGGAGGCCGATACCCCAGGCAGTGGTGTTGGGGTGATCTTTGAATCTTTGAATTTGGTGGCTTTTGTGTGTCCCTTTACCTATCTTCTGGTAAGCATTTGGAACATAGGGGTGCTGGTGCATAACTTTCATCCTTATCTGCTCTGGTGGTGGTGTGCACTTCTCAGGGTGTCATTTAACAACAGTATTATGCTATGGAAGCTTCTGTTTTCTTTACATGATTTCCATCCATCACCTGAGATGAATATGGGCTTGCAGATCTGAGATTGGCAGACCTAATTTGAGTTTGGCTTTTCCCTTTCCTTTATCCGGTAAGGAGACTACATCACCGGTGATACACGTTTCTGACTTGGGAATTTACATTTTGGACTGTGTTTATTTCTGGAGATTATTTGGGACTTTTAGAGGACATTCATTTGGAGTCAACATCATATTGTGCCTTAATTTGACATTCATTGCCATTTATAACACAATTTAGCGCAACTTAGTTATATATACTTTTTTGATTGTTTGTCGCAATTTAAGTTGCTGCTGGATCTCATTAGTTAGCGCAGTTATCTTCTTGTAGTTTCTTTGTAGCGCTTGATGGTTTTTGTGACTGCACTTGGGGACACTTTTAAAGTTTTCCCAATTTTTCAGACTGACTGACCTTCATTTCTTAAAGTAATGATGGCCACTCGTTTTCCTGTACTTAGCTGCTTTTTTCTTGCCATAATACAAATTCTAACAGTCTATTCAGTAGGACTATCAGCTGTGTATCCACCTGACTTCTGCACAACACAACTGATGGTCCCAACCCCATTTATAAGGCAAGAAATCACACTTATTAAACCTGACAGCGCACACCTGTGAAGTGAAAACCATTTCAGGTGACTACCTCTTGAAGTGTGACTCTACAATTTTCATAATCATCAAAATAAAGAAAACTCTTTGAATGAGAAAGTGTGTCCAAACTTTTTGGTCTGTACTGTATATATATATATATATATATATATATATACACACACTCACAGGCCACATTATTAGATATTTGTTCAATTGCTTGGTAACACAAATTGTTAATCAGCCAATCACATGGCAACAACTCAATGCATTTAGGCATCCAGACGTAAAGACGTAACATAAAGAAATTTCAGCACTACAAATATGCATAAAAGGGATCCCTTAATTTTCTGGACCTCACCATATACAAAAAAACATATTAGTCTGTACACCAAGACTTATTTTAAGTCTACGGACCGCAATGGATATATTCTGGTCCATAATTGCCACCATCCTAGCTGGATCAAGGGTATACTAAAAGGACAAAACATGCGTCTACAGAGAAATTGTAAGGAGGAGATAGATTTTGAAAAACAAACCGAGGTGCTAATCAATAGATTAAAAGAGAAAGGATACAGACAGGGGGCCTTGCAACAAGTAAGGAAGGAGACAACGAATATGGATAGAAAACTGATATTAAGTGATAGAGTTAGAGAGGTGGAGGACTTTTCTCTAACCTTCATTACAGATTTTAATATCCGGTACAAGGAAGTTGAACATATTATACAACAGCATTGGCCCATTCTCCTTAGGGATGAACAACTAAAAGGGATACTACCTAAGTTGCCCAAAGGTCCCCCAAAAAAGACTTACCACATTTTTGGATTTCAAGGGATTTTTTATGTGTAGGAGGTGCAAACCTTTTAAAACCATTAGAAATAGGAAACACAAAACCTTAAATTTCCATTCCCAATTAACGAAAAAATAATATAAAATCAAACAGTTGATCACCTGCCAGAGCACCCATGTCACCTATCTACTGTCCTGTCCGTGTGGCCTGCAATATGTAGGCCTCACTACAAGGCAGTTGAGGGTCAGACTGGGAGAGCATATTGATAATATCAAGAAGGGGTTTAGGAATCATAGTGTTTCGAACCATTTTTCGGTTAGTACACAATAGGCACCCCAGCCTTATGTCATTTTGTGGGATAGACAAAATAGAGCCCAATTGGGGAGGGAAAAACATGAGGATAGCGGTATCCCAAAATTAGTCTAGGTGGATTTATGAGCTGCGTACTTTACAACCCAAAGGAATGAATTTAGGTATGGATATAATTTGTTTCATATCCAACCCTTAGCGGAGTATTATTGGTTTGTAGTATAATTTGCTGCATCCATGCATTTTATCTTTTATTTTTTATTTTATTTTTTATTTTTATGCATTTTATCTCACACCATTTCGGACTATATACTTTAACAGTATTTTCCCTATGGTTGTAGAGATCTCCAAATAAGCACCACTAATTCATATATATTTCCCTTTACAGGAATATGGACCTATATATATAATAAAAAAAACTTTTTAGGTGTATTATGTAATTATGGATTTGTGAACTGGTGGTAATCTGCCATTGTTCACGTAAATTAGTTGGGTATATGAAATGTATATGTATTTTTTAAACACTGACACAATATGTAATAATTAGACCCTGGAAATGTATGGACTATGGACTATTGCACTATAACACAGGGTATATATATATTGTTGCACCAATAGTAGAAATACTTCTCTATTTGGCAAAAATAATTTTATCTATTACTATTGGGTAAATTATGTTTAATCACTATTTAATGTATCAGTATAAATAAGTATTTTTATGAATTTTTTTATTGAATTTTTATTAGCATTTGTGTATGTGGGGTTCAGTATCCTATAGTTACTGGGAGGGAGAGGTGGATGGTGATAAGGGGCAACCAGCTTCAGTGATGGATGGTGGGATGTGTAGCCGTGTGCCAGATCCGCTCACATATAGATAGGGGTGGAGTGGAGGGCGAGGCAAATCAGATATAAGAGCGATGAACGATGTGCCTTCCCATCTCTGAAGAAGTCAGTGTGCTGACGAAACGCGTAAGTTGGAACGCGCGTAGAGGCGTCACATGGAGAGAGTGGAATGCAAGCTGGGAGCACACCGCTGTCCACTCTATCTCTGGTCCGTAACCAGTCATGCACACAGGGTTTTTAAACTTTTTAACCTTCTTTTTATGTCACTAATGTGGAATATTTTATCCATGGATGGGAATAAAAGTCTGTAATCTACTACACTATATGGAGTTTTTTTTTCTCTCGCCCTTCACTCGAGCCGTGATCAAGGAGAGCTGGAGAGATAACATACAGATGGCTGTCCCTGGCTTGGAGTGATCACTCAGGATAACAGCTACTACTCCTGGTCGGGGGACCATTTAAGCGATGCATGGTCTTGTTGCTATACAGCAGTCAAGACCAACAACATTTGGTGAGTGTCCCATCTATAATCACTTTTGGATTCCTTTTGTCTGTGAAGTCTAGTCATCTCATGGCTGACAGGGAAGATCACATCTAGCACCTGCACTTTATTTTGCACAGAACTGTCTATTATATGCACAAGATATTTCATCAAGTTTATATTGGACTAATTACTGGCTGTCATCACAATTTTTATATATCACCAACCTTAATATTAATTTATTCTTATTTCCATTCATTATATTTTCGAGGCACGGAGCACTTTATTTACATCACGGTATATTTTATGCAATTATATGTATTAATGTAATTTAAATATGTTATATTTATGATTATTTACGCAAGCGCTGAAGGTAGCTTCTCCATGAGAGGCTGAATACTTTTCCTAAACACTTTTTTTGTCCTCAGCTGCTACAATTTTCTCATTTTTAGGATATATATATACTTTTATTCACTATTTTTCTAGGCACGGAGCACCTTTATTTAAAAATCATGGTATATTCTATGCAATTTATATGCATTTATGTAATTTAAACATTTTGTATTTATTATTTTACAATTATTTAGGCAAGCGCTGTAGCTTCTCCATTAGAGGCTATCATTTATTCTAAATATGCATAAACACCTGAAATGTTCTTTAAAAAAGTTCAAAATACAAATAATGAAGAAGTCCAGAATGAATCTTGTGCCACCAGATGTAAT
The DNA here is from genome assembly GCF_965119305.1 of Pelophylax lessonae. Taxonomy (NCBI): domain Eukaryota; kingdom Metazoa; phylum Chordata; class Amphibia; order Anura; family Ranidae; genus Pelophylax; species Pelophylax lessonae. The sequence continues at coordinate 81,983,760 of NC_138769.1, read as the reverse complement.
TGCTAAGATCTAAAGTCTAAGATATAGCATATTTTGCATATTACAGGATCTATATCATAGGAGGTAAGCTGCTATCCTCTCCCCAAGTCTTCCAATGATTTCCAATCCAAAGGGCTGTCTCTTTAAATATGTCTGAATATGTGAATTACGATCCAAAAGCCTCTCCTTCTCATAATCTTGAATGCCCAGCACATCCCATCCAAAAAAGTGAGTAACCAATGAAAAAAAGAGAAGACGATTGCATAGTGCAGTATTTATTGGTGAACCTGGCATATAAAAACATAAAAATATATATAAAAACCAATGATGCGGTATGTACTTACATAAATAGCTAAAAAAAACAACAAAGGAGAATGGCGGCAGGACCTCAGACATCAAACTCTGTGCATAAATGGTTTGTAAACACTTACATAATAGGCTGCCAATCTGGAACAGAATGGCGACCGGACCTCAGGTGGTGAATAAAAGAAAAACTCTACAGCTGTTTTGCACACACAGGCATCATCTGAGGTATAAGACGTGATGAAGACGACTTTATGAAGTTCAAACCGAGCATCAGAATGGGGAAGAAAGAACTGCTGATCAACTGGGATTTTCAGCACAACCATCTCTGAGGTTTACCGAGAATGGTCCAAAAAAGAGAAATTATCCAGTGAGCAGCAGTTGTGTGGCTAAAATGCCTGGTTGATATCAGAGGAGAATGAGCCGACTGGTTCAAGATGATAGAAAGGCAACAGTAACTCAATTAACCACTCGTTACAACCAAGGTATGCAGAAAACTATCTCTGAATGCACAACACATCCAACCTTGAAGCAGATGGGCTACAGCAGCAGAAGACCTCAACCAGTGCCACTCCCGTCAGCTAAGAACAAGAAACCTAGGCTACTATTTGCACAGGATCACCAAAATTGGACAATAGAAGATTGGAAAAATGTTGCCTAGTCTGATGAGTCTCGATTTCACCTGCGACATTCAAATGGTAGGGTCAGAGTTTGGCATAAACAACATGAAAGCATGGCAATGGTTCAGGCTGGTGGTGTAATGTAATGGTGTGGGGGATATTTTCTTGGCACACTTTGACCCTCTTAGTACCAATTGAGCATCGTTTAACCACTTCTGGACTGGAAGGTTTTCTCCTTTAATGACCAGGTCATTTTTTGCGATTCGGCACTGCGTTACTTTAACTGACAATTGTGCGGTCGTGCAACGCTATACCCAAATAAAATCGATGTTCTTTTTTTCCCACAAATAGAGCTTTCCTTTGGTGGTCTTTGATTACATCTGCGATTTTTATTTTTAACACTATAAACATATACTATATTTTTCACTTTCTGCTTTATAACATTCCCAATTTAAAAAAAATGAAAAATCAATTTTTTTCATCATTTTGGCCAATTTGTATTCTGCTACATATTTTTTGTAAAAAAAATCCCAATAAGAGAATATTGATTGGTTTGTGCAAATGTTATTGCCTCTACACACTAGGGGAAAGATTTATGTCTTATTTATTTATTTTCTATTTATTAATGGCGGCGATCAGTGATTTTTAGCAGGACTGCGACATTGCGGCGGACAGATCAGACACCAAACTGACATTTTTGAAACTTTTGGGGGGGACCAGTGACATTACTACAATAATTAGTGCTCTAAATATGCACTGTTACTATACTAATGACAATGGCAGGGAAGGGGTTAACACCAGGGGAGATCAAAGCGTTAAATGTGTCCCTAGGGGATGCTTTCTAACTGTGTGGAGGACGTACTTATGGAATGAACATGTGGGTCCGGCGGCAATCGAGGCCACCAGACCCAGAGATCAGCTTCCCCTGTGGCTCAAATCATCTCAAACTGGTTTCTTCAACATGACAATGAGTTCACTCCAATCGCCTCCACAGCCGCCAGATCTTAATCCAATAGAGCACCTTTGGGATGTGGTGGAATGGGAGATTCGCATCATGGATGTGCAACCAACAAATCTGCAGCAACTGTGTGATTCTATCATGTCATTATGGACCAAAATCTCTGAGGAATGTTTCCAACACCTTGTTAAAGCTATGCCACAGAGAATTTTAGCCAGTTCTGAAGGCAAAATGGGGTCCAACCAGGGCCGGACTGGCCTAGCGGGATACCGGGAAGGTTCCCGGTGGGCCGCTGGCCCTGGGGCTGCTTTAAGATGCGGCCGCTTTAAAGATGCGGCCGCTTTAAGCATTTACCGCGCCGCGGCCGCTTTAAGCATCTGACCGCGCCGCGGCTGCGCTGTGATGGCCGCTGCAGCCCAGGCCCGGCCCCTGCTGCGCTCCAGTGACGGATGTTTCCTACGTCAGCCGCTATGAGCGCCATGACGTCACATCCGGTGGGAGCGGCTGTGCGAGTGTACGGCTGTGGTCGTTCATCTGACTGACTGAAAGTAACTCTGCAAGATGGATGGTCACGGCGCCGATCTCTCCCAGAGCACACAGACGCCAGCAGCAGCAGCAGCATGATCGCAGGAGACTGAGAGTGACTGGAGGAGCGGAGGCGGAGCAGAGCCTGAGACAGCCAGCTGAGACAGGTAAGAGTAAATGGGCTGGGGCCTGGGGGACCTGGACCTCTTGCATTTGGGGGGTGTCAGCATATTTTAGGGCCCCTACTAGTACTACAATGCTACCCCCTCCCCCTAATACAATGCTGACCTGCCATGCCATCCCCCCCTGGGCCCCCCTCCCCCCTAATACAATGCTGTTCCCCTCCTCCTAATACAATTCTAACCCCCCTCCCCCTAAAAAAATGATGACCTCCCTCTAATACAATGCTGATCCCCCCCCAAATTTAGGGGGAGGGAGGGGAGGTCATCATTGTATTAGGGGGAGGGGGGTTAGCATTGTATTAGGAGGAGGGGAACAGAATTGTATTAGGGCAATTGACATCTCCTGTACCATGTCCACACATCCTCTGACATCTCCTGTACCATGTCCGCACAGCCCCTGACATCTCCTGTACCATGTCCGCACAGCCTCTGACATCTCCTGTACCCTGTCCACACAACCTCTGACATCTCCTGTACTATGTCCACACAACCTCTGACATCTCCTGTACCCTGTCCACACAACCTCTGACATCTCCTGTACTATGTCCACACAACCTCTGACATCTCCTGTACCATGTCCACACATCCTCTGACATCTCCTGTACCATGTCCGCACAGCCCCTGACATCTCCTGTACCTTGTCCGCACAGCCTCTGACATCTCCTGTACCCTGTCCACACAACCTCTGACATCTCCTGTACTATGTCCACACAACCTCTGACATCTCCTGTACCATGTCCACACATCCTCTGACATCTCCTGTACCATGTCCGCACAGCCCCTGACATCTCCTGTACCATGTCCGCACAGCCTCTGACATCTCCTTTACTATGTCCGCACAGCCTCTGACATCTCCTGTACCATGTCTGCACAGCCTCTGACATCTCCTGTACTATGTCCGCACAGCTCCTGACATCTCCTGTACCATGTCCGCACAGCCCCTGACATGTCCTGTACCATGTCTGCACAGCCTCTGACATCTCCTTTACTATGTCCGCACAGCCTATGACATCTCCTGTACCATGTCTGCACAGCCCCCGACATGTCCTGTACCATGTCCACACAGCCTCTGACATCTCCTTTACTATGTCCGCACAGCCTCTGACATCTCCTGTACCATGTCCGCACAGCCTCTGACATCTCCTGCACCATGTCCGCACAACCTCTGACATCTCTTGTACCATGTCTGCACAGCCCCTGACATCTCTTGTACCATGTCCGCACAGCCCCTGATGTCCTGTATCATATCCTCACAGCCCCTGATGTCCTGTACCATGTCCTCACAGCCCCTGATGTCCTGTACCATGTCCTCACAGCCCCTGACATTTCCTTTACCATGTCCGCACTTTTACCACTTTTAACTAGAATTTGCTCTTTTTATATATAAAGCCCTATATGCTTTCATATCTATCTTATCTGTATATAATACACTCTTCAAATTTGCTTTAAAATGCATGGTTTTCCTTTATGAACAAGAAAATAATGGCGTTATTCTGTTGGGCCGGTATAATAATGCTATGGGGCTGGTATGAAATTTTTTCCAGGGCTGAATTTTATTCCCAGTCCGGCCCTGGGTCCAACCCAGTACTAGCAAGGTGTACCTAATAAAGTGGCCAGTGAGTGTACAGTATATATATTATTAAATTGAGATAAATACAAATGCAAAAGTGCTGATATTCACAACTTTCTAACATCTTTTCTGTAGAAACGCAATTATAATTTAATGTTTTTTTTTTTTTTTTTTTACTATTATATGATGTCACGTGGCATGTGTCTATCCACATGTGAAAAACACACACAAAAATAACGGATTTATAGAAGGTTTTAATACTTTCAGTGGTATGATCTTTGCAATAACGTTTTAAATGTATAGTGTGCATTTACATTTTAACAGGTTATTATAGCTAGACAAATGATGATTTGGTTACTTCTCATTACTGAAAGAACAATTATGTGCAGTTAACCTGCATTGCTCATTATATAATATTTTATAGGAAAAGAAAAAAAAGTTCTGATTGACTTTTGTAGGGTAAAGGATTAAATACTGACCAATACTGACCAATTATATTCATGTTTTTAAAACTGACACCAGGGACTTGGGCTGCTTTCTGTGCTGTTCAGTGAGTCCATATAGTATTTCCTGTTTCTCTCCATTATCAGCCCATTGTGTTCACTGGTCCTGCTTTTCTTGAACTTGCAGTTCCCACCACATTTTGGTTCCTAATTGGGAGATTGGAAATCAGACTGGTCTGCCCTGTGTGATATCTGTTGTTCTTCATTCACACTAGTACGACTTGTCAAGCGACTTGGTCAGCCTGACAAGTCACGCACCATCGCGGTCCATTGACTGCTACAGGAACCGTTCTAATAGGAGCGACACAAGTCGCTCCGACTTAGAAAAAGGGTCCTGTACTACTTCGGGGCGACCTGGAGCGGCTTGCATAGACATTTATTTTATGAAGTCCGTGCAAGTCGTGCCGAAGTCACGGTGCACGCGACTTCACAGGTTGCACCCGAAGTCGTGCCGCTTCAGTGTGAACCGGCACTTAAAATCGTTTTGCACTGGTATTGATTAAACTTGCACTAAGGTCAATTAGTAGTCTTTGAAAACATTTAGTTTGTTGCCTTGGCTTTCTCTTCCAGTCCTTATAAACACTGTCAATAAAATGACTCTGTTTTGGGATCACACTGACCTTGAAAACTTTTTTCAGGTCAGAATTTCAAGCACCACAATTCTGGGCCACCTGATTCTTACATTTCTTTACAAATTATCTTTGCCTCTACTCAAGAAATTCACTGCAGCAACTGTAATATTATCTGTAATATTATCTAATGATTGGAATAGCACATCAGCACCAGTGGCGACTGGTGCTCAAATTTTTTTTGGGGGGGGGGGCGCAAACAGAAAAATGTAATAGGCATTGCTTTGCGGCAAAAAACGTTGTAGAAAAAAAATTGCGTGACTTTGAGGTCACAAAAGTGTGAAAGGGGCCTTCAGTAATTAAGGTTTAGCGTGCCCCCTTTCAATGTACAGAGACCAGCGTGCCCCCTTTCAATGCACAGAGATCAGCGCGCCCCCTTTCAATGCACAGAGATCAGTGTGCCCCCTTTCACTGCACAAAGATCAGCGTGCCCCCTTTCACTGCACAAAGATCAGCGTGCCCCCTTTCAATGCAGTGACCAGCGTGCCCCCTTATTGCAGAGATACCAGTGTGCCCCCTTTCAATGCAGAGGTACCAGCGTGCCCCCTTTCAATTCACAGAGACCAGCGTGCCTCTTTCAATGCACAGAGATCAGCGCGCCCCCTTTCAATGCACAGAGATCAGTGTGCCCCCTTTAATGCAGAGATCATTGTGCCCCCTTTCAATGCAGAGATGCCAGCGTGCCCCCTTTCAATGCAGACATCATCACCCCCATCATCAGTGTCCCCCCCCACACAGACATCATCATCCCTCATCATCAGTTCCCCCCCTCACACAAACTCAGACATCATCATCTCTCATCATCATTGCCCCCCCCCTCCTCTTCCCCAATGTCACACTGTGCCCCCCGGAATATGCACTCACCCCCATACACAGGAGAAGTCGGTGGACAGATCATGGCTCGGTGGGTCGCTATCCGGGCTGTACACTTTAGCCGCTGGGGGACTCCTTGCCAGGCAGATGTCCGGTCGGCAGCGGCAGCTCACGGCTTCAGTTCCCCGGCGTGGCGGCGTCTCCTGAGTCCTCACTCAGTCCTCCCACCTCCTCCCCAGCCAATGGCATGGGGTTTGCCTTTCGGCCAATCAGGAAGTGCATATCAGATCCGCTTCCTGATTGGCCAGGAGGAGGATCCGTGTGACAATAGCGAATTTTCATTGTCACACAACTGGGCGAGCTCGGGGCGCACTGCTCTGTGCCCCAGGTCCACCCTTTTTTTAGCCTGTGTGAGCCTCTGGCTCTAATCACATGGCTAAAAAAAAAAGCCCCATTGAACTCCATGCGTCCGACACCCCGCATGTAGATTAGGGGGCCGGACGCATGGATAGAGGGGCGGCGCCCCTGTGCCCCAAACACACCGGCCGCCACTGATCAGCACTATGAGTGTCTTAACCAGTTCTGAACCAAAAGGATTTGCCCCCTTAATGACCAGGCCATTGTTTGCAATTCAGCACTACGTTGCTGTAATGGACAATTGAGCAGTTGTGCGACGCTGTAACTAAATAAAATTGATGTCCTTTTTTTTCCCACAAATAGAGATTTAATTTGGTGGTATTTGATCACCTCTGCAATTTTTTTTTTTTTTTTTTTGCGCTATAAGCAAAAAAGAGCGACAATTCTGAAGAAAAAAACTATATTTTTCGCTTCCTGCTATATAACATTCCCCCCCCAAAAAAAATTTAAAATATTTTTTTTTCATCCGTTTAGGCTAATTTGTATTCTGCTACATATTTTTGGTAAAAAAAAATCCCAATAAGTGTATTTTGATTGGTTTGCACAAAAGTTAATTGCGTCTACAAACTATGTTAAAGATTTATGTCATTTTTATTTATTTTTTATTTTTTTACTAGTAATGGCAGCGATCTGAGAATTTAATGCAACATTGCGGCTGGCAGATCGGACCCCTAACTGACATTTTTGACACTTTTGGGGGTACAAGTGAAATTACTACAGTAATCAGTGCTAAAAATATGCACTGTTACTGTAATAATGACACTGGCAGGGAAGGAGGTAACCTAGGGGTGATCAAAGGGTTAATTGTGAGCCTAGGGGAGTGTTTTCTAACTATATGGGGGAGGGACTTGTGAAATGATCATGGAGACCTGTGTTCCTATATACAAGGATCACAGGCGCTCTGTGATGATTTCCGCGAGAACAACAGTCTGCTGTGTTTACAACATCTGGCGGCTGTTCTCTCTCAGCGGGGAGCGATCGCGGGTGCCCGGTGGTACCAATTGGATCGACATCACCGCTGCCTAGCGCGCTGCTGCGGATCGCTGTACAGGTACGGCGATTCAGGCAGCTGAGCCAGCCTGCCACAGTATATATGCGCCGGGCGGTCGGCAAGTGGTAAATATTTACAAATAATTTCAGTGGAAGAGTTTTGGATGAGTGTGGGTCACCTTGCTAAAAGTATAAATGTAAAAGTGGTATCATAAAAAAGGAGGTAGAGATGAGAGTTTTTATGTCCGTAAAATGTTTGCAACATTTGGGAGATTTCTGTGAAATTTTGCCATTTTGGCGAGATGTATTGAAGTCCATAAAAAAGGCAAAATGTAGGTGGTTTTTATTGGCATTTATGGGTGTTTTAAAGGCTTTAAATAGCTTATGAGGGGTTCATCTTGAACTTGTTCTTTTATCTAAAAAACAGCCCTATGTTGGTCTTTTTGTTTGGTGTTTTTTTTTTTTTTTTTTAAATAACTAGACAATAAAAAAAAATAAAAAAAGGAAAACAAAACATTTAAAGGGACAGTACACAAGCAACAATCAAGTACATACAAAAAGAAAAACTGTAAACTCAAACAAACTTCAATTAAAAAACTAAACTTCCCTAATTATACCATCCCTCTAAAAAAAATTCCAGATATGAAGATAAGTTTTAAAGAGAATTTTGCCTAAGCAGCTTAATACGTTAAAATGAGATTGTACATGATACTGAAACCAGTAAATTTGCGGTGAAATTATTTTCACAGAAATCATTGCACTCATGTCTAGGGGCAACATTATGGGTCTAAAAGTTGTCAACTATAGCAGAATCTCCATAACATTTTCATGGGTTCTTTTCTTTCTGTTCATTGTTTGAACATTGTGCAAAACATGCTCAAGAATTGCTCACGGAAAGGTCTTTATATAAAATCTAAGGTTTGTCCAAGCCCTTAAAAATGTATGGTAGGAATGTAATTTGGTTTTCATGTCACTAAGTCTTTCTTCTGCTCAGAACAATGATTTTACAAAATGCCACCAGGAAAGGAAACGTGGTATGGCATGCCTAGCAACAATTTTTAGCTGACCTCAAATCAACCAGCTAAATACACAGCTAAAATAAATACAAGGGAGCATTTTTTTATATGCTAGAACATTTTTATTTCTGTACATCAATCATGAGCTAGGTCAGTGACGTGATTTTGTTGCACTGCAAATATGCAAGAGAGTTTGGTGGCCTCTTGTCTCTAGCTAGTGAGTGGCCAGTGAACATTCAGGATCAGACTGATGGGCTCTATTTTCTCTTCTGTCAGTGTGTTCCTCATCACTCAGCACATGCGCATGTAGCTCACCTGATTGGCTCCTAGTGTTACCCCTCCCTCTTCCAATCTAAATGATGCTTTACAGGGTATAAAAAAAGATTATAGCAGGAGTTATAACAGATATTTGAACATAGCTGCATTTAAAAATATGTGTAATTTTGTAATGATGACAAAATTGACTCATGTTTTTATATTTCCATGAAGGTCAACTTTAAATACAAGTTTATGTTTAAACTGAAAACCTTGTCCCTAGTAGTAGTATGCCCCCACACAGACTTCAAATGCAAAATTGACTAATCAGGTACTTGTGCTTCAGTGCTCAGTGGGAGTGGGCGGGGGAATCTCCTTGGTTTTTAGTAAAATGTGAATCTGTACTTTATGTGCAATTTTAAAGCTGTATTAGCCCATCATTAATCCAGTCATGATGAGATCAACATTTGCTATTTGAGGCTTAGCAATCCTGAGATTATGGTCCTGCAATGCTATTGGAGTAAACAGTATGGTGTTAGAAATGCAGCATGGATAGTGGTGTACTTGGGTACTCGGGTCTTTCAAAAGGGAGTGAGAATGAGGGTCCATCTACAAGCAGGGAGCAATGCATAGAAAAATAAAAACAGTTTGGAAAAAGCAGTTTTTTTTGGTAGTTTGCCACTTTTACTGCGTTACTCTATTTTCTAAAAAAATCTTTTCAAAACAGTTACTGTGTTCCCGGAGAATGGCAAAGTGTTATAAGGAACACAGCCTATCAACATTTAACAAGAGATGGTCAGAGACGGGAGGTCAGAAACTAAAGTTACTTCTAACTATTTTGCACAGATAGGTTTACCTTTGGTTAAGAACAGATGATCACCCCAGATGAAACAAGCTTGTGGCCAGGGATGATCATCTATCCCTATGCACAGCTAATTGCTCCCTGTGTTAATACTGGAAAACTGCTGTCAGCCTGTCACTGCTTCAAAAATGCTTAGCTGCTGAAACTATCTTGCCTATCGATGCCTTCATTTAAGAAGTTTTAGGAATCTGATAGGTTCTGTTTAGTTTCACTAACTAAGTTAACACAAGTATTGTATTTGGAGAATCCCTATTGATTTTATGAGGCATGTACTTAAACGCAAACAATGTAGACCAGTAAAAGCACAGTTACTGTTTTTGATCTATTAGAAACTGGAGGAAGTGATGCAGGGTGCCATCTTGGATCCCACCTCCTGGCCAAAGCAGAATGAAGACCTCAATAGCCATCTTAATAGGAAAAGATGAGGGACTCTTCCTCTAGGAGAAGTAAAGTAAAAAAAAACAGGGGCGTGGCTTGGACTTTGAGGCTGATGGCCGCTTTATTCCCAGTCCGGCCCTGGGTCCAACCCAGTACTAGCAAGGTGTACCTAATAAAGTGGCCAGTGAGTGTACAGTATATATATTATTAAATTGAGATAAATACAAATGCAAAAGTGCTGATATTCACAACTTTCTAACATCTTTTCTGTAGAAACGCAATTATAATTTAATGTTTTTTTTTTTTTTTTTTTACTATTATATGATGTCACGTGGCATGTGTCTATCCACATGTGAAAAACACACACAAAAATAACGGATTTATAGAAGGTTTTAATACTTTCAGTGGTATGATCTTTGCAATAACGTTTTAAATGTATAGTGTGCATTTACATTTTAACAGGTTATTATAGCTAGACAAATGATGATTTGGTTACTTCTCATTACTGAAAGAACAATTATGTGCAGTTAACCTGCATTGCTCATTATATAATATTTTATAGGAAAAGAAAAAAAAGTTCTGATTGACTTTTGTAGGGTAAAGGATTAAATACTGACCAATACTGACCAATTATATTCATGTTTTTAAAACTGACACCAGGGACTTGGGCTGCTTTCTGTGCTGTTCAGTGAGTCCATATAGTATTTCCTGTTTCTCTCCATTATCAGCCCATTGTGTTCACTGGTCCTGCTTTTCTTGAACTTGCAGTTCCCACCACATTTTGGTTCCTAATTGGGAGATTGGAAATCAGACTGGTCTGCCCTGTGTGATATCTGTTGTTCTTCATTCACACTAGTACGACTTGTCAAGCGACTTGGTCAGCCTGACAAGTCACGCACCATCGCGGTCCATTGACTGCTACAGGAACCGTTCTAATAGGAGCGACACAAGTCGCTCCGACTTAGAAAAAGGGTCCTGTACTACTTCGGGGCGACCTGGAGCGGCTTGCATAGACATTTATTTTATGAAGTCCGTGCAAGTCGTGCCGAAGTCACGGTGCACGCGACTTCACAGGTTGCACCCGAAGTCGTGCCGCTTCAGTGTGAACCGGCACTTAAAATCGTTTTGCACTGGTATTGATTAAACTTGCACTAAGGTCAATTAGTAGTCTTTGAAAACATTTAGTTTGTTGCCTTGGCTTTCTCTTCCAGTCCTTATAAACACTGTCAATAAAATGACTCTGTTTTGGGATCACACTGACCTTGAAAACTTTTTTCAGGTCAGAATTTCAAGCACCACAATTCTGGGCCACCTGATTCTTACATTTCTTTACAAATTATCTTTGCCTCTACTCAAGAAATTCACTGCAGCAACTGTAATATTATCTGTAATATTATCTAATGATTGGAATAGCACATCAGCACCAGTGGCGACTGGTGCTCAAATTTTTTTTGGGGGGGGGGGCGCAAACAGAAAAATGTAATAGGCATTGCTTTGCGGCAAAAAACGTTGTAGAAAAAAAATTGCGTGACTTTGAGGTCACAAAAGTGTGAAAGGGGCCTTCAGTAATTAAGGTTTAGCGTGCCCCCTTTCAATGTACAGAGACCAGCGTGCCCCCTTTCAATGCACAGAGATCAGCGCGCCCCCTTTCAATGCACAGAGATCAGTGTGCCCCCTTTCACTGCACAAAGATCAGCGTGCCCCCTTTCACTGCACAAAGATCAGCGTGCCCCCTTTCAATGCAGTGACCAGCGTGCCCCCTTATTGCAGAGATACCAGTGTGCCCCCTTTCAATGCAGAGGTACCAGCGTGCCCCCTTTCAATTCACAGAGACCAGCGTGCCTCTTTCAATGCACAGAGATCAGCGCGCCCCCTTTCAATGCACAGAGATCAGTGTGCCCCCTTTAATGCAGAGATCATTGTGCCCCCTTTCAATGCAGAGATGCCAGCGTGCCCCCTTTCAATGCAGACATCATCACCCCCATCATCAGTGTCCCCCCCCACACAGACATCATCATCCCTCATCATCAGTTCCCCCCCTCACACAAACTCAGACATCATCATCTCTCATCATCATTGCCCCCCCCCTCCTCTTCCCCAATGTCACACTGTGCCCCCCGGAATATGCACTCACCCCCATACACAGGAGAAGTCGGTGGACAGATCATGGCTCGGTGGGTCGCTATCCGGGCTGTACACTTTAGCCGCTGGGGGACTCCTTGCCAGGCAGATGTCCGGTCGGCAGCGGCAGCTCACGGCTTCAGTTCCCCGGCGTGGCGGCGTCTCCTGAGTCCTCACTCAGTCCTCCCACCTCCTCCCCAGCCAATGGCATGGGGTTTGCCTTTCGGCCAATCAGGAAGTGCATATCAGATCCGCTTCCTGATTGGCCAGGAGGAGGATCCGTGTGACAATAGCGAATTTTCATTGTCACACAACTGGGCGAGCTCGGGGCGCACTGCTCTGTGCCCCAGGTCCACCCTTTTTTTAGCCTGTGTGAGCCTCTGGCTCTAATCACATGGCTAAAAAAAAAAGCCCCATTGAACTCCATGCGTCCGACACCCCGCATGTAGATTAGGGGGCCGGACGCATGGATAGAGGGGCGGCGCCCCTGTGCCCCAAACACACCGGCCGCCACTGATCAGCACTATGAGTGTCTTAACCAGTTCTGAACCAAAAGGATTTGCCCCCTTAATGACCAGGCCATTGTTTGCAATTCAGCACTACGTTGCTGTAATGGACAATTGAGCAGTTGTGCGACGCTGTAACTAAATAAAATTGATGTCCTTTTTTTTCCCACAAATAGAGATTTAATTTGGTGGTATTTGATCACCTCTGCAATTTTTTTTTTTTTTTTTTTGCGCTATAAGCAAAAAAGAGCGACAATTCTGAAGAAAAAAACTATATTTTTCGCTTCCTGCTATATAACATTCCCCCCCAAAAAAAAATTTAAAATATTTTTTTTTCATCCGTTTAGGCTAATTTGTATTCTGCTACATATTTTTGGTAAAAAAAAATCCCAATAAGTGTATTTTGATTGGTTTGCACAAAAGTTAATTGCGTCTACAAACTATGTTAAAGATTTATGTCATTTTTATTTATTTTTTATTTTTTTACTAGTAATGGCAGCGATCTGAGAATTTAATGCAACATTGCGGCTGGCAGATCGGACCCCTAACTGACATTTTTGACACTTTTGGGGGTACAAGTGAAATTACTACAGTAATCAGTGCTAAAAATATGCACTGTTACTGTAATAATGACACTGGCAGGGAAGGAGGTAACCTAGGGGTGATCAAAGGGTTAATTGTGAGCCTAGGGGAGTGTTTTCTAACTATATGGGGGAGGGACTTGTGAAATGATCATGGAGACCTGTGTTCCTATATACAAGGATCACAGGCGCTCTGTGATGATTTCCGCGAGAACAACAGTCTGCTGTGTTTACAACATCTGGCGGCTGTTCTCTCTCAGCGGGGAGCGATCGCGGGTGCCCGGTGGTACCAATTGGATCGACATCACCGCTGCCTAGCGCGCTGCTGCGGATCGCTGTACAGGTACGGCGATTCAGGCAGCTGAGCCAGCCTGCCACAGTATATATGCGCCGGGCGGTCGGCAAGTGGTAAATATTTACAAATAATTTCAGTGGAAGAGTTTTGGATGAGTGTGGGTCACCTTGCTAAAAGTATAAATGTAAAAGTGGTATCATAAAAAAGGAGGTAGAGATGAGAGTTTTTATGTCCGTAAAATGTTTGCAACATTTGGGAGATTTCTGTGAAATTTTGCCATTTTGGCGAGATGTATTGAAGTCCATAAAAAAGGCAAAATGTAGGTGGTTTTTATTGGCATTTATGGGTGTTTTAAAGGCTTTAAATAGCTTATGAGGGGTTCATCTTGAACTTGTTCTTTTATCTAAAAAACAGCCCTATGTTGGTCTTTTTGTTTGGTGTTTTTTTTTTTTTTTTTTAAATAACTAGACAATAAAAAAAAATAAAAAAAGGAAAACAAAACATTTAAAGGGACAGTACACAAGCAACAATCAAGTACATACAAAAAGAAAAACTGTAAACTCAAACAAACTTCAATTAAAAAACTAAACTTCCCTAATTATACCATCCCTCTAAAAAAAATTCCAGATATGAAGATAAGTTTTAAAGAGAATTTTGCCTAAGCAGCTTAATACGTTAAAATGAGATTGTACATGATACTGAAACCAGTAAATTTGCGGTGAAATTATTTTCACAGAAATCATTGCACTCATGTCTAGGGGCAACATTATGGGTCTAAAAGTTGTCAACTATAGCAGAATCTCCATAACATTTTCATGGGTTCTTTTCTTTCTGTTCATTGTTTGAACATTGTGCAAAACATGCTCAAGAATTGCTCACGGAAAGGTCTTTATATAAAATCTAAGGTTTGTCCAAGCCCTTAAAAATGTATGGTAGGAATGTAATTTGGTTTTCATGTCACTAAGTCTTTCTTCTGCTCAGAACAATGATTTTACAAAATGCCACCAGGAAAGGAAACGTGGTATGGCATGCCTAGCAACAATTTTTAGCTGACCTCAAATCAACCAGCTAAATACACAGCTAAAATAAATACAAGGGAGCATTTTTTTATATGCTAGAACATTTTTATTTCTGTACATCAATCATGAGCTAGGTCAGTGACGTGATTTTGTTGCACTGCAAATATGCAAGAGAGTTTGGTGGCCTCTTGTCTCTAGCTAGTGAGTGGCCAGTGAACATTCAGGATCAGACTGATGGGCTCTATTTTCTCTTCTGTCAGTGTGTTCCTCATCACTCAGCACATGCGCATGTAGCTCACCTGATTGGCTCCTAGTGTTACCCCTCCCTCTTCCAATCTAAATGATGCTTTACAGGGTATAAAAAAAGATTATAGCAGGAGTTATAACAGATATTTGAACATAGCTGCATTTAAAAATATGTGTAATTTTGTAATGATGACAAAATTGACTCATGTTTTTATATTTCCATGAAGGTCAACTTTAAATACAAGTTTATGTTTAAACTGAAAACCTTGTCCCTAGTAGTAGTATGCCCCCACACAGACTTCAAATGCAAAATTGACTAATCAGGTACTTGTGCTTCAGTGCTCAGTGGGAGTGGGCGGGGGAATCTCCTTGGTTTTTAGTAAAATGTGAATCTGTACTTTATGTGCAATTTTAAAGCTGTATTAGCCCATCATTAATCCAGTCATGATGAGATCAACATTTGCTATTTGAGGCTTAGCAATCCTGAGATTATGGTCCTGCAATGCTATTGGAGTAAACAGTATGGTGTTAGAAATGCAGCATGGATAGTGGTGTACTTGGGTACTCGGGTCTTTCAAAAGGGAGTGAGAATGAGGGTCCATCTACAAGCAGGGAGCAATGCATAGAAAAATAAAAACAGTTTGGAAAAAGCAGTTTTTTTTGGTAGTTTGCCACTTTTACTGCGTTACTCTATTTTCTAAAAAAATCTTTTCAAAACAGTTACTGTGTTCCCGGAGAATGGCAAAGTGTTATAAGGAACACAGCCTATCAACATTTAACAAGAGATGGTCAGAGACGGGAGGTCAGAAACTAAAGTTACTTCTAACTATTTTGCACAGATAGGTTTACCTTTGGTTAAGAACAGATGATCACCCCAGATGAAACAAGCTTGTGGCCAGGGATGATCATCTATCCCTATGCACAGCTAATTGCTCCCTGTGTTAATACTGGAAAACTGCTGTCAGCCTGTCACTGCTTCAAAAATGCTTAGCTGCTGAAACTATCTTGCCTATCGATGCCTTCATTTAAGAAGTTTTAGGAATCTGATAGGTTCTGTTTAGTTTCACTAACTAAGTTAACACAAGTATTGTATTTGGAGAATCCCTATTGATTTTATGAGGCATGTACTTAAACGCAAACAATGTAGACCAGTAAAAGCACAGTTACTGTTTTTGATCTATTAGAAACTGGAGGAAGTGATGCAGGGTGCCATCTTGGATCCCACCTCCTGGCCAAAGCAGAATGAAGACCTCAATAGCCATCTTAATAGGAAAAGAAGAGGGACTCTTCCTCTAGGAGAAGTAAAGTAAAAAAAAACAGGGGCGTGGCTTGGACTTTGAGGCTGATGGCCGCTTGATTCCCGTGCTACGGCACACAAAGGTTCTTATCAACCACCTGAGGAACTCAGACCCGCTAAATATGGGGAAACCCAAGCACAACACCCCAGCCACACGATCCTGATCCCCTAGGGATCTGAAGGCGCATGCAGCAATTAACATTCCGTAGACCTTTCGGCCACACGCGCGGAAGGGGGTCCCCGGCCTCGCAGGCCTCCGGTAACTCCAGAGCAGCGAGCAGAAGCCCGCGGAGAAACTCGAGTGAAAGAGCCCAAAAATCTGCTGCAATCCACTGTGCCACGATGACCTTAAAGCGGTAGCTGCTGACAATAAATCCACTCTCTCTGCAGCCATTTCTGAACTACGCAGAGACATACAAAACATGACAGCCAGGCTGAGGAAGTGAAGGACCTCACTGACTGCCATAATAACGACATTCTAGAGGCCCAGAGAGCCCCTAAAAACTCACTCCTCACAGATGTGTGATATGCACAGACAAATAAAGGATTTAGAAAACAGGCGGCACAGTCACAATATCAGAATAAGAGGGCTGCCCAAATCAGTGGAGCCCCCTAATCTCACTCGTGCGATGCTGGCCATCTTTAATGATTTACTTGGCAGACCCCTACACACCCACATTGAAATGGAAAGACTTCAACTTGCACTGCGACCTAAAGGGAGGGATGCAGACCCACCAAGAGATGTAATTGGCTGCATAGTCAATTTCCAACCTAAAGAGGACATCTTAAACAGAGCTAGGGCCAGGATCCTATACCAGGGCTCAGAATTAAAACTCTTCCAAGACTTATCGCAAATTACTTTGCAGAAGAGAAAATCATTGCGCCCCCTGCTGGACACATTCAGAGATAGGGAAGTTACTTATAAATGGAATTTTCCCTTCTGCCTCTCTGCTGGATCCCGCTGGCGCTCCGCACAATTGCATTACCCGGAAGATGCGGTTACATTCTGTGAAACCCTGGGTATCCTATTCCAATACCAGACTGGAACCTGACACCTGCACCCCAGTAACAACAACATGGTGATGCCATGGATGTCCACTATGACAGATCCCTGGGTGCATACAGATGACATCGAAAATCCCCAAGAGCTTCTCCACCTCCAGTGAATCGATGTTCCCCAGGAGAGGGCAGTGTCCTGGCCTCTCCAGCCCATAGGAAAGCAAGAAGATACTGAAACCAGACCCCTTAGAGATCTGTGATGACTTCAGAACTCTCCCATTAGGTTTGATGCTAATCTGATTTTGCTTCCCCTCCTCTCCAAACTTGCCACATAGCCCCAGTGATGGGGCAACACACGCTGTCTTGACCACTTCTTCCATGCACACTCCCTCCCCAAGTTCTCCATCTGATGGCTGGTTCCTGTTTTGATTGCGAAGATCTCCGGTGATACTCTCACCAGTGTAGGATGACTTAGAATACACGGTTAATACTGTTGTTATTTGATGATCTCTCGCTTTCCTCTATTTTTTCCTTTAAACTATTAGGAATTTAATGTTTACTTATACTACTGTTTTACTATCTACCCAGAATTCATGCACTTTCCTGGAACATCCAGGGAGGATCATACTAATTAGCGATGCAATTCATTACTTCTGTGTGGAACTCTGGCTCATCGTCACTGTAGTCTTACTAAGAATCTTTGATTGTCATCACTAGCCCTGCATGTTAAACTCCCCCTTGACCAACAGGTCTGGGGCTCTAGTTTACGCAAATGGTTCCCACACAGGGCAGAAGCTTAAACTGGCCCCTAATCCTAGTATCCGGGGGTCTCTCCTGAGGTACCCCATGAAAGTGCCCAGGGACCTCGCAAGTCTTGTGTTATGAAAGCAGCCATTTGATGACTTGATAGTTTGGTTGGGAGCACATGCAACTGAGGCATGCATGTGTTGAATGTAACTATTTTGATGTCTCCGTAATCAGTTCAACTTGTAGAATATGTTATGTATGGATGGCTAAACTAGTTATTTGGTACATACAACAATAAATTTTTTTTTTTTTTTTTGTATAGTTTTTTTACATTTTTTTTAATACATTTTTCATGAATAATAAACACAACTCAAAATCTTATTTTTGAGTTTTGCCATCAAAATAAAACTAAATCTGTCCTGAAAATGGACAAATGGACAGCATAATCTTTGCGTGAATGTACAAATCATTTAAAGATGAACTCCAGACAAATATCAAAGGCACACAATAATGCAGCTCTGCAAATATTAATACATCATTCATGACACTTTTTCAGTACACAGAATGGCATGAGAAGGCTAACTTCACCAGTTCCCTGGGTAGGCTGAAACTCTAGATAATTCTGCAGAATTCTTATTCCTAGAATTCACACATTTTTTTTTCTGAGAGCACAGTTGATCAGAGTCTTATTTGGTTTATTCTTTCCTTATTTATTTTAGTTTTTTGTTTTGTTTCCTTTCAGCATGTGACCACTGAGCCAAGATGTGTATTTTGAATTATGAATATAATCTCTGCCTCTAGGTTGATTTTCATCTATGCTTCCACTAAGTCTAGATTGAACATACCACCACTAATATGTGATATGATTTCCTATTATGTACTAACATTGTCATACTGTATCAGGTCTTGGCAACGGTATGCCTTTGTTATCTCTAGAATTGATCTCATAAGTCTCACGCTTTTGGTGTCAATGTTAATACTGTGATAGTACTTTACTACCTGTTCTTTCTTCTGTTTTTCATTCGTATATAACTTTCAAAAAAGTAAATTAAATCATTATAAAAAAATATAAAAAAAAAACATTCCATTTATTTTTTGTAAATGCAAGCAGCAAAAGTATGGGATTTTGACCTCTTGTAGTCCCTGTACTGTAAAGCACAGTGAGTGGTAGGGAAAGGCAACACAAGGAGTCAATAAGGTATGCTGAAGTAAAAGGAATATGTTAAAAAGAGGAGAGAGCAGAGTGACAGAAAGAAGAGCTAATAGGTGTTCTGCTTCTTCTTCTACTGTCCAGTCACAGTGATGGATAGTGATGGGGGGGAGACTTGAAGACAAATGAGAGATTGCAGTAGACAAAGATCAGGCCTTAGCTCTCTTAGCCTCAAAGTCCTTTATAAATACCTCTATTATAGAGATGAAATATAAAGTATTATTATGTTGGTGTATGGTACCCTCTAGAGTTGACTTGTACTCTCCCCCCAAGTGTTTTAGGGGGTGCGAGACATTTTTGGTGGTTGTATCCAAAAGTTAGAAGACTTTGGATTGGAGTTTACAACTTTATTCATTCTGTGACACAGACTAATTTAAAAAAAAATTCCCTTAGCAAGCCCTTCTTAGTCAACCTTTTAAGGAAGCACCGGCATATACTAAAAAAACGATCTCATTCATTTTTTTAGCAGCCAAGATAGCTTAAACTAGGTTTTGGAAATTACCCTCCATCTTCTTTTATTTGGTCATAGCAAAATTGTCGTGGATTATGGTAAATGAGAAACTAACAGCAGTTCTCAAGGATAAAATATATTTATTTGGAAAAAAAAGAAAATGGGATCCATGGATACAATATCTTTCTGGAATTAAGAATGAGGTCCAGTGTTTATGAGGTCCAGTTGTGGTGCATCTTTGGCCTCCGACTTTTCTTTCTTTCTCAACTGCTCCCTTACCTGACTCTTCTCCTTCCTTTCTTGCTTTTTGGACTTAATTGTCGCATTAATTGTCACATTGCTATTTTGAATGTCGAGGCACACCAGTTTTCATATGCAGAAGATGAGATTGCATCCATTACCATTACAATCATCAACTGGTTGCATTACACATGAATATGTGTGAATATCTAACAGTACAAATATCGTCTCTTGTACCTTGTTTAAAATTATTAATAAAATCATTGGAAAAAAATAAAAAAAAAGGCCAACTCCCCTGTCAGACAGTGCTGTGTTGTGTGCAAGAGCTAAGTAACTCTCAAGACTGGAGAGACATAAATACAAATCGTTTGTCACACAAAACAACTCTTATACATGGATTTCATATTTCTATTTACCCATTTACCTAAAGTTCAGCTTTAAAACATTAGTACCTGAGAGCAAAGATGTGAAACCACCCTGGCAAAAAAGTGCATAAAAATATAATAATATTTAAATAGATTTAACCTATAAGATTTTGCATAGAATCTTGAAACTAGACTAAACAAATGCATTATACATTTTCTAAAAGCATATTTCTTTAGTACTTTTATAGAAACCACTTTGTGCTTTACCAGTATTCTGACCTGGCCCTGTAAAGTTTAAGAAATAAAGAAGGTATGCTAATAACACTAGTTAAATGCATTGCACATTTCTACACATTATATGTTTTTGATCTTTTTCCAAAGGGTTGAAGGATCAAACATTTTATACTTAACAATTTTATACAATGTAAAGTATACAGTACATCCCAAATAGTGCTTCCTCCTCTATTTTCAGCACTCTATCTTTTCACCTACAAGTGTTGATATCACTCAGTAGGATTTATGATATCTACCTTCCCTAACATTTGAAAGCTCAGTCTTCTTACCATTCAGCTACAGGTGTTCATACCAGTCAGTTGGAGCCTTGATCTCTTTCTTCTCTAACTTTTTTTAAGTTGAAAGGACAGCTACAGTCAGAAAAAAAGAGGATGAACTTATTGTATATCAGGTAATGATTGCCAGAAGCACCTGTTCTGAGGATTAAAGGGAGACTAGTAACGTTTTTTGGATCAAGTTATGTATTAAAATAATAATAATAATAATAATAATAATAATATATATATATATATATATATATATATATATATATATATATATATATATATATATATATATATATATATATATATATATATATATATATATATATATATATATATATATATATATATATATATATATATATTATATATTTGATAATGCTCCAATAACACTGTGGAGTCTATCTATTAAAAATTAGCAGTGGAAATGTCAAAAATACTACCTGCAATGTTTTTAATATGTGTGAAATGTAAGTTTCTTCTTTTTGCCTTTGAATGGTGCATGTGACAATCCCTAAGGCTCTGTTCACACCATGCAGGTGTGGTAGAGAGTGTATGTGTTTCGGTGCATTTCTGTTCATTCACCTGGATTCTTGCCTGCCCCAACGAGGGAAGCCTATTCATTTTAATAGGCTGCCCTATGCATCAAAAACATGCAAAAAAGTCTCTGAGCCATTTGCAAAAGTGCGCCATGCTGGAACACACGTATCATCAGATATGTGGGAATGCTATTAAGAATTAATAGCACTGCTGTACATCTGCAAAAGTACAACAAGTTTCTGTGCATGTTTGAACAGCACGTGATTTTGCTGCATTCCTGACACAGACAGAGTGTGAACATTCAATCCAAAGGAAAAATAAAAGATTTGACCAGAATAGTTAATGAATATTGGACTAATAGGAAAGTATATACACTATAGGCTAAGCACATTCAAACAGAAGGGGATATCATTTGTCAGAGATCTCTGCATTGTAAACTAGGGATTGTTTTTAGGAAAAATGGCTATAGACTGGATCAGGAAAATACTGCATTATGACCACTAGATGGGGCTGACTATCGAAGTAAATAAGTATTTAGGTTTAAAGCTAAAATCTAGGCATTTTTTTCCCCATGCAGTGGGGCTGTGCCCGCACTACATGGGTTAACTACTCGTTTTGTCAAGGGGTGCCCACAAATCTATATACTTACCTGATTCTCCATTCCAGCAGCAAATCGCGCTCCCCAATGATCTAGCAATGGACTATTCCTGGTGTCAGGAATGGTCCCCCTCACAAGACTGCTAGACTGGGGTGGGGGGGGGGGGGGGTTGGGGTTCAGAAGCTTCAGGGACTGGTATTGTGCTGGGGGGATTGCAAGATTAGGTAAGTATATCTCTGCTCTCCAATCCCCTAGACAAAAACTAGCAGTTAACCTATGCAGTGCTGGCACAGTCCCACTGCATTGGAAGAAAAAGAATCAGCTATTGCAGAGAGTAAACTGCAATACAGAATTGATATTAGAGATCGACCGATTATCGGCAACACCGAAACATCGGGGGCCGTTATGCACTTTACCCGATATATCTGTATCGGCCTTTGGATTTACCGATATTGCCGATATTTTCATGATGTCATTGTGTATGTTGCGTGCACACGTTCTGCCTTCTAACACCGCCTCCCACGCCTGCGCGGCCCATACGTGACTCAATTTCACAGTGCGCTGCACACGTTCTCTGCCTTAAGACCTCCTCCCACACCTCACACAGTCTCGTGTTACAGCCAGCTGCAGTCCCGTCTGGTCACGGTGTCAGCCATCCATCCACAGGTCCTGGCATCAACCACCTACCACAGGATGCCAGCCGCCAGCCATCCGACCTACAACAACAGAACAGAAGCCAGCAGGCCAGCATTAAGCCACCCACTCCACAACAGGGTTTCAGCGAGCAAAGCAGCCACCCAGATGACACCAAACCAGCCACCCGCCACCGTGATCAGTGACCACACAGTGTTCTAGAAAGCCAGCTACTTTACAACAGACCAGGGTGAGTGAGTGACACCAAGCCAGCCACCCACCACAGTGTTCCTGCAAGCAAGCCACCCACAACAGGGTGACACCAATCGACCCCCACTGCCAGGCTTCAGCCACCAACCCACACTGCCAGGCATCAGCCACCAACCCACAACAGGGTGCCAGCAAGCCACCTACACTGCCAGATGTCAGCCACCAACCCACACTGTCAGGCGTCAGCCACCAACCCACAACAGGGTGCCAGCAAGCAACCCACACTGCCAGGCGTCAGCCACCAACTCACAACAGGGTGCCAGCAAGCAACCCACACTGCCAGGCGTCAGCCACCAACCCACAACAGGGTGCCAGCAAGCAACCCACACTGCCAGGCGTCAGCCAACAACTCACAACAGGGTGCCAGCAAGCAACCCACACTGCCAAGCATCAGCCACCAACACACAACAGGGGACCAGTGCCAGCAGCAGCAGCAACTTCAGCAAGCCATTTTTTAAATTGTTTTTGTGTCTTTCAAAGTAAAATGGAGATGGATGAGGAGAGAAAAAGTAAAAGTGTGGTCTGGGACTATTTCTCGTCTCAACCTTCTCCAGGAAAAGCAGCAGTGTGCAACACATGTATAAATAACATAAGCATCGGATCTGTAACTGCAAAAAACAAAAATACGTCAAATCTTTGGGCCCATCTAAGAGTTCATCATATTGAATTGTATCATGCAGCACAGAAAAAACAAAATGAATATCAACGTGATTTTGATTCAATACCTCATCCACTATCCCAGGCAACAATAACAGATATGTTTGTGAAAAAAAAAAACAGATGACGCTGTCTAGATTCAGATGGAAGATCCTAACTGCTGGACAGAGTAATCACAGAGATGATTACCACTGATAACCAGCCATTTACAATGGTGCCTGACTCAAGATTTCAGCGGTTGATGTCCATACTTGAGCCAAGCTACACACTGAAGAGTGAGAAGTATTATAAAACTGAAATGCTGGCAAAGCTTCACCAAAACGTCGTTGAGAAAGTAAAGGCTTTGCTGCAACCAGAGAATGCTGGCAATTCACGCTCATTCACGATGAACTGCTGGTCACAAACAGAGTCGGAGTCACTAATCATTCTTACATGCCACTTCATTGACAGCGGATGGACAAAAAGGCAATTGGTGTTGAATACAAACGTGATGCAAGCATCCCACTCTGAGTACAATAGAGAAATGTTTCTAGGCATGTTTGAAGAATGGGGAATCAACAAAGACAGAGTGATGCTTGCACAACTTCAAGACAGTGGAGCAAACATACGGAAAGGAATGAGGCTTGCTGATATGTCAGACCTCTGTGTCATGGCACACAACACCCTCCAACTTTCAAATGATGGTCTGTCAAGCCAAAGAGCTTTGATTGATATATGTTTTGAGAAGCATGAAGAAATTAAAAATGTTGTGCTTGCAAGTCTTTTGAATCCTCGATACAAGAACCATGCTTTCTCTTCTGATGATGTATTGTCTAAGGTGAAACGATGGCTGACAGAAGATATTCAACAGGAGGTGCAGGAGGTCAATGCCGAAAAGACAAGTCCAGAACACTATTTTATGAAGAGCAGCATGCTGCAAAAACAAATGTCCAAAAATACGTCAATGAACAAAAGAGAACCTTCTTCATCATGGTTGAATTTATCAGGACATTTTCAGTGTTTTATTGGGGCCTCAATTTATTCTCAATCTGTAAACTATGAGCCTGGATGATGCACTTCATCTCTATTTGAAAGAAGCAGTAATTGACAGAAGAAGTCATCCTCTTCAGTGGTGGAGAGAAAATGAGGCACGCTACAAAAGACTTGCTTCCCATGCTAGAAGATACCTCTCTCCCTCTGTCCTCCACAACTCCTGAGCATGTTTATGAAGTGGCAGCATTGTATGAACAAAACAGCAGACCTTTAACAGGTGACCATGGACATGCTGAAATGTTTTGCTTTTTGCTTTATAATATTGTTCTACTTAACTGGGAGTATTGAAAAGAGTAGTCTCCACTCCACTCCAATCCACTGTGTAGCTGTTGCCTAGCTTTTTTCTTGCAGTTTTGCACTGACTGCAGTAGTTAGTGCCCTACTGCAGAGGTAGTCCACTGAGTAACTCCAATTCAATCCACTGTCTACCTGTTGTCTAGCTTTTTCTAGCAGTTTTGCACTGACTGCTGTAGTTGCATTGAGTGCCCTACTTCTAAGAGTCCAATCCAATGTCTAGCTGTTGCCTAGCTTTTTTTTCTAGCAGTTTTTCACTGACTGCAGTAGTTGCAAAGAGTCCAATCCAATCCAATGTCAAGCTGTTGCCTAGCTTTTTTTCTAGCACTTTGCACTGACTGCAGTAGTTGCAGTGAGTGCCCTACTGCAGAGGTAGTCCACTGACTCCAGTCTAATCCACTGTGTAGCTGTTGTCTAGTTTTTTTTTTTCTAGCAGTTTTGCACTGACTGCACTGCAGTAGGGATTTATTGCAGTGAGTGAGTGCAGTACTGCAGCAGTTTATTTATTATGCATTCTATTAATGCACAATCAGATGACGTGAAACTGATGTCCCTGCAAGTCCCCTTTTCTATCAGTTTTCATGCAGTTAAGGTGTGAAAAAATGTTAAAAATGTTAATAAATAAATATTAACATGTTTATTAAGAGATTTGTGTCGAAATTCGTGGGTTTTTTTTTTTGCAAATATCGTGTGATATATATATATATATATATGTGAAAATATCGGCCAATATCAGCCGATACCGATATGTGATCGGCAAAATATCCATATCGGTGTCGGCGTCGAAAAACAGATATTGGTCGATCACTAATTGATATATAATTGCAGAGGTGGAACTTCATAGTTTGACAGGTTTACATAACTGAAACCCTTTAGGCCTCTTGCACACTGCATGTTTTGTCATCTCTACTAGACACCTTTCCTCCTGGCAGCAGCGTTTTGGCAGAAAAAAACTATCGACACCTGTAAAATCATTTAACACATTTAGCGTGCATAATGCACTTGGGCATTTTCTCTTTGATCAAAAATTAAATATATTTTAATGCAGCTAGAGTTTTTAACCATTTGCTGCCCATGCAAATTCTCACATTTTTTTGCATATATTTTAAAATTAGCATTTTTTTCCCCATGATCCTGGTATAAATTTTTACAGCTGGTGATGGGCTTTACTGTAAAAGTGATCTGAGTGGCTCTACAGCCACCCCAATCACTTTTAGAGGGCATGGACCCCCTTCACTCCGCCAACATTCCCAGGCTTTCCTATGTAATTGGGGAGCCTGGGACTGCTAAAAACTGCTAACTTATAGAACCTGGATCTCTCCATAAAGAGTAGCTGTAATTGCCCATACTATCACAAGGGATGTTGTGATACCAATAAAGTTGAATCAAAAGAAAAAAATAAATAAAAGACAGTAAAAAATCATACATTTATTTAAATAAATAAAACAATGTTTACAAAATGAAAGCTTCCCTGTCCTCCTGTGCTCAAGTGCAAATGCAAACATGCATGTAGGTTCCACATGCATACAGTATGTAAGTGGTGATTCCATTGCACATGTGAAGTATAGTGCTGGGTGAACGGTTCAGCCTGAGCATGAGTTTGGGCCGAACATTGGTTGTTCGCCCGTTCGGGGAACTCCCAAATTTTGCAGGCTGCACAGTGCATTCTGCATCCTGATTGGACAAAGCTTTATACAATCAGTATAAGCCTCTGAAGCAGTCGGGACACCAGGCAAAACCGGTCAGGCTCCATTATCATCCAGCTATCTGCTCCTGCTCCCATGACCCCTGGAATCCAAGGCACCACCCAGAGAAGGAGGATTTACAAACAAATGACGCTTGCTTGATATGTACCTTGTGCATTTGAGCTTTCTTTTGGTGGTATTTGATCACCTCTGCAATTTTTTTTATTTTTTTTGTGCTATAAACAAAAAAAGAGGGACAATTCTGAAAAAAAAAAAAAAAAAACCCTATATTTTTCACTTTCTGCTATATAACATTCCCAATGAAAAAATGTAGAAATCTAATTTTTTCATAATTTTCGGCCAATTTGTATCCTGCTACATATTTTTGGTAAATAAATATCAATAAGCGTATTTTGATTGGTTTGCACAAAAGTTATCATGTCTACAAACTAAGGGAAAGATCTAAGTCATTTTTTTAAAGTAATGACAGTGATCTGCGATTTTTAGTGGGACTGTGACATTGGGTCAGACAGATCGGACCCCTAACTGACATTTTTGACACTTTTTTTTGGGGGGGGGCAGTGACATTACTACAGAAATCAGTGCTATAAATATGCACTGTTATTGTAAAAATGACACTGGCAGGGAAGGGGTTAACCCAGGAGCGATCAAAGGGTCAAAAGGGAGCAGAGAGGGTGTTTAATAACTGTGTGGGGGGGGGGGCTAATGAAATCAACACAGGGACCTGTTTTCCTAAAAAGGGGGAACATAGGAGCTCTGTGTTGATAGCTGAGAGAACAACGGTCTTGTGTTTACAACAGCAGACCTCTGTTCTCTCTTCATGGGGAGCGATCGCGGGGGCCTGGCGGCAATTGCGGCCGCTGGCCCTGTGGATCGGCTTCCCCGCTGGTGAGTGGGCACCCCTCCAGGATCGCTCCCACGAACTGCCGTACAGGTACGACGATTTGCGGGAATCTGCAGACCTGCTTTATAACTGCGACGGCTGGTTGGCAAGTGGTTAATATACTAATTAATACAAAAATATGTGCAGCGCTAGAAGAAAAAAATTCCCAACAAAATAAATTGTCCAATCGCAGGAAACATTTCACAAGTAACGTAAACAATTGATGGTGAGAAAAAGTCCAATATATAATGGTGCAAATCATATATAAGTGCAGCAAATCCCGTCACCAGTGAAGGTAAAAATATATATTGCGCTCACCAGATGGATGGGACCCCAAAACACCTTATAGTGTAGGAGTCAAACAGGCTTAAAAATGATGGAGTGTCCCCACAGATTTTTCACCGATTCCAACGGCAACCATGCAAATCTCCGGTAGATGGAATAGTTCAGAGATTCCCCTTCCACATGGTGGGTGGTAAAACCGAAAAAAATGGAGGGACATATAGCGTAATATTGCTAAAATCAATTTAATATCAATAAAGCTGATACACTTACAGACATCCGTGAAAGACAGGCATATAAGATGTAAAACAGCTGGGCTGACCAAGTCCTCTTTACATGTTTCGGCATAAATGCCTTTTTCAAAAGATAAAGTCAGCAGGTAGCCAGTGTTCATATATATATAGAGGTAGAATTAATTGGGTACACCTGTAGGAAGTAGGCGGTGGACTGCATGGAAACCGGAAGTAAAACCGGCGTGCGTTCCAAGCCTCACTATGGTATAGCGCCAAAAATGAAGTCTATTAAATCATAAGGGGAAACAGGAAGTGATGAAATGCCTGGAGGGGATGGCATTAGCCATCATACATCCCAAGCCTCTTTCTGAATTGTAAGACAGGAAGTGCTGACATCACATCCGGGAATAGGCGGAAGTGATGTCAGCGTCAAAACATCGAGGGGGGACGGCATTTAACCATCATCAACCCCAAGCCTCCATCTGAAGTGTAAGACCGGATATGCCGACATCACATCCGGGATTGGGCGGAAGTGATGTCAGCACGGCAAGGCGGACCGCTTTACCGGAAGTTGGAGCATATCAATGCACCAGGTCAACAAAACAGAAATGGAGACAGCTCAGATTGGCCGATTCAGCGAGTAGTGAATATCGCCAATAAGAGAACAAAAAAAGGGGGAGAATAAAAAGATGACGTTATAGTTAAACAGCGCCAACAAAAAGGGGAGAGGAAAAAATCGGTTTAGTTATCTAAACCATAATATATCAACATAGTGGGCTCATTTATTGAGAAACCAGTATATTGAAAAAAACAAAAATGTCAATTGTCCACAGTTGAAGGGACATAATAACAAATTTTGTCTATATACAGTCCATAGTCTATCTCCATATTAGGTGACCCTTAATACAGGATATCTATAACAAAAAATATTTTTATTACATAACTACATGATGTATACAGCCAAAAGACAAATATAATAAAAATATTTTAAAAAATATCGTGAATAAAAATAATAAAATCACATAAAAGAACGAATGAGGATAAAGGGAACATATAAGGCTAAAGATAGCCAGAAAGGCAGATGGGAGTGGGATATTTAGTACGCTAAGCTGTGTTTATAAAGGCGTTTATATCCCACTCTATATTCAACCCAAAAGGATGGTAGGACTTCAAAGTATAGATCCAGTATGTCTCTCTCCTAGAGACACCACGAATTTTTGAGCCACCCCTCCAGGGAGGTACATACTGGTCTATGACCTGAAATAAAGTGCCAGTGGGATCTTTATGGTGATAAAGAAGGTAATCTTTACCTACAGTATGCTTATCCTTGCCTGTGAGAATGCTCGTAATATGTTCATTAACACGCACATTAAAGGACCTTATAGTGCGTCCCACGTACTGCTTTTTACAGGGGCACGTTAACAAATAAACAATATAAGTAGTTATGCAAGTGGCGAAAAATTTGATATGGTGAAGACTCCCTGTGACAAAAGATTGAAAGGATGTAAATTTCCTTCTTTTATCACAATTATATTCGCACACTCTGCACTTCCGGCAGGGATAAAAACCAATAAGATCAGCAAAAAATTTTTTTGGTTTAATTGGTTCATCCGGTACATTGGGAGCTAATTGTCCTCTTAATGCAGGTGCACCTCTAAAAGTGACCGAGGGTCGTACAGGTAAAACGGTACCCAAAATGGGGTCATTTCTAAGTACATCCCAATGTTTGGATATAATTCTCTTGATGGAATTATGCTGAATAGAAAAATTGGTAAAAAAGGACCATTTAGCAAAATCAGACTGGTTTTTTGTTTTATTTCTATTTTTAGACCCAGAAAGTAATTGT
Source organism: Pelophylax lessonae (assembly GCF_965119305.1). NCBI lineage: Eukaryota > Metazoa > Chordata > Amphibia > Anura > Ranidae > Pelophylax > Pelophylax lessonae. Next base: position 81,954,152 of record NC_138769.1, on the reverse strand, counting down.
GCTCTATCAATCTGGGTTACTTCCCTTATAGTGGACTCAAGAGCATCAGAATTATAACCCTTAACTAAGAACCTATCCTTTAGCAGCTGGGCTTGTTGGAGGAATTCATGTTCATGAGTACAATTCCTCCTAAGTCTGATGAATTGACTCTTAGGTATTCCACCCAACCAAGCCTTGTGATGACAGCTGTCAACAGGCAGGTACGAGTTACGGTCTGTGTCCTTGAAAAAAGTACTGGTGACAAACTGATTGTCCACTATGGAAATATTGAGGTCTAGGAAATGGATATTGGTGGAACTATATTCAAAAGACAAATGAATACCTCTCGTATTATCATTCAAGAATGACATGAATGTCTCGAGAGATGAGGTGTCCCCTTTCCACAGGAGGAGGATGTCGTCTATATAACGCACCCAGAGAACCAGCTCGGGTGCGTCATAAGGAAAGACGACATCCTCCTCCCATTTGGCCATAAAGAGGTTGGCCAAACTAGGGGCGAACTTCGCCCCCATGGCCACACCCCTTTGTTGTAAAAAGTATTGGTGATTGAACCAAAAGTAATTCCTCCCGGTGGCAAATATCAACAGATCTAGAATGAAATCTCGATGTGAAGGAGAGATAGATTTATCTGTCTTTAAGAAATGGTCAACAGCATTTAAACCCTGATCATGAGGGATACAAGTATAGAGAGAGGTGACATCTGCTGTCACCATCAGATGTTCACCTTCTAACTTGATATTTTTCAGCCTGTTGATAACATCACAGGTATCCTTAATGAAGGAAGGAGTTTCAATAACCAGCGGTTGTAGATAGAAATCGATGTATTTGCCAATACGTGATGTAATAGAATTGATGCCGCTAATAATAGGGCGACCAGGAGGATTTACCGGGTTTTTATGTACTTTCGGTAAATAGTACATGACTGGGATGCGAGGGGCTGTGGGAACCAAAAAAGACCTTTCTTTCTTGTTTATTAAGTTCCTTTCATAGCCTTTCTCCACCAGTCTCACCAATTCCTTCTTAAAAGAAGTAGTAGGGTTATTTTGTATTTTAATATAGGTGTCCTGATCGCCTAGGATTCTACCCATTTCATCATAGTAGTCCTGTTTATCAAGGACGACGATGCCGCCGCCCTTGTCTGCAGGGCGCACTATGAGGTCTTTCTGTTCACACAGAGATTTTAGACCCTTTTTCAGTTGAGGCTGTATATAGGGTTTCTTAACAGCTAACTCAGCCAGATCTTTAAACACCAAATCTTTAAACACCGCCACTGATGGAGCAACCGGACCAGGGGGGTTAAATAAAGATGGATTTGATAATCCGGAATGTTTAATAGAAGAGGTATATTCATGTGGTACTTCTGTTCTGGGTTTTGACAGGATGTACCTTTGTACATTTATTTTGCGTACATATTTGTGAACATCGATAAATGTACTAAATTTGTTAATGGGTTTGGGTGGAGCGAACTTCAAACCTCTATCCAAGGTGTATAGCTCATCAGGACTGAGTTCCACCTTGCTAAGGTTGAAGATACCGGATCCAATCAAGTTTTTATTCTTTTTTCTTTGGATCCGCCACCCCCCTCTGGTACCTCGCTTGGATCCGCACCCCTTTTTCCTTTGTTGTGTTGCCGGGGAAAATCCCATTCATGACTGGGTCCTGGGCGTGGCTGGTTATAATTAAAGGGTGAACTATTTTGATGGTCATACTCCTCATCGTATGAACGAGACTGATCATGATGTCTAGGTTGTTGCCTCAAAGGAGAAAACCTATTATGTGTGTTCACATTATATGGTTTAGCATATGTTTGTTGAGGGTAAGGTCTAAATGGAGGGGGAGAGAAATGTCTTTGATAATTCTCATTATGAGACCACTGTCCCCTAGGGGAATTCACTGGATGAGGAGGATACCAGTTATTCTTAACAGGGCCTCTTTCATGTGGTGTTTGTGGTGGATGGTTACCCTTCCAATTCTGATTTTTTGGATTTTTTCCTTTTTTATGGGGGGGACCCTTGTTTTTTGGCTTCTTTTGTGTTTTGGGTGGAAGAGAAGTTTGAACAGAGGTAGCCCCAGGAGCATTAGGAATCACATGGTCCGTCTGATTGCCATCATTAGGATCACTATTCAGTAGATTCCTTTGCCATTGAAAGACAGTACGGTTATCATAATCGGACATGTCTCTCATAAACTTTTTTTGTTTCTTAGTTTTTTGTTCCCTTTCCTCTTTCTCTAAATACTTTTGAAGATTTTCAGAGAGAGTTTTGTACTCAGCTGTGGTGTTAAAAGGGGTAACTTTTTCTTTTAACTCTTTAATCTCCCTGTCTAGGGAGGTTAATTTGGTACGTTTAATCTCAACAAGATGCCGTAATAACTGTAAACCAGCATTATTGAAATAATCGGACCAAGCCTCTAAGGCTATATCGTCTGATTGGGGGGATACCTCCCATCTCAGGCTTCTCGGAACCATTGATTTAGAGATATAATATTCTAAAAACGCAATGTCCCATTCAGAATGTAATTCTGACACCATAAGATTTTTAAGTCTTAAAAACAAACCGCCAACCTCAGTATCGGATTTGGTGGAGATAAAAACTCCATCAGTAATTACAGTTCTATTAGCTCTGTATTCAAAAACATCCATTGCTGGCATGTTCAAATCAAGAGCGATAAAAACTATATGTAAGTGACACAAAGAAAAAACTATGTGTACATAAGTGAATTAACACATATGTGAAAGAAAGCAGCAATAACAAAGGTCAAAAATGTGTACAAACAGAATAAAATAGAGATTATTGCGCTAACTTAAAAAATGTAAGCAGCTGACATCAATCACTGAACTAAGGAGGGTGATAAATCAATAAATACAAAAATATGTGCAGCGCTAGAAGAAAAAAATTCCCAACAAAATAAATTGTCCAATCGCAGGAAACATTTCACAAGTAACGTAAACAATTGATGGTGAGAAAAAGTCCAATATATAATGGTGCAAATCATATATAAGTGCAGCAAATCCCGTCACCAGTGAAGGTAAAAATATATATTGCGCTCACCAGATGGATGGGACCCCAAAACACCTTATAGTGTAGGAGTCAAACAGGCTTAAAAATGATGGAGTGTCCCCACAGATTTTTCACCGATTCCAACGGCAACCATGCAAATCTCCGGTAGATGGAATAGTTCAGAGATTCCCCTTCCACATGGTGGGTGGTAAAACCGAAAAAAATGGAGGGACATATAGCGTAATATTGCTAAAATCAATTTAATATCAATAAAGCTGATACACTTACAGACATCCGTGAAAGACAGGCATATAAGATGTAAAACAGCTGGGCTGACCAAGTCCTCTTTACATGTTTCGGCATAAATGCCTTTTTCAAAAGATAAAGTCAGCAGGTAGCCAGTGTTCATATATATATAGAGGTAGAATTAATTGGGTACACCTGTAGGAAGTAGGCGGTGGACTGCATGGAAACCGGAAGTAAAACCGGCGTGCGTTCCAAGCCTCACTATGGTATAGCGCCAAAAATGAAGTCTATTAAATCATAAGGGGAAACAGGAAGTGATGAAATGCCTGGAGGGGATGGCATTAGCCATCATACATCCCAAGCCTCTTTCTGAATTGTAAGACAGGAAGTGCTGACATCACATCCGGGAATAGGCGGAAGTGATGTCAGCGTCAAAACATCGAGGGGGGACGGCATTTAACCATCATCAACCCCAAGCCTCCATCTGAAGTGTAAGACCGGATATGCCGACATCACATCCGGGATTGGGCGGAAGTGATGTCAGCACGGCAAGGCGGACCGCTTTACCGGAAGTTGGAGCATATCAATGCACCAGGTCAACAAAACAGAAATGGAGACAGCTCAGATTGGCCGATTCAGCGAGTAGTGAATATCGCCAATAAGAGAACAAAAAAAGGGGGAGAATAAAAAGATGACGTTATAGTTAAACAGCGCCAACAAAAAGGGGAGAGGAAAAAATCGGTTTAGTTATCTAAACCATAATATATCAACATAGTGGGCTCATTTATTGAGAAACCAGTATATTGAAAAAAACAAAAATGTCAATTGTCCACAGTTGAAGGGACATAATAACAAATTTTGTCTATATACAGTCCATAGTCTATCTCCATATTAGGTGACCCTTAATACAGGATATCTATAACAAAAAATATTTTTATTACATAACTACATGATGTATACAGCCAAAAGACAAATATAATAAAAATATTTTAAAAAATATCGTGAATAAAAATAATAAAATCACATAAAAGAACGAATGAGGATAAAGGGAACATATAAGGCTAAAGATAGCCAGAAAGGCAGATGGGAGTGGGATATTTAGTACGCTAAGCTGTGTTTATAAAGGCGTTTATATCCCACTCTATATTCAACCCAAAAGGATGGTAGGACTTCAAAGTATAGATCCAGTATGTCTCTCTCCTAGAGACACCACGAATTTTTGAGCCACCCCTCCAGGGAGGTACATACTGGTCTATGACCTGAAATAAAGTGCCAGTGGGATCTTTATGGTGATAAAGAAGGTAATGTTTACCTACAGTATGCTTATCCTTGCCTGTGAGAATGCTCGTAATATGTTCATTAACACGCACATTAAAGGACCTTATAGTGCGTCCCACGTACTGCTTTTTACAGGGGCACGTTAACAAATAAACAATATAAGTAGTTATGCAAGTGGCGAAAAATTTGATATGGTGAAGACTCCCTGTGACAGAAGATTGAAAGGATGTAAATTTCCTTCTTTTATCACAATTATATTCGCACACTCTGCACTTCCGGCAGGGATAAAAACCAATAAGATCAGCAAAAAATTTTTTTGGTTTAATTGGTTCATCCGGTACATTGGGAGCTAATTGTCCTCTTAATGCAGGTGCACCTCTAAAAGTGACCGAGGGTCGTACAGGTAAAACGGTACCCAAAATGGGGTCATTTCTAAGTACATCCCAATGTTTGGATATAATTCTCTTGATGGAATTATGCTGAATAGAAAAATTGGTAAAAAAGGACCATTTAGCAAAATCAGACTGGTTTTTTGTTTTATTTCTATTTTTAGACCCAGAAAGTAATTGTGCTCTATCAATCTGGGTTACTTCCCTTATTATATTCCCTTAAATGACCCCATTTTGGGTACCGTTTTACCTGTACGACCCTCGGTCACTTTTAGAGGTGCACCTGCATTAAGAGGACAATTAGCTCCCAATGTACCGGATGAACCAATTAAACCAAAAAAATTTTTTGCTGATCTTATTGGTTTTTATCCCTGCCGGAAGTGCAGAGTGTGCGAATATAATTGTGATAAAAGAAGGAAATTTACATCCTTTCAATCTTCTGTCACAGGGAGTCTTCACCATATCAAATTTTTCGCCACTTGCATAACTACTTATATTGTTTATTTGTTAACGTGCCCCTGTAAAAAGCAGTACGTGGGACGCACTATAAGGTCCTTTAATGTGCGTGTTAATGAACATATTACGAGCATTCTCACAGGCAAGGATAAGCATACTGTAGGTAAACATTACCTTCTTTATCACCATAAAGATCCCACTGGCACTTTATTTCAGGTCATAGACCAGTATGTACCTCCCTGGAGGGGTGGCTCAAAAATTCGTGGTGTCTCTAGGAGAGAGACATACTGGATCTATACTTTGAAGTCCTACCATCCTTTTGGGTTGAATATAGAGTGGGATATAAACGCCTTTATAAACACAGCTTAGCGTACTAAATATCCCACTCCCATCTGCCTTTCTGGCTATCTTTAGCCTTATATGTTCCCTTTATCCTCATTCGTTCTTTTATGTGATTTTATTATTTTTATTCACGATATTTTTTAAAATATTTTTATTATATTTGTCTTTTGGCTGTATACATCATGTAGTTATGTAATAAAAATATTTTTTGTTATAGATATCCTGTATTAAGGGTCACCTAATATGGAGATAGACTATGGACTGTATATAGACAAAATTTGTTATTATGTCCCTTCAACTGTGGACAATTGACATTTTTGTTTTTTTCAATATACTGGTTTCTCAATAAATGAGCCCACTATGTTGATATATTATGGTTTAGATAACTAAACCGATTTTTTCCTCTCCCCTTTTTGTTGGCGCTGTTTAACTATAACGTCATCTTTTTATTCTCCCCCTTTTTTTGTTCTCTTATTGGCGATATTCACTACTCGCTGAATCGGCCAATCTGAGCTGTCTCCATTTCTGTTTTGTTGACCTGGTGCATTGATATGCTCCAACTTCCGGTAAAGCGGTCCGCCTTGCCGTGCTGACATCACTTCCGCCCAATCCCGGATGTGATGTCGGCATATCCGGTCTTACACTTCAGATGGAGGCTTGGGGTTGATGATGGTTAAATGCCGTCCCCCCTCGATGTTTTGACGCTGACATCACTTCCGCCTATTCCCGGATGTGATGTCAGCACTTCCTGTCTTACAATTCAGAAAGAGGCTTGGGATGTATGATGGCTAATGCCATCCCCTCCAGGCATTTCATCACTTCCTGTTTCCCCTTATGATTTAATAGACTTCATTTTTGGCGCTATACCATAGTGAGGCTTGGAACGCACGCCGGTTTTACTTCCGGTTTCCATGCAGTCCACCGCCTACTTCCTACAGGTGTACCCAATTAATTCTACCTCTATATATATATGAACACTGGCTACCTGCTGACTTTATCTTTTGAAAAAGGCATTTATGCCGAAACATGTAAAGAGGACTTGGTCAGCCCAGCTGTTTTACATCTTATATGCCTGTCTTTCACGGATGTCTGTAAGTGTATCAGCTTTATTGATATTAAATTGATTTTAGCAATATTACGCTATATGTCCCTCCATTTTTTTCGGTTTTACCACCCACCATGTGGAAGGGGAATCTCTGAACTATTCCATCTACCGGAGATTTGCATGGTTGCCGTTGGAATCGGTGAAAAATCTGTGGGGACACTCCATCATTTTTAAGCCTGTTTGACTCCTACACTATAAGGTGTTTTGGGGTCCCATCCATCTGGTGAGCGCAATATATATTTTTACCTTCACTGGTGACGGGATTTGCTGCACTTATATATGATTTGCACCATTATATATTGGACTTTTTCTCACCATCAATTGTTTACGTTACTTGTGAAATGTTTCCTGCGATTGGACAATTTATTTTGTTGGGAATTTTTTTCTTCTAGCGCTGCACATATTTTTGTATTTATTGATTTATCACCCTCCTTAGTTCAGTGATTGATGTCAGCTGCTTACATTTTTTAAGTTAGCGCAATAATCTCTATTTTATTCTGTTTGTACACATTTTTGACCTTTGTTATTGCTGCTTTCTTTCACATATGTGTTAATTCACTTATGTACACATAGTTTTTTCTTTGTGTCACTTACATATAGTTTTTATCGCTCTTGATTTGAACATGCCAGCAATGGATGTTTTTGAATACAGAGCTAATAGAACTGTAATTACTGATGGAGTTTTTATCTCCACCAAATCCGATACTGAGGTTGGCGGTTTGTTTTTAAGACTTAAAAATCTTATGGTGTCAGAATTACATTCTGAATGGGACATTGCGTTTTTAGAATATTATATCTCTAAATCAATGGTTCCGAGAAGCCTGAGATGGGAGGTATCCCCCCAATCAGACGATACAGCCTTAGAGGCTTGGTCCGATTATTTCAATAATGCTGGTTTACAGTTATTACGGCATCTTGTTGAGATTAAACGTACCAAATTAACCTCCCTAGACAGGGAGATTAAAGAGTTAAAAGAAAAAGTTACCCCTTTTAACACCACAGCTGAGTACAAAACTCTCTCTGAAAATCTTCAAAAGTATTTAGAGAAAGAGGAAAGGGAACAAAAAACTAAGAAACAAAAAAAGTTTATGAGAGACATGTCCGATTATGATAACCGTACTGTCTTTCAATGGCAAAGGAATCTACTGAATAGTGATCCTAATGATGGCAATCAGACGGACCATGTGATTCCTAATGCTCCTGGGGCTACCTCTGTTCAAACTTCTCTTCCACCCAAAACACAAAAGAAGCCAAAAAACAAGGGTCCCCCCCATAAAAAAGGAAAAAATCCAAAAAATCAGAATTGGAAGGGTAACCATCCACCACAAACACCACATGAAAGAGGCCCTGTTAAGAATAACTGGTATCCTCCTCATCCAGTGAATTCCCCTAGGGGACAGTGGTCTCATAATGAGAATTATCAAAGACATTTCTCTCCCCCTCCATTTAGACCTTACCCTCAACAAACATATGCTAAACCATATAATGTGAACACACATAATAGGTTTTCTCCTTTGAGGCAACAACCTAGACATCATGATCAGTCTCGTTCATACGATGAGGAGTATGACCATCAAAATAGTTCACCCTTTAATTATAACCAGCCACGCCCAGGACCCAGTCATGAATGGGATTTTCCCCGGCAACACAACAAAGGAAAAAGGGGTGCGGATCCAAGCGAGGTACCAGAGGGGGGTGGCGGATCCAAAGAAAAAAGAATAAAAACTTGATTGGATCCGGTATCTTCAACCTTAGCAAGGTGGAACTCAGTCCTGATGAGCTATACACCTTGGATAGAGGTTTGAAGTTCGCTCCACCCAAACCCATTAACAAATTTAGTACATTTATCGATGTTCACAAATATGTACGCAAAATAAATGTACAAAGGTACATCCTGTCAAAACCCAGAACAGAAGTACCACATGAATATACCTCTTCTATTAAACATTCCGGATTATCAAATCCATCTTTATTTAACCCCCCTGGTCCGGTTGCTCCATCAGTGGCGGTGTTTAAAGATTTGGTGTTTAAAGATCTGGCTGAGTTAGCTGTTAAGAAACCCTATATACAGCCTCAACTGAAAAAGGGTCTAAAATCTCTGTGTGAACAGAAAGACCTCATAGTGCGCCCTGCAGACAAGGGCGGCGGCATCGTCGTCCTTGATAAACAGGACTACTATGATGAAATGGGTAGAATCCTAGGCGATCAGGACACCTATATTAAAATACAAAATAACCCTACTACTTCTTTTAAGAAGGAATTGGTGAGACTGGTGGAGAAAGGCTATGAAAGGAACTTAATAAACAAGAAAGAAAGGTCTTTTTTGGTTCCCACAGCCCCTCGCATCCCAGTCATGTACTATTTACCGAAAGTACATAAAAACCCGGTAAATCCTCCTGGTCGCCCTATTATTAGCGGCATCAATTCTATTACATCACGTATTGGCAAATACATCGATTTCTATCTACAACCGCTGGTTATTGAAACTCCTTCCTTCATTAAGGATACCTGTGATGTTATCAACAGGCTGAAAAATATCAAGTTAGAAGGTGAACATCTGATGGTGACAGCAGATGTCACCTCTCTCTATACTTGTATCCCTCATGATCAGGGTTTAAATGCTGTTGACCATTTCTTAAAGACAGATAAATCTATCTCTCCTTCACATCGAGATTTCATTCTAGATCTGTTGATATTTGCCACCGGGAGGAATTACTTTTGGTTCAATCACCAATACTTTTTACAACAAAGGGGTGTGGCCATGGGGGCGAAGTTCGCCCCTAGTTTGGCCAACCTCTTTATGGCCAAATGGGAGGAGGATGTCGTCTTTCCTTATGACGCACCCGAGCTGGTTCTCTGGGTGCGTTATATAGACGACATCCTCCTCCTGTGGAAAGGGGACACCTCATCTCTCGAGACATTCATGTCATTCTTGAATGATAATACGAGAGGTATTCATTTGTCTTTTGAATATAGTTCCACCAATATCCATTTCCTAGACCTCAATATTTCCATAGTGGACAATCAGTTTGTCACCAGTACTTTTTTCAAGGACACAGACCGTAACTCGTACCTGCCTGTTGACAGCTGTCATCACAAGGCTTGGTTGGGTGGAATACCTAAGAGTCAATTCATCAGACTTAGGAGGAATTGTACTCATGAACATGAATTCCTCCAACAAGCCCAGCTGCTAAAGGATAGGTTCTTAGTTAAGGGTTATAATTCTGATGCTCTTGAGTCCACTATAAGGGAAGTAACCCAGATTGATAGAGCACAATTACTTTCTGGGTCTAAAAATAGAAATAAAACAAAAAACCAGTCTGATTTTGCTAAATGGTCCTTTTTTACCAATTTTTCTATTCAGCATAATTCCATCAAGAGAATTATATCCAAACATTGGGATGTACTTAGAAATGACCCCATTTTGGGTACCGTTTTACCTGTACGACCCTCGGTCACTTTTAGAGGTGCACCTGCATTAAGAGGACAATTAGCTCCCAATGTACCGGATGAACCAATTAAACCAAAAAAATTTTTTGCTGATCTTATTGGTTTTTATCCCTGCCGGAAGTGCAGAGTGTGCGAATATAATTGTGATAAAAGAAGGAAATTTACATCCTTTCAATCTTCTGTCACAGGGAGTCTTCACCATATCAAATTTTTCGCCACTTGCATAACTACTTATATTGTTTATTTGTTAACGTGCCCCTGTAAAAAGCAGTACGTGGGACGCACTATAAGGTCCTTTAATGTGCGTGTTAATGAACATATTACGAGCATTCTCACAGGCAAGGATAAGCATACTGTAGGTAAACATTACCTTCTTTATCACCATAAAGATCCCACTGGCACTTTATTTCAGGTCATAGACCAGTATGTACCTCCCTGGAGGGGTGGCTCAAAAATTCGTGGTGTCTCTAGGAGAGAGACATACTGGATCTATACTTTGAAGTCCTACCATCCTTTTGGGTTGAATATAGAGTGGGATATAAACGCCTTTATAAACACAGCTTAGCGTACTAAATATCCCACTCCCATCTGCCTTTCTGGCTATCTTTAGCCTTATATGTTCCCTTTATCCTCATTCGTTCTTTTATGTGATTTTATTATTTTTATTCACGATATTTTTTAAAATATTTTTATTATATTTGTCTTTTGGCTGTATACATCATGTAGTTATGTAATAAAAATATTTTTTGTTATAGATATCCTGTATTAAGGGTCACCTAATATGGAGATAGACTATGGACTGTATATAGACAAAATTTGTTATTATGTCCCTTCAACTGTGGACAATTGACATTTTTGTTTTTTTCAATATACTGGTTTCTCAATAAATGAGCCCACTATGTTGATATATTATGGTTTAGATAACTAAACCGATTTTTTCCTCTCCCCTTTTTGTTGGCGCTGTTTAACTATAACGTCATCTTTTTATTCTCCCCCTTTTTTTGTTCTCTTATTGGCGATATTCACTACTCGCTGAATCGGCCAATCTGAGCTGTCTCCATTTCTGTTTTGTTGACCTGGTGCATTGATATGCTCCAACTTCCGGTAAAGCGGTCCGCCTTGCCGTGCTGACATCACTTCCGCCCAATCCCGGATGTGATGTCGGCATATCCGGTCTTACACTTCAGATGGAGGCTTGGGGTTGATGATGGTTAAATGCCGTCCCCCCTCGATGTTTTGACGCTGACATCACTTCCGCCTATTCCCGGATGTGATGTCAGCACTTCCTGTCTTACAATTCAGAAAGAGGCTTGGGATGTATGATGGCTAATGCCATCCCCTCCAGGCATTTCATCACTTCCTGTTTCCCCTTATGATTTAATAGACTTCATTTTTGGCGCTATACCATAGTGAGGCTTGGAACGCACGCCGGTTTTACTTCCGGTTTCCATGCAGTCCACCGCCTACTTCCTACAGGTGTACCCAATTAATTCTACCTCTATATATATATGAACACTGGCTACCTGCTGACTTTATCTTTTGAAAAAGGCATTTATGCCGAAACATGTAAAGAGGACTTGGTCAGCCCAGCTGTTTTACATCTTATATGCCTGTCTTTCACGGATGTCTGTAAGTGTATCAGCTTTATTGATATTAAATTGATTTTAGCAATATTACGCTATATGTCCCTCCATTTTTTTCGGTTTTACCACCCACCATGTGGAAGGGGAATCTCTGAACTATTCCATCTACCGGAGATTTGCATGGTTGCCGTTGGAATCGGTGAAAAATCTGTGGGGACACTCCATCATTTTTAAGCCTGTTTGACTCCTACACTATAAGGTGTTTTGGGGTCCCATCCATCTGGTGAGCGCAATATATATTTTTACCTTCACTGGTGACGGGATTTGCTGCACTTATATATGATTTGCACCATTATATATTGGACTTTTTCTCACCATCAATTGTTTACGTTACTTGTGAAATGTTTCCTGCGATTGGACAATTTATTTTGTTGGGAATTTTTTTCTTCTAGCGCTGCACATATTTTTGTATTTATTGATTTATCACCCTCCTTAGTTCAGTGATTGATGTCAGCTGCTTACATTTTTTAAGTTAGCGCAATAATCTCTATTTTATTCTGGTTAATATACTATCTGCATCTATTGAAGGGATGTCCTTGCAAGAATACTCTAATATGAGATCTAATCTGCTATATATATGACCACTCTGGATTAGGAGCAACACAAAATAAAACCAAGATTGTCTAATGTGCATATCTGTGTGTGGGAGTTTAGGTGCTATATATCCCTATGGGGATGACTCTTATATCTTCAGGTCATAGCTCACCTCTTCTGGACCACGGTGCATAATACTACCTTCTGTTTTCAACTTTTCTGTCCAATTTCCTGGTGTTTTGAGTTCGCACCAATTGGCAATTTCTACGATAGGTTTGTTCCTGGATGTCAAGCGTTTACATATATGCTTGGCTGGCACATTTCCTCATGGCGTATAAATTGGGTGGCCACCTGTTACTAGTTACATATCTCATATATTTAGGAGGTTAAAATATTGTTACAATATAGCTCTGTATTGAATCAAAGTCAGATTAGGATATGAAGTTATTTTAAGAGCAGGAGCAGGTTAGCTGGGTCATATTTTTAAATATAACCTGTGTTACATGTTGTTTATGTGATCAATTTAAACTTTTATAAAAAAGACTTTGTTTTGTATATGAATGAAAATAGTCGCACATTTCTGTTCCCAGCTCTCTCTCTCTCTTGCCCTTTTCCCCTTCCCCCTCACTGCCCCCCCCCCCCACTGGGACGCTAGAATGGTTAACCCTAGAGGGTGTATAATAGACTGGTTTACCATTAGAATTCATTAGGTGGGACGGTTAAGGTTGAGCCCATATCCACCCCTTTGTTGGAGAATTTGTGATAAATTAATCAGTGGATGGCTCCCCCACTAGGAAATGGTTAAACCTTGTAGGACCTAACGATGTGATTTTGTTGTAAAAAGCTTTACACAATCATTGGATCAGCCAATTATGGCTCAGGGGCCAAGTACACGCCCCACACTACATAAAGGCTGCTCGCCCAGCCGCAGCGTTTAGTGTAATTGTGCGGGCGATGAGACAGGGACAGGCACATGTGTGAAGCAGGGCGAGAGTAGCTTTGTTTGGAGTTTGTGCAGAGACATGAAACATTGCTAGCCGTGTAGGGAGGGCCAGGAACGTGTGTTAGGCAGGGAGAGATTTCTTTCTATACATCATGTCAGACAGTGCAGCACCAGTGAGTGTATAATTGCTAGCAGTGTAGGGAGGGCCAGGAATGTGTGTCAGGCAGGGAGAGATTTCTTTCTTTACATCATATCAGACAGTGCAGCGCCAGTGAATGATTCATTCCTGGCAGTATAGGGAGGGCAAGGTATGTGTTTCAGGCAGGGTGAGATTTCTTTCTTTACATCAGATATCAGTCAGAGCACAAGCGCCGCAAGAACGGAGGCAAAAGGAAGCCGTACCACAAGAAGAGGAAGTATGAGCTGGGCCGCCCCGCTGCTAACACCAAGATCGGCCCGCGCTGTACCCACACAGTTAGAGTCCGGGGAGGGAATAAGAAGTACCGTGCTCTGAGGTTGGATGCCGGAAACTTCTCCTGGGGATCTGAGTGCTGCACCCGGAAGACCAGAATCATTGATGTCGTATACAACGCATCGAACAATGAGCTGGTCAGAACCAAGACTCTGGTGAAGAACTGCATCCTCTTGATCGACAGCACCCCCTACAGACAGTGGTATGAGGCGCACTACGCCACACCGCTCGGGTGCAAGAAGGGAGCCAAACTGACTTCTGAGGAACAAGAAATCCTTAACAAGAAAATATTAAAAAAAACGAGAAAAAATATGACGATCGCAAAAAGACGGCAAAGATCAGCCCTCTGCTGGAGGAACAGTTCCAACAGAGCAAACTGCTTGCGTGCATCGCCTCTATGTTGGAGCAGTGTGGCCGAGCAGACGGATACATCCTGGAAGGCAAAGAGTTGGAGTTCTACCTGAGGAAGATTAAAGCCGAGAAGGGCAAATAAACTCACCCCACCCCCGGCATCTAATAAAAAGAACTTTATTAAACAAAAAAAAAAAGATATCAATCAGAGTATTGTTCATTGGTTAGTTGTGGAAAATTTCTGTAAGCATCACAGACCTATAGGATTATAGATCACATCAGATACCAGTCAGAGTATTGTTCATTGGTCAGTTGTGAAAAATTCTATAAGCATCACAGACCTTTAGGATTATAGATCACTTCAGCTAGCAGTCAGAGTATTGTTCATTGGTCAGTTGTTGAAAATTGTACAAGCATCACAGACCTATATGTTTATAGATCACTTCAGATATCAGTCAGAGTGTTGTTCATTGGTCAGTTGTGGAAAATTCTATAAGCATCAGAGACCTATAGGATTATAGATCACATCAAATATCAGTCAGAGTATTGTTCATTGGTCAGTTGTGGAAAATCCTTAAGCTTTACAGACCTATTGGATTATAGATTACTTCAGATATCAGTAAGAGTATTGTTCATTGGTCAGTTGTGGGTGCCTGAAAGGATAGAGGAGGAGGAGGGGGAGGAGGGGGAGGAGGGAGAGGATGAGGAGGACGCACAACTCCAACGAGGCAGGATGTGCTCCAGGGGCTGCCATAGCAGTAGCCAACCTATTGCGTCACAGCACAGAGCTCCACAGGTGCAGGGTGCTGCAAAATCCCCGTGGACTCCAAAAAGTTAATTAGAGTGGGCTTTTTTCAGCATCTGTACAGTAGAACACAGCATTGCTGTTTGCAACATCTGTCTAAAGTGGATCAAGCGCGGCCAGAACACCAGCCGCTTGGGCACCACATGCTTGACAAGGCATATGATGACCTGCCATGCAGTCCGTTGGCAACAGCACCTGAAAGAGGCACCAGGTCAAAACAAGCATAAATCACCTTGCGGCGCACCTGAGTGGCACAGAGATTTGCATCCAATCTGCTAGCAGTAAACCACCGCTTGATTTGAGCACCAGACAAATTTCACTACCCCAGTTTTTGAACTGTAGAAAGAAATACTGTCCCAGCCATCCACATGCTCAGTGTCTTAATGCTAGCTTGGCCAAATTGCTAGCATTACAGTTGCTGCCTTTTCATCTGGTAGACTCGGCTCCTTTTCGTGAATTTGTGGAATGTGCTGCACCACAGTGGAAGGTCCCAAAAAAGCATTTCTTTTTGCGTAAGGCCATTCCGGCTCTCTACTGTCATGTGCAAGGTAGTGTTTTGGCCTCGTTGGACAAAGCGGTCAGCAGGGAAGTACACATTACTGCTGACTCTTGGTCCAGCAGGCATGTTACATTTCTTTCACGGCTCACTGGGTAACTCTGCTGGCAGCTATGAAAGATGCAGGACAAGGTTCGGTGATGCAGCTTGTTTTGCCACCACACCTCCAAAACGCTGGTGCTGGTTCTGCCAAATCTGGCTACTCCACCACCTCCTCCTACTCCTCCTCCTCCATGTCCTCTTCTGCTCAATTGTCCTCTGAAGCAGCAGTGCTCCCTAAGTGTTCAAGGGGCTACGCAAGCAGTCAGGCAAAAAGATACCATGCTGTGCTATAGTTGGTCTGCCTAGGGGATAGGAGTCACACCGGGGCAGAGATTCTGTCAGCTCTGCAGGGGCAGGCTCAGAGATGGTTAACGACATGACAGCTTGAGCCAGGAATGGTTGTATGCAACAATGGCACCAACCTTCTCTCCGCCCTCTGACAGGGACACTTGACACATGTTCCATGCTTGGCATATGTTCTGAATCTGGTGGTGCAGCATTTCTTGAGCATATACCCGGGCTTCTAAGATCACCTGAGGCAGGCCAGAAAGGTCTGTAGCCATTTTCGCCATTCATTCAATGCCAGTGATTGCTTATCTGACATTTAATGGGAATTCAACCTGCCCAACAACCGCCTCATTTGTGACTTGCCCACCAGGTGGAACTCAACGTTGGCAATGCTGCAGCAGCTGCACATGCAGAAGAGGGCCATCAATCAGTACCTGTGCGAGTATGACACAAGGACAGGGTCAGGGTAGCTTGGCTTTTTTTCGCCATGCCAGTGGCTTTTGATCACTGATGCATGCATCGTCCCAACTCACTATCCATGTGGCCTCCTCAAATGGTGAGTCGGGATGATGCATGCATCAGTGACACTATCCCGCTAGTCTACCTGCTGGATCACATGCTGCAAAGAATCATGGGCAGGGCACTTGAGGCAGAACAGCGGCAGGAAGAGGAGGACTTCCTTTCCTCACATGGCCCCCTTTATGCATATATCATTCTTGCAGGGCCACAAAACACACAGAAGGAAGAGGAGGAGGATCTCGGCAGCATTGATGTGTTTTGCGTTTATGCACCAGTTGATATACTTACGGATCACTTTTGTGTCACCATATCAGTTATCAACCTTGATGTCTATTTATTCATTTGCTATTGTTATATAACTTTATAGTTATTCATCCCATTATTTTGGGTCTTCACCAATTTGTTGTTTAGCGCACCCCCACATACAATTTAAATGTTCTATGTCATTTTTAACAGCAGGCCCTGTTCCTCTGCCCTGCTAACTGTGAGGGGTTATGGTGTTCAGGCACCACCTACAGCAAAGGCCCAATTTTTGGCACCTGTATAGCTCATGCAATTTCAAATTTGCATGGAATTTTTACCAGCAGGTCCTGTTTTTGCACCCAGTAAGAGTATCTGCGAGGGCTTGGCTACGGTGTTCAGGCACCACCTATAGCAAAGGCCCAATTTTTGGCACTTGTATAGCACATGCAATTTCAGATTTGGATGGAATTCTCACCAGCAGGTCCCGTTCCTGCACCCAGCAAGAGTAACTGTGAGGGCTTGGTTACAGTGTTCAGGCACCACCTACAGCAAAGGCCCAATTTTTGGCACTTGAATAGCACATGCAATTTCAAAGTTGTATGGTATTCTTACCAGCAGGTTACGTTCCTGCACCCAGCAAGAGTAACTGTGATCACCTATGTGATTTTTATTTTTTGCACTATAAACAAAAAAATAGCGACAATTCTGAAAAAGAAAACAATATTTTTCACATTCTGCTATATAAAATTCCCCCAAAAAATTAAAAATCGGGGGGGGCGACCGCCGAGCATGATGGCCGCTTAGGGAGAGAGCTCCAGGCTACGTCCGGCTTACCTGACATCTACGGCCCATCACAGCGCCTTAATATCCACCACTTGCCCAGATTCAGCTAGGGGAACTTCCAGACTACCCCGCCGAGATGACCAGAAGATGGACAGTGGCACCCCCGGTCCGCAAACTGTCTGAATTCTTTGCCCGGCGGCTCCCGGTCTTTGGAAAAATGGTCCCCGGAGACTGTTCTGAACGACATCTACAGCGCCCTCTAAGAGCGGAGTCACCGGCTGATGACGTCGCAGCACCAGGTCCCGCCGAACAGACAGGGGAATCCACGCTGATGAGATTGGAACGCTCCAGCGATTTGTCTCACTCCACCCCATCTACTCAAAGCCCAGCTAAATCTCGTCCCAGGAGGGAAGACAGCCCTCGGCTGCCCGCAATGTCGTCCATGGAGGTGAGCAATTCCAGCAATCCTCTTATTACCACTTGGGCCTACTCACCTCCACCAGACCCATTTGCCAATATAGTTACAACAGGGCAACCTGTATCGGACACAAGTCTAAAAGAAATGCTATCGATGCTGCACTCCTCCATGCAGGCCAACATTCTAGCATCTATATCTTACTGTCATAAAGAATTGCATGGCATGGGGGACAGAGTTAATGCTGTGGAGCACAGAATGGAGGAATTCACAGTGTCCTATAATACACTAGTGGACGCCCACACTTCTCAACAGGAGGACATTCATACTATACAAGCCAAGTTAGCAGATCTTGAGGACAGATTGAGGCGTAACAACCTCAAAATTCGTGGCATACCTGAATCTGTCCAACCATCCCAACTGCCTTTGTATGTAACGTAGAGGGGATAGTTAGCTATTGCTAAAGAAATTGACTTTTCCGGCACAGTAATCGACACTAATGTCATAAAAATTATTATTGTTTATTGATAATTAGTTAAAAAGTTTATAAATGTATATACATGACAAAAGTACATATAATTGTATTACAATCAAACTAAAACAGATCATGAAAAACCATTAAAAGTAAAAAAATAAAAATCCATTTTTTTTAACATTTTAGGCCAATTTGTTTTCTGCTACATATTTTTGGTTAAAAAAAATCACAATAAGCGTATTTTGATTGGTTTGCACAAAAGTTATCGCGTCTACTAACTATAGGAAAGATTTATGTCATGTTTATTGTTTTTCTTTTTTACTAGTAATGGCGGTGATCTGCGATTTTTAGCGGGACTGTGACATTGCAGCGGACTGATTAGACAACTAACTGACATTTTTGACACTTTTGGGGAGACCAGTGACATTACTACAGTGATCAGTGCTAAAAATATGCACTGTTACTGTAATAATGACACTGGCAGGGAAGGGGTTAACACTGTGGGTGATCAATGGGTTAAATGTGAGCCTAGGTGAGTGATTCCAGCTATATGGGAGCGGGGCTTATGAAATGACCATAGAGACCTGTGATCCTATATAGAAGGATCACAGGGGCTCTGTGATCATTCCAGAGAGAAGAATGGTCAGCTGTGTTTACAACTGACCGTTCTTCTCTCTCAGCAGGGAGTGATTGCGGGTGTCAGGCGGCAATCAGAGCTGCCTGCCCCATGCATTGGAGTCCCCGCTGCCGAGTGGGGGCATGAGCACCTGCCCTCGCCCCCTAGCTGCTGGCGCGGGACCGATGTAGCCCTATGTTTATTCGCACGGGAGGGCCAGCCTGCCGCAGTATATGCTGTGGGCGATCCGGAACCGGATAATGTAGGAACGCATGTCAGTGACACAGCTGCAACACACATTTATTTTTATGTTTATATATTTTTTTTAAATCTGACAGTAATTTTCTAGCAAAAAAATGCAATTTTAAAATAACGAATATGTGAAAAATGTCAGAAATGGCATGGGCAGCAAATGGTTAAATACTCTAGCTGCAGTGAAATATATTTTATTTTTGAATAATTCATACTACATTACATTTTATCTAGCTGACTAAAGCTCAGCTTTAGGCTGGGTTCACACTTCCGTGCAGAGCGGCTCACAGCAGGGGGTCCGGTGCGTCCCTGTTCACCGTTTCAGGTCGAGTTCTCAATCCGCATTTTTGGCTGAATTTAGACCTGAAATAGACCAGAAGATGCACAGGACTCGTGTGCAATTCACTCCCCAGCTGTCCTGGAGCTGTGTGAACCGGCTCCATTGAGAACCGGTCACAGGCTCCTGACATGCAAATTGGATGTGGGAAAACCCAGCCTTAAAGTGGACCTTAAAAATACTTAACAAATCTGCATCATTTTATTCCTGGCATGTCACAAAATGCAGCAACAGTATAATTTTTCAAAAATACTTCACCTTTTGTCATTTTTCAAAAATACACCACCTTTTGTCAGTTATGATTATTATTTTTATTAGTCAGGTCTACACCAAAATAATTCTTGAATTATATTCAGGTGACCTTGCCTAAGTTTAAATAATGTCACTAGTCTGCTGCGGGCAGGATGAAGAATCCCTCAGTCTCCTCTCCCCAAGTGTTTAGATTGCAACCATGCAACTTTGCAGCAAGTCACATAGTCAGAGGCTGCAGAACTGTCTGATCTGTGCCAAAGCTGTAAAGGCACCAACATTTACTGTATTTGATTCTTGTGTGCCATGTAAAATATATGTTTATGTTGTTTACACAATCTAGTTTTAATTTAGTGCCACTCAAACTTGTCTATTTCTGTATTTGGTATTTCTCTCTGTTCTCCTCTTACTTTCTCCTTTTTAGTGCTAGTTAGTTCAGTCCTAGCAAGATCTTCCCTGCCTTTTTCCATGTTTCATCAGTCAGTGTTAGACATTGCAGGGACAAGATATAGAAAGTAATTGTCTTCTTAACATGACTAGAAGAGCCTGGAAAAAATATCTTCTGTACTGCAATTATCTGAAGTAAAATTTCAATGGATTCAACAACTGTGTTTGATTGAAGAGTTAAAATGGCTCTAAAGACTAAGCATTTTTTACCTTAACGCATTCCTTACATTATGGTAAAAAAAATGTTTAGGCATTAATTTGGCTCCTCACCCCAGCCTAGACATACCTGAGCCCTCATTTGATCCAGTGCTGTGCACGTTTACAGCTCTTCTCTCTCCTCCTCCCAGTGCTGTCAATCAAAGCCAATGATGATTATCTCAAGTATATCTCATGCTAGATCCACTTTTAACCACTTTTGGACTGGAAGGTTTAACCCCTTAATGACCAGGCACTGCATTACTTTAACTAACAATTGCATGGTCCTGCAACACTGTACCCAAAAAAAATGGAAGTCCTTTTTTCCCACAAGCAGAGCTTTGTTTTGGTGGTATTTAAACACCTCTGGCATTTTTATATATATTTTTTACTTTTTCCTATAAAACATTCCCAATAAAAAAAAGTAAAAATCAAATGTTTTTATCATTTTAGATCAATATGTATTCTGGTACATATTTTTGGTAAAAAACAAAAACAATAAGTGTATATTGATTGGTTTGCGCAAAAGTTATTGCGTCTACAAACTAGGGGAAAGTTTTATGTAGTTTTTAATTAATTATTTATTTTTTACTAGTAATAGCAGAGATCAGCAATTTTTAGTGGAACTTTGACATTGTGGCGGACAAATCGGACACCTAACTGACATTTTTGACACTTTTGGGGCGACCAGTGACATTACTACAGTAATCAGTGCTAAAAATATGCACTGTTACTGTACTAATGACACTGGCAGGGAAGGGGTTACAACCAGGGGCGATCAAAGGGTTAAATGTATCCCTATGGGGTGCTTTCTAACTGTGTGAGGGATGGGCTTGTTTCTAAATAAGAGGAACACAGGATCCCTGTGTTCATTATTGATAGAACAGTGGTCTGCCGTGCTTACAATGGCAGACCGCCGTTCTGTCTCCACGGGGAGCGATAGCGGGTGCCCGGCGGACATCGAGGCCACCGGAACCGCTGATTGGCTCCCCCTGTAGGCAATTGTGTGTACGCGCGCCCCCACTAGCAGTCCAGCCAAACAACATACAGTTATGGTGTTTTGCGGGACAGAGCCAACCTGCCATAGTATATGTACTGCTGGTGGTCAGCAAGTGGTTAAATAGCAATATTGTGTTTTACAATATTTCACAAACATCACATCTGCAGACATCATTATACTCCTTGTTTAAACAAAATCATACCTGACTAACAAAGAGCATAGTTTGGATTATAATTGACAATATTATCAGCATGCACCTTGCCGGCTTTCTATTTGCACTCAGAAGAACCAACTCAGTCTTGAGTTTAAAGTTAATTATGCAAAATAAGCAAGGTCCAAAATAGTCATCAGAAAGGGGCATTTCATTCAAAGTAATATATGAAAGTGTGAGTGATCATAATCTTAATAATATTAAATGAAATGGATTGTAGATGATAGATGATGTTTAAAAATTAATGAGCTTTGTCATCAACAAAGGAAAGAGTGTGGGCTAGAAAAAAACTGATAGCATGTTATATATACAGTACAGTATGTTGATATAAAATAGAAATTGCTGTGCCTCAATAAACTAGTAAGTATATCTAAAATAAAACATAAAAAAAAAAATATATATATATATATATATATATATATATATATATATATATATGAAAGCAATAAATGAAAGTGTTATATAAAAAAATAATAATAAAAATAAATATAATTAAGAAAACATAAAGAAAAAATACCCTGATCAAGGTCAGTGCCAGGGTTAGTATTTGGGTCAAAGGTCAGGGTTAGTATATTTTGGACAGAATTTAGAAAAAAAATATTTTTTATTAGTATCAGTGTCAGTTACGTGTCAGTGTGTTTTAGGTAGGATAAAAAAAGCAAAATGCACACTATAGAGCTGTATTAAAGGTACAAAAAACAAATAACATACATGTATGTGGTATCATGCAATTTTTGAGAGTAGGAAAATGTATTTTCAGTTCTTTGCTGGAAGGTTATGGTAGTGACAAGAACTGTACAGCTAAATTTAAAAAAAAAATGTTTTTTTCTTTGTTTTTTTACTATTTTGGGCCAATTTTCCTTTGATAATAAAAAAATCAGGAGATATCCATGACCAATTACCACCAAACGAAAGCTCAATTTGTCCTAAAAAGGTATAATCCACCTAGATGTACATAGTAGTTGTGATGATACGTACGGTTTTCCTAACACATGTCGAAGTTGCAAAATTGTGCTTAGCCAATAATATTTGTTTTATCCTTAGGCGTGAAGGCGTTAAGCAGTAACAGCAACATTGTTTTTTTCTTTTAGGATAAATATTTTACATAAATTAAGAAAAAACGTATCATTGTAGGCACCCCTGTCAGTGTTAAATGGTTTGTCTCAACATTCTAACTGCCACATTTGCTGGACAGTTTGCTCTGTTTAAAAAAAGTTGGACTTACTGACTGGATAAAAAGATGAAAACAAAGGAAGAAAAGCCTAAAAAAAGAAAAAAAAAATGCAGCCACCGCATCTTGAGATTTGGTAAGCTGCAATATAAATGTTATCCTCGAGTTTAATAACACTTTAGAGTGGAATGCTTTATTTTCAAATCACTTGGTAATCTATTTAAATCCCTTGCCCGACTCATAGACACCCATGACGTTTATCTGAGAGCCTTAGAGAGTTCTATTGATCTTGGCATGATGACATCATGCATACCAATAGACAAAATAGCACCAGACCCTAGATGTCTGAGGTTTAAATTGCCCAGGTTCCACCTGCATACTCCCTAAGGAGCTTCTAATCATCGGTACTGAATCTGGAACATCAGATTCTAATTTTAGGGCTTTGAAGTGGTAATGTAGAAGAATATGCAATTTTGTTCATTTATATCATGAAAATGAATAAACCATGTTAGTATGTATGTGTAATTTGTTCAAGTACATCACCTTTATCTGTAGGTACTATATGAATACAGATCACATGTTTGCCCCTTCTAATATGAAAAATCTAAAATATTGAAGAATTTAACTATTTACAATGGAAGTACCTACCTTTTTATTTATAACTGAAATACGGTATAAATCTAAATATATATATATATATATATATAAAAATTTAAAATATATACAGTATATATAATGTATACTTTCAATTAGCTCACGCTATACTTCTAGCCCACAAACTGGTTATGAGAACTTCTACACACAGACCCTGTGAAGATTGTGGACACCATTAAACCTATATGAGCTAGTTGGACGGCTCCTCTCATAACTGTTATAGCCTCTACTCTTCTGGGAAGACTTATCATAAAGTTTTTGAGTGTCTGTGAGAATTTATGCCCATTCATCCGAAACAACATTTATGAGATCAGGTACTGATAATGAACTCCATATTTTTGTGAGTGTTGATCATGTGACCTTGACAGGTCAATTGAAAGGGCTCTTGTCCCTGCTTTTTTTTTACGATTCCCATCTATTTGCCTCCTAAGCTGGAAGCGCACTAAGTACATCTATAAAGCACATTGCTCTGCTTTATAAATGTATGCTATTTCTTTTTTTTATGGTAAGGTCATACAGTATTATCTCTGCTTTTGCAAATCAGCTCCTTAGTTTTCTATCTAAAGACTTGCATATCATAAACAACTGCCACTTTTTAACCACCTCCTGTCTGTCGTATAGACAATTGATGACAGGCGGGTGGCTCTCTCATTCTGGTCATCATATGATGTCGCCACACTCTCGCTGGTGAATGGCAGCACACTGTGTCCCTGGGACACGGTGCATCCTCGATCTCAGTAAAGAGCCGGTGACGAGGCTATTTACCCATGTGTGCAAGTGTGTGGAATCACAGCTGATCGCATGTAAACAAGGAAATGTCAGTTATCGGCTCTCTTCTCCTCATACTGACAGAGTGTGAAGAGAGGAGAGCTGATCAGCAGCATTTTCTCACAGTGGAGACCTATACAGATAATCAGGGCACTGATCACCTGTGCCCTGATAATCAGTGCAGTCCCAACAGTGCCCAGCAGTGATGCCAATCAGTACCCATTAGTGATACCAGTCAGTATTGCTTTTCAGTTTCCATCAGTGCCTGCTAATCAGTGTCGCCCATCAGTGCCCATCAATGCTTCCAATCAGTTCCCATCAGTGCCATCTATCAGTGGTGCATATTAGTTCCTCCTCATCAGTGCCACATCATCAGTGCCCTTCAGTGCCATCTCATCAGTGCCCATCAGTGCATCCTCATCAGCACACATCAGTGAAGGAGAGAAATTACTTATTTACAAATTTTTCGAAAAGTTTTGTTTGTTTAGCAAAAATAAAAATTGATTAAATAAGACCAAAATAAAGTTCTGTCTTAAAAAAATGATAAAAATGTCATTTGGGTACATTGTTGCATGACTGCACAATTGTAATTCAAAGTGTGACAGCGCTGAAAGCTGAAAATTGGCCTGGGCAGGAAGGAGGGGAAAGTTAAAATTCTTTTCTGCATCTCAGTGCTGCAAAACTCCTGCAGCCTCTTTGTAGATACGTCCACCTGCCTGCACTCTGGAGACAACTGGAATTTTTCAGGAAGTGTTCCCTGGTGGTGACTAGGGATGATCGAACGGTTCGGGTCGACCATCGGTTCGGCCCGAACATTGGGTGTTCGAGGTTCGGCCGAATTTAGAACTTTTTGCCCAAAAAGTTCGGAATTCGGCAACCAGAACCGCCCAAAATGCAATGCTTCAGGAAATGGGCTTTAAAAGCCCGTGATTGGACCAGAACCATTAGCAAAAGCCAATTGAGGGGGCAGGAGAATGCTAGGAATGTGATTGGAGTGACTAGGGGGTCCCTAGACCAATCATTAGTGAATACGCCCCCCAGTATATAAGATCGCCCCCGCCAAAATCCTAGCATTGTTATACTGGACATGGAAGAGAGTGGAAGCAGTTCTGTTAATTTTACTTAAAAAGTGTCATTTAGCTATTTTTTAGTGTGAGGAAAGGGATATCTAGTGTAGTTAGAGTGCTCCTTTACACTTAAGTTAGCTTCAAAAATTTAGTTTCTGTAGGGAAAGTATGAAGTGCCAGGGTGACCGTAATGTAGTGTAGGGGGAACTGACTGCCATGGCAGGCTGACCGACTGACCAAACCCTTCCATACCAGGGTGACCGTAATGTAGTGTAGGGTTAACTGACTGCCATGGCAGGGTGACCGACTGACCAAACCCATACCAGGGTGACTGTAATGTGTAGGGTGAACTGACAGTGACTGCCATGGCAGGGTGCTATTAAATTAATAGCAGGCATTTTTTTGGGGTTCTTTGCAGTCAGGAAAAACATCTGAACTTGTGTATAGTGGTACTGTGCACAAGTTCTGATGTTTTGCCTGCCTCCAAAAACCCCCAAAAAATGGCAGCAAAAACACACCTGGGCATTTTTTTTTGACACTAGCGTTTTTTTTTGGCATGTTTTTGGGTTCTTTTGAGGCAGGCAAAACATCTGAACTTGTCTATAGTGGTATATATACACACATACGTATATGTTTATACACACCTAGACATATATAGGTGTGATAGTAGCAGAAATATATTAGTGTAAATGATTTCATTAGTGCAAGCATATATTTCTGCTACTATCACACTTATATATGTCTAGGTGTGTATAAACATATAAGTATGTGTGTATATATACCACTATAGACAAGTTCAGATGTTTTGCCTGCCTCAAAAGAACCCAAAAAAATGCCAAAAAAAACACTAGCGTCAAAAAAAATGCCCAGGTGTGTTTTTGCTGCCATTTTTTGGGGGTTTTTGGAGGCAGGCAAAACATCAGAACTTGTGCACAGTACCACTATACACAAGTTCAGATGTTTTTCCTGACTGAAAAGAACCCCAAAAAATGCCTTCTATTAAACTGGGAGAGAAGCTAACTACCTGTCCTGAAAGAAAGTGTTCTAATACAAACAATCTTTTTTTTTTCTGGTTCTGGACATGCTACAGAGCTGAAACTTCACATGCACACCTTTTAGACCCCCCAGATACTAAATCCAAAGTAAAAATCAAAAAATCTCTTTTTTTTTTTCAATAATTGGCTTTTTTTATCAAAAATGACAATTTTTAAGAACTTTTTTTTTGTGTGATTTTGTGTCTGGGGGGTCTAAAAGGTGTACCTGTGAAGTTTCAGCTCTGTAGCATGTCCAGAACCAGAAAAAAAGATCATATAGGTGTTAAAGTTAAAGGAGGCTCCCGACCCACATCCCGGTTCTACTGAAAAATTATCTTTTTTTTTTCATGGTTCTGGACATGCTACAGAGCTGAAACTTCACATGCACACCTTTTAGACCCCCCATATACGAAATCCAAAGTAAAAATTAAAAAAGCTCTTTTTTTTTTTTTTCAATAATTGGCTTTTTTATCAAAAATGACAATTTTTAAGAACTTTTTTTCTGTGTGATTTTGTGTCTGGGGGGTCTAAAAGGTGTACCTGTGAAGTTTCAGCTCTGTAGCATGTCCAGAACCAGAAAAAAAGATCATATAGGTGTTAAAGTTAAAGGAGGCTCCCGACCCACATCCCGATTCTACTGAAAAATTCTCTTTTTTTTTTTCATGGTTCTGGACATGCTACAGAGCTGAAATTTCACATGCATACCTTTTAGACCCCACAGATACTAAATCCAAAGTAAAAATCAAAAAATCTCTCTTTTTTTTTTTTTAATTTTTTCAATAATTGGCTTTTTTTTATCAAAAATGACAATTTTTAAGAACTTTTTTTGTGTGATTAATAGTTAATGGGGCATGACCCAGAACCCTAGGCACTTTTTAGGGGCATTTATTGGGTTTTAGGGCTTAAAAATTGTGTTTTTTGATTACCGAAGTTCGGGTCCCATTGATTTCAATGGGGTTCTGAAATCCGGGCCGAACTTTCGGGAAGTTCGGATGTTCTGGCCGAACCGAACTTTTCAAAAGTTCGATCATCCCAAAGCTTACCCACTCCTCGCTCCTCCCTGTAGCTAGAGCAACCCAAATTGCTTCTGCACCCCTATGCTCTACTGGTCTAGGGTAGTGACATTGTTAAGATCAAAGCAGGGTTCATCGACCTGCTCTGTATGTGAAAGGAGAGGGGTGTTGGGCGCTAGTGCCAAAGGGGTGTTCACCAGACGCAAAACAGCCAGATGACCGGAGGCTGTTTGCAGATCAGACTTCACGGTTATTGTTAAAATTCAGGGCAGCTCTGGCAGGTAAAGAACAGGAAATCCCGCTGGCAGCAAATAGAAGAAGACAGGCGCCACTGAAATTAGCAAGAGGCTTTATTACATGACAAACAATATGTAGTAACTCACATGTAATATTGTTTTAATCCATGTTCCATAATGTGGCTGTTCCCCGGATTCAGTCCTCCGTGTTCTGACCGTCCCGCAGCCAGAAGATGACGATCCAGGAAGCTTAACCACGGAGCTGGTTAGATCGGAAGCCGCGGTGAACCGCAAGCTAACCGGAAGTGACGTAACACATTTCGGAGCATGCACACTCGGCTCCTTCTTCAGACGTAAGCTTATGTCTGAAGAAGGAGCCGAGTGCGCATGCTCCGAAACGTGGCTGCGGGACGGTCAGAACACGGAGGACTGAATCTGGGGAACAGCCACATTATGGAACATGGATTAGAGCAATATTACATGTGAGTTACTACATATTGTTTGTCATGTAATAAAGCCTCTTGCTAATTTCAGTGGCGCCTGTCTTCTTCTATTTGCTCTGGATGTGAGGATACCGACGGACACTCCATTGCCGGAGCATGGGGGGTTGCATTGTATGTCCGGGAAGCAGAGGATCAAGTAGATATAACACTTTCTCCTCCCCCTCTGAACAAAATAAGCAATTAACCACTTGCAGTGTGGGAACAGCCCCACTGTAAGAGATAATGTTTTATGTGCTCGCTGTTGAACTTTAACCACTTAAGGACCGGAAGATTTTACCCCCTAATGACCAGGCCAATTTTTTGTGATATGGCACTGCGCTACTTTAACGGAAAATTGCGCGGTCGTGCGACGCTGTACCCAAATACAATTGATGTCTTTTTTTCCCCTTAAATAGAGATTTCTTTTGGTGGTATTTAATCACCTCTGAGGTTTTTAGATTTTGCGCTATAAACAGAAAAAGAGCGACAATTTAAAAAAAAAAAAAAACGCCATATTGTTTACTTTCTGCTATAAAACATTCCCAATAAAAAAAAAAAAAAAAAATTATTTTTTTTATCAGTTTAGGCCAATTTGTATTCTGCTACATATTTTTGGTAAAAAAAAATCCCAAAAAGCATATTTTAATTGGTTTGCACAAAAGCGTTTACAAACTACGGGATAGATTTTTGGACTTTTTATTTTTATTTTTTTATTAGTAATGGCAGCGATCAACGTTTTTTAGCGGGACTGCGACATAGCAGCGGACAGATCAGACCCCTTCAGACATTTTTGACACTTTTTGGGGACAACTGAAATCAATACAGTAATCAGCAGAGTTGGGGGACTTGAGTCACTTGACTTGACTTAAGTCACCAGTTTGAGGACTTGAGACTTGTTTGACTAAAATTGATAAAAGACTCAACTTGACTTTGACTTGGTATTCATGACTTGAGACTTGACTTTGACTTGAGACATATGACTCGAAATGACTTTTATTAAATATTTGCATTTTCTCAAGATGTGTTAAAGCAAAATGAATGTGCCTGTTATGTTTCTGACACCAGTCACTTAAAACACCTCAGTGTGTTCTGATTTTTAGGACACTGGCTGTTTAACAATGGAAATACTTAACATGTTTTAGTGAGTGTGGTGTTGAAACATGACCGGACGAAGGATTTTGAGCTGCTTGGTCATTCAAAGTGTTTCTTTAATATGCCAAGAAAAAAGCGCTAAGCTGTTTTGTTAATGTTGAAAATAAAACAAAACCTTTCCTGACCACTGACTTTTAACTGATTTAAAGGTGAACATTGGGGAAGATCAGTATTTTGACTTGATTTGTGACTTGACCAAAATAAATGACTTGCTTGACTTCTAGCAGGGACTCGACTTGACTTGCTTGCTTTTCGCCACAGTAATTTGGGACTTGCTTGAGACTTGAAGGTTAAGACTTGAGACTTGCTTGTGACTTGCACATATGTGACTTACTCCCATGTCTGGTAATCAGTGCTAAATAATATGCACTGTTACTGTATAAATGACACTGGCAGGGAAGGGGTTAAAACTGAGGGTGATCAAAGGGGTTAAATGTATGCCTAAAGTGCTTTCTCACTGTGTGGGGGGATGGTTCTGTGACAGGCACAGAAAGATTTCGGTTTCAGCTTAGCTGAGACTCCTGATCTCTCCCTGCCTGTCTGAGAGAAGATTATGTAAACAAAGCATTTGGGTCTTAGGTCAGTTTCCCTGACGATCACGGCCACAGTAATACTACGGTGGGCGGTCAGCAAGAGGTTAACTGACAATTGTACGGTCGTGCGACACTGTACCCAGATAAAATTGATGTCCTTTTTTTCTCACAAAAAGAGCTTTCTTTTGGTGGTATTTGATTACCTCTGTGGTTTTTATTTTTTGCGCTATAAACAATAAAAGAGCGACATTCGTAAAAAAAAAAAAAAAAAAAAAATATTTTTTACTTTCTGCTATACAACATTATAAACAGGCAAAAAATTTGGGGGAGCATACCCATGTATTTCTAAAGCTGCTGCAGCTATGAACCAAAAGACATGTATATTAAAAAAGAATAGTGCGCAAATGCAAAAGAAATAACTACCAAATCTGAAGACAATCCATAAATAAAAATGGGGGTTTGGTCCCACCATATGGCCATATCGTGCTCAAGCCCACTACTGCGTCAAAGTACCCCATTATCAGTGGGTCCTACACTATCCATGAAAAAGAGATGAATCCAGCCTAACCCTTGGAGATAATACTCCTTGCTGGGAAGGATGTGCAAATGCACTACAGGGGACTCCTCCTATATCCACTTGATGGTGGACACTGATTGAGTACAGGTGTGTGTGGGGGGGTGGGGAGGGTTGCTCAACCCCCCCACACACACCTGTACTCAATCAGTGTCCACCATCAAGTGGATATAGGAGGAGTCCCCTGTAGTGCATTTGCACATCCTTCCCAGCAAGGAGTATTATTTCCAAGCTTTAGGCTGGATTCATCTCTTTTTCATGGATAGTGTAGGACCCACTGATAATGGGGTACTTTGACGCAGTAGTGGGCTTGAGCACGATATGGCCATATGGTGGGACCAAACCCCCATTTTTATTTATGGATTGTCTTCAGATTTGGTAGTTATTTCTTTTGCTATACAACATTCCCAAAAAAAAAAATGTAAAAATCTAATTTTTTAATCAGTTTAGGCCAATATATATTCTGACACATATTTTTAGTAAAAAAAAAAATCCCAATAAGTGTATATTGATTGGTTTGCGCAAAAGTTATCGCATCTACAAACTAGGGGATATATTTATCTCATTTTTATTTATTTATTTTTTTACTAGTAATAACGGAGATCAACAATTTTTAGCGGGGCAAATTGGACACCTAACTGACATTTTTGACACTTTTGGGGCGACCAGTGACATTACTACAGTAATCAGTGCTAAAAATATGCACTGTTACTGTAATAATGACACTGGCAGGGAAGGGGTTACCACCAGGGGCGATCAAAGGGTTAAATGTGTCCCTATTGAGTGCTTTCTAACTGTGTGGGGGATGAGCTTGCTAAATGAACAC
Source organism: Pelophylax lessonae (assembly GCF_965119305.1). Lineage (NCBI taxonomy): Eukaryota > Metazoa > Chordata > Amphibia > Anura > Ranidae > Pelophylax > Pelophylax lessonae. The sequence goes on along the minus strand of NC_138769.1, from coordinate 81,923,001 downwards.
AGAGACCTGTGTTCCTAAATAAGAGGAACACAGGATCCCTGTGTTCATTACTGACAGAACAGTGGTCTGCCGTGTTTACAAAGGCAGACCGCCGTTCTGTCTCCACGGGGAGTGATCGCGGGTGCCCAGCGGACATCGAGGCCACCGGACCCGCTAATTGGCTCCCCCTGTAGACAAAATTACTAGTAATGGCGGTGATCAGCGATTTTTAGCAGGACTGCGATATTGCGGCGGACAGATCGAACACCTACCTGACTCTTTTGACACTTTTGAGGGGACCAGTGCCATTACTACAGTAAACAGTGTTAAAAATATGCACTGTTACTATACTGACACTGGCAGGAAGGGGTTAACACCAAGGGCGATCAAAGAGTTTAGTGTACTCCTAGGGAATGCTTTCTAACTGTATGGGGAATTGACTTACTGGATGAGCACAGAGACTTGTGTTCCTAAATAGGAGGAACACAGAAATCCTGTGTTCATCTCACACAGAACAGTGGTCTGCCATGTTTTCATAGGCAGACTGCCGTTCTGTCTCCATGTGGAGCGATCGCGGGTGGCTGCCAGACATCGCATTCACTGGAACCGCTGATTGGCTCCCCCCTCTGGACAATCGGTGCATGCGTGCCCCCACTATCTATTACACAAAGTGACGTATAAGTACGTTGTTTCATATAATAGAGCCAACCGGCCGCCGTAACACTACGGCAGCTGGTCAGCAAGTGGTAAAGCACAGCAATACTCACCTGGGATCCGGCGATGCAACATCCCCGAGCTCCCTACCTGGCCGCTTCTGGGTCTCGATCGTCATTGGTCAGGCAGGGATGATGTCACTTCTGCGCATGCATGGGAGCTCAGTCAGATTCGGCATTGCCAAATTTATACAGTGAGATGCGCGTGCGCAGCTTACCTGTACAGCAGCGGACAGGCAGGTAAACATCTTTAATGTAGAAGAGACAAAACATGTCTCTTCTGCTTTAAAAGTCCTTCCTGTCTGCCCATTTTAAAACTCCGGACTAAAGCTCCACCTTAAAATCTTTGATGTAATTTTTGTGATTGAGCTCACATATATACTAACATTGGAGCATTATAGTGGAACGTCTGTCTCTAAGTGCTGCTTACAACTGTAGCATTATTTTTCTGCAGATCAGCCAGGATTCTTTTGCACTGTGTATGCTCCCAAATGTTATAAGATTAGTATAAGCAATAGCTATGTATTGGAGTATACATTTCACATAAACCCTTTCTCAAGCAGCATCAGAACAAAATTCCAGGTGCGTTTTGTTTCTAGGCTCCAATAGCTCCTCCAGATTAAATAATTTGTGTGAAATTACCTGTATGGGGTGGAAAAATCGACATGGCCCAGAAGAGGAAAGAGAAACACTTTACAATAGGATAGAGTTCATACTTTTTGAAGGAGGGGCCTATGAAACAAGGCAGGGCCAGGGAGCAATGAATTATTTATTTGACTAAGAGTATATGCATATTTTATGCCTTTATTTTGTTACAGCAGTTCTGCTTTGAGAACATAAAATATAAGATTTTGGTGGGATGGTTGACTAAGGCTGGCCATACACGGGTCAAATCTCAGCCGGTTCAGCAGGAACCGCCCAAGGTTTGAACCGTTCATGGGTAGGCTGACTGTACCGAGTTGTTTGATCAATCAATTTGGGTACAACCAGCCTGCTGGATTCTCCCGCGATTTTCGCTAGTGACTGCTATAGCCCCTAGCGATAACCACTGTCTTCTCCTGGCAAGAATGGCTTCCTCCGCCCGCTATATTTTAACACATTCTTTCATATTTGTATCTTTCCAATCTCAGAGGAGATATTGATTCATTTTGGATATACGTTGAGAACATTGTCTACAGTCACAACAGAAGAGAAGATGTGCCTTACAAGGACTGCAGTTGCAGACATGGACTGGATAAAAATAGCCTGTCAGCCATATTAAAAGGCAAACTCTACATCATTCCATTTTTTACCACTTATAAAGAAACTAGAATAACTATTGTACAACCAAAAAAAAAAAAATAAATAAATAAATAAATCTGCAGTCAGAGACAACATTTTATTAACTACAGAAAAAAACATTTATTTTTTTTTTTTTACTCAGAACTTAGCTTTCAATGTAAATTGCCAGTTTGAAGCTATTTATGTACATAGACAACTCCTGTCCTCACATGTCTGTGATTTTGGTGACAGTATTAGCTGGCACATTGCTGAAAAGTGATTGGCAGTAATGTACTTTCCACCAGCATCACAGGCACCCACTGCTTTGACTTCACATCTTTAATCTGCAGAAAAATAGAATGTTAGGATCTTGAGACATGTCAGTCCGCAGAACCATCTCTGGGAACATCAAAAAGAACATACAGTAATTGTAAAGAATTTGAAGAGTGGAACAGAAGTAGCATGAAATGGTCAGTGTCTGGCCAGTAACAGAACATCTAATATGCCGTGATAGTCTACTTTCACTACCCTAAAAAGGCTGTTAGGCTGATGTTTTTTTACCTTCATGCACTCTATGCATGAAGGTAAAAAAAACTTTTGTGTTGTACTCCCCCCTCAGCCCCCCCATCCCCAATATTCACCTTAGACCCCTCTCAATCCAGCAGTGTGCATGAGAGACTCGGCTGTCCCGGGACACTCTCTCTTCCCTGGTTGAAAACAAAAGAGAACCCCCCTAAGGGAACGGGACTTTAAAGGCAAAAAGTAACACCCCAAATAATGTAAAAATATTTATTAATATAGAAAGTTAAAAGTCACAGTGATACAGTACATATATGTAGATGAAACATAATACAAAACAGAATATAAAATCATGTCATGATCACACAAATATGATGATGAGGCATTGGTTTCCATTGCAGAAACCAATGCCTCATCATCATATCTGTGACTTTTAACTTTCTATATTAATAAATATTTTTACATTATTTGCGGTGTTACTTTTGGCCTTTAAAGTCCCGTTCCCTTAGGAAGGGTTCTCTTTTGTTTTCTGCAATTGGGGATGTTGGCCAACTAACACCTTACTTTACCTAGATGAGTGTCCTCTAGATCTTCCCTGGCTGAGACAGCAGCGGGCATCATTGACTCTCACTGCTGTTAATCAAAGTCAGTGAGTAAATGAGGAGAAAGTTGGGGTGGGAAAAAAGGGGAAGGAACCAGGATCACTGGCAAGCAACCCCAGAAGAAATCCAAACCGTTTTGTAGCCCTCCCCTTTTAAGGACTGCTGGTTTTTCACACTTTCGGGTCCCCCGGGGTTACAGTTAGCAACATTGACATTCACAGTTTATCACTTTACTTCTTGGATCAGTCAATAATGAATCCGGGGGTATGTTGTTGTTTTGTTTTTATTGTATAAATTAGAGATGGGAGAAGGGATTAGTGGGATACTCCAGATTAACTATGCAAAAAGTTTGTAGGACATCTGTCTGATGATACAGCCAGGCTGTTGATCCACCTTGCCACTAAGGTGGATTTAGGATTAAGTCTATTTCCAGATGACTTGATGAACTAAAGATATCTTCAGCACACTCTCCTAGTATCCTCTTTCTTGACCACTGACACCCTGAAGTCTCTTCCTGATGACGCGATATTGACGCGAAATGCATTGTGGTCTTCTGTAACCCGAAAACTGAGAGAGCCAGCGACGTCACTTCCGCCCTGTCTGGAACGCACGCCACCGCTGCCACGCCACTACGGCTGTATAGGAGACTCTGTTTAACACAGAGCACCAGGAGTTATACCTTTACAGACCCCCCCAAAACAAACAGTGTTTTCACCTAGTGCCAGGACAGGCACTATCCATTGTAAGCAGACATTTTTTAACTTTATTATTTTTTACTTTAATAAAAAATGGTATCACACTATATTTTGGTTTCCCCACTATATTTTCTTCTATATACACCCGCTTGAGACCCACATCTTAACCACTTAAGCCCCGGAAGATTTTACCCCCTTCCTGACCAGGGCCTATTTTGCGATTCGGCACTGCGTGACTTTAACGGACAATTGCGCAGTCGTGCGACGCTGTACCTAAATTAATTTGGCGTCTTTTTTTCCCCACAAACAGAGCTTTCTTTTGGTAGTATTTGATCACCTGTGCAATTTTTTGATCATGCGCTAAAAACAAAAAAAGAGCGTCAATTTTGCAAAAATAACAATATTTTTCACATTTTTTTATATGAAATTCCCCAAAAAAAATTTAAAAATCAAAATTTTTTTAACATTTTAGGCCAATTTTTTTTTTTACCATATGTTTGGTAAAAAAAAATAGCAAAAAGCATATTTTGATTGGTTTGCGCAAAAGTTATTGCGTTTACTAACAAAGGGAAAGATTTTTGTCATTTTTGTTGTTTTTTTTAAACATGTAATGGCGGCGATCTGCGATTTTTTTTGCGGGAATGTGACATTGGGGCGGACAGATCAGACCCTTGACTGACATTTTTGACACTTTTGGGGTTGCCAGTGACATTACTACAGTAATCAGTGCTATACATATGCACTGTTACTGTAAAAATGACACTGGCAGTGAAGGGGTTAACTTTTTTTGAGAGGGAGGGGTTAAGTGTGTCCCTAGGGGCATGTTTCTAACTGTGATTGGCTGTGGCTTGATGTGTAAGAACAGTAATCAACGGTCCTACATAGTAGAACCGTTGACTTTGTTTACACTAGCCGCCTGCCTTTCTCCCGCTGTCACGGACGATCGCGAGTGCCCGGCGGACATCGGGTCTGCCGGGCACACGCGCGGGGGGGGTCCGTGACCAAGCGGGAGTGGGAGCGCGCATCTGGCGGTGCGCGCTCGCTCCCAAAACCCTTACAGGCTAGCGACGTAGCCCTACGTCGCTCTGCCTGTGAGGGGCTGACTGCCGACGTAAATAGTCGTGCGGCAGTCAGCAAGTGGTTAAGGTCCTGATTAAAGGAAAGGAGGGATTAACCATGCTGAGCCACCACTAATCTAACCATATTATAAAAACCTGCCACATATCTGGAGTGGAGGAGTTCAGTGGAGGATTGATCCATCCTTTAAAGGGATCAAAAGCGATTTAGGTCCTTGTGACCTAAGGCCATCTGGTAAGAAGCAAATATTGCTTACTTTCTCAAGAGCACAAATTGGAGCACAAAGCACTTTGAAGATTTCATTTATCTATTATGCACGGACTATTTCACCAGTCGCACAAATCATTTTACGAATCACAGATTTTATTGTCAAATATATGCGTTTTAATGATATTATGTTAATCCAGTTTTAACAAATAATCACAAGTGTCACATATTCATATTATTTTAGTTATCACCAAAAGTCACAATTTTCTCACATTTTCTGTGATAATTTATTGGGTTGATATCATAATTTTGACACAATAAGGTATCATTATCATTTTTGTGTTTACCTTCATATATGCACTGGTCACAATTTATTGGGTAATGATATTATATATAAGGTCTACACCCACATTGAAGACATTTTTTACCCACAATCACAACATAAATTTTACAAGCCCACATCATTACCAGCGCCCATTTTCATTGTTATAAGATTTGGAATTTTTTTCACCTTGAAAATCAGACTTTGTGATTGACCGGTATCCTGTAATGAGTAATAAAAATCTAGAATGGTCACGTAGAGCTAGTAACAATTTATGGAAAGGGATCAGACACCAATTCAACGGAAAAAGTTTCTAACAAAGAGGCACTGGCAGAATTCCTCTATGTTGTGTGGCGAGATGCTGATCCTACAACTGTGGGTAAAGGCTTAAGCTTGTACATTGCACATGGAGACCTGTGTAACTGCGTGACTGTAATGAAGGGTTTACAAACTTTTAGTGAAGTTGAAGATCTGACATGTGATCATGAGGAACGTGACACTAGGGTGTTGTACAGAAGAATCAAACTGTAGACACCAAGAGCCCTGATACGGATGTGGCAGACAGTGATTGCTGTAAGTCTTCAGCAAGGTTTACCATGTAGGTTGTATTTTTTCACAGGGATTGGCAACAAAACAAGTATCATTGACTTAGCTAATGTGTCATCAGCTCTTGGCCCCAGTGTGTATTTGGCACTTATTGGAATCCATACCAGGTTGTGACTCTACAAGCACCTTTTATGGCAATAGCAAAAGAAAGGCATTTTCTGTTGCTTGCGAGAAAGAGGAATACCTGACTGCATTTATAAATCTGGGTAGCAATTGTAACCTGGGCCAGTCTACTTTTGAACTACTTTGCAAATATGTGTGCCACCTGTATGGCCAGTCATCTGCAAAAAATGTGAACGATGCAAGATACAAAGCCTTCTGCATGGCATTGTCAGCTTTGCCAGAACTATGCATGCCTCCAAAAAGTGATGCCCTTTACTAACACTGTAAAAGGGAAAACTACCAAGCAGCCATAATGAGACATTCTCTGAAAAGTATAATGTGTGTCCTGTGACCCATTGACAATGGATGGCACCTCGAGGAATGGAAGTTAACAGTGACCTGGATGACTAGAAATCCTGCCCCTGAAAGTGTGTTGTTGGTAGTCCACTGCAGTTGCAAGCAAGGCAAATGTGAGACTGAAGATGTTCCTGTATTTCTGCAGGGCTGTCTTGTACTGATTTACGTCGGTGCAAAAATTGTGCAAATGTTTCCCTAGAAAAAGAGGAAAGAGCTACATTGGACGATAGATCTGATGACAGTGATAGGGATGAGACTGATGAGTAAAGACACTGTTTCAAATTTTAGGGTGATTTTTGAGTCTATTGAATCAATAAATCTATTGTAGAATTGTCAATTGTTAGCATTATTTAGCATTAAGGGGGATAGGGTTGCATTTTGAACCATTTCAGCTAACTTGTGGCAAAATGTGGTGCTTTATTAACTTTCTTTGATTACACATTGCCTACTAAAAATTTTGATGAATATAATATCTCAGTTTTGATACATTTACAATGTGTATGCTTAATTTTGCTTGGTGCCAATCTGTGCCTTATTTCATGGTCAAAATTCACTCTTGAGTATACTAATGCACCAATACCGTTGCACTCAAATGTTACGCACATGTGTAAATGTCGGTTTGAGAGATATTTTGTGTTGCTAAAATGAATAGAAATAAAGTTAGAAGCAAAACCAGCACCATAAGATTTTCATATTTTTGGTTCACAATTACATACATTTATGGATTGTGACAAAAAAATTGCAGGATATTTTGTGGAGAACTTTTAACATCAAGTCCATAGGGGTGTTGTCTATGCAAAAATGCATTTACAAAGTATTGCCCAAGTGTGGGAACGAAAATCATTTTCTAGCCACTTTTCCCTAGTTTACCTTACGGCCTAATTGCAAAATTTCTAATTTTGTCCTTGGTGTCCTCCTTCAGATCAGGTCCCTAAATATAGTAATAGCCCTTACAAAGTTCCTCGCTGGTATACATATAGAGTTATGGAGAAAATACAGCAACTGTGGCAACCAAATCATTTTAAGCAAATTCATTCTCCCAACAACAGAAAGAGTTAACTTGCCCCACACTTGACATTGCTTTTGAATTTTAGAAAGTAAAGGGAGATGTTATCTCTCGGAGAGTTAGACATATTAACCCCCAAGTATTTAGGCAAAGGAACTACACTAGGTGTGCTAACGAGGGGGTAGTGGTTCAGGTAATGGATCTATAAGGAGCAACATGAATTTCTCCCAGTTAATGGAAAGCCCTGAGAACCTTCCAAAGACTTGTTGCATCACTGCTGGGAGAGAAGTTTGAGTATTCAAGATAAATAAGAGTGAATTGCCAGTGTACAAAGTTACTTTATATCATTAGCTTAATAAGAAAGCATACTAATGCCATATTAAAGCAAAGGTGTCACAGGGATGTTACTGAGCCATTATTAGGGGGGTGGTCCAAAGGAGCTCCCCGCTTTTCATTTTATGAATAAAAAAGTTGATCTATACTATTGCGTTTTAAGCATAATATGCATGTTTAAAAATCCTTGGGTAACCAGTGAAAGGCCGCAACAGCTTTTGTGACACTGTACATTTATTAAAGTGGCTTATGTTGAATTGATTATGAGGTCTAAGCATCTTAATTTAGACAGAAAGGGTGTGTGTGTGTGCATCCATTGCAATCAATTACACTTTATACACAAACATGCTGCCTTATGGTATTAAACAAGCACACAGGACTGCCCTTCTCTGATTTCCATTTTGAAGGTTGAGACCATTAAATTTAACCAAATATGCATGTATACAGTATGTGATTTATGAAATGCAAAATATACTTGCATTATACCATTCACAACTGAGAAGTAATTTAGTAAACATCCTTCAGGTCATACATTCACTACACGTCTCTATCTATCTATCTATCTATCTATCTATCTATCTATCTATCTATCTATCTATCTATCTATCTATCTATCTATCTATCTATCTATCTATCTATCTATCCTCATTTTTTTTTTTTTTTTACCTAAAGTGGTATATGTCCATTCCAGCACAGGTAGGTAACACAATTTGTCACCTCCTCTTTAAATTACCAATCTGCATAATGACAGTGACAATGATTTATGGGCTCTATGTATAATTTATTAGCTGTAAATGGAGTATCAAAATGGTCCATTAAACAGGGATTGAGCTAGAAACACACAAATCATTTGTTTACGTATTGACTTTCTTTTTTAATTAAATAATCTAAAGTATAGAAGGCATATATGGGTTTATTTACTAAAGCTAGAGAGGGCAAAATGAGTCGCATTCTGCAGAGAAACCAATCAGCTTCCAGGTTTTATTGCTAAAGCTTAATTAAACAAGCTGAGGTTAGAAGCTGATTGGTTTGTCTGCAGAATTGAGAATAATTTTGCCCTCTCTAGCTTTAGCAAATAACCCCATAGGGACACATTTTTGTTATTTCTATAGGATTTAATGAAATACAGCAAAGCTTCAAGAGGAATTTAATCCCTATTTAACATTTCATTCCCTAGTAATTTTTCCTGCTTGTAAATAAAAAAAAATAAATCCCTTCTAGTCCATGGATTCCAGTGTTGTCTTCCTTTCAGTTCAATGTTCTTCTTTTTTGCTAAGCTCCCATGCTGCCATCTTGGCTGAACATCTTGCACATGCTCAGGTGCATCAAGGGTTAGTGGGGCCTGGTAGAGTGTGTGTGTGCTCATGTGTGGGGCAGACCAGTGGATGTGGTGTACTTAGATTTCGCTAAGGCGTTTGATACAGTTCCCCACAAGCGCTTAATTTATAAAATAAGGTCTGCAGGTATCGACAGCAGGGTTTGCTCTTGGATACGGAACTGGCTAAAAGGGCGTATCCAAAGGGTGGTAATAAACAGCGCATACTCAGACTGGTCTGAGGTAGTAAGCGGGGTCCCCCAAGGCTCAGTCCTAGGACCAAGCTTGTTCAATTTATTCATAAATAGCATTGAGGACGGGATCAGTAGTTCAATATCAGTTTTTGCTGATGACACAAAATTAGGCAGGGCAATAACAGCACAGCATGAAGCAGATATCCTACAGAATGACCTGGACAAAATAACGGAGTGGGCAACGACTTGGCAAATGAGGTTTAACGTGGAGAAGTGTAAGGTTTTGCACTTGGGGACTAGAAACATTAAAGCACAATACACGTTAGGAGGGGAACCCTTGGGGGAATCAAAAATGGAGAAGGATCTGGGAGTCTTGGTTGATGATAGACTAGGCAACAGCTTGCAATGTCAAGCGGCGGCTACCAAGGCTAGCAGAATATTAGCATGCATAAAGAAAGGGATGTTTTCCAGAGATAAAACTATAATCCTTCCACTTTATAAAACTCTGGTCCGACCGCATCTGGAGTATTCTGTCCAGTTCTGGTCACCAGTCCTCAGAAGGGATGTGTTGGAGCTGGAGAGAGTACAGAGAAGGGCAACTAAACTAATTAGGGGACTAGAGGACCTTGATTATGAAGAGCGTCTCAAATCGCTTGATTTATTCTCCCTGGAGAAGAGACGCCTGAGGGGGGACATGATAGCAATTTTTAAATATCTCAATGGGGATCTCAGCTTAGAAAAAAAGCTGTTCAGTCGAAGGGATTGCATGAGGACTCGGGGGCACACAATGCGATTAGAGGAGAAGCGTTTTAACCTCAGGCAACGTGAGGGGGTTCTTTACTGTTAGGGCTACAATATTGTGGAATTCTCTACCACAAGAAGTGGTTTCTGAGGGTAGTATCGTGGCTTTAAAAAGACTATTAGACGTACATCTCAAAGAACAGAACATTCAGGGGTATGTGAGATGATTACAGCCACACACACCTACACGGTTGAACTGGATGGACTATTGTCTTTATTCAACCTCACCTACTATGTAACTATGTAACTATGTAACATGAAACCCCTCCAAGTGTGCAGATATGCTACATGGCTCTGCCAGGTTCCACAGACTGACAGAGGCCTATTACTTTCTATGTGTGCATTGGGATTTCATGAAATTCTGCACATGTGCAGACATGTCACATGGCTCTGTCAGGTCATACAGATTCAGGAGCATGTCTGCTTGTAAGAGTCCCTAATTGGACACCTGTTCGCACCATGCTCACCCCACTCCTCCAATGGCAAAGTCACGGACCTGATGTTTCGAGATACTCGGCCATATTATGACACACTTTTTGTGGCCAAGGCCCCATTTCTTACACATTCCTGCCCTGAGGCCTGTTACTCACAATAAAGGAATGTCCAGTCCAAAAGGCTTTTCAGTGCTTTATTGCAACATTTTTCACACTGACATGTCTTCATATTACAAGTAAACAGTTCATAGCTCTCTAACACCAATCTCTAGTGCAGAACACCATACCTCATTATATGACTTCCTGACATCAGTCACTCTTGCAGAACACCATACAGTAACTCATTATATGACTTCCTGCCATTAGTCATTTTAGTGCAGAGCACTCAATATCATCAGTGTGTCAAATCAACCATTTTCCCCAGAAGTTGCAGTCTCCTTTTACAGATGTTTCTTACACAGGGTTTACCTCCCCCACTCAAAGATAGATCCTACATAGACCCAGAGGCAATCCTAAACCAAGCTTCAGGGCCTACTAAGCAAGGGTCAGGAAGGCAAGTTTTCTTTGTCTGTTCCCAATGTGTCCTCCTCTGGATACCCTGGGGGTCTAGCCCTACGCAGGGCTCTCTCTCTAGCAGTGCATGAGTTACATTGTGCTGGTCAGGGGTGTCCTGTTCCCATACTGCATCTCCACTATGCCCGCCCACAGATAGCATGGAAAGGGGCACTATCTCCTCCCACTGCATCTCTACAGGAGGGGATACAATTAACACCTGCCAACCTGCTCACGTGCAAGACTGTGCTGCATATGTAATCCTCGCCTAGGCAAGTATGCAGGAAGTTAAACATTGAAAAAATAAATTTACTGTTAATTTTTTTTTGTTTGTTCAAATTGTGTAAAATGGATGGGGGATGAGTCAGAGGAAATAAAGTCATATTCATGGGTTAAGATTTGTTTTAACAAGATTAAGATGCCACATAAGAATTGGCTTAGTTGACACAATACTTTTTCATTCTATGAGTGACTCAAAGTAGACTTTAAGGCAGACTTTTAAAGCTGAACTCCAGTCAAACAGATAGGGATGAAATGCACATATATGGATATTTTTTTACCTGCCAGAGGATTTTAATGTTTGCCAATCCAGTTCTGACATTTACACAGCTCTGCCACACAGTACAGCCCTGTCTGACAGGGCATAATTCTTAGCAGTCCAGGTATTCCCATTGCATCAAAAATCAATGTCATTACATTGCTTCTTACTATATATAACAGAACTATATGGGGCACTAGCATGACGGTAAAGCAGGTTCAGGTCTTATCAACAGAAAAGCAGGGAGGTAGAGTCCTATAAAGCGGAGGGTCAGATGCAAATATGTCAATGACAAACAGAAACAAAGAAAGGGCGCACCGACCTAGCGCATTATCCTCAATAATAGGCTTTATTCACGCAACATATAAAATGTTGCGTGAATAAAGCCACTCGTGGCTCTGAGGAAGAGGCTGAGCCTCGAAAACGCGTCAGCCGTCATCTTATTGGATTATGGACTAACATATGGATTATTCCTTACACTGAAGCAACTGAGCTTGTTATGATCATTTTTCACCTGTGTTTGTGAGTAGCCATTTTATATGTTGCGTGAATAAAGCCTATTATTGAGGATAATGCGCTAGGTCGGTGCGCCCTTTCTTTGTTTCTGTTTGTCTTTAGTATCGTTGGACTACCCCAGTCCTTTTTGGGCAGCAAGACCTTAGCCATCCAAGACGCCAGCTGTGAGTTCCGTGGGGAGTGTGGTCGGGGAGCTTGGATTCCTAGCGCAGGAGAAGGGTGGTATCACCTTGTTTTTTTGGAGCAAATAGGTCAATTGCTGCTGCAGTAAATGAAAAAAGAGTATAAATCTGGGTTTCTCAACTAGGGTTCCATGGAACCTAGGATTTCTCCAGAGGTTGCTGGGGGTTCCTTGAGCAATGACCAATGTCTGTCTCTCAGATAAGTTCCCACTAACACCATTGATTGTTTTAGCTATCTGTAAGGGGTTAATTCTTCCCAATGACCACAAGTTACATAGTTAGTCAGGATGAAAAAAGACATCCATCTGGCTCAACCAATAAAAAAAAAAAAAAAAACAGTAAAGAAAACCCAACTATACAATCCCATATGCACAATCCTTTACCCTCAGTATAGTATATTCTTCCCACTGACGATCACACTCATGTATCATGAGTTGTAGATATAGCAATTTTTAGCAGGGTTCCCAGAGACCGAAAAGTTATTTCAACTGTTCCCCAGTGTAGAAAAGGTTGAGAAAGGCAGGCTGGTCTAGATCAATGCAAGGCAAGGCATGACCTTTACAAAGATGCATTTCTCTTTTTTCAAAAGATCAGATGACCACCAAAATTGTTTAGTTTCCTAATTTCATTCTACAAGCCCAAAACAAAATCATATTGAGTTTATGGGTTTTGGGTCATTAGACTGTAAACCTCTTCAAGGTCATTGACTGATGTGATTTGCTCTTTCTGTTCTATAAAGCACTAAGGAATTTACTGGCACTGGCATGTAAATTAGTAAAATATATTACACTTAGATATGCTTTCAAATCATAAGATCATCATTATACACCTGCTGTCTGATCCAGTGAAACACAGATACTGTGCATCTCTCTACTAATTTGTTTGTGCAATATGAATCACCACCACGCTTAACACAAAAACAATAGCATGCAAGGCATCAAGTAAAAATACAATTTTTTTTCCACAGTAACATTTATTATTCTTATAATAGTTATTGAGCTGCAGCAAATACAAGCACAGAATATTTATAATTTAAAAATAAGGATTTGATTTTTTTTTTTTTTTCAATTCGGTAACAGTTGCTTAGCCGTGATTTGGTAATTTACGTGCAGATGATTTAAATGATTCAAATTGGAGAATTTCTTAAATCAGTTTCAATGAAAAGTAATAATCTGAACTTTCAAAGAAACAGATAAGTCGTGTACATATCATATGCTGATGCCATAGCTTTATTGAATCAAACCACATTCAGAGTTATTGAAAATAGTTTGACATTTAAGCAGTTTTTATTGAAATTGTGTAGTTCAAAGAAATAAGCCGTGATGGAGTTTTACCATCATCCATTTTATTAATCCCATAAAAATGAAAGATATAAAAACCATAACCCATATCACTGCTTTTTTTCATCTCTCAACAGTAGATAGAAAATGAAAAAGCATACATTTTCTCTTATTTTTTATTATTTTTTCATTCTTTCATATCATTTTCTAGTCGCAATAATTTTTAAGATATATACAAATGGCAAAACAGTCACATATCACTCCAGCTCTTAGAATGATAGACTGTGGCCATTGTTTAGCTGAAATAGAACAATTGTGTTGATATCTGTAATAAATGCTGTAACATTAAAGAGATGGAATAAAGAGTAAATAGGGAACACACAAACTATACCCATGATATGGGTTTTGTGTTTCACATGTCATTTTCTTAGGCAGATAAAGCAAGCATCAAGACAAATGTGTATAATAATTATAAAGGGAATTTGAAATGTAATTGATTTATATTGTACTTCTAGTTTTTTTTTCAACTGAAGAAAACAATCATCTGGAAAGAAGAATATACAGTTACGTTATTGCTTATCTTTGAATTTTTTCTTCCTTTTCCACTTTAAGAATGTGCTTAATTTTGTAAGGTTTAAGTATAAAAAAACCAAGTGTGTAAATAGGGAGTGCCTCATTATTTTATTCACTTATCACTTATAACACTATTTAAAAAACAATTCAATAAAGGCACCAACTGTATATGGTTTTACAGTTAGTCAACATTTTAACTAGCAGAAATATACAGTTCTGTGCAAAAGTTTTAGGCAGGTGTGAAAAAATGCTGAAAATTATTTGGCTGTAGCAGGAGGCGTTTTTTTTTTTGTCAAAGGGCTGGAGAGCAAAACAATAATAGGCAGGGCATTTTCAAGTGGGAATGTGGGGGAACGCACTGAATGTATGTAATGGTAAGGGGTCTGAGGTGTGCTGGAGAGTCTATTAATGCTGGCTGCTGGGGGGTCTGTTGTCGCTAGTAGGGATCTGTTTTTGTGTGAGGGTCTATTATTGCAGGTGGGCGATCTATTGTCTTGGAGGGTCTTATACTGTTGGTAAGGATTTACTGCTAAGGGAGAGGTCTTTTTTGCTGGCTTCTGGAGGGTCTATTGATGATGGCTGCTGGAGGATCTATTTTCACTAGTGGGGATCTGTTTTTGTGTGAGGGTCTATTGTTGCTGGTGTGGGATCTATTGTTGCTGGGCAGTCTTATACTGCTGGTAGGGATCTACTGCTGAGGGAGAGGTTTATTATTGCTGGCTTCTGAAGGGTCTATTGATGATGGCTGCTGGGAGATTTGTTTCTTCTTCTGGGGTTGATCTTTTATTGCTGGGTGAGATATTTTGTTGTGGGTAATTCATTGTTGCTGTGTGTGTGTGTGTGTGTGTGTGTGGGGATCTATTTTTGTGATGGGATCTATTGTTGCTGGGGTATGACTATTGATGTGTGGGGTCTATTGTTGCTAGTGTGGCCTCTGTCGTTGCTGCAAGGAATGTATTGTTGTTGGGATGGAGTCCATTGTTGCTTGGGGAGTCTACTGTTGTGTGGGAGATCTATTGTTGTTGGGGGTCTAATGTTACTGGCTGCAGGAGATCTATTTTACTGCTTTTCTTGTTATCATTACCAATTACATACAAATTATTTAGCACCACAACATTTTACTTGGTTCTGAATTCTCTAAAAGGGGCGTTACTGGGAGGTGGGTAGGGGGTGGATCCAAGGGACGGTGGTCAGAGGTGAGTAGGGGGCGGAGATAAGAAATGACTCAGAAGGAGGGAGTTCCTGCACCTAATACCTGAGAAAAAAAGCCCTGATAATGAGCGTCTGCAGGGAACAGTGAAGCATGGTGGAGATGCACATTTGGGGCATTTGGGGCTGCATTAGACATGTGCATGATGAAAAAATGTGTTTTGTTTCATTTAGATTTGTTAATCTAATTATTTTGTTTGGCAAATTCAGTTGATTCGTCCAATTCATATTCGGGATTCATATTCAGAATTGGTTTTATGTCTTTTTAAAATTTTCTTAGGATTTACCGTTTTTTTTTTTCAATTCGAAACGTTCAAATCGATAAATTTTGAATCGGTCAAATCGAAAACTTCATCAAATGATTACGATGACTCTTTAAATCATCTTTGACTTAACAAAAACAGAATTATTTATAAAAATGGTATTCTAATAACACACAGGCTTTGATTTCAAAATTAGGTTTACAGTGCACACTTCATTTTATTACAGCTTATATTTGATTGCATTTATACATCATTGCATGAGCGCAGTTAGTCAAATTTCAATTTTGATTTCACCCTCTATTTAGGCAATCAAGCCTTATAACCAGCTGCTATAAAAACATAAATTAGTCACATAAGTTTATTACACATATTATACATTTTGAGTACTCACCCAATCCAGGGGGCCCAGGTAAAGGATAGAAACCCTTTTTATCCAATTTTCTACAGTTCCAATTCGACTGAAATTCAATGTTGAATTTGATTTGAATTTAAATTTGAATTTCTGAAATTCAGACAGATTTTGTTTTTGGTATTCAGAGCATTCAGTAATTAATACCCGAATAGCAGTTTATACTGCTATTCGCGTATTTGGATTTATCCGAATATCAAAAAATGTGTCCAAATATTTATTCCTACTAAACAAACTGCACACGTCTAGGCTGCATTTCTGAAAATGAAGTTGGAGAGATTTGGTCAGGATCAATGGTGTGCTCAATGCTGAGAAATACAGGTAGATATTTATCCATCATGCCATGCCATCAGGGAGGCATGTGAGTGGCCCCATTTTTTATTCTGCAGCAGGACAATGACGCCAAACATACAGCCAATGTCATTAACCTCCCTGGCGGTATGATTCTTTCCAATTTTAGGTGCTAAAAGCAGTACAATTATTTTGCATGTAATTCTTAAGAATGAGCAGCCCAAACCAACTATTTACATATGATTTTTTTTTTTTTTTACTGCGCGTTCTTCTTTATAACATCTCGGGTATGATAACGTTTTAAACACATAATCATAAATTATAATATAATAAATAACTATAAATAAGTTAAAGTATGTATGTATAATATATATATATATATATATATATATATATATATATATATATATATATATATATATATATATATATATATATACAGTGCATTGCGAAAGTATTCGGCCCCCTTGAACTTTTCGACCTTTTGCCACATTTCAGGCTTCAAACATAAAGATATAAAACTGTAATTTTTTGAGAAGAAGCAACAACAAGTGGGACACAATCATGAAGTGGAACGAAATTTATTGGATATTTCAAACTTTTTTAACAAATAAAAAACTGAAAAATTATTCAGCCCCCTTAAGTTAATACTTTGTAGCGCCACCTTTTGCTGAGATTACAGCTGTAAGTCGCTTGGGGTATGTCTCTATCAGTTTTGCACATCGAGAGACTGACATTTTTGCCCATTCCTCCTTGCAAAACAGCTCGAGCTCAGTGAGGTTGGATGGAGAGCGTTTGTGAACAGCAGTTTTCAGTTCTTTCCACAGATTCTCAATTGGATTCAGGTCTGGACTTTGACTTGGCCATTCTAACACCTGGATATGTTTATTTGTGAACCATTCCATTGTAGATTTTGCTTTATGTTTTGGATCATTGTCTTGTTGAAAGACAAATCTCCGTCCCAGTCTCAGGTCTTTTGCAGACTCCATCAGGTTTTCTTCCAGAATGGTCCTGTATTTGGCTCCATCCATCAAAGCCAGATATTACCTGGTCAAAGTACATCTGGATATACCCAGTGTGTAATAACACAGTGAACAATAATCAATGTGCACTATATATGTGTGCTTCTAATCACAACATACATGAATCATTAATTCATTAGTTTTGGAAATGCTCCTAAGCACCTAATTGCAATGCTAAATATTCCACTGCATCAGTTATTATTGTGCAACAAAAGAAAGAGAAAAAAAAATGAAAGTCTATGTGAAAAATTCCAAGGGAGGAGCAAGGGTGTATGTCACCACACATGGGCTCCGAACATCAGCCATCTTAGATGTGGGAATTGTCGTGTTAATAACAACAAACCTCTGTTTTTATCTTGGTGGATTAAGTGTGATTTTATTCTAAGAATTAACCACTTGTCAACCTCCCTCTATAGATATACTGTGGCAGGCTGACTTGGCTGTGTGAACCGCCATGCCTGTATGGCGGTTTGCTGGAGTGCTGCTAGGGGTGCACGCGCACTGCTGGAGACATGCGCCTGCCCCCCATTAGGAAGCAGGGAAGCCAATCCATGGGGTTGGTGGCCACAATTGCTGCTGGGCACCTGCGATCGCTCCCCCTGGAGAGAGAATGATGGTCTGCTGTTGTAAACACAGCAGACCATTGTTCTCCTTGGAATGAACACAGAGAGCCTGTGATTTTCCTATTTAGGAACACAGGTCTCTGTGTTGATTCCAGAAATCCCTCCCTCATACAGTTATAAAACACTCCCATAGGCTCACACTTAACCCTTTGTTTGCCCCCTGGGTAACCCCTTCCCTGCCAGTGTCATTATTACAGTAACTGAATATTTTTAGCACTATTATTTGGTCCCCCAAAAGTGTCACAAATGTCAGTTAGGGGTCCGACCTGTTCACTGCAATGTCGCAGATTGCCGCTATTACTAGTAAAAAAAGTAAATAAATAAAATGACATAAATCGTTCCCTTAGTTTGTAGATGCGATAACTTTTGCGCAAACCAATTAAAATACACTTATCAAGATTTTTTTTTTACCAAAAATATGTAGCAGAATACAAATTGGCCTAAAAGGATGAAAAAATGTGATTTTTTTTTTTGGGAATGTTATATAGCAGAATGTTAAAAATATAGTTTTTTTTTTTTTTTTTCAAAATTGTCACTCTCATTTGTTTATAAAATAAAAATAAAAATCACACAGGTGGTCAAATACCACCAAAAGAAAGCTCTATTTGTGGGAAAAAAGGACATAAATTTTTTAGGGTACACCGTCGCACGACAGCGCAATTGTCAGTTAAAGTAACGCTGTGCTGAATCGCAAAAAATGGCCTGGTCATTAAGGGGGTAAAACCTTCCAGTCCAGAAGTGGTTAACCATTGATACTGCACTGTGGGAGGCTTATTTATTTCTTGTATGTTTGATTGTGATGCTTAAAGTATTGCAAATAAGTAGTAATCTGGAAGTAGCCAATTGGGGGGATCTGAATATTACCTGCTGTGACATATGAATGCATTTGGATGGAATCGCACCCAAAAGGCCTCTTCATACAAAGTGGTTTATGACCACTCTATAATTTGAGGGTCATAGCCTTCAGGTAAGCCTCCTCTTCACATAAGGGTGGTGCTCACCAATGGGGTCCCACATACCCTTATCTAGATCTATATTTCATACAATAGGATAATCAGAGTAGTACCGTATATACTCGAGTATAAGTCGACCCGAATATAAGCCGGGACCCCTAATTTTACCACAAAAAAAGTGGGAAAACTTATTGACTCGAGTATAAGCCTAGGGTGGGAAATGCAGCAGCTACTGGACCCAAATGGACCACCACGAGACCCAAAACAGGGGCTGCGGGCATGGTACAGGAGATGGCGCAGGTCATAGTATAGGCATTGCACAGGTCATGGTAAGGGCATGGCACAGGTCAGGGCACAGGTGATGGTACAGGCATGGCACAGGTTATGGTATAGGCATGGCACAGGTCATGGTACAGTTCAATTTAAAAATTGCGCCGCCCGGCGCCAATACGTCGCCGCAAATGCGCCGCCGATGCTCGGGAAAGCCTGAACACGTTCGGCTATTCCTGGGCATGCGGCACATGCGCAGTGACACGTCGTCGCTGATCGGCGCCATTTTTAAAAAGACAGTGAAGCCGGTGACTCGAGTATAAACCAAGGGTGGTATTTTCAGCATGAAAAAACATGCTGAAAAACTCGGCTTATACTCGAGTATATACGGTAACTTTATCTATCCTATCTGGAAACTGGGATTTTTCACATTCATTTTTCACATGGACTTTAATTTTTGTTTCTATTTGTTTTATTGCACAATAATAACTGATGCAGTGGAATGTTTAGCACAATATTTTCATGCTTAGAAGCATTTGCAAAATGTATGAATTAATGCTTCATGTATATTGTGATTGGAAGCACTGTTCCCCTACCAGTGGTCGAGGGAAGGCATACAATACCTGGGAATCACTCTTACTCCTAACCCCCAAAATCTGACACAAGCAAACTACACTCCATTCTTAGACACCCAAAGGATCAAACTCCAAAATATGGCGACAGTGGAACTCACATGGTCAGGTAGATTAGCAGCATTTAAGATGATGCTGCTCCTCAGCTGTTGTATCTATTCCGCACATTACCAATTCCTGTACCCAATTCATTTGTTCTTAGGGCCCAGTCTTTATTAAACACCTATCTATAGAAGGGGAGGGGGCAAACTACTCCCCAACAGGAAGGCAGGGGGCGTGGGACGTGGGACATATCCTCCTCAAAGACTATTACATAGCAGCTCTCCTCACACAGGCAAGAACATGGTTCAAACCAGATGCCGATACCTGGTGGGCGGCGATGGAGTCCACACAGGTACCTGAGGGCAACCTTCTCCACTACCTTATGGCTCATAGATATCTCCATTGGCCTCCTCTCTCCTTATCCCCCATTATTTTGGCCACAACTGCAGCATGGAAGGAATTAGAGGGGCATAGGGGGGACATGGGTCTCCGGGTGCCTATCCCCCTTCCCATCTCTAGCTTGAACATAATTATCCCTGACCTTAATGTCTCCTCGTGGATAGACAAAGGTATCTCACACCTCGACGACCTAACAGTTTGACTGGCGGTAAAGACATTCGGTTCCCTTAAACTGGAATTTGGTGTCCCTGCCCAGGATCATTATAAGTATCTCCAAATTCATAATTTCCTACAGTCCGAACACTATACCCCGCTGACTCTCCCCTGGCATATTGCCCAATATTTCACAACAACCTCCCCTAAAACTATAGGTATATCCCTATTTTACAATTATATCTACAACAAAACCACCTTCTCAAAATCCACTCCCTATATTAGGTGGGAGAAGGACTTTGGTAGAGTCTTTCTTGCCTCAGAGTGGCAAAAGGCCTTATCTCTCACATTCAACGCTACCAGATGCACAAGTATGTGGGAAATGACCCAAAAGCTGAATCTAAGGTGGTATCTTACCCCCTCTCATATAGCCAAGTTCTCTCCGAGGTTGTCCCCGCTCTGCTGGAGGAACTGTGGAGGAACTGATACTCTGTCCCACATGCTGTGGGATTGCCCGAAACTCATTAAATATTGAAAAGGTATCTCCTCGATTATTTCCCAAGTACTGGGATCCCCTTTCTCTTTGACACCAGCCTTAGTAATATGTTCCTTGGGCATAGAACAACTGACGCAGAGCCTTAGAACAGTACTTATACACTTATTGTTGGCATCCCGCCTAACAATCCTTCACCATTGGAAACAACCCGATCCTCCTTCGGTGAGCAAAACTATTCAAACTAAACAAACTCATGCCATCTATGAACTGATGTTTTCCTCTTCCATGAACAGACTTAAGTCCACTACTGAACTCTGGGAGCCCTGGACCCTTTGGTATGCCTCTACACGACTGTGACTGCTTACCCCCTCTCCTAACCCATTCTTACCACTTCTTTTCCAATACTGACAGTTTGAGGTCGGCAACTTCATGTGACTCTTTATATGTTTGAATTTTCTGATTATTAATCAAAGTCATGGTCACTTATCGGTCCCTACTAGCCTCGTCTGGCTCTAACTCGTTCCCCTCCTGACTACACTAGAGAGAACGGGGAGGGGCTCCGGTGGAGCCCGTAGAGGAAGGACCACATACCCCCTTGTTAACTATATTTTAATGTTGCCAGATTATATATATTGCATCCTTGTTTTCTTGTTATTGCATTGTACCATGAGTTTGACCTGTGTGTCATGTGAGGTTTTCATATGTACTTTCCTTTTGAAAAACCAATAAAAATATATTGAACTAAAAGAAGCACACATATACACATTGATTATTGTTCACTGTGTTATAACACAGTGTGTATATTCAGATGTACCTTGACCAGGTAATATCTGGCCTTACACATAATGGTTGTAATTGATTTTTGTTTTGGAAATTATATACAGTATATTTATTTAATGTAATTTGAAAAGTAGTTCAGCCATGTTAAAGTCATATTGTCTTTTATACATCTTCAATTTTATGTAGAATTGTCTGTGTTTACCTTTGCTAATAAGTCAGCATGTCCATAGTTAGGCAAAAAGGCCTTTCTGGCCACAGGAGTGTACAGCCAATTTTTTACAGAGTCATTTTGTAATGAAAAAGCTACTCTCAACTATTATATGCTCCATAATGTGTTCTTTGGCCAGGACTACCTCCACCTAAATTTGTGGAGGTTCCAGGTTAAAGGTGATAGCAGTGATTGTTAGTGTTTAAAATATTGATGAAAAGAGAGGAGATTTTTTTTTTTTCCCAAAGAAAAAAATAAAAAAAAATAAAAAATAGAGGAGATTGTAAAGGAAATTTGTAAGTTCTGTATATTATTGTATTTTATTTTGTATGTATTGCACACTGCACACACTGTGCACACGGCACTAACAATATTTTCATTACATGTTCGAATTCTTTTGAGTCCTTATTAGAATTAGCCTGGCTGTGTTACGCCCTTTGTTACCAAGAAAATACAATTGTAATACAATTGTAATATTATTGTGATATCTACGTAATCATGTCTATAAAAACCTTCATCTGCGTCAAATAAAACAGAACAATTATTTTTGAAGGATGCTGAGTCTATCTTTTTGTTCCCTCCTGCAGTTGTTCTTATTAATTTGGAACCACTAATCAATATGAGGATAAGAGTTGCCTGTCTATAAAATTCCCAGAACATTTTATTTTTATTTTTTGTATGCACTGCACATTGAAGGATTACTAATTTCTTCACATCTGCCTAAAACATTTGCATGGTCCTGTATATGGCTTCCTTGTGTAGAGAAACTGGCTGCTTGTGATTTCTATGGTGACCTATAACAACAGTTTATATTAATACCTAAAGTGAACCTGTTCCAAGACACTAAAGAATTTAAATATCCTAAGCAAGCAGTAAAATACCTTTAAAACAAGTCCTTAATATATTTATGTAGCCATGTGCATTGTCGAAAAATGAATCTTTAAAGGTCACATTGGAGACACTGAAACAACAACTTCTTCCTTTTTTTCTTTCTATGGAGAGCAGAATCTTGGCGGGCACAGCGGGTGTTTCTAAACTGTCAAAACTGGCTAAAACCCAGCTTCAAAAGCCTTTGTTTTGGTCCTTAGTATATAACATTGAAAGTGGAAATTTACCCATAACAGCTTGATAATAAATAATGTTTTTTTAGCAAGGAACATACATTCCACATTAATAATTATGCTACTAAAATGAATGTGTGCTGTAAATTGTCTCCAGCATTGTTCCCCTTTCTTCTTGCCGAAGGCTGTCATTTTGCTGACACTAAACCCATCGATTTAATGGTTACATTCCTGGAATGCCAGGATTGCTAACTGTCACATTTGCTCGCGTCCTCAACCAAACTGTCAAACCATCAAATTTATGGTGTCATAACTGTCCACATGTGCAGCTCCTTGGCAGTTGCAGATCAAACAGAAGCAGCTTTCTTGGTTGTAAAGGATAGGAGAGTTTAATTCCACTTTAAAGCAGAACTTTACCCATAGAAGCTTAAAAACCAAATAATGTTCTTTAACAAGGAACATACATTCCACATTAATGATTATGCTACCAAAATTAACATGTGCTGTAAATTGCCTCCAGCATTGTTCCTGTTTCTTCCTGCCAGAGGCTGCCAATTTGCTGAAGCCCAGAGCCCCCGAACTGCAGTAAATAATAAAGCAAAACCAAACTCATGGATTTAACAGTTTCACAAAAACCGTAAAATTCCTGGAATGCCAGGATTGCCAACCGTCATATTTGCTTGTGCACTCAACCAAACTGTAAAACCACCAAATAGCTGATGAAATAACAGATCACATGCACAGCACCATGACAGTTGCAGATCAAACACAAGCAGCTTCCTTTGCTGTAAAGGATAGCAGGGTTTAATTCTGCTTTAAGGATTTCAGCAGATCTGCCTCTACAAACTCAGCAGTGCCTAGAAAAGCCCAAAAATGGAGAGAAACTGAGCATGTGCAGAGTAGCATGAGACAGATTATTACTGGGTTTTACACAGTATAGACACTCGTTTTTAATGTTTTTACATAGCTATACCTGCAAAAGGGACCAGCCTGAAGTAATTCTGACTAAAGTTCCACTTTAACTATTAATGAAAAGTTGCAGGCCAATAATGTTTAGTACATAATGATGAAAATCGCACACAGCTCAGGAATCCATGTATGATTTACAAACGACACTATATTACCAAAAGTATTGGGACGCCTGCCTTTACACGCACAGGAACTTTAATGGCATCTCAGTCTTAGTCCATAGGGTTCAATATTGAGTTGGCCCACCCTTTGCAGCTTTAACAGCGTTAACTCTTCTGGGAAGGCTGTCCACAAGGCTTAGGATTGTTTCTATGGGAAAGTTTGACCATTCTCCCAGAAGTGCATTTTATGAGGTCAGGCACTGTTGGACAAGAAGGCCTGGCTCGCAGGTTCCGCTTGAATTCATTCCAAAGGTGTGCTGTCGGGTGGAGGTCAGGACTCTGTGCAGGCCAGTCAAGTTCCTCCATTCCAAACTTGCTCATCCATGTCTTTATGGATCTTGTGTTGTGCACTGGTCCAAATCATTTGGTGGAGGGGGGATTATGGTGTGGGTTTGTTTTTCAGAAGTTCCCCTTCCTCCCACGCAAGCAAATTCAAATGTAGGTTGCACTCGCATATGTAAACAGCAACAACAATGTGAGGTATCACTGCAAACGTTAGAGGAAGAGCAATAATTGTAGCTGAACTCTAAACTGGTAAAAACTTTTAAAGCATCAACTATGGAGATTTTTAACTACTGAAGTTTGGTGCCACTCCACAAGTGTCCCCAATTTTAAAGCATGACATCTTAGATATATATTTACTTGGCATAACATCATCTTTCACATTTTGTTAGAAATTGGGCTAACTTTAATGTTTTCCCCCAAAAAAAAGCGTTTGAAAAATTCTTGCACAAATACCGTGTGACATAAAAAGTTGTAACGACCACCGTTTTAGTCCCTAGGGCAGTGATGGTGAACCTTGGCACCCCAGATGTTTTGGAACTACATTTCCCATGATGCTCACCTACACTGCAAAGTGCATGAGCATCATGGGAAATGTAGTTCCAAAACATCTGGGGTGCCAAGGTTCACCATCACTGCCCTAGGGTCTTTGATTAAAAAAAAAAAAAAAAAAAAACATATAAAATGTTTGGGGTTCTAAGTAATTTTCTATGATTTTCTATCATTTCTAAAAAATGATGATTTTTACATGTAGGAGAGGAGCTCCAGAATAGGCTTAGGCTGGAAGCGGTAAAGTGACCCTGGTGTCTTCTACCACCTATTCCAGTGTTATGATCTCTATCATATTTGTCATAATTTAACACTTTTGGTGAGTGTTGGATGCTTGTGTCCTCAGCTGCCTGCGATGGTTTCATCCACTGACCCCATAGGGGGATTACCTAAAACTGGACTGTGCAAAATCTGGTGCATCTCTGTATAGAAACCAATCAGCTTCCAGGTTTTATTTTACAAGCTTAATTGAACAAGCTGAAATTAGTAACCAATTGGCTACCATGCATAGCTGCACCTGATTTTTCACCCTCCAATTTTAGGAAATCAACCCCTATGCCTTTACAGGAAACAGCAGTTATATGAGGGTTAGTGGCTGGAACCACAGTGCATGGTGGGTTCCATACTTCAGACATGTAGGTATAATAACCCTACTATTTCAGGAAACTGACATTTAATTAATTTAAGGCAGTGTTTCTTAACTTTTTTATTACTCATGGCACATTTTAAAATGATGCACTTGAGGCACCCTATTCTAAAATGTAAAAATTGAAACAATTTTACATATTGCAGCATCATATATTCATGTGGTCCACCCAAAATTAGAGGTGATTTATTCCTCCACCTTTGCAAACTTGTACTTGGTCCCTGAGTGTTTCTTCTTCTCTCTGCTAATGTGACCCCAGTGACAAAGAGGGGTTGCAGAGGAGCAAACAGAAATAAGGAACCTGTGCCCGGTGACTGATTTCCTCCTTATCAGCTGATAATGTCATTGGTTGTTAGGATGCCAGTGGCTGACTCACACTGTACCCAAGGTTGTAAAGCTGCACAATAAAAACTTGTGGCTTTGTGTAACAAATAGGTAGGATTGATCCACTGGCTGTCTTGTTGACAATTTTTGGCAATTTGTGCCTACATTTGATATGCTGATGGTAATCATTCAAAATAACCCTTTCAGAAAAAGTACATCTTAAGTTGTTAGAGTCACTGTTTACAGGAAACATGCTAATTCCATTATTGTTTAACGATTTCTCAAAAAATGTAATAATATATATTTTATGGAAATAGCTATTGCAGACAGTATTCAGACGCTTAACTGTGTTAATTATTTTTTTGGACGTTAATGGTTTACTGAGGAGGATGGTGTTTGGGACACTGTAAAAACAAATAAGAAATTAATTGACACATTTGACCTAAAAATGATAAAATTAAATATGTCCTTTATGCATCTTTTGAGAAATCTTGAGGTTAATAGAGTAGAAAAAAAATGTCTTTCTTGAAATGACAGCAATGGTGTAGTAATTAATTGCATCAAAATTTTAAGACAGGTGTCCCTGTAGATAGCACATTTAATGGAAATGACAGCCTGAGAAAACTTCTTCAATCTGTATATTTTTCTGAATATATTTTCCTTAACCACAATTTCCTCTGACAAAAGGGTAAAGGGATATTGAATCACTTTTTTTCTGAAATTATTATTTTTTTTTTTTTTTTGCACAATCCAAAGAATGAATTTAATGTAAAATCAATAGCATATATATTTTAAGGGCAAGGTGTCCTATTCAGCACTGGAAGTTTTCATAGACAAATAAGTTAGCGGAATTACAAGATTGCAATAAAAATATTGGAATGGTTTGTATAATACATCTTATATAATTAAACAAGAAATTTAAAATATCCAAAGTTAGTATTATTCCCTCTAACCTAAAGGGGTCTATTTAAAAAAGAATTGCTTTATGAATGTCTCATTATTCATGCTAATGTAACGAATAAGACCCATAATGTTTGTGATATTGGTGTAATGTCAGTTTCTTTTCCAATCATTTTTATTGAGTTTTCAGGAAAACAGGTATAATATGTAGAACTTAATGCCAAGAAAGTTCAAATATACATCTGGAAGCAAAACAACATATAATGTCATAACTTGTAACAGGGAACATAAATATGACATAGATAAAACCTTTTTCTTAACCAGTTCTGGACCACCCACCGCCTTTTTACTGTGGCAGGGTGGCACGGACAGGCAAAGCGGCATAGGTCTACGTCGCTCCCCTAAAGGCCGATAGGGGGCGCATGCGTGCCCCTGATCATCAGCAGGGAAGTCGATGCGGGTGTCAGGCAGCTCCGATTGCCGCATGACTCCCCTGATCTCTCCCCACTGTTGTAAACACAGCCGACCGTCCTCCTCCCTCCCAGACATTTATTGGGCATTTTTTGGGCGTCTTTGGAGGCAGGCATGACATCTGAACTTTTGTATAGGGGTATATATACACACATATATATATATATATATATATATATACACACATACACACATATAGGTGTAAAAGGAGCGGAACCCCATCCCTGCAAATAATTTCATTAGCGCAGGGATGGGGTTCCGCTCCTTTCACACCTATATTTGTGTATGTATACATATATGTGTGTGTGTATATATACCCCTACACAGAAGTTCAGATGTTATGTCTGCCTCCAAAGACGCCCAAAAAATGCCCAATAAACGCCTGCAACAAAATCGCCCATGTGTATTGTTTCAGGCATTTATTGGGCATTTTTTGGGCGTCTTTGGAGGCAGGCATGACATCTGAACTTCTGTATAGGGGTTTATACACACACACATATATATATATATATATATATACACATATAGGTGTGAAAGCAGCAGAACCCCATCCCTACAAATAATTTCATTAGCGCAGGGATGGGGTTCCGCTCCTTTTACACCTATATGTGTGTATGTGTATATATATATATATATATATATATGTGTGTGTGTATATATACCCCTATACAGAAGTTCAGATGTCATGCCTGCCTCCAAAGACGCCCAAAAAATGCCCAATAAACGCCTGAAACAAAAACGCCCAGGTGTTAAAGGAGTGGAACCCCATCCCTGTGCTAATAAAAATTCCAAGAAAAATTATCTTTTTTTTCTGGTTCTGGACATGCTACAGAGCTGAAACTTCACAGGTACACAGTTTAGACCCCCCAGACACTAAATCCAAAGAAATCTCTTTTTTTTTTCAATAATTTTTTCAATAATTGGCTCTCTATCAAAAACGAAAATTTTTAAGAACTTTTTTTGTGTGATTATTAGTCCCTGGGGCATGACCCAGAACCCTATGCACTTTTTAGGGGCATTTATTGGGTTTTAGGGCTTCAAAATTGTGTTTTTTTGATTACCGAAGTTCGGGTCCCATTGATTTCAATGGGGTTCTGGAATCCAGACCCGAACTTTCTGGAAGTTTGGGTGTTCTGGCCGAACCGAACTTTTCAAAAGTTCGATCATCCCTACCACTCACATGGAGGGGACTAACAGCAACGAGGGTGTGATTTAAATGGATACTTTCATATAAGTCACCCAAAGAGTTCAAGGGTCTTCAAATTTTTCTTCGGTATTTAAGAGGATACTAAATATTTTTTCTTGTGCCATAATCCACGAGATATTACGTTTGGCTATGGTTATGGAAACTGAAGGTTTCTTCCATTGTCTGGCTATCATGATTTTGGCTCCTAGTAAAATAAAGTAAATCAGAGATTGGGTATTTTTAGGGATTTGGGGGGTATGCAGGTTCAAAAGTGCTAATTCTGGAGACTGTTGAACCTTGTTTCCTGTAACCTTTCGTATGCCAATGAAGATGTAGTTCCAAAACCCCCTGATTTTAGGACATTGCCAGAATATATGGCCTATTGTCCAAACATGAGAACAGCCCCTAAAACATAAAGGTGAAGAATTAGGATATAACTTGGCCAAGTGATATGGCACAGTGACTATATGTAAAAGGACCATTGGAATTAAAGAATTGGCCAATTCTATATAGACCATTTTCTGTCCACCATTTGAAGGCCCGTATATTTTCCCCCTGGGGAGAAATCAGGATTGTGGAAGATGTGGGCAAGAGGGTGCCAATGTGAAGTCACTTTATTGGACCTATGTATGGAGTCACAAAGGGCAAAAGAGTGGGTGAGAGAATCGCTTGCTGGTACTTGGGGTGTCTCCATATTAGATAATCGATCGTATATTGGGGAATTGCTTGTCTTTCCATGTTCACCCAATCAGATTTTTGTCCCTTAGAGTAAACTGGGGAAATCTGGGCCAATTGTGCAGCTTGATAATAGTGCCAAAGGTCAGGAAGACCAAGTCCTCCTTGTTTTTTAGATCAACAAAGAGTTGTTTTGTTAAGGCAGTGCCCTTTCTTCCCCCAAATAAATGTGATAATGGTGGACTGAAATTTGGAAGTGGGTCTTATTGATTGGAATGGGTAGTGACCGAACTTGATAAAGGATCCTAGGGAGGAGAGTAATTTTGATTGCGTGAATTCTGCCTATCCATGATAATTCCTGTTTGGACCAATTTGTGAGATCTGTGGTGAGCTTACGTATCAGGGGGCCGTAATTGGCTTTGTATAGTTTATCAATAGTAGGAGTTAGTTGAATTCTCAAGTACAGGATAGATGTATGTTTCCAAGAAAAAGAGAAGTGAACATTAGGACTGTCAATAAGCTGTTGGGGTAAATTTTTGTTGAGGGCCACACATTTTGTCGTATTGACCCGCAACCCAGAGGCACAGCTGAAATCCCCTAGAAGCTTGAGGACATTTGGCAAAGTAATCAGACGGGAGGTGATAAAGAGTAGGATATCATCCACAAATAACGCACATTTGTGTGTATTTTGACCACATTTAATCCCATGAATATCTATGTGACTGCGGATGGCGATAGCTAAAGCTTCTATAGCAATTGCAATAATCAGTAGGGAGAGCGGAAAACCTTGCCTAGTTCCTTTAGTAATAAAGAAATGGTCCAAATAAAGGCCTTGCATGAAGCCCACCTGGTCTTTATGCACATAGTTGCCTATAAAAGCTGCTAACCTATTAGCAAGGATTTTTCGTGAGGATCTTAAGGTCATTGTTAATCAATGATATAGGTCTATAATTACTAACGTCGCTATGGTCTTTACCCCATTTTGGTAAGACCAAAATAAATGCTAGGTTTGCTCCAATATCAAGTGTGTTTCCCTGTCGGATTGAATTAAAGAACCCGACCAGATGAGGAGAAAGAGTATCGGCGAAGGTTTTATAGCATACAGGCAAAAATCTATCTGGACCCGGGGTCGAGTTAGTGCAGAGGCCTTTGACAACTTCCCGGACTTTCGATTTCTGTTTGTTCCAGGTGGTGGTTAGAGGACTGATTGGTGGCGGGCATTTGGATGTATTTAGCCTTGTTGAGGAGGAGGAGGAGAGTGGTTCTTGGGAGATGATGCCCAGCTGGAGGAGAATTCTTTCCCCTTCTTGAAAGTTGGTGAAGCCAAAGTTCCTATTCTTATAGAAAAATTTCAGGTGGAAAGGAAACAACCACCAGTACTTTAGGGATTTGTTTGCCAAAGCCAGCAGTAGAGGTTTAAACACTCTGTGGCGTTGGATAGTGTTTGGGGACAAGTCAGTAAAAATCTGTACTTTACCTGGTTGGTTAGATTATCGGTTCCCCTGGCTCTTTTCACAATTTTCTCTTTCACAGAATAGAAGTGAGGTTTCACTACTATGTCTCTTGAGAGACCATTGAGTTCCAGTCGATGGTCAAGATTATCCGGGATATGTTCCTTAATGAAAGCTTTGACTGTATCTGGTATATCCGATATTGATTCAGGGAGCCCCCTTAGGCGGAAATTTTGCCTTTTGCTCCTATTTTCTAAGTCTTTAATCTTGGGGAGTGCAATGTCCAGTTGGTCTTGGAGTGATTGTATGCAAGCTGTGTTTTGGTTTGCCTTCGCTAAAGTTTGATCCACCGTCAGCTCGATTGTCTCAATGCAGGCACCTAAATTTTGCAGGTTAGCCTTAATGGTGTTTGTTATTTGTGTGGCTTTATGTACTAGGCCGTTTGCTAGCATTTCTGAAAATGTTGCCATAATGAGTGAAAGGTCAGGAAACTCCCCAGTAATAGTGGGGCAGACCTGCTGAAATAGTGTTTGATCCATAGAGCTATTTATCAGAGGGGTCGCCTGTAAATGTTCCATTGTCCTACTTAATAAGGATTCCGTAGAGGTTTGGGAAGAGTAGGGATGAGGATGAGTACTCACAGGGGTAGTTGGGAAAATGCAGGGCCCTGAATCCAAAGTTTGGATGTTGGCTATGGTCTCCTCCTCTGCCGCTGTGTCTCCTGGTGGCTGTGATGCGGTGACCATCTTGGTGGAGGACTGAGGGAGGCCTTCAAATCCTAATTGGCGGGGTAACCTCTCTCTGGGTGCCCACCAACATGCAAATTTCACTCCCTGTGTGTTCGGGGATCCGGGCTGCTAGTTTGTGCTGCTCATTGATGCTGGTGTCAGAGTCTTGAGGTGGCCAGAGTGGTGCGGAGCTCTCGGGTTAGATGACCATCTCCGGAGCTGCCGCGCATGCGCCTTCGTGTATTGTCAGTTTCTATTTGTTGCTTTTGACTGGGTGAAAATAACATTCAATCAAGAGAAAAATAGCCCTAGGAATATTCGGCCATGAGAGTTAAATAACGTTCCGCAATATAGAAAATAGCTTAACATGATAGTATAATTTAATATATAATCTTATAATATGAGGGAAACCTCAGCACAGTTTACACAGTCTACAGAGATTTCTGTATGAACGGCTGTATGCATGTCTATTTGGAAAAGAGAACCTCCAGCTGCAGTGTAAAATATACATTTATCAGTTTACCACTGCGATATGTGATCGCTTCCAGCTCAGGGCTTCTGGTTGTTAGAAAGCCGACATCCACTGGTGTCCTAACAATCATTTTGCCAACCTGGCACATTCAGCTGTCAGCTGGGTATTCCCTACTGGTAGGTGAATGCAAACAAGCAGCAGGGTAATGTAAAAAAATGGTCCTTTATGTCTGGTATGGATTTTAGGGGGGACCCCATGAAAAAAAATGGCATGGGGCCCACACTAAATTCCATACCATACCGTTGGAGTCTTTTTAACACAATACAAAAAAACAAAACATGGGGTCCCCCAAAAATCCATACCCTTCCTCCTGAAACCTTCAAGGCCACATGCACTTGACACAGGGATACCTTGCCAAGGAGGACCCCACGGTAAAGCACCTTGTCCCCATGTTGAGCTCAAGGGGCTCTATGACATCACTGACCAAACATGGCCATGTCCATATATTGAGTAGAGTACTATTTAAGGTGCTTTTGCCAGGGGTCCCCTTGTAAGGTACCCCTCATGGTAAAATAGCATGTGATCTGGTAGGGATCAAGAAGTAGGGTGCAAGCTAACCCCCCATGTCCTGGTCAGTCAGGCTCTATGCTCATAAAAAGGTCTGGTATGGATTTTGAGGAGGAGATCCCATTTATTTTCTTGTTTTTTTTTTGCATAGGGTTTAGCTTTAAAACTCATACCAGACCCGATCCCCACAGTTTGTTTACAAACACCTGCCATTTGACAATCCCCAACTGAGAAACCCAGTGTGCCAGGATAGGGGCAACCTAACAACCAGAAGCCCTGCACTGGAAGCTATCAGATAGCAGTGGTAATAATACTGCAGATAAATGTTTCATTTCACACTGCAGCTGGAGATTTGCTTGGTTGATCATTCACACAGGAATCTCCATAGACTGTGTCTCCCTCATAATATTTCCCTGCTAATCGAATGTTCCTAACCTGTAGCATTAGGCTATTTTCTGTATGGGTGAATGCTTTTTAACTACCATGGCTGAATGCAGTGGCGTCACTAGGGTTGGTGTCACCCGGTGCGGTAACTCACGGTGTCACCCCCAACCCCTTTCAATAATGTTTTTTTTATTTTTTTTATTTTACTAATGTAACTTGTAAATCATAGCTCCCATATAACACTAAATGTAATGGCAATAGCGACATTAATAACTAGGAGAATTAAAATGACCTTTAATTTACAATATCATATGAAAATAATAAAACATAGCTGTCAAGTCCCTATGCATCTCTATGAGGGAAATTGGATGGGAACGGACCGTCTGTCTGTTCTCATCCGATCCCCTGGACGGATGGAAAATAGGGTTTCCATCCATCCAGATTTAATGGATCGGATTGGGTGTCAGCGGACATAGAGATGCATGGGGTGACCGCTCAGATCCGCCAAAAAAACGACAGGCGGATCTGAGTGGTCCGCCTGTGTGAAAGGGTCCTTACATATAAAAGACCAAAGTGCATTTCCTTAGTGCAAGTTCATATACAGTACTCTATTCAAAACATATATGCAATATTCATACATAAAATTTGTATTATTCAAAAAAAGTGCAATTACATTTACTCATAAAAAAAAGTGCCAATGTGGAAAATAGTGCAATTAAACTTAAGGTGCCCAGACAGATATAAGGTGCCCAGACAGATATAAGGTGCTTCTTTTTGATTTGTGCTGTTAAATAGTCCGTAACTTCAATATGTTTTATTTATCAGATGCAGTGCTTGTCTCCCTCTCAGCAATCAGTTTATTCACCCTTAGGCCCCTTTCACACAGGCAGACCGTTCAGATCCACCTGTCCGTTTTTTTGGCGGATCTGAACGGTCCCCCCATTCATCTCTATGGGGCATCGGATGTAGGCGGAGACATGTCCGCTGACATCTGATCCGATTAGTCAAATCTGGACAGATGGAAACCCTATTTTCCATCCGTTCAGCGGATTGGATGAGAACGGACGGATGGTCTGTTCCCATGCGATTCCCCCATAGAGATGCATGGGGACCTGAGAGCTGTGTCTCTGCACACAGCGCAGAGATACAGCTGTCATCTTCCTGCTCAGCAGGGGATCGGTGGATCGATCCCCTGCTGAGATAAACGGATGGACGGACAGTGTGAAAGGGGCCTTAGTGTCAGTGTGAATTTGCTATTCCTCCTCCTCTGTGTGCAAGGGCCACTCCCCAGACAGATTCGGACCTGCAAGGACCCCCTGCGTTTTGAGTACAGTACAGATGTCCTTCTAGTGGGTCTCCCCTGTGTCATCTTTCATGCACTGGGGAGAGAAATATAAAAAAATCGCATCCAGACAAAGAAACATACCCAAAAGAGGAGCTGGGAATAATGCAGAAAGAGACGGTCTGGATGTGATTTTTTATATTTCTCTCCCCAGTGCATGAAAGATGACACAGGGGACACCCACTAGGAGGACATCTGTACTGTACTCAAAACGCAGGGGGTCCTTGAAGGCCTGAATCTGTATGGGGAGTGGTCCTTGCACACTGAGGAGGAGGAATAGTTCACACTGACACTGTCTAAGGATGAAATTTACTGCTGCCTGAGAGTGACATGATACAGGCGATGGGTTCAGAGATTGTGGACATGATAGAGATGGTCAAAGGCTAAGGACACAGCTGACAGAAAAGGCTTCTCACCTAGCCATGAATCTGTACAATGTTCTGTGTATGGGGGAGGGGAGGGAGGTCAGTGTGGTTTGTTCAGTACACACAAGTGTGTGTGTCCCTGAGAATGGCTGCTGCTCGCCCCCCACCCTCACAAAAAAAACAATACAGAAAAAGCCCTGCTATTGTCATTTCCCCAGAGATGGAGCTGCAGAGAGCCCAAATTTCACAGTAGAAGTGTACCTCTGCTTTCATGAACTCCAGCCTCACACATGCTGCAGAGTTCAGCTGAAGAGATCTCTGCCATATTCATCTTCACCTCTACTAGGCTGCCCACGCCCCCTCTCCGACACCCACCCAATCAGAGAGAGGCAAACACCACCTGACCTCCTTGCATACTAAATCCATTGGAAAGGACGGAGAAGGCAGGGGGAGGATCTGAGAAAGCTCAGAGAAAGTTAACCTGTGTGTTACCTCAGCGCTGTGGGGGTTTTACAATGCATAGCAGAGCCTAGGCAGCAAACGAGACGGACACTCAGTACTATGCGGCGATGCGATGCCGGCCCGCATAGATGAGAGGCAGAGTGGTGTCACCCTCCCCCTTGTGGACACCCTGGTGCGGCCCTCCCCCCGCACCCGCCTTGTGACGCCTCTGGCTGAATGTTCTCTGGCTATTTTTCTGTTAGTATTACATTTTTGAAAATGTTTTTTCAATCAGATTTTATTTCACTTGAAAAAATGTTATATAGGGCCGATTCACACTGGTGCGACGGAAGACCTCACGTGTGATTCGCACCACACTGCTATGCAAATCACATGCAATGTCTTTGTGATGCAAATTCAGCCATACAGATTTTATGGCTGAATTTGCATTGCATTCGGACCAAAGTTGGGCAGGACCCTTTTTTGGTCCTCACCAGAATCGGATTGCATGGGTTTTCACATCCATGCGATCCGATTCCTATAAAAAATTGACAGTTTGCACTGCGATATGCAAACTAATCTGGGGGTGTCGTTACCTTTGTATTGACACTCCCAGCAGTTTGCATATGGCAGTGTTAACTGCCTGTGAGTTTGGTGCGATGCAGGAACAGTGGATTTGCAGGGTTCCAGCATCACACCAGTGTGAACCGGCCCGTAGACAAGTAAACAAAATAAACAAAAATATATAGCACAAAAAAAAGAAAACACACAGAGTATACCTAAATGCAATCAAAATGATAAATGAGTAATAGGCATAATAATGGCCAGCAAAAATCCCACATTGCTTATAGGTCCCACTTTTAATAAGCTAAACAATAAAGCTATACCTAAAAGAGCCTGAAATCTAGCTCAATACTGGGCCCATATGCACTAATCAAGGTGACCAAATTGAATCAAATCTCTTTACTGAATTTCTGAGAAAAAAAGTGTGTGTCTCACGTGGCACTGTCCCCGTAGGGCATGCTGTGTGATGACTTCTTGGGCCTCCTCTGATTACCTGCAGACAGTCACCTAGGCACAGTTCACACCCATCCATCCTTACTCCCAGTTGCTTGTTACTCAAAAAGCACCCAGGGTTTTTTTTTTTTTTTTTTCGGTATTTATTGTGGAACTTGGATGGGATAAGGGAATAGTGGGATACTCCAAATTATACTATTTACAGTTGTTAAGGACAACTCTCACTTGGCCTTACCAGGTTACTTATGGAAGCAGTCACACTGCTTTAACCATACTGCCACTTGTATGGAAGAATTATTTGCTCTTGCTCTCTCTAGCATCAGACTTGATGCAAAAACAATATCTTCAGGACACTCTCTAGCATCCCTTTGACTAATACTCATTCACTGACTCTTCTAGTTGAAGGGATGGCCTTCTCAGGACAGGCCCCCTGACACAGATCTGTACTCACAATATGCAGAATCAGATCCTTTCCAGTGTCTCCCTTCCAGTCAGCTCTGCAGGACCTCTGGGTTCAGCTCCTCTCTGACTCTCAGGCCCTCAGGTCAACCACCTGAGGCCACATCCTTTTTCAGAGGAGGGGCAGGCACTCCCTTCCTTCAGGACCCCACTCTCCAGCTAATAGACCCCGAACACAAATGCCTAGGTGTGACAGGAGCGGAGCCCCATCCCTGCTCTACTAAAAATTCTAAGACAAACAATCTTTTTCTTATGGCGGTCACCCTGACATGGATGAGTTCTGTCACCCTGGCATAGCAGTCAGAGTCAGTTCACCCTACACTACACTACGGTCACCCTGACACTTAACACTTTCCCTACAGAAACTAGATTATTGAATTTAACTATAGTGGTATATAGTACCCTAACTACACTAGATATCCCTTTCCTCACACTAATAATTGCTAAATGACACTTTTGCAGCAGGAGTAACAGAACTGCTTCCACTCTCTTCCACAGCCCCTGTATTACAGTGCTAGAGATTTGGCGGGGCTATGTTATATACTGGGGGGCATATTCACTACTGATTGGCCTTTGGACCCCCTAGTCACTCCAATAACATTCCTAGAATCCTACTGCCCCCTCAATTGGCTTTTACTGATGTTTCTGTTTCAATCACGGGCTTTTAAAGCCCAGTTCCTGTCCCATTGCATTTTGGTCGGTTTTCCGCAAAAAGTTCGGAATTCGGCCGAATTTCGAACAGTCAATGTTCGGGTCGAACCGATGGTTGACCCGAACCGTTCGATCATCCCTAGTTGCCAACACAACTTCTGGGTCGCTATGAGGACACCTAGAGCATAATGAAATAAACAGGAAGCTGTAATAATAACTTTGGCGCCCACCCCGCTCCTCCTGATTGGCTGCATAATCTGTTAGTTTGCTATAAATAAGGTCTGCGTTACCGGAAGTGATGTCTTTGATAACACCCATAGTAGGCGGGTGAAACGCGTTGACGTACTTCCTGGCAGACAATTATCACACAACGTCACTTCCTCAAACCACCGTGGAATGCACGTGTACCCGGAAGTGGATCGTTTTGCTGTGACTATTGATTGTGATACAACGCTGTTACTTGATATACCTTTGTGAGTAGTTTTAATATATTTTAATACAATAAATACCTTACAGGTTCACTATATTTGGCTCCTTCCCTCTTTTCTGAGCACCTGAGTAAAGGGGAAATTATAGAGGAGGCTGGAGGTGTGTTGGAGGCTTTGCATACTCATCCATCCCTATTGGTTATCCTGTGGAAAATCACTGCAGATTTGAGGCTGTTTTACATTCTAAGTCTGGTGAGTGCATTCCCAAAAGGGGTTTCTTTGAAAGCACCTCAAGCACCTTATCCAGCACTTTATGCATATTTCAAGTGGACTTTAATTTTGGACTGCACATTACTCAGCACTTTTTTTGCACTATTAATGTATTGTGAATGCACTTTAATATATTATCATTAGCGCACTTGATTAATAATTATTGTTATTCTATTTGATATTATTGGAGGAATTTGGATATTTTGTATATATTGCAGATTTGAGCACTAGTGCACTTTATTATTTTTACCCACATTATAACTGTGATCATTTTATACCTGATAGCGCTGTTTTAGATTATTTTATTATTTTTTTCTTGGTTTTTACCTAAGTGAGCAGCAGCTGCAGGAAACACCATTTTTTATTTTCACTTAGCGCGGGTTTTAACACATATAATTACACGTAGTCTAGCACCTGTCCCCTTTGTGCCGCAGAAAGGCCAAATTTGAAACATAGATTTTGGTCTTGTACTTTTATCTCCGTATTCTGGGATCAAGTTCTTACATACATCAATGGGATTACGCTTCTTCAACTTCCGAAGGACCCTCTTTTACTCATATTTGGATATTGGGACAAACCTCTACAGATCTGGTCGGATGGACCGCGCCCCCCTCCTCACATTTGGATTCCTACCTGTCTACTGATAGCTTGGAGGACAATTCTCACCAACTGGATATCTCAGATCTGTCCCTCGCTTTCTCAAGTGGACCATGAAGTACGAAGTCTTCTAACTAAGGACCAGATTAATACGGACTTTACCCAAAAGTCTTCCTCAGCTCGCTTCTATGACAAATGGCAGGACTTTTTGGCTTCGCTACCTAATCCAGACGTCCCTGATGTCTGCGATGGCAACTTTTCTTACTCTATCATTGGCTAGCGGCCCGTAATTATGCTCATACCTTGGTTTTGCTGCCCTCTCCCACCCCCTTCCCTCACTTCCCTTCCTCTTCTCCTCCCTTTCTTTGTTCATGTATTGTTCGCCCTCTAGTTGGGCTATTTACTTCTGATCCATCCAACTAAGTAATCAGGTCACTGTCCTTTCCTGTAAGATAGTTGAATGTGATTTTGGTTGGGTCAATGTAACAGTTTCATGCAAGGTTGTCTTTTCTTTTAAAATGTAGATACAGTGCCAGTAGACCTGAGACTGGGACGGAGATTTGTCTTCCAACAAGACAATGATCCAAAACATAAAGCAAAATCTACAATGGAATGGTTCACAAATAAAGATATCCAGGTGTTAGAATGGCCAAGTCAAAGTCCAGACCTGAATCCAATCGAGAATCTGTGGAAAGAACTGAAAACTGCTGTTCACAAACGCTCTCCATCCAACCTCACTGAGCTCGAGCTGTTTTGCAAGGAGGAATGGGCAAAAATGTCAGTCTCTCAATGTGCAAAACTGATAGAGACATACCCCAAGCGACTTACAGCTGTAATCACGGCAAAAGGTGGCACTACAAAGTATTAACTTAAGGGGGCTGAATAATTTTGCACACCCAATTTTTTTAGTTTTTTATTTGTTAAAAAAGTTTGAAATATCCAATAAATTTCGTTCCACTTCATGATTGTGTCCCACTTGTTGTTGATTCTTCACACAAAATTACAGTTTTATATCTTTATGTTTGAAGCCTGAAATGTGGCAAAAGGTCGCAAAGTTGAAGGGGGCCGAATACTTTCGCAAGGCACTGTATGAGACTTATCCTACATGTACCTTTGTTTTTCTACAATAAAGTTTATTAAAAAAAAAAAAAAGATTGTCTGATATACAGTATATGTCAAGCAAGAGGCTGTCACAGTCACACCCAAATATTCAAGAGACAATTTTAAGATGTGCCAATGTGGATGGTAAAGCATTGGATCTTGCAGAAAGAGCATAGACTTCTCCCAGTTAATACCCAACCCTGAGAATCTGGCAAACTCATCTATATATTTCATAACTGCTAACAGAGATGACCAAAGATTATATAAAAATAAAAGAACATCATCAGTGTACAACACTACCTTTTCTTCCATGTTACCTCTGATCAGACCAGCTACATCCAAGGCAGTCAGTAGAGGGCAGGCCAAGGGTTCAATAGCAATGGCAAAAAGCATGGGCGACAGACGGCATCCCTGTCTAGGCTTAAAAGAGGAGGACTGCAAGCAATTGACCCTTATGGAAGCCTTTGGGGCTGAGTACAATAATTGGACCCATTGACAGAAAGTGGAATCATAACCGAATTTCTCTAGAACAACCCAAAGGTATGGCCATTCAACACTGTCAAAGGCCTTGATGGCATCCATGGCCAAAAAGGTACAATATGTAGAGTTGGTGACCATGGTGAATGTTTGAGAATGTAGCATTTACCTAGTAAAAGGCAACAAGGAAACTATTACACACATATTATAAACATTACATGTATTATTTGTTATGTTTACCCAAATTATGAGACGCTCACAAAGAAAAGTATATTACTATATTGCACATAAAATATAAAAAACATATGTAGTAAATCTATACAATGCAAGTACAGAAAAAATACCTGTTGGCCTGTCAAAATATGCACTATTTCCTACTGTGGGTTGAAAAACAGGATTGTGTAGTCTGAAATTTGC
Organism: Pelophylax lessonae; assembly: GCF_965119305.1. Classification (NCBI taxonomy): domain Eukaryota; kingdom Metazoa; phylum Chordata; class Amphibia; order Anura; family Ranidae; genus Pelophylax; species Pelophylax lessonae. The sequence continues at coordinate 81,882,697 of NC_138769.1, read as the reverse complement.
AAAGCTCTGCCCAGCTGTCTTTTAGTTACACTACTAAATCCTTTCCCATCTCTTCCTCTCCACAACATAGAGAGTAAAAGCAATAGATGAATCGAACGGCAGCAGGAACTGTACCAATTTCGATCCATGTATGGGCAGGCTTGTTGTACTGAAATTGATTTATGGATCCACTTCAGTACAACCAGTCTGTTGGATTTTATTTTTGGTCAGTCACTTCTGGCAGCTGTAGCCACAAGCAGTGATCATTGTATTCTAACAGCTCTGTGGGAGGGATTCCCCATCAACCCTGACTGTGTTGATGGGGGAATCAAGCAGTTTTCTTTCCTTCAACCTGTGGTTAAAAGAAAAAAAAAATTGCATAGTGTATGGCCTTCCTAACTGTTCAATAGTCCAAGATAAGAGTTGGGAGGGCTGAATAAGCCTCTTGAGATAACACAGGCAGAGTGAACAAGAAACAAGTATTTATTTATTTTGCATTTATCAAATATATATTAAAAATGCATTCAATGATTAATTTAACAGAGCAAAAGGAAACAAATAAAATAAATATGTTTATTGTTAGGGTCGAAATACACTGTAAGGAGAAAAAAAAAATCTATATCATGTTTACTCATATTTTGTGTTTTTTTTTGGTTTATTTATTTATTTGTCTTTTCTTACTCACTAGTTATTCAATTTTACCTTACCGCGATAGAACACAATTTGCATTTTAACCCTATTTCAGAGGTCAGAATTCATTGTGTAACAATGCTTGTATTTCTCAGAAATATTGATATACCACAAAGCTTAAAATGGGTCCCAAGCCTACTGAGTGGTTTTATAAAGCTTGTTTTTTGTTAGCAATAATTCAAATTCCAAATGTCATTTTAATATTGCTATTGCCAGTCTGCATTTGAAAGATGGGGATTTGATTGGCTACTAGGCACAAAATGTATACTTTTCTTTCCTTCAGTTTTTATGATTCCTGTAACGTCTTTGGCAGCCTTCTTCAGCTATTCTATCTGGAATTTTTAGGTGCATAAATAATGATAATGTTAATAATAAGTGTTAATTTTACCATTCTATTCCTTTCTGTTCTATAACTAGAGATAGAAATATGAAAGTCTGTGATTGACTTATATAATAGAACATGTTCACCTTGTATTTATTAAGGAGAAGCTGTAGTCTTTTCAATCTTATAATAACATGCAAGCCAAAACCCTGTTTTCAAAGTCTCTTGCACATATTTGCAAATTTGAAGTAGAACTCTCTACTCCTTGAGTAAAGCAACTAAAACGAGTATCCGATAGATCTATTCATACCATAACATGTTTGGACCATGCTCCTATAAGAATCAACATACTGGACTCTCCATCTAGAGCCACTTAGAAGAGTTTTTTCAGCTTAATGCAGGGACTGTATCAGATAACTTTACTTTGTGGAATGCCCACAATGCCTTTATATGGGGAATGTTTATTCAACTAGGACCTGTTGCAAAGAAAAAGGAGATACAGCGTATGGAAATCTTCACTGTCTCCATTAGGGAGGTGAAGAAGAGGAATAAAATAACCTCATTCCAATTTTAGGTCTCAATTATTCAGTTTGAAACAGGAACTTAGAACAATGTGGAAAAAAATCAATCTGCACAGTCAACATAAATTGCATACACTGATTTACAAACTATAAAACTGCAGACTGATAGAGTGGATACTCAACATCCCAATTGTGAAAATATCAAAGTATTATAAGAAGCACAACCAAATTGTATAATCACATCTAAGTATTCAATGAAATAAAAAATAAATAAATCATATAGTCCAATGGTAAAAAATCACCCACTCCTATGGAAAGAGTAGAAACCAAAAACAGTCCAATTTCTCAATGTAAATAAAACATCAGAAAGAAAAGTGCAAAATTACTGCCTGAGCTCCTTTTTCTCAGTGATTCAAAACACCCGTGCTCTTCCCGTATGATCTCAGATTCAGTTTGCCTTATCGTTTAGACCCCTTCAAATCATGGGGTCAAATCTAACATGACATATTCATTGCCAAGAAATGGGTATGTCTCCTTTAAATGTAAAAGGCTCCTATGCTTCTCATTTCTGAGCAATGTTTCTCACAAATGCCACATATGAGACAAAAGAGATTTATTGTGCTCACTGATATATTAAAATAGCAGGTATACCGATAAAAACACACTTACAAACATAAAAGCACTACATCATGCCATACAGCACTAAAACATAGCCTCTCCAAAGCCTTCCAGTCTCACCATCCAGCTGTCACGGCTTGTAAACATAATGACAATGCTGGCATAAGGCTCTAATTCCTGTACATGTTATGCCCCTCAGTATGGGCTTTATAGTTACATAGTTATTCACATAGTTAGTCAGGTTGAAAAAAGACACAAGTCCATCTAGTTCAACTGATAAAAGGAAAAATAAATGTTTACAATCCTATATACACAATCCCATATCCACAGTTGATCCCCCCTACCTAATAACTACATCAAGGCCATTCAGACATCCTTGGCCCGCTTTGTATGACAGGGTAAAGATCCAGAAGTAATCCATAAGTGCACATTAAACACAGATTAACAGGTGAGACTGGATACATAGATAATGGTGATTATTACAACGCTTCTATCCTTGCAAAATTAAAATCCTGGTTCGTCTACGCTCCTAATATGATATGGGGGAACGTGGAAAGCATGCAAATACTGGGAGCCAATTTATTTTTGTGGCTTATGAATTCCACCTCTCCTAATTTTAATCTCCCTTCATACGTGTCCCTTACATTCTTAGCCCCCATCAAAGCGTGGAAAAATGCTAAACTGCATGCTTGAAGCGATTGAAACTCTCCTCCAAATCTCGATCTGTTTTAAGTTATCTCATATCTGACTTGAGCGTTCACCAATAGTCATTGAGAAGAATAAAAAATATTGGGGACCTTTACACCAATGGGACTTTAAAATCCTTCAAGGCTCTCAGATTAGAATACAACCTTCCCTTCTCAGAATATTACAGATTCAAAACAAAAATGGAGATCCATACAGGATCCATACATAGAATTCTCCTGAAGAGGTGCGTGGCGCGAAACGGCTGTAGAACAGGGTTACATGCCAGAGGTCCATAAGTCGCCAGTCTTTTCAGTCTGGTGGTTTTATATGTAAGTGCTATATATGTTGTTGCACTGTATGGACCTCCATTTTTGTTTTTTACATTGTTTTTAACTTTTGTGGAAGTTTTAATAAATACTACACCATGAGGAGATTTATTTTCTCTCCTGCCTGTTAATTTGCCACTCTGGATTTAACATCTGAGGAAAGCATGTCCTGTGAAGGGATAAGAAGATCATTCCGCGCTTGATTTCTCTGGCTTCATCTCACACGCTTTCAGCTGTCCTGAAAAGATAGCATATGGGTCTGGTGAGTGTTCACTTTTAACTTTGTTGGAGAAACACTAGCTGGTGTCGGTATTGAATTTACATTGATACAGTGCATGCTCTGCTTGCATTTATAGCTGTCTGGAGTTCAGTTTTAGGTATAGGTCCTTTTAATAAAGCTTATTTCAGCTACATGCATGGAATTACACCAGCCACAGGCTCTTACATGGAAAAGTAACAATCTTATGACTGTAAATACCTCCCTACACTAAGCAGGTAGAGTTTTACTCTTTTCTTTGAGAAGATCTTTAAAACTTTGTGAACTGTACACAAAACAATAAAAACCTGTTCAATGGGAACCTAAAACAGGTTAATGACAGGTGAAGACTATGCCATAATTATTGGCGGAAACAAATATATATTTTACAATCTTGATTTAGTGCACTTTATCACAACATGCTGAATAATTGAATTTGTTACATATTTAACCTCTAACATCTGCTCTTGTTACTATTTATTTTGCTCTGTTTGTTCTTGTAATTGACATTCCAATTCTACAAGCTTAGCTGTCAAAATTTTTACAGCATTTTCATGAAATGATTCATGGTTTAATGCACTAACAGCTGGTCTTCAAATTCCACCATTTCCCTCTTGCATTAAATTACTTGCTGTAGCTTTGTTTTTCCCTTTGTTCCCTACTAATTATATTAAAAATACACTGAACATTACATTGCTAGGTAAATTATGCACACTGTAGTTTTGTTTTGAATTAGGTTTGCTCTCTTTTCAAATCTCTGTTGACTTTGATTGTATCTTGCATAAAAAAAATCATAATCAGAACTTTCAACCTTTGTATTCTAAGTAGAAAAAAAAAAAAAGTTGCAGCAATCTTTTTTGTTTTATCCTCATTATCTTGCTATAAGTAAACACAGAATATGCTGAACAAAATGGATGGGAAGAGTGAGGCAAAAATTATGCATAATAAATTGCATTGTGTATTCAAATCTAAACAGGAAAACAAAACTTATAAAGTTGTTTTTCTTGAATTAAACTAAACTACAGGCAAGCAGCTAAATGCACTGTTAAATAAAAACTAAAGTTAAAGTGAACTACTGCCCAGACTATATGCATTAAAGTATTTACATATTCTGAACATTCTGCAAAAGCACCATTAACCACTTTACAACCGGAGGATTTTGCTGTCTTCCGTCCAGGCCACTTTTTGCGATTCGGCGCTGTGCGACTTCAACTGACAATTGCGCGGTCGTGCGACGCCGTACCCAAACGAAATTTACGTCCTTTTTCTCCCACAAACAGAGCTTTCTTTTGGTGGTATTTGATTACCTGTGCGATTTTTACTTTTTGCGCTATAAACAAAAAAGAGCGTTTATTTTGAAAAAATAACAATATTTTTCACATTTTTTTATATGAAATTCCCCCCAAAAAAGATGTAAAAACCAATTTTTTTAAAAGTTTTTTGCCAATTTGTTTTATGCTACATATGTTTGGTAAAAAAAATCGCAATAAGCGTATTTTGATTGGTTTGCGCAAAAGTTATTGCGTTTACTAACAAAGGGAAAGATTTCTGTCATTTTTGGTGTTTTTTTTTTAACGCGTAATGGCGGCGATCTGCGATTTTTTTTGCGGGACTGCGACATTGCGGCGGACAGACCGGACCCCTGACTGACATTTTTGACACTTTTGGGGGTACCAGTGACATTACTGCAGTAATCAGTGCTATATATATGCACTGTTACTGTAAAAATGACACTGGCAGGGAAGGGGTTAATTTTATTGGAGAGGGAGGGGTTAATGTATGCCTGGTGCTTACTGACGTGTAGGGGGGGAGGTGACTATGTGATTCATGGACAGATCGGATGTCCAGCTATGCTGAACAGTCCGATCTGTCACTCCCTGTCACTATGGAGATCCGCCCGCTGTGTTTACACACAGCGGGCGGATCTCCAGACTCGATCCCCGACGATCGGGTAAGAGCAGCGGCGATCGCCGCTGCTCCTCCCCTGGCCCGACTCCCGCTGTGAATGAAAACAGCGGGAGCGAGCCTCCGGCGGCGCGCAAGCGCCGCCCAGAAGGGGAGGAGTCCAGTCACGTTAATACTACGTGACTGGACGGGAACGAGCCACTCTGCCGCAGTAGTATTCCCGTAAGCGGTAGTAAAGTGGTTAAATATACCGTCATTCCCTTCTGTAGCTACAGGCATTTGAAGAAATTAATCTTCAAAGCTCACAACCGAAGCACCAAAATCACAGCCCCTCCCCCTTTATTTATTATGACAGCAGAAATTTGGCACCCTTCCCTGCCTTCTATAGTAAACAAGCACCAGGTGCTGCTAAACTGTTAATAGCTTAAACCCCTGTTCACATTGGAGTGACTTGTCATGCGATTTGACAGGTCCAATCACATGACAAGTCATAGCCTATTGCCGGCAATGGCACTATTTAACCACTTCAGCCCCGGAATGTTTTACCACCTTAACCACTTAAGCCCCGGAAGATTTTACCCCCTTCCTGACCAGGGCCTATTTTGCGATTCGGCACTAAGTGACTTTAATGGACAATTGCGTGGTCGTGCGACGCTGTACCTAAACAAATTTGACGTCCTTTTTTTCCCACTAACAGAGCTTTCTTTTGGTGGTATTTGATCACTTGTGCGATTTTTTGATCATTCGCTATAAACAAAAAAAGATCGTACATTTTTGCAAAAATAGCAATATTTTTCACATTTTTTTTTATATGAAATTCCCCAAAAAAATGTAAAAATCAAAATTTTTTAACATTTTCGGCCAATTTGTTTTATGCTACATATGTTTGGTAAAAAAAAAAAAATCGCAAAAAGCGTATTTTGATTGGTTTGCGCAAAAGTTATCGCGTTTACTAACAAAGGGAAAGATTTTTGTCATTTTTGTTGTTTTTTTTTAACGCGTAATGGCGGCGATCTGCGATTTTTTTTTGCGGTACTGCGAAATTGCGGCGGACAGATCGGACCCTTGACTGACATTTTTGACACTTTTGGGGTTACCAGTGACATTTCTACAGTAATCAGTGCTATACATATGCACTGTTACTGCAAAATTACACTGGCAGTGAAGGGGTTAACTTTTTTTGAGAGGGAGGGGCTGTGTGTGTCCCTAGGGTCGTGATTCTAACTGTGATTGGCTGTGGCTTGGGCTGTAGGAACAGTGATCAATGGTCCTACATAGTAGAACCGTGTGATCACTGTTTCTACACAGGGGAGAATGACAGGCGGCTTGTTTACATCAGCCGCCTGCCTTTCTCCCTCTGCACGACGATCGCCGAGTGACCGGCGGACATCGGGTCCGCCGGTCACACACGCAGGGGGGTCCGTGACCACGCGGGAGCCGGAGCGCACCTCCGGGGGCACGCGCTCGCTCCCTAGACCCTCACAGGCTAGCAACGTAGATCTACGTCACTTTGCCTGTGAGGGGCTGACTGCCGACGTAAATAGTCGTGCGGCAGTCGGCAAGTGGTTAATGACCTGGCCATTTTTTGCGATACGGCACTCCGTTATTTTAACTGACACTGCGCTATAAACAAAAAAAGACAGACAGTATTGAAAAAAAAAACTATATTTTTTACTTTATGCTATAAGACATACCCAATAAAAAAATGTAAAAAATTTAATTTATTCATCAATATAGGCCAATATGTATTCTGCTGCATATTTTTGGTAAAATAAATCCCAAGTGTATTTTGATTGGTTTGCGCAAAAGTTATAGCGTCTACAAACTATGGGATATACAGTAGCTCACAAAAGTGAGTACACCCCTCACATTTTGTAAATACTTTATTATTTATTTTCATGTGACAACACTGAAGAAATTACCCTTTGTTACAATGTAAAGTAGTGAATGTACAGCTTGTATAACAGTGTACATTTGTTGTCCCTTCACAATAACTCAACACACAGCCATTAATGTCTAAACCACTGGCAACAAAGTCAGTACATCCCTAAGTGACAATGTCCAAATTGGGCCCAATTAGCCATTTTCCCTTCCTGGTCATTTGACTTGTTAGTGTTACAAGGTCTCAGGTGTGAATGGGGAGCAGGTGTGTTAAATTTGGTGTTATTGCTCTCACTGTCTCATACTGGTCACTGGAAGTTCAACATGGCCCCTCATAGCAAATAACTCTCTGAGGATCTGAAAAAAGAATTATTGCTCTACATAAAGATGGTCTAGGCTATAAAAAGATTGCCAAGACCCTGAAACAAGGCTGTAGCATGGGGACCAAGACCATACAGTGGTTTAACCGGTCGTCGACTGCCGCAAGTACATATACTGCGGCGGTCAGCCCCGGCCAGGCAAAGTGACGTATATATACGTCACTAGCCTGTCACTGGCTTGTGAGCCAATAGCGAGCGCGCGAGCGCCCCGGCTCGTTCACAGACAAGTCAGTGCGTGTGACCGGCAGACCCGATGTCCGCCGGTCACTCGTGATCGTTCGGCGGGAAGGGAGAAAGGCAAGCGGCTAATGTAAACAAGCCGCCTGTCATTCTCCCCTGTGTAAAAATGGAGATCAGACGGTTCTACTATTTAGGACCGTTGATCTCTGTTTTTACACTAGTAGCCATGTCCCATTACAGTTAGAAGCATGCCCCTAGGACACACTTAACCCCTCCCTCTCCAATACAGTTAACCCCTTCCCTGCCAGTGTCATTTTTGCAGGAACAGTGCATATGTATAGCACTGATTACTGCAGTTATGTCACTGGTAACCCCAAAAGTGTCAAAAATGTCAGTCAAGGGTCCGATCTGTCCGCCGCAATGTCGCAGTCCCGCAAAAAAAATAAAAAATCACAGATCGCCGCCATTACTCGTTAAAAAAAAAACACCAAAAATTACAAAAATCTTTCCCTTAGTTAGTAAACGCGATAACTTTTGCGCAAACCAATCAAAATACGCTTTTTGCAATTTTTTTACCAAACATATGTAGCATAAAACAAATTGGCTGAAAATGTTAAAAAATTTTGATTTTTACATTTTTTTGGGGAATTTCATATAAAAAAATGTTAAAAATATTGTTATTTTTGCAAAATTTACACTATTTTTTTTGTTTATAGCGCATGATCAAAAAATCGCACAGGTGATCAAATACCACCAAAAGAAAGCTCTGTTTGTGGGAAAAAAAGGACGTCACATTAGTTTAGGTACAGCATCGCACGACCGCGCAATTGTCCGTTAAAGTCACGCAGCAAAAAAAAAAACCCTGGTCAGGAAGGGGGTAAAATCTTCCTGGGCTTAAGTGGTTAACAGGACAGGTTCCACTCAAAACAGGCCTTGCCATACTCCACCAAAGAAGTTGAGTGCACATGCTGAGCGTCATATCCAGAGGTTGTCTTTGGGAAATATATGTATGAGTTCTGCCAGCATTGCTGCAGATGTTGCAGGGTTGGGGGGTTAGCCTGTCAGTGCTCAGGACTTACGCCACACTCTGCATCAAATTGGTCTGCATGGCTGTCGTCCCAGAAGGAAGCTTCTTCTAAAGATGATGCACAAGAAAGCCCACAAACAGTTTGCTGAAGACAAGCAGACTGAGGACATAGATTACTGGAACCATGTCCTGTGGTCTGATGAGACCAAGAGAAACCTATTTGGTTCAGATGGTGTCAAGCGTGTGTGGCAGCAACCAGGTGAGAAATACAGTCAAGCATGGTGGTGGGAGTGTAATGGTCTGGGGCTTCATGAGAGCTGCCAGCACTGGGGAGCTACAGTTCATTGAGCGAACCATGATCCCCTCCCTTCAGGGACTGGGTCACAGGGCAATATTCCAACATTATAATGACCCCAAACACACCTCCAAGACGTCCACTGCCTTGCTAAAGAAACTTAGGGTAAAAGTGATGGACTGGCCAAACATGTCTTCAGACCTAAACCCTATTGAGCATCTGTGGGGCATCCTCAAATGGAAGGTGGAGGAGCGCAAGGTCTCTTAACATCCCCCAGCTCTGTGATGTCATTATGGAGGAGTGGAAAAGGACTCCAGTGGCAAGCTGTGAAGCTCTGGTGAACTCCATGCCCAAGAGGGTTAGCCTCCCTTGCAGTCTGATTATGTCCAGATTTCTGTGCTAAAAGCGGTACATTTTTTTGCATGGAAATCTGTTGTTTTATATTTAAAAACTCACCTTCCCCTGCTATGCCCCGCCTTCCTCCCCCGCTGTCCTCCCAGCCAATGCCAGCACCTGTCTTCCGGTTCCCTTCCCTGCAAGTGTTGCGAGGCAGGGGGGTGAAACCGGCGGCAATTTCAAAAATGTAAATACACTGACATTATACAAAGTTGTGATCCTAACGAATTGCACTGTATCATGCCATTTCACCACAGGATTTCACCTGGTGACTTTCCCAGTGCCCTGCCTGTGCTTTTCCAGTTCTTTGTGCCTGGAAAATTGAGAACAACCATGGCGTCCAAAAAGCGCTCTTTTTGCGCAAAAGCGCTTTTAGCTGTCGCTGTTTTCCAGTTCGTCTAAAAGCGCTTTTGCGCAAAAAAGAATGCTTTTTAGACGCCACGGTCTTAAAAAAATTTCCAGGCACAAAACACTGGAAAAGCACAGGCAGGGCACTATAAAAGTCACCAGGTGCAATCCTGTGCTGAAATGGCATGATACAGTGTAATCTGTTAGGATCACAACTTTGTATCATGTCATTTAGTGTATTTACACTTTTGAATTTTCCACCGGTTCCACCCCCATGTGTCGCAACGGGGGAGAGAGTGTGCCAGGGAGGAAGGCAGGGGAGCGCAGGGAAGGTGCGCAGGAAAGACGAGTAGCATTGCGGGGTAATCCCGAGTGTGGCACGGGGTTACCGCTTTTGGTACTGAAAGTTAACCCCAAGCCACACTCGGGAATACCGCTAAGGAGGTTAAGGCAGTGCTGGAAAATAATGGAGGAGCACTGCTTTTTTTCTGGGTGTCACTTCTTTTCAAGACACAACTCTCAACCCTTTTGCCACTTTATACTGTTTGATTTACAGCAAGCACTTTAATTTAATTTATATATATTTTGTCATTTTATTCTGATAGAGCACTATAAAATCTCCTTAAGCCAACCAGTCAGCAGGTAGTCACAATGTTTGAGCAACCTGTTAAGCACTTTGCTTACTTTTACTTTTTTTGACATACCAATGCTAACATTAGAAAGTTGTCATTTTCATAGTAACTTTGGGAATTTCAGCAGCACAATGTGGAGGAATAGGAAAGGTGCAAGATGTCACAGTCAGGGTATACTGTGGAACCTCATGGTGTATTTATTGCAAGCCTGGTTTTAGTTTAAAAAACTTGAAGTATATATTATGCTTCCACATAAAAGAAGCAACAGGATATTGAAACACAAGTAAATAGTTTGATAGCAGTAGAAATAAACAGGTCATTACTCTCTCAGCATATCAGTATTTTACATTTTTCTATCTAATTGTAAGTGATGGAAAAATATAAACATTTGAATGAGCTGGATTTAAATGACTACAATTCATCACCTTGACAATGACTTTTTATTAAATCTAATTTCCTGAAATAACGGTATAACCTTTTTTTTTTTTTATCAAGTTATATACAATGTTTACATATTCACATGTTGTGCTGATATTTGCAAATGAATTGAAAAAGAAACATTTATTTTAGAAGGAACATTGATTATATTGTAATGAATATACTTTCCTTCCACTGAAATATTAAACAAAAAAATATACTTTTTATTTTCTTACAACCAATAAAAGAAGCATGCAATTGCTTTTTAGAGACTTGCTAAGAATTTATGTACAGTGGTGATCGAAAGTTTGGGCACCCCAGGTAAAAATTTGTATGAACCACTTTAGCCCCGCTCACATGGAGGCTACTGCGGCAAAGTGCCGCGATCCCGTCCAGCGACGTAGACCTACGTCGCTGGACTCCGCCCCTTGTGGGTGGCGCTCGCGTGCCGCCGGAGGCTCGCTCCCGCTGTGTTCATTCACAGCGGGAGTCAGGCCAGGGGAGGAGCAGCGGCGATTGCCGCTGCTCTGCCCCGATCGTCGGGGATCGAGTCTGGAGATCCGCCCGCTGTGTGTAAACACAGCGGGCGGATCTCCATAGTGACAGGGACTGACAGATCGGAGTGTTCAGCATAGCTGGACATCCGATCTGTCCTTCTGTCACACAGTCACCTCCCCCCCCCACACGTCAGTAAGCACCAGGCATACATTAACCCCTCCCTCTCCAATAAAATTAACCCCTTCCCTGCCAGTGTCATTTTTACAGTAACAGTGCATATATATAGCACTGATTACTGTAGAAATGTCACTGGTACCCCCAAAAGTGTCAAAAATGTCAGTTAAGGGTCCGATCTGTCCGCCGCAACGTCGAAGTCCTGCAAAAAAAATCGCAGATCACCGCCATTACGCGTTAAAAAAAAACACCAAAAATGACAAAAATCTTTCCCTTTGTTAGTAAACGCAATAACTTTTGCGCAAACCAATCAAAATACGCTTATTGCAATTTTTTTTACTAAACATAGGTAGCATAAAACAAATTGGCCAAAAATTTTAAAAAAATTAGATTTTTACATTTTTTTGGGGGGGAATTTCATATAAAAAAATGTGAAAAATATTGTTATTTTTTCAAAATAAACTCTCTTTTTTTGTTTATAGCGCAAAAAGTAAAAATCGCACAGGTGATCAAATACCACCAAAAGAAAGCTCTGTTTGTGGGAAAAAAACGATGTAAATTTCGTTTGGGTACGGCGTCGCACGACCACGCAATTGTCAGTTAAAGTCGCACAGTACCGAATCGCAAAAAGTGGCCTGGACGGAAGACAGCAAAATCCTCCGGTGGTAAAGTGGTTAATGTGCATAAAGAAGCCAAGGAAAGATGGAAAAATCTCCAAAAGGCATCAAATTACAGATTAGACATTCTTATAATATGTCAAAAAAGTTAGATTTTATTTCCATCATTTACACTTTCAAAATAACAGAAAACAAAAAAATGGCGTTGGCAAAAGTTTGGGCACCCTGCAGAATTTATAGCATGCACTGCCCCCTTTGAAAGGCTGAGACCTGCCAGTGTCATGGATTGTTCCATCATCGTCTGTGAAGACCAGGTGATGTCAATCTCAAAGGTTTTAAATGCCCAGACTCATCGACCTTGCCCCAACAATCAGCACCATGGGATCTTCTAAGCAGTTGTCTAGAAAACTGAAACTGAAAATAGTTGACGCTCACAAAGCTGGAGAAGGCTATAAGAAGTGTTTTCAGATGTCAATATCCTCTGTTCGGATTGTAATTAAGAAATGGCAGTCATCAGGAACAGTGGAAGTTAAAGCAAGATCTGCAAGACCAAGAAAAATATCAGACAGAACAGCTCGCAGGATTGTGAGAAAAACAATTCAAAACCCACGTTTGACTGCACAATCCCTCCAGAAAGATCTGGCAGACACTGGAGTTGTGGTACACTATTCCACTATAAAGATATACTTGTACAAATATGGTCTTCATGGAAGAGTCATCAGAAGAAAACCTCTTCTACATCCAAATAAGAGTTTGAACTTTGCAAATGAACATATAGACAAGCCTGATGCATTTTGGAAACAAGTTCTGTGGACCGATGAGGTTAAAATTGAAATTTTTGGCCGGAATGAGCAAAGGTACGTTTGGAGAAGAAGGGGCACAGAATTTAATGAAAAGAACCTCTGTCCAACTGTTAAGCATGGGGGTAAATCAATCATGCTTTGGGGTTGTATTGCAGCCAGTGGCACAGGGAACATCTTACGAGTAGAAGGAAAAATGGATTCAATAAAATTTCAGCAAATTTTGGATGGTAACTTGATGCCATCTGTGAAAAAGCTGAAGTTAAAGAGAGGATGGCTTCTACAAATGGATAATGATCCTAAACAAACCTCGAAATCCACAGGGATTACATCAAGAGACGTAAACTGAAGGTTTTGCCATGGCCTTCACAATCTCCTGATCTCAACATAATTGAAAATCTATTTATAGACCTTAAAAGAGCAGTGCATGACAGACAGCCCAGAAATCTCAAAGAACTGGAAGACTTTTGTAAGGAAGAATGGGCAAAGATACCTCAAACTAGAATTGAAAGACTCTTGGCTGGCTACAAAAAGCGTTTACAAGCTGTGATACTTGCCAAAGGGGGCAGTACAAGATATTAACTCTGCAGGGTGCCCAAACTTTTGCAGACACCATTTTTTTGTTTTCTGTTATTTTGAAAGTGTAAATGATGGAAATAAAATCTAACTTTTGTTGACATATTATAAGAGTGTCTAATCTGTAATTTGATGCCTTTTGGAGATTTTTCCATCTTTCCTTGGCTTCTTGATGCACATTATGTTTACCCAGGGTGCCCAAACTTTCGATCACCACTGTATATTGGTCATAATTTAAACCATTTACATTATGTAAAATAATATAATAATAGGCATTTTTCCAAGTTCCTCACCGTGGGCCCCAAATGAATCACAAAAGTTACAATTTAAAGCTGAACTCTAAGCAAGACAAAAACATATTACACGTTTATATTCTCTTCAAATATTTAAAATACATGTACACCCTATCAATTATCTTACTTGTTTCCTTTAGGTCTGTTAAAAATACCATCGGAAATGTTTTGTTATATCGGTTGAAAGCGCTACTCCTGAATTGAAAGCACTGCTCCTCAATTGAAGCGGTACGGTAAGTGAGTGTTGTCATACTAGGACATTGTGTTACTTGCAAAATTGCCAGATAAAAATATAGAAAATAAAAAGTATGAAAAAACGTAAACTAATACAATCACCACATCTAAGGACTGGTAAGATGAAGCACATTACATTTTTTTAGATGCATCCTAAATGTATGCTCATATAAGCAGTTGAATCTTTTTTGACATCAGCTTATGCCATCCACTACACAACAGCGGTCAGGCTGGGACAGGGAGAGGCTTGAAGAAAATCAGTCTGTACTGCATTCACATGTGCTAAAGGTGAATGTTAGACAAGAAAAGGACATATTAGTGTGTTTCTTCTACTTGATTAGCCAACCAGCAGTCTGTAAATGAGTAGGTGACACCACTATATTGCGTAATAGAGATAGTGTTATCGCCATCCTGACTACCCTTCTTTTAGGTTGTCACACACACACACACAGGATAGTGACCTTATCTGTTGCCAACTGGATATTGTCTCCAAAGAAGAGGTGCAGAATCAAAGTAGTAATCTGGTATTCACCTATGTAGTTGAGTTAAACGGGTTGTAAAGGTTCAATTTTTTTAAAATAAAAATACCAAACATGTCATACTTTGCTGCTCTGTGTAAGGGTTTTCCACAGAGCAGCACTGATCCTCCTCTTCTAGGGTGCCCCACCGGCGCTCCTGGCTCCTCCTCTTTATCAGGTGCCCCACGGAAAGCCCCTTTCTATGGGGGCACTCCTGTGGGGGCGCTCCAGAGTCCTGTTGCTGTGTCTATTGACACAGACAGCGGGACTCGGCCCACCCCACTCCCGTGCCACTGGATTTGATTGACAGCAGTGGGAGCCAATGGCTGCTGCTGCTATCAATCTATCCAATGAGGGCAGAGACAGCGGCTCACACTCATCGTTAGAACAGATGGTTTTAGGTTAAAAAAGGGGGGACTCTGGGGGCAGCTTCAGCGAAGAAGTTTTTTTTTTTACCTTAACCACTTTTGTACTGGAAAGATTTGCCCCCTTAATGACCAGGCCATTTCTTGTGATTCAGCACTGCGTTAATTCAACGGAAAATTGCGTGGTTGTGCGACGCTGCATCTAAATAATTTTTTTTCCCCACAAATAGAGCTTTCTTTTTGGGGTATTGATCACCAGTGCGATTTTTGTTTTTTGTGCTATAAACAAAAATATAGCGACAATTCTGGAAAAAAAAAACAATATTTTTTACATTCTGCTATATAACATTCCAAAAAAAAATTTAAAAATCAAAATTTTTTAACATTTTAGGCCAATTTTTTGCCTGCCACAATTTTTTTTGCAAACAATCTTGGTAAAAAAAATGTGCAATAAGTGTATTTTGATTGGTTTTTTGCGTCTACTAACTATGGGAAAGATTTATGTCGTTTTTATTTTTTTAACTAGCAATGACGGCGATCTGCGATTTTTAGCGGGACTGCAACATTGCGGCGGACAGATCGGACCCCTGACTGACATTTTTGACACTTTTGGGGGGATCAGTGACATTACTACAGTAATCAGTGCTAAAAATATGCACTGTTACTGTAATAATGACACTGGCAGGGAAGGGGTTAACATTGTGGGTGATCAAGGGGTTAAATGTGAGCTCAGGGGAGTGATTCTAACTGTAGAGGGGGTGTGGCTTGTGAAATGATCACATGAGACATGTGATCCTATATAGAATTTGCACAGTGCTTTACAATATAAAAGGAGAAAGTACAGCTACAATACTATACGACACAAGGGTAGGAGGGCCCTGCTCCTAAGTGCTTACAATCTAAAAGGGTGGGGTGATTGGTAATAAAGTTAATAACTGGATGACCTAAAAATGTAGTTGTTAGGGGGAAGTGGGACAAGGCCTCCCTGAAGATTTGAATTTTCAGGGACCACCTAAAGGTAGACAGAGTAGAAGACAGAATATGAAACAGTAGACAGATTAAGGTAAAGAGCGCCAGAGGATGAGAGAGGCTCTGGAGAAGTCCTGGAGATGAGCATAGGAGAAGGAGGCAAGGGAGCTAGAGAGCAGGAGTTCCTGGGAGGAGCAGAGAGGACAGTGTTTGTGATCCCAATACTGCTGTGTGGCACATTTGGACACTGACAGAATCTTCAACAGGGATCCTCAAACTACGGCCCCTCCAACTGTTGCAGAACTGCACATCCCATGAGGCATTGTAAAACTCTAACATTCACAGACAAGTCTAGGTATGAAGGGAATTGTAGTTCCTGAACAACTGGAGGGCCGTAGTTTGAAGACCCCTGATCTAGAAGGTAAAATTATGATAAGTTGTTTTTTTGTAAATGGTGCTTTTATTAATTTTTGCCTGTACTCACTGTTCCCTGCCTCATCTGCTTTGGGTATAACAAACCCACATTCCAGATGTGCAAGGCCAGTTAGTCTTTTGGGGGCATGCTGTGTTTTTGTTTTTATGTTAATATTTGTTCAAAAAAGACAGTTAACACTTCTATATACAAAAAACAAACAGAAGGGCGCACCTGCCTAAGCGCATTATACTTAATATCAGGCTTTATGAATATAAAGGTATATATACTCACAAACATAGGTATAAAAAGCACATCGAATTCGAACATCTGGAAAAAACTATATCCGACCGTAACCAATGTGCTCTGAAGTAGAGGTTAAGCCTCGTAACACATTAGCCATCTTACATTGAGGACATTGATCCCGGATATAGTTTGTTCCAGATGTTTGGATTGGAGCCCAAACTGCTTTCTAAATTTCACGCTTTAGTCATTAATTGTACCTACCAGGGATGTCCTCTATCCCCACCTGGCTGTGGCGCTAAGGAATGACATGAACATTTCAGGGATTTTGGCCTTTTGTAAATGTAATTATCTCTCTTTGCAGATGATCTTCTCCTATTCATAACACAACCCTATATAGCTATGTGTCAGAGAAACGGCCATGCTGCAACTGGCAACTCCGCCAGTACTTCCAATGGCCACAATGGACTCAGGCCATAGACTCATTGTCAGTGAAATGGCTGTGCTGCAACTGGCAACTTTGCCAGTACTTCCCATGGCCGCAATGGACTCAGGCCATAGACTAATTCACTGGCCTATAAAAGGACTCTGCTCAGCCCATCAGATTGCTGGATTGTCTTCAGCTCTTCCTGTTTCCTGAGCATTGCTACTTCCTGGATTCCAGTTTGACCCGGCTTGTTCCTGACCTGTCTGCTCTCTCTCCTGGCTTCGACCCTCGGCTTCGTCTGACCATCCCTGCTCCAGTTTGGCTGTCCTGTTATCTGATCTCGGCTTGGCTCATGGACTTGCTTCCTGTCTACCTGCCCTCCAGTACCTGATCTTGGCTTTCCCACAGACTTGTCTGCTTCTGGCCTTCCTGCTATACCTTTGGCTTGCACCTGTTGCAGCTTCCTGCCGAGCCCTGTGTTTGACCCCCGGCCGGTCTTACACCTACTGCCTGGTTGTTCCTGTTTCCTCCTTGGACTGTCCTGTGTATTCCTGCCCAGCACTCTGCTAGAGACCGCCTGTCTACCATCAGGACCCTGCCGGCAACCAGTGCTTCTGTGGGCGCTACACCCTCTGTCTCAACCCCAGGGGTGTGCCGCACTCAGCCGCAAGGGGAGCCCTCTCTGCATCTCGGCCTCGGATCAGGTACGTGACACTATGCCATCTATCCTAAAGAATTTAGTAAGTTTAGCTTGTTGAGCAACTTCAAGATGAACCCCCTCCAAATCAGAAATGCTCAATGTTCCTCTTTCTGACTTGGCACTTCAGTTTCCCATAACTAATTTTTTTAATTTCAGATTTTCTCGTCTAGAACTGGATACTATTATGGGCATGAAGCATGAACACGGAAGCATGGACATGAAGCATCTGCTGACAGCAGAACATTATAGGTTAGATAGGTTGTCTTTTGCAGCTCTTAGGCAAGTGTAGGACCAAAATGGAGAGGGTTACCCCTCTGCCCCTTTCCTACCTTTCTCTTCCCTGTTACCCCTCTTTATACCTTTTTCTTCCTTCTTGCCCCTATTTGTTGATGTCTATTTCATTTTTATACTATTTATTTTTCTTAGAGCCTATTTCTCCTCTTAACTTCCACTCCCTGCCAGACAGGAAATAATCTAACCTTTGTATGGCTACTATGGAGACACTAAGGCCAGATACCTATTTTGTTCCTTATCTCATTTACTATGCAGACTCTTCCATAAAGCACTTCTTTGATATTAGAGTCATGTTTTTTTCTGTGATTTTTGGTCCACATGCATATACTTTTCTCCATTGTGGATGTACTATTGAATTGTATTTGTATACCCAATGCTGTTGGAAGGCAATTGTAAATATTTATATTTTTTTATGTAATTTTGGTATGTACCCTTTATATGTTCAATAAGATATGATTGAACTAAAATAGATGGGTGTGTAGTCCTCAGAACAATATAACTGATAACAGTATAACACATCTAAAGAGCACAGGAAGTTATCAGCTGACAAGATTATGGCAAAATTAACAAATATTTTTTTGCCTTATAAAACAGATATAACAAAATCCTTTCAGTCAGGGCCTACTTAAGAGTATTGTGAGCCTGATGCTGAGGATTTTCATGGAAATAAAAAAAATTAAAACGCAAACAATTTTTGTTAAAACAAATGAAAAAAATAAATAAATAAACTTTTCATTCACACTGTATGTGCCAGAGAACCCATGTAAATAAGACCCTATTTGTTTTATAATTTCTTACATTTATAATTTTTTTTCTAAATGTTTTTTATTTTTTATATTTTTTTAAATATTTGTTGCAATTTTTTTTTATCTTTTGCATTTTTTTCACAATGATTTTTTTTTGGGGGGGGGTCAGTGGATGGTGTCAGTAGGGCAGTGTACAGTGTCAAAAAGTTTTTTTTTATCATTTATTTATTTTACATTTTAATTTTTTATTATTTTTTTCATTTTTTTCACAATGCTTTTGGGGAGGGCAGTGGATGGTGTCAGTAGAGCAGTGAACTTGGTCAGTAAAGCAGTGGACGGTGTCTGTCGTTTTTTATGTTTAATATTCTATTTTTTTATTATTTTGTACACTTTTGTTTTCTCATTTTCTTTACAAAGCATTTAGGGAGGGGCAGTGGGCCGTGTCAGTAGAGGAGTGGTCGGTACCTGGAGTTTTTATTTTTACCTTATTTTTTTTATTATCTTTTACGCTTTTTTTTATTCAATACCATTTTTTAACAGATCTGTTGGGGGCTTTGGTGAGATATCAAGGACCTAAACAGATCCATGGAAAAATCTGAAAATGGTTCCCCCCCAGCGGTTTTTACAAAGCAAAATACTGTGAGCGCAAAAGCAATTTGTTTGTAAAAAAAAAAGTTGATTTTATTGGACAACTTATTAAAAATGATTACACGAAAAGTAAAGAAGTATGAGCTCTGGTTGCAATTTTGGTACCATTCAATGTAACAGAAACACAAAAATAAAAAAGTACAACAGATACATTCATGATTGCATTATCACTGCCAATAATTGGTACCCCAATGCGTTTTGACCCAATATGGTTGTGGTCCTCATCAGTGGGATTGTGATATCTACAAAATATATATTAAATTTGAAATAGTACCTAAAAATCATCTTGCCTTGTCCATATGAACATAGCTAATATATTTACCACTGATGAATGGAAGAGCATCTTGCAACCAAAGGCTTTGATCCAGAATATTCCTTGGATTGCCCTCAGAGTTCTCAAAGCAGGTTCAGGAAAAGACTGGCTTATGGAAAACCACACTTAAGGCAACCTGTAAGGCATACCTAGAAACATATTCCCCACAATGAGGATGTGTACCATGTATACAGAAGTAAATTAAGGGGAATGACTAACAGACAGGGTGATCTGACAAATACATCTGAGGTGGTCAGCCCATGGAAGCATGCAACATGGGAAAAAGTGAATAAGTGCACAAAAAATTTGTGAAAATAAAATGTGGCTATTTAGGGAAAAAATGGGATAAAGTATTTATATTTCCTGAGATGTAGATCCCTATGGATTTGATTGATGAGTATATCAAATGGTGTCACAAAAAATGTTGTCAAATAACCACAGGATCAGAATGAGTGATTGCCTAGTGCAATCCGGTGCACACTGGAATGGAATCAGAATAAAACGTGCAAGATGAATAAGAATAAAAAATGAGTGAATAGCAAAAAAAAAAATGTAAATTTTGTAGAAGATGTGAAAAGGATAAATCATGAACAACAAAAAAAAAGAGATGATAAGTTGTAATAATAAAGATGGTTCTGATAGTAATATATATGTAAATGTTGTTACAAACTGGCTGTATGCAAAACAAACCAGGTTGTAAGCCCTAAAACAAATGCAAAAGGTAAAGAGGCCATAAGGAGGGCAAAAAATAATAATGAAGAAATCAATCAAAAGGCAAAAACTTAGGAGCTAATGAGGGTGTGCTTGCTGCAACCTATTAGAGTGCATGCACACTGCCAGATTCCACATGTCTACAGATTTGCTGCAAGGCTTCAAAACCTGAAAAAGATCTGTGCATGCATGGGGGCTTTCTGTGCATGAGTGAAGATAGCAAAAATTGCAGGGCTCAGATCTCGGCATGTCTAGGCTGTATTTTTTTAAGATAGCACCATTTGAGTTGGTGCTTTAAGATTTGAATACACTTTAAGTAATCATCGACACAAAAACTTTTGTAATTATGTTAAATGTGTTAAATGTGACAACACTGAAGAAATGACAATTTGCTACAATGTAAAGTAGTGAGTGTACAGCTTGTATAACAGTGTAAATTTGCTGTCCCCTCAAAATAACTCAACACACAGCCATTAATGTCTAAACTGCTGGCAACAAAAGTGAGTACACCCCTGGGTGAAAATGTCCAAATTGGACCCAATTAGCCATTTTTCCTCCCCGGTGTCATGTGACTCACTAGTGTTACAAGGTCTCAGGTGTGAATGGGGAGCAGGTGTGCTAAAGTTTTTTATCGCTCTCCCTCTTTCATACTGGTCACTGGAAGCTCAACATGGCACATAATGGGAAAGAACTCTGAGGATCTGGTAAAAATAATTGTTGCTCTACATAAAGATGGCCTAGGCGATAAGAAGATTGCCAAGACCCTGAAACTGAGCTGCAGCACGGTGGCCAAGACCATACAGTGGTTTAACAGGACAGGTTCCACTCAGAACAGGCCTCGCCATGGTCGACCAAAGAAGTTGAGTGTACGTGCTCAACGTCATATCCAGAGGTTGTCTTTGGGAAATAGACATATGAGTGCTGCCAGCATTGCTGCAGAGGTTGAAGGGTCAGCCTGTCAGTGCTCAGACCATACACCGCACACTGCATCAAACCGGCCTGCGTGGCTGCCTTCCCAGAAAGAAGCCTCTTCTAAAGATGATGCACTAGAAAGCCTGCAAACAGTTTGCTGAAGACAAGCAGACTAAGCAGACTAAGGACATGGATTGAGTCCATGTCCTGTGGTCTGATGAGATCAAGATAAACCTATTTGGTTCAGATGGTCTCAAGCGTGTGAGGTGGAAACCAGGTGAGGAGTACAAAGACAAGTGTGTCTTGCCTACAGTCCTGCATGGTGGTGGGAGTGTAATGGTCTGGGGCTGCATTAGTGCTGCTGGCACTGAGGAGCTACAGTTCATTGAGGGGAACATGAATGCCAACATGTACTGTGACATACTGAAGCTGAGAATGATGCCCTCCCTTCGGAGACTGGGCTGCAGGGCAGTATTCCAACATAATAATGACCCCAAACACACCTCCAAGAGGACCACTGCCTTGATAAAGAAGCTGATGGTAAAGGTGATGGACTGGCAAAGCATGTCTCCAGACCTAAACCCTATTGAGCATCTGTCGGGTATCCTCAAACAGAGGGTGGAGGAGCTCAAGGTCTCTAACATCCAATAGCGCTGTGATGTTGTCATGGAGGAGTGGAAGAGGACTCCAGTGGCAACCTGTGAAGCTCTGGTGAGCTCCATGCCCAAGAGGGTTAGGGCAGTGCTGGAAATTAAGGGTGGCCACACAAAATATTGACACTTTGGGCCCAATATGACATTTTACCTTAGAGGTGTACTTACTTTTGTGGCTAGCAGTTTAGACATTAATAGCTGCGTATTGAGTTATTTTGAGGGGATAGCAAATTTTTTACTGTTATACAAGCTGTACACTCACTACTTTACATATGTAGAAAAGTGTAATTTCTTCAGCGTTGTAACAGGAAAAGATATAATAAAGTATTTACAAAAATGTGAGGGGTGTACTCACTTTTGTGAGATACTGTATATGCTTTCTAAAAGAAAAAAAAATTGCAAATATTTATGATTTAGTATACTAAATGTCCTTCAGTTAGGGCTAATACTATTACATCACACTACAAGAAAGTGTTTCTTATACAGTATATGATTAATTTGGCTTGTTCACCCTATTGTATTTCTGAACTATATTCATAAAAGGAAGTTGTAACATCACTCTTTCTTGAGTAAACATCATCAACACTCTGTGCTTTACACACCGTTGGAGACCTTGTGAAGTCTGCCTCTTGGTCTATTTGTGCCGCTTAAAGATAATTGCACAGCCAATCTGAAGATCTGTAGAAGTCAAAGTTTTCCTTATTAGCTGTAGTAATGATCTATGTTAATGATCCTTAGTTACAGTATCCCAATGTCCCTATGCAGGCTCATTGCAGATAAAAATAACACAGTAGCCTCCATCTGTGACCCCCTGTGTGTAAAGAAGACACAAATTAAGGTAAAAACATTGGTATTTTTCATGAAATGGCCATTATTATACTCTTGAGTGCACTGCTCCAGCATTTTTTCTCCTAATGATGGTCTGTGGTCAACCATAAGATCCCTAAATAATGAACACTAATTAATAATTAAAATAATACAGTAATGCATTATTTGTAGTTGACAAGTGAAGCAGACGATATGCTCTTGACTCTTGTTTAAATGTATCCTGTGGAGTCTGCATGACAGAAGAACACAAATTAAAGGCTAAGTTCACCTTTTAGAAAAAAAATGTACATGATTATAAATGCACATGATTTTGCAGGCAAAAGAATGTGCATATATTGCTATTATATCTTTTTTACAGAAGTCTGCAAAACATTGCACCCACGATCAGTATGTCATGGGTGCAAGCTCTCTCCAGCTTTCTGATCATATCTCTGTATGGGCTTTCAGTTAGAAAGCTGGAAGAGGAATGATTGGACAACGAACGTGCCAATCAGCATGCTCGCATCCATTGAAAACTACAAGTACTTGTATTTTTTTTCACACATCTCTGGGAATGAATGATATGGCTGCGCAGGTGGAGCTCCACACATCCACACTAATTTTTAATGCCACAGTGACAGTAGGAGAGGGGAAATCTATCAGAGCCCTGGATAACAGAAAAAACCCAACAGTGATCCTTCCCTAATATACCTACATTAAAAAAAAAATATTGGGAACAGAAAGAGCAAGTAGGACTTTTAATTTCCCTCCAAAGTACACACAAGTACAAAAAGTATATATACAAGTACAAAAGTACAAAATATTTTATTGGTTATTTGACAAACAAAATGTGTTAAAATATACAACATATGAAAAATGAGCTTGCATATTGACTTTACCAAATATAGCCACCATGGAGTTGCATGATAAATGAGATCTAAATAGAGATATAGGATAGAGGTCTACGCATTTCGCATAGGTACCACTTCTTTGGGACCACCTAGCTCTCGAGGAACCATAGAGATTGTTTCTAAAGGTAAGAAGAGCATATCCATGTGATTCATAACATAATGTAATTATATTTATTCACTAAAAATCATTATGAAAACTTCACTGAAAAGAGAGAAGTAAAGTACATTGATGTACTTTATACATACGACAATACCATCCCTCAGAGATCCAAATGGAGGAGAGAAGAGAAGGAGGAAAAAAAAAACTTTTAAATGAGGATCACATATTTACCCATATATTTGTTTATTTACTTATACCTTTTCAGCAACAATATGCCGGTTATCTTGTCCTGTTTATGAAAGTGCGATGGCAAATGTACAAATGTGGTTGAGTCTCACCAGCCCGTGGGAGAGTAACCATCCCCAGAGAGGGCGCCACAGGGAGCATAAAACTTAAGATAAAATGCAAAAATGCACGAGATTCATATGCTCAAAACCTGGGCAATGTCAAATTTAACAAGAGTGCTTAAGACACCTGGTGCAAGGGATTGAAAGGGTCCACAAAGGAGAATGTATGTCAACCTAGGCTGCTGAGCTAATTAAATACAGCTGGAGAATGTAACTGCTGTCTAGAAGATTGCTGAAGACAAACAATACTACTTCAATCGGTCGTGTTCAGAGTCAGAATGAAGTGGATTGGATAGGGATAAACGTATCCCTCTGCAAGGAAGAGTTACTGCTGTAAGTGATAGCCTCTTCATCAAGTGTAGGTGTGTACTAGATAGATGACATGTGGGCAATGAAATGGGAAAGTGCAAAAGTGAAGAGGATTGGGTGTGGGGTTAGTGCTCATTGGGGAAAATAAATGAAAAAGCTAATTTTTATTGGTGAAAGGAGAATTCTGGTCCAAAAGTGGACACATAGAATTCCCAAAGTACACAGTGGTGAAGAAACAAAGATAAGGGGTGAAGACTCCAAACAGGGAACTTGATATTATTAGTTTATTGTCAAATTGCTAATAAAATATGTTGTGATTTTATATATACTTTTGTACTTATGTGTATTTTGGAGGGGTATTTACCCATTTAGGGACCAAGCCTATTTCTGACACATGTTGCTTACAAGTTAAAATCAGTCTATTTTTTTTTTAATCAGACTTTTTGCTATATATATATATATATTTACCCAACTTTTTTTTTGTATATTGTGAAAGAGGATGTCAGGCTGAATAAAGAGACCTAACATGTTACAGTTTAAAATTTTGCACTCTCGTGGAATGGTGACAAACTAGGGTACATAGGCGACATTTTAAAAATGTTTAACAGTTACCAGTTTGGAGTTACAGGGGAGGTCTTTTGCTAGAATTATTGCTCGCACTCTGATGATCACGATGATACCATACGTGTGATTTGAACACTGCTTACATTTGCGGGCACAACTTATGTATAAGTTTTTTTTGGTGTACACGGGGATGGGGGCGCTTTAAATTTTTTTTTTTTTAATTTTTTTTTTATTTTGTTTTTTATTTTTTCACTGTTCCTTTTAAAAAAAAAATCTGACCACTTTTATTTTTGTGCCAAGGAATGTAAACATCCCTTGTGACAGTAATAGGCAGTGACAGGTACTCTTTATGGAAGGATCTGTGATCTAAAAGACCCCAAATCCCTCCTTTGCACTTAAAAGTATTCAAAACACCAAAATTGGCATTTGTGAATCCTGACAATTTGTTTAAATCGGTGTCAATGGCAGCCAAGTAAACTGGAAGTGACGTCGCTTCTGGCTTACTTAATCGGAGACCTGGTCGGCTTCTTTCAGGACTCTGACCAGCCAGCAGATTTTTCAGGCTGGTCGCTTGGGTGTCTCGGTGGGACAGGAGACCTGGGCAGAGCCTGTTTAAATTAAGTAAAATTGATACAAAGCAGTCTTATACAGTATTGACTACTTTTGTTTAGAACCTATATTTATATATAATCAATTGGTTAAGGTGGACTGCATATGTGTCACGCCGAGCGCTCCGGGTCCCGCGGCTTCCCCGGAGCGCTCGTGGCGTTCTGCGGGAAGCAGCGCTCCGGTCATCGTCCCCGACCGTGAGCGCTGTCCCCCTGCATGTGGCAGGGATGCGGTCCGCGCGGCGGGACATTCCCCTCCGCGGACCGCATCCCAAGTCACTTACCTGCCGGGTCCCGTCCTGTCCTCCTCCCGGCGCGCGTGGCCCCGCTCCCTAGGGCGCGCGTGCGCCACTGCACTAAGATTTAAAGGGCCAGTGCACCACTAATTGGTGCCTGGTCCAATCAGTGCAAATTGTATAAAAACCCACTTCCCCTTCCTGTCCTTGCCGGATCTTGTTGCCTTAGTGCCCTGAGAAAGTGTTTTGTGTATTGCCCTGCCTGTGTATCTGACCTTTTGCCGTTGCCCCTGACTACGAACCATTGCCGCCTGCCCTGACCTTCTGCTACGTCTGACCTTGCATTTGCCTTGTCCTACTGTACCACGCCTGTCTCAGCTGTCAGTGAGGTTGAGCCGCTACCGGAGGACACGACCTGGTTGCTACCGCCGCAGCAAGACCATCCCGCTTTGCGGCGGGCTCTGGTGAAAACCAGTAGCAACTTAGAACCGGTTCTCTGGTGCGGTCCACGCCATTCCCTCACTGAAACAGAGGATCCACCCCTTGTGTCCTCACCTGCCGCCAGTCTGGATCCTGACAGTAGATCCGGCCATGGATCTCGCTGAGGTGCCGCTGCCTAGTCTCGCTGACCTCACTACCGTGGTTGCCCAGCAGTCCCAGCAGATTGTCCAACAAGGACAACAGCTGTCGCAGTTGACCGCCATGATTCAACAGCTTCTGCCTCCACAGCCAGCTCCAGCATCTCCTCCTCTCCGAGCTGCCGCTGCTACCGCCAGAGTCCGCTTGTCTCTCCCGGACAAGTTTGATGGGGACTCTAAGATGTGCCGGGGATTCTTGTCCCAATGTTCCCTGCACCTGAAGAGGTTGGCAGACCAGTTTCCCACAGAACGGTCTAAGGTGGCGTTCGTGGTCAGTTTACTATCTGGGAAGGCCTTGGCCTGGGCCACGCCGCTCTGGGACCGCAACAATCCTTCCACTGCCTCCGTCCAGTCCTTTTTTTCTGAAGTCTGCAGTGTCTTCGAGGAACCTGCCCGTGCCTCATCCGCGGAAACAGCCTTGCTAAACCTCGTCCGAAGAGACTCTACAGTGGGCAAATATGTTATACAGTTTCGCACTCTGGCCTCCGAAGTGGCCTGGAACAATGAGGCTCTCTGCGCGACCTTTAAAAGAGGTTTATCCAGCCATATCAAGGATTGTCTGGCCGCACGAGAGATACCTGCCTCCCTGACTGAACTCATCCAGTTGGCTACTCGCATAGATATACGCTACATTGAAAGACGTCAGGAGCTCCGTCAGGAGAAAGATCTTGTTTGCATCAGGCGATACCCACGCCTGGCTCCTCTTTTCCAGCAGCCTGTTACTGTGCCTTCCGCCGAGGAGGCCATGCAAGTGGATCGGTCTCGCCTGACCCAGCAAGAGAGGACTCGCCGGAGGAACGAAAAATTATGTTTATACTGTGCGAGCTCTGAACACTTCTTAAAGGACTGTTCTCTTCGTCCTCAGCGTCAGGGAAACGCTCGCACCTAGTGAACGTGGGAGAGGCGTCACTGGGTGTAAATTCTTCCTCTCCACGCCTGATTGTTCCAGTACGGATTTCTCCAGCCCATTAGTGTATTTAGGTTTTGTGCTGCTCTAGGCCTTACTATGTTTGCGCACCCCCAAATTTAAATGTGCCACACCCCTTTCTGGTTTATGACCCGCCCTATCATCTGTATACCACAGACCACAACCACAGTCTATTGGTGCCCATCAGCATAGCTTTCCCAACAGTTCCCATAAGTTAAGCCTCATCAGTGCTGCCTCATTACTGCCCATTACTGCAGCCTTATCAGTGCAACATATCAGTATGCCCTCATCAGTAGCTACCAGTACAGCCCCATCAGTGGCCACCAGTGTAGCCTATCAGTGCCCATTAGTGCAGCCTATCATACCAGCAGGTAACAGTGTGACCGCTTTATGGGGGTGCCAGACTGATTTGCCTCCTGGACCCTGCCCTCTGGCCCAATTCGTCCCACAAGACTGGCACTAAACTAAAAGTGTAACGTAAACCGGCAGGGACCCTTTTCATGTGGGAGTCGGGAGGAGGATGGTTTTTTTCATGTGGTGTGCAGCTTTTTTGCTGCCCCCATTCAAGTGCCGCCCTAGGCCTGGGCCTTGTCGGCCTAGGCCAAGATACAGCACTGCTCCAGCCGCTAAAGTCTCCTTCCCTGCGGAGGCCTTCTTGGACTCTGGTTCTGCAGGAAACTTCATTAAAGCCTCCTTCATCAACCGCTTTAGCATCCCTTTTACCCGTCTCGTCAAGCCCTTCTTTATTTCTACAGTTAACGGAGAGAATCTGAACTGCACCGTGCGTTACCGCACAGAACCCGTACTCATGACCATAGGGGTTCTCCACCAAGAGACGATTGAATTTTTTGTTCTGCCTAACTGCACTTCTGACATCCTTCTTGGCTTGCCCTGGCTCCAGCGCCACTCTCCTACCCTCGACTGGACCTCTGGGGACATTAAATCATGGGGCCCTACCTGCCACACTCGTTGCCTCAAGTCGGTAACTACTAGCCAAGTCTCCACCTCTTCTCAATTGCTCGGCCTTCCTAAGGTCTATCAAGACTTTACTGACGTCTTTTGCAAAAAACAGGCAGAGGTCTTACCACCACATAGACCCTACGACCGCCCCATTGACTTGCTTCCTGGTACCTCACCACCCCGTGGCAGGATTTACCCTCTCTCCGCTCCTGAAACCAAGGCCATGTTGGAGTACGTTCAGGAGAATCTCAAGAAAGGTTTCATAAGGAAGTCTTCTTCTCCTGCCGGAGCAGGATTCTTCTTTGTTGCCAAGAAGGATGGGTCACTACGCCCGTGTATTGATTACCGCGGTCTCAACAAAATCACTGTAAAGAATCGCTACCCTCTGCCTCTCATGTCGGAGCTCTTTGACCGTCTGCGCGGAGCAAAGATCTTTACCAAGCTTGACCTCAGGGGCGCTTATAACCTCATCAGAATCCGTGAAGGAGATGAGTGGAAAACCGCTTTTAACACCAGAGATGGCCACTTCGAATACCGTGTCATGCCTTTTGGTCTTTGCAATGCCCCTGCAGTCTTTCAAGACTTTGTCAATGAGATCTTCCGGGACTTGTTGTATACCTGCGTAGTGGTCTATCTTGACGACATACTAATCTTCTCCTCCACTCTGGAGGAACACCGTCTCCATGTCTGTCAAGTGCTCCAGCATCTCCGTGTTAACCATCTCTACGCCAAAATTGAAAAGTGCCTCTTTGAACGTAGCTGTCTTCCGTTTCTTGGATACCTAGTTTCTGGACAAGGTCTTCAAATGGACCCCGACAAGCTCTCCGCGGTCTTGGATTGGCCACACCCCTCGGGACTTCGCTCTATCCAGCGCTTCCTCGGATTCGCCAATTACTACCGCCAGTTCATCCCCCACTTCTCCACTATCGTGGCGCCTATTGTGGCACTATCCGAGAAAGAAGCGAATCCGAGATCCTGGCCTCCCCAAGCTGAAGAAGCCTTTACTCGCCTTAAGACCGCCTTCGCCTCCGCTCCAGTCTTGACTAGGCCCGATCCTCTGAAACCGTTCTTCCTGGAGGTAGATGCCTCCTCAGTTGGAGCCAGAGCGGTCCTTCTTCAAAAGTCCGCTAAAGGAAAAAACGTCACCTGCGGCTTCTTCTCTAAAACTTTTTCTCCTCCAGAAAGGAACTATGCTATTGGAGACCATGAACTACTAGCCATTAAGTTGGCACTAGAGGAATGGAGACATCTCCTGGAAGGATCCCTTCATCCTATCACCATCTACACTGACCACAAAAATCTGTCATACCTTCAGTCTGCCCAGCGCCTTAATCCTCGCCAGGCCAGGTGGTTATTGTTCTTTGCCCGATTCAATTTCCAGATCCATTTTCATCCTGCTGACAAGAACATTAGGGCGGATGCCCTATCACGCTCCACTGATGCCTCCGAAGCTGAAACCGTTCCTCAACACATCATACCTCCTGAGTGTCTGATTTCAGCTGCCCCTGCTTCACTGGTACCAGTTCCTCCAGGAAAAATGTATGTTCCTCCACGTCTTCGCCTCCGGACTCTCAAATGGGGCCACTCCTCCCACCTGGCGGGTCACGCTGGAATTAAAAAGACTATTCAGTTAATTGCCAGACACTATTGGTGGCCTTCCTTTGAGGAAGATGCGACTGAGTTCGTTCGGGCCTGTACTGTCTGCGCACGTGACAAACTCCTCGCCAGAGGCCTGCAGGTCTTCTCCTCCCTCTGCCAGTGCCCGAACAGCCTTGGTCCCACATAGCGATGGACTTCGTCACTGACCTTCCCGTATCCCATGGCAACACAGTCATATGGGTGGTCGTTGACAGATTTTCCAAGATGGCACATTTTGTCCCGCTTCCTGGTCTCCCCTCTGCGCCACAGTTGGCGAAGCAATTCTTTTTGCACATATTCCGTCTCCATGGTCTTCCAACACATATCGTCTCTGATAGAGGCGTTCAGTTCATCTCAAAATTTTGGAGAGCACTCTGCACCCAATTAAAGATCAAATTAAATTTTTCTTCCGCCTACCACCCTCAGTCCAATGGGCAAGTGGAGAGGGTTAACCAGATCCTTGGTGACTATCTGCGACACTTCGTCTCCTTCCGTCAGGACGATTGGGTCGACCTGTTGCCCTGGGTCGAATTCTCATACAACTTCAGAGACTCTGAGTCATCCACCAAATCTCCATTTTCTGTGGTGTACGGCCCTCACCCGCTGCCCCCTCCCCATTCCCACTTCTTCTGGACTTCCTGCCGTTGATAAGTTGACCCTGGACTTCTCCTCCATCTGGAAAGAAACTCAAAAGTCGCTCATCCTGGTGACAGAGTGTGGCTCTCTGCCAAATACATCCGGT
Organism: Pelophylax lessonae; assembly: GCF_965119305.1. Taxonomy (NCBI): domain Eukaryota; kingdom Metazoa; phylum Chordata; class Amphibia; order Anura; family Ranidae; genus Pelophylax; species Pelophylax lessonae. The sequence continues at coordinate 81,851,946 of NC_138769.1, read as the reverse complement.
TTCGGGTCCCTAGCTACAAGCTGGGTCCGCGTTACCTCGGGCCTTTTAGAATCAAAAGCCAAATTAACGCTGTTTCTTACAAACTCCATCTTCCTCCCTCTCTCCGTATTCCTAACTCCTTTCATGTATCCCTTCTCAAACCCCTCATTCTTAACCGATTTTCCCCCAAGGTCCAGGTTCCTGCTCCTGTCTCTGGGTCCTCTGACGTCTTCTCGGTGAAAGAGATCCTCGCCTCCAAGGTCGTCAGAGGTAAAAAAAAAATTCTTGTTGACTGGGAGAATTGTGGTCCCGAAGAGAGGTCATGGGAGCCCGAGTCCAATATCCTCGACAAGGAGCTCATCCACAGGTTCCTGGGCTCCAAAAAGAGGGGGAGACCAAAGGGGGGGTACTGTCACGCCCAGCGCTCCGGGTCCCGCGGCTTCCCCGGAGCGCTCGTGACGTTCTGCGGGCAGCAGCGCTCCGGTCATCGTCCCCGACCGTGAGCGCTGTCCCCCTGCATGTGGCAGGGATGCGGGCCACGCGGCGGGACGTTCCCGTCCGCGGACCGCATCCCAAGTCACTTACCTGCCGGGTCCCGTCCTGTCCTCCTCCCGGCACGCGCGGCCCCGCTCCCTAGGGTGCGCGCGCCGCTGCACTAAGATTTAAAGGGCCAGTCCACCACTAATTGGTGCCTGGTCCAATCAGTGCAAATTGTATAAAAACCCACTTCCCCTTCCTGTCCTTGCCGGATCTTGTTGCCTTAGTGCCCTGAGAAAGCGTTTTGTGTATTGCCCTGCCTGTGTATCTGACCTTTTGCCGTTGCCCCTGACTACGAACCATTGCCGCCTGCCCTGACCTTCTGCTACGTCTGACCTTGCATTTGCCTTGTCCTACTGTACCACGCCTGTCTCAGCTGTCAGTGAGGTTGAGCCGCTACCGGAGGACACGACCTGGTTGCTACCGCCGCAGCAAGACCATATACTGGACATCTGCCCATTAACCATCAGAGTGGCCATTCTGGTTTTCACCCCCTGGAAGGCAACAGCTGAAGTCTTCCAGGTATGGGCAATGGTCAGATTCTCAGAAAAAAAAAGGTATGAGGCCAATTTCTGCTGGGGTGCAAAGAGGCCCAGTATAGGGCAATGTAAGGGAGCCAGGCTGGCATTCATTTGGACCGTCACATGGAATAATGTCTGCAGTAGACCAAAGATTCTAGGCCAGAAGCTGATCAAACGTGGGCAAGACCACCATATATGTAGGGCACCCCACACTGACCCCAATTGGAAAATATCTGTCACTGCTTCTAGGATAAGCATGAGAAAGCCTAGCTGGGACCCTGTTCTATCCCAGGAGCACTTTATAAGCAACCTCAAAGGTGGTAGTGTTGAATTAACATTTTACTATTTTGTCCAGGCCTTTAATGCAGTCCTCTCCCTCAATACTCAATCCAAGATCTTGCTACCATTATGTCACATAGGAAAGGGTTTATAAAGATGATCCACCATTAGAAGAGGCGTAAAGCAATGAGATAAGATTAGGAGACCCCAGGGAGTGTAGACAAGTATGCACAAAATACATGTTGCGAAAGGTAAAGGGTAGAAGTATGATGAAGAGACAAAGTCCAATTGCATAATAACAAATAATGAAAGTTCTCCTGGCTGGGGATCTCATGCATCTCCTAAAGGGTCTCCCACAATGGAAACAGAGCGCAGTTAAAAAGTGATGCACCCCAGTAAAGCCGCGGGAGGCCCACCGGAAGAAGGAATGAGGTTGTACCGACCCCGGTGAAAAAAGGGGATTATTAGTGATTGGTAAAAGATGTAAGAAAGGAAACATTAAGCTTCCAGAAAATCAAACAGAATCCCACAGCTTTCGGCTATGAAGCATTGAAGGGCTTAGGGGACGCAATTAATGGGGAAGCCAAAGCAACACTTGTAGAGAAATCGGGGCACAATTAGGAAGTTCCAAAAGCACCCACAATAAGATGACTGTTCTTTTTCAAGCTCACAGGATCTATGAGCTTAAAAAATGATTGATTAATCTCTTAACATTGCGCTGACAATGATATACTGTATATGTAACATTGGAACAAAATCATAATCGCACCAGAAAAGTGAATAGAGCTCCATATCCTTAGGACTTTTCATAGACATTTCTATTTTAATAATATAATATTATATTGCATTTGAAGGGTTAAAAATAGAGGAGCTTGTTTTTCTTAAAAAACAAACAAAAAAAAAAAATACAACGCAAATTAAAAATGAAACCCATTTACCCCCAAGTTCCAATTAACACATTGGGTACCCTGAATGACATTTACATTTTCTGTGGGAGTGTCAAAAGCTGACATAAGTCATTGGGCATTTATAGAAATTGATTATTTTCACCTGTGCATGATGCCACGTGAAAATTGGGGTTTAATCCACTGTGGTATATGTCTAAATCTCACTTGTATACTTGCATGTGATATGCTTGTAGACTTTATACATTGCATAAATATCTAAAGTTGCTTTAAAGGTATTCCAGAAAATCAACTTCGCAGTCAAGGGGCTTCAGTAGGTATTTACAAATCGTGCAACTTTGTAAAAAGTTAATTTGTTTTATCATCATACCTGTAGGCCTTTTGGGATCCCCTGGACGCCATGTCCTGCCTTGTTTCTAGGATGGTAAAACTTTGTTTTTCCCTCTTGTAATGCTGGGAGTGAGCATCCTATAGTTTTCAGGTCCTAACAACAAGACAAGATGGAGGGATTGTGAACTGGGAGTTTTTAGGCCAGGCTTGCAGGGGGGCCTAAATGGCCTACAGGTATGTCAATAAAAATAATGAACATTTTCCCATGGTGCATGGTTTTTTCAATACCTACTGGGCTCATTGATAGCATACAGTAGGTTACTTTTTTTAAAAGATGCGAACTTAGTCTTTAAACCTTTCCTTTCCCTTCCCTGCAGGTTAAGGTTGTGAAAACTGGATGCTTAAAGCCTTGCTTCCTGCTTGTCTCCAACCTAAAGACTTGTTGCTACTGCTCACTCTCCCTGATCTTCTCAGGTTTTTTAACAATTCCCCTGCCAGTTTTCTGAAAGCAGAGGTCCTTTCTTACAACTGACTCCTGACTTCTGCATCACTAACTACTGACCTTTGAACTCTGTCATTTATTACTGACCCTTGACCTCTGCATCACTTACTACTGACTTCTGAGTCATTACTGACCTCTGAACTCTGCATCACTTAATACTAACCCCTGAACTCTCATTCACTTACTTACTACTGACCTTTGAGTCATAACTATCCTCCCTCCTGAACTTTGCAACACTTACTATTGACACCTGAACTCTGCACCACTTAATACTGATCCCTGACCTCTTTTTCACTTTTTATTACCCATCACTTCTGAATCACTACTAATCTCTGAATTCTGTGTCATTTACTATTGATCCCTGAGCATTTCATCACTTACAACTAGTACAGTACAAAAAGCCCTCCACTGCACTGCTTACCTCCATTTACCTTTCCCTGGACTATGCACAGTACTCCAAGGAGACCATGTGTGCAATTTATGCAGTGTACATGGGTCCCAAAAGAGGTGGGGTGAACTGTGCCCTTACACATGACACAACATTTATAGGGAAACTTCTGACTATAGGGATGGCCTTGCGGTTCGCCTGGCGGTCAGTTCGCGGCAAATTTTGCTTGTTCGCTACCCGCCAATTTTGCAAACACATGGTGTTGTTTGCAGCGGCCATATTAGTTTAAATTGGGGAGAACTTTGACCCATGACACAGCCGTCAGGTGGAACGGGACAGCCAATTGAAACATTGCAGCACATGGACATGCCCCCTACCTTATAAATAGACCAGAGCTTGCAGCCATTTCACGTTCTTCTTTTTGTCAGCATAGGGAGAGGTCTGCTGTGCGCATCAGGGACAGATTGTCAGACACAAATAGCTCTGTTAAGGTCCACAAAAGTCCTTGTTAGGGCTGGTATTTGGTATAGGTCTACTACGCTTTCTTTTTAGTTTAGAGACAGGTATGCTGTGTTGATCAGGGACAGATCGAGATCGGCAGTGACACAAATCGCTCTGTTAAGATCCACAAAAGTCATTTTAAGGGCTGGTATTTGGTATAGGTCTACTACACTTTCTTTTTAGTTTAGGGACAGGTATGCTATGTTCATCAGGGACAGATCGAGATCGGCAGTGACACAAATCGCTCTGTTAATATTCACAAAAGTCATGTTAAGGGTGCTATATATTTGGTATAGGTGTGCAGTTTTTCATTTTAGTGACAGGTATCCAGTGTGCTCCAGGGACAGAGATCAGCAGTGACACAAATCGCTCTGTTAATGTATACAAAAGTCATTTCAAGGGCTGCTATTTATTTGGTATAGGTGTGCAGTTTTTCAGTTTAGGGACAGGTATCCAGTGTGCTCCAGGGACAGAGATCAGCAGTGAAACAAATCGCTCTGTTAATGTATACAAAAGTCATTTCAAGGGCTGCTATTTATTTGGTATAGGTGTGCAGTTTTTCAGTTTAGGGACAGGTATCCAGTGTGCTCCAGGGACAGAGATCAGCAGTGACACAAATCGCTCTGTTAATGTCCACAAAAGTCATTTCAAGGGCTACTATTTATTTGGTATAGGTGTGCAGTGCACTATGTAATGCACGGTAGAATATATTTTGTAATATAGAAAGCATATTGTGCACTGTGCAGCATTGTGACTGGTGTGGTGACTGAGCGTTGCTGAAGCAATACTACAAACAGTGACAAAAGCACTTTTAATGCATTATAACTTGTAAAAGTATACTCAGATAACACCCCGCTTCATTATGTGCCCCCCCCAATACCACATAATGAAGCGGGGTGTTATCTGAGTATACTTTTACAAGTGTATTTGTGTCCTGCAACAATATTGCCTCTTTTGCTGTGTTAACTCTGCTACACACAGTGCCAAACTCACTAGCCAATTTTTTAAATAACTGGTGTGATAGACCAGTGGCCCCCCAATACCACATATTGAAGTGGGGTGTTATTTAACAGTATACTTTTCTAAGAGTGTATTTTAGTCCTGCAAAAATGTGGCCTCATTTGCTGTGTTAACTCTTCTACACACAGTGCCAAACTCCCTGGCCAATTTTTTGAACAACCGGTGTGATAAACCAGTGGCCCCACAATACCACATATTGAAGTGGGGTGTTATTTAACATTATACTTTTCTAAGAGTGTATTTTAGCCCTGCAAAAATGTGGCCTCTTTTACTTTGTTAACTGTGCTACACACAGTGACAACAGTTACTGGCCAATTATTTGTAGAACTGGTGTGATAAAACTGTGGCCCCCCAATATCACATATTGAAGTGGGGTGTTATTTAACAGTATACTTTTATAAGATTGTATTTTAGTCCTGCAAACATTTGGCCTCTTTTGCTGTGTTATCTGTGCTACACACAGTGACAACTGTTACTGGCCAATTATTTGTAGAACTGGTGTGATAAACCTGTGGCCCCCCAATACCACAGAACCACAGATTGAAGCGGGGTGTTATATACCTTTTTCCAGATATACTGCGATTCTCTAGAGGCTTTTGTCACAGGGTAATTGAAAAACATGACAGGCAGGGGAAGAGGCAGACACTTAGGCAAGGGTGGTAGGGGTAGGGCAGGAGCAGTAGGCCGGAGCCAAAGTGTGAAGTTTCAGTAGGTGCATTCCATTACGTCAAAGGAAGCACCAGACTTGGTTAAGTGGCTCACTCAGCCTTCCTCTTCTGCACCCTCCTCATCCTCTCTATCTGTACCCTCTTCACTCTATGCTGCGTGCACCCCCAAAGACACCACCACAAACACCACCACCACATACCCTCCGCTTGAGTCACTGGAATTATTTTCCGAGCCATCACAAGACATTTGCGATGTGCAGCCATTCTTGGCATCAGGTCAGGAAGAGGAGGTAGCAACAGCCGCCACTCAGCAGTCTGACGACAGTACCCCGTTCAGCCCAAGGAGGTTGGTCCCCGCTGTTGCTGCCTACTCCGAGATCTCGAATGTTAGTGGTGGGGAAGGTGATGTGGATGATGACGTTTCTATGGACGTCACATGGGTGGCCACAAAAGAGGAAGAGGAGGGGAGTTCAGAGGGAGAGACGGACCAGCAGATAGGGAGGAGAAGGAGGCAGAACATGCATTGCACAAGAGGTACAAAGCAGACTGCAAATGTATAAAGAGCAAGCCATCAACCATGTACAGTCACATCTGGCGCTCCCAGGACGCCGGCACATGGCTCCGCAGTGTGGGCTTTTTTCAATGTGCCAACCACCTTAAGAAGGCACCTGAATTCCCATCACCGAGCCCAGTGGGAGCAACACCATCCAAACCCACAAAGCCACACTCCAGGCTCTCACCGTCCAGCCTCTGCTCCTTCTCCTCTCTCCTCACAATTGTCCTCCACTCCACCTTCCATCATGCCATCGTCACGTTGTTCTGGAAAAAGGCAGGCTTCTGTGGCCCAAATGTTGGAGCAGAAAAAAATGATGACGCCGGATAACCCTCTTGCCCAATGTTTGACTGTTGGCTTGTTGAAACTGATAGCCCGCCAACTACTGCCATATCAACTGGTGGACTCGGAGGCCTTTCGTAAATTTGTGCCCATTGGAACACCACAATGAAGGTCCCAGGCAGGAAATATTTCTCGCAGAAGGGCATTCCGGAGCTGTATGAGCATGTTCAGCGGCAAGTGAATATATCTCTGGCACACAGTGTTGTTGCCAAGATACATCTGACCACAGATACATGGTCTAGAAAACACAGGCAGGGAAGGTATATCACTTTTACTGCCCACTGGGTGAACCTTCTGATGGCCGTCAAGCATGTAACCCGTGGCACCCGTGTAGATTTGGTTGTACCGCCAAGGATTGCATGCAGGCCTGCCTATTCTTCTCCTCCTCCTCCTCCTCCATCCTCCCTCTCCTCCTCGGCTGACTCCTCCTTTTCCGCAGCTACCATCTCTTCCACTGCGCCGCACAAAATACCCAGAACCTATGCCACATGCCAGGTGAGATGTTGCCATGCTGTGCTGCGTCTGTTGTGCCTGGAAGCCAAGAGCCATACTGGTCCTGCACTCCTTTTAGCTTTGCTTTCACAGGCAGATCAGTGGCTGACACCGCTCAATTTGACAATTGGTAAAGTGGTGTGCGACAACGGTGCCAATTTGCTGAGCACGCTGAAACAGGGTAAAATTACACACGTGCCATGCATGGCACACGTCCTTAACTTGGTGGTGCAGCGATTCGTTGCCAAATACCTTGGGTCCAGGATATTTTGCGGCAGGCCAGGAAAATCTCGGGCCATTTCAGAAGATCTTACACAGCCATGGCTTGCCTTGCTGACATTCAGCAGAGACACAACCTGCCCGTCAGGCATCTTATACGCAATGGAACTCAATGTTGCATATTCTTGATAGGCTGCTTCAGCAGAAACGTGCAGTTAACGACTACCTGTATGAACTCTACGGCAGGACAGGTTCTGGGGAGCTTAGGTTTTTTTCACCTCGCCAGTGGCTGCTTATGCGGGACGCATGCAGACTTCTGCGGCCATTCGATGAGATCACCAAACTGGTCAGTCACAGCCAGGGCGCCATCAGTGACATCATACCTTATGCCTTCTTTCTGGAGCGTTCATTGCATCGTGTCATTAATCAAGCCGTCGAGGAGCAGGAAGATGAGGAAGTCGCAATGTTGGATGAATTCCCATTGGATGCTACTCCATCTGAGACAAGTCAACTACAGGAGTCTGAAGAGGAGTCAGAGGAGGATGGTGCCGGGGGGGTTGAGGGGGAGCAAGAAGAGCATGCTTTGAACCTTTCTGGGATCCCTGGTGTTATCCGTGGATGGGGGGAGGAGAACGAGGACGACATTATTCTGGATGATGAGCTGCAAGTAGGCCACTACACCACTTCCAGCTTAGTGCGAATGGGGGCCTTCATGCTCCAGTGTTTTAAGGGGGACCCCTGAATAAAAAGCATAAAGGCCAAGGACCAGTACTGGGTGGCAATGTACTTAGACCCCTGGTAGAAACAAAAAATGGCAGAAATGTTACCACAATCACAGAGGGCGGTCAGAATGCAGCACTTCCAGGCCTTGCTGCGGGAAATGCTGCATTCTGCTTTTGCGTGCGCTGGCAGAGGAATTTCCATTTACAGAGAGACAGTTGCGGGTAGCAATTGAAAAGCACCTGCAAGAAGAGGGCGGTTTGAAGATGTCTTGGTCACTTCAGATATGAGATCCTTCTTTCAGCCGAACCATTGACAGCTGTACTCCAGATCCAGCATCAGGGAATGCCTAGACCCACAGGTGTCCGACTACATCGGGTTAACGGCCGATGTGGACGCTCTGAGGAGTGATTAACCTCTGGACTACTGGGTGGGCAGGCTTGACCTCTGGCCAGAGCTTGCACAATTTGCAATGGAACTGTTGGCTTGCCCCCTGTCCAGTGTCCTGTCCGAAAGGACGTTCAGCGCAGCAGGGGGGTTCGTGACCGATAAGCTCACTCGCCTAGCTCATGACAGTTTAGACTACCTCACATTTATAAAAATGAATGAGGCATGGATCTCTGAGGAATTCAACACATGTGACTAGTAGACCATGTTTCATTGAAATTCCTAATGCCAGGCCACAAATATCCGCCAGACCTCCATCCACCCACAACAATTCCTGGTCCTTGTCTTCGCTAAATACAGCGGCATAAAAGGCATTTCATATCCATGGAATGCCAAATTTTTGGGGCCTTTCATGGCCGACAATTATTTTTTCTGTGAATGCGTAATGTACCTCCAGCCACCAAATACTACATTCTTAGCTGTCAGGTAAACCCATGTGGTCTAATTTTTGGGGTCTATACTGGCCGACAGTTACTTCTGTATCCTGTGAATGCCTAATGTACCTCCAGCCACCAAATACTATGTTCTTAGCTGTCAGGTAAACCCATGTGGGATAATTTTTGAGGCCTATACTGGCCGACACTTACTTCTTTATCCTGTGAATGCCTAATGTACCTCCAGCCACCAAATATTACGTTCTTAGCTGTCAGGTAAACCCATGTGGGCTAATTTTTGGGGCCTATACTGGCCAACACTTACTTCTGTATCCTGTGAATGCCTAATGTACCTCCAGCCACCAAATACTACGTTCTTTGCTGTCAGATAAACCCATGTGGTCTAATTTTTGGGGCCTATACTGGCCAACACTTACTTCTGTATCCTGTGAATGCCTAATGTACCTCCAGCCACCAAATACTAGGTTCTTTGCTGTCAGGTAAACCCATGTGGTCTAATTTTTGGGGCCTGGAATGGGCAACACTTACTTCTGTATCTTGTGAATGCCTAATGTACCTCCAGCCACCAAATACTACGTTCTTTGCTGTCAGGTAAACCCATGTGGTCTATTTTTTGGGGCCTGGAATGGCCGACACTTACTTCTGTATCCTGTGAATGCCTAATGTACCTCCAGCCACCAAATACTACATTCTTAGCAGTCAGGTAAACCCATGTGGGCTAATTTTTGGGGCCAATACTGGCCGACACTTACTTTTGTATCCTGTTAATGCCTAATGTACCTTCAGCCACAGAATACAACATTCTTAGCTGTCAGGTAAACTCATATGGGCTAATTTTTGGGGACTTTCATGGCCGACACTTATTTATTTATCCTGTGAATGCCTAATGTACCTTCAGCCACAGAATGCAACGTTCTTAGCTGTCAGGTAAATCCATGTGGGCTAATTTTTGGGGCCAATACTGGCCGACACTTACTTCTGTATCCTGTGAATGCCTAATGTACCTTCAGCCACAGAATACAACGTTCTTAGCTGTCAGGTGGGCTAATTTTTTGGGCCTGGAATGGCCGACACTTACTTCTTTATCCTGTGAATGCATAATTTTTCAGACTGGAATTGAAAATCAATGGGTCTGTAAACGTTCCGCCAAATTGTGGAATAGATGAGGACCCATTTTACAGATGTGTGAATGGACCCTATATGTATTTGACATGTATTTACCGGCTGCTGTCAGTTCTGGCTGATTTATGAAAAAAAAAAAAAAAATGTTTGCTGTAAAAAAAAAGATTTTAGGGCAACTTTTCCAATTGCAATACTTCTGTTATGACATTGTCCATGTGCTGGGACCATTTGTGCACAGCTAGTAAGTCTTTTGTGGCTGCAAATATGACCTAAAGGTTTTTAAAGTTCGCCTCCCATTAAAGTCAATGGGGCCCGCCACAAACTCGCGGTTCGCAGACTTTTGAGAAAATTGGCGGCTGACGTTTGCGAGCCGTCCCGGCCGATGTTCGTCCATCACTAGTCTCCAATGTAGCTGTGCTTACCACAGGCAGCTGCAACAGAAACATTGTTTATGCCAGAAAGGGAATATGTGCTTAAAGCCAGTGTGTAGGGAGTGTGTGTATGTGTGTTTGTGTGTGTGTGTGTGTGGTACCTATTATTGGCTGCCATTGGCTTACCTCTGCTTTCCTTCTCTCTGGACTCTTCACAGTACTCAGGGTACTGCAGCTCTGGATCTTCCCCCCTTCTCCTATTCCGTGTTCCAGTAGGTGGGGATACTGCAGTACCCTGAATAGTAGGTACCACACACACTCACCCTACACATTGGCTTTTAGCACCCATTCCTTTTCCAGCATAAACATTGTTTCTGTTACAGCTGCCTGTGACAAGCACAGCTGCAGTGGAGACATAGAGAGGGGCATAGTAAGGCATCCCCCCACATTTGTTGTGCAATGTGTGAGGGCACAGTGGACCCCACCTCCCTTGGGACCCATGTGCACTGCATAAATTGCACACATGGTCTCCTAGGAAAAAGCCCCTTTGGCTGCAGTATTCACCACCTCTCTGGCACTATTCCCCACAGTAATTCTTTTTTGCAACTAAACATTTTTAGTCTTCTAGGTTGATTGACATCTAATATAATTTATCGCAGAAGACTGAGGAAATCCTGTGAATGCAGGGCCTCCTAGGCCTGCCGCTTGAGGGGGGCACTCATAGGGTAATGATGAGTGGCACTGAGGTAATCACCATTACTGTTACACTTATTCTTGTGCAAAAAAAAAATCCTCTGCCTTTACAGTAGAGAGGCATGTGGAAAGAGGATCATATGACATAAAGCTCTAACTCTTTCTAGAAAGACAAACCCTGCTGAATATGACTGCAATAAATTCAATAAAGTATGTGAGAACTAGGGTTGTATTTTATAAAATTTCCTCAGCATTTTTTCTCTGGACAGAATTAGCAGTTTGGTGCTTGACTTTACATGTTGCTAGAGCTGCTCAGGTGTAAACCCTTCATGCCAATGGAACACAAATATGCCGCCTTGGCTTGAAGAGGTTGTATCGTGGTGATGCCTGCAGCTAGAGGTATTATCCTGGTACTATTGTTTAGAGCTGATGGTTGGCATTCTTGTAATGTGGCTTAGCAGCCACGCGGCTGTCATTACAAGAAGCGGGAGGGCATGTCCCCCCGCCCACCGCCTTCCACGGCTCGCCCGAGTCTCCCATCCCACTGGGAGACCCAAGCAACCAGCCAGCACGTCCATCGGCTGGCTGAAAACCCGAACAAAGCCATTCAGCTCTGATCAGGTCTCCGATGTAAACATCACTTCCAGGTACTGGAGCCTTCAAGGCGCCAGATTTAAAAAAAAATTGACAACAATTTAACCATGCCTCACTTCACACTTACAACATTTTTCTTTGCTATATTTCATCTGTCGGTTATCTGGTACTCTCCAACACTTCCTTACCTCTCGAGGTTTTGTGCCCCATTTGCAATTCGGTTTCTTTCCCTTCACTCATTTATCACCTGAATTCACTTTGGGCTTTTTTCATATATATATATATATATATATATATATATATATATATATATATATATATCTTTCTACTCAATTAAAATTATATTTCTTCATATTTAATAATTATACAATATTTATACCTATATAATTTTAATAAACAAAATCCCTCCCCCTTTTTTCTTAGATCATTTGGTCACAATGTGTGCTCACAGTTTTGGATACCCTGTTGGTGTACCTCTATGCCCCCTTTGTGGGGTGATTTTGCCAACTCCCCCCATCTTCTGTCCCCTCTTTTTGCCGGCTTGGGCTAATACCCGCCTCAGCCCCGGGTGAGACAGTTTCGCTAGGGGTGGTCTTCCAGTTTTATTGGGTCAACACAGTAAGTAGCTGTATTCTACATTTATAAACTAGGAGCAATCTGTTATATTCCTTTATCTGAGATTATAGTATTTTAATATCAGTTTACTCTTACAGATCTATACTTTTAATTAGCTCCTGATGAGTGGACGTAGAGCCACGAAACGCGTAGAGCTTACAAGAAATGATGACATACCATTTGGAGATCAATTATATGTTGGTTATGTTATATAATATATTTATTATTATTGAAAATTATTTATATGAATTTGTATACTCCATGTCAGGTCTTTGAATTGTGTATGTCTATCTATATTTTATACTACTGTTAAACCATGAATTATTTAATAAATATTTATCAATTGGCGATTTTACATTACTTTGATATTCAGTAATTGACTTACCTCATCTAAAGTCCCACAATTTTTGAACAAATTGTTCTTCCTTTTGCATATTCATTAGGGATGGAGGTTTAGCCATTATATACCCCAGATCATGTCCCTCTCTTTGCATATATATATATATATATATATATATATATATATATCTATATATATATATATATATATATAGATATATATATATCTATATATATATAGATATATATATATATATAGATATATATAATTTTTGGGGGTTCTAAGTAATTTTCTAGCAAAAACAACTGATTTTAACTTGTAAGCAACATATTTTAGGAAAAGGCTTAGGCTCCAATGGGTTAATATACAACCAGTATATAGTGTATTAATATGTTACTTTAATATTCCAGACACTATGAAAAGTGCCCATGGACTCTACAATATACACTGCAACAGCAGTGACAGCAATAATGAATCACTAGATTAACCTTTTAACACTGTGAGATTAGAATATAGTAACACAGTCTGTTCACATATCATTGATGATGCTTATGAGCTGTGACCTTTTTAGCCTTATTATAAATATGAGAAGAGACAGCTAGCACGCCCACCTGGTGGATTAAAGGAAATATCAAAACTTTAGTGTCATTTTGTAAAGGTTAATCTGAAATGGCAAGAAAGGAACATATTTACTCTATTTATAAAGTAAACATACTCTTTTGCTGCTTAAGAGGACTGGTTAAATTCATAGCGATTGTGAAGAAAACACTTGGCGTTTACAAACCCTTCCCCTTTTGTTATTCCGCTAAACCCCTTAGAACATTTGGGTGAATTTTGAAGGAAGACATCCAACCGATACACGTTCTCTCTTTCTCATTCTTAACTGACTATTTGTACCATTGGGTTTACCTAATGGTTTGAGCAGGAACCTGATACCAAACTGAAAAATGGCAAAAAGGGTTGGTCATAAGATATACACCCAGAAGTAGAAAGGATAGAGTAAGCTGCTTGGCTTGACATAATGATAGATTGCCTGGAAAGAAAGACTGGTTTTAGAAATAGCATGTTCAGCATCAGTCCAGTCTGTATAAAAAAAAAACATGACCTCAAATATACCATATCTAACAGTTCATTTCTTGCACATCCAATAGTGAGGCTATTTTGCCATACAGTAAGCTTCTTCATAAAATAAAAAGCTTTAAATCTGTTCTAACATTGGTTTAATTAGTAGGAACTCGCTATCTGATACAAATGAGCCAACATGAAAAATAGTATTACTGAGAAAAAAAATGAAATATTCAAGAAGATGGACATTAGAAAAGAAGGCCTTTATTGTCGTTGTAAGATTAAACTTTACAATGCAATTACAATGCTCACAGTATTAAACAATACATTATATATAAAAAAGGCTTAATGAATGAGTATTTGTGTTTGGTTGAGGTATTCGATTACTACAAAGTAGCTTGTAAATAACTTCTACTTTATTTAAAAATGGTATTGTGAGTTGAGCTTGATCATGTACAAGAGAGAAACATTTACCATATTTTTCCGTGTATAAGACGCCCCCATGTATAAGACGCCCCCCATTTTTAGAACCCAAACTTCAGAAATCAATATTTTAAACATAAGGAGATGTTCTTCCTGTTTACTCCACTGTCTGATCATGCACTCAGTGGGCGGAGGTCCAAACTGTCTCTCTGCAGCCCTATTGCCATGCTCTTTTGCATAGCGAATTACATTTAGTTTGAATTTAGCAGTGTAAGACAGTCGCTTACCAGTGCTCATTTTTTTACTCTCTGACATCTGGCTCCGTTCTCGCATCTCTCTCACATCTGCGCACTCCAACCTCCAATGGTATCGCATCTGCAGTCTCCGCCTTTACAGCATTATCTGACGTCCATAGCTTGCAATTGTAGGAAGCCTCTTTGACAATATGGCCAGCTACGCACCCGCGCACTGCTTACTGACCGTGTATAAGACGCCCCTCGATTTTCAGCATAAAAATTTGAGCAAAAAGTAGAGTCTTATACATGGAAAAATACGGTATTATGTTTTAAGTAACTGACAATATGTATATAGGCATATTTATAAAGGATTTAATGGGAAAATTCAGTTTTTAAATCTTTACCGACATTTGCCCTAGTGAGATTCAACATCATTCACTTAATTACATATATATAGCAAGATGAATGAGTACCAGGTGAATGCAGCAGCTGGTGAACAGCCATCGAATCTCACTTGAGTAAAGAATAGATTTCACCCTGCAGGTGAATGTGCAGGTAGTAGTAAGGTGCTGAAAATGTGTTATGTACATTTATTTTTATCCATGCTCTTTTTTCTTACTCTCTTATTGTTTTTCCATTTCTTAACCTTAATTTATCTTTTCCTTTTCTCTTTCCTTATTTCACAAATACAATTGTAAGCTATACATTTTCATAATACAGAGATTAGATAGATAATTATATGACATTTTCATCTCTTTATTATGAATTCAGAAAATCTACTAGTATGTACTAAAGCCTAAGCATATATTTTATTGTACCAATAATTTTGGTATAAGACCAAAATAGAACTTTTTGGCCTTAATTCTAAGCGGTATGTGTGGAGAAAACCAGGCACTGCTCATCACCTGTCCAATACAGTCCCAACAGTGAAGCATGGTGGTGGCAGCATCATGCTGTGGGGGTGTTTTTCAGCTGCAGGGACAGGACGACTGGTTGCAATCGAGGGAAAGATGAATGCGGCCAAGTACAGGGATATCCTGGACAAAAACCTTCTCCAGAGTGCTCTGGACCTCAGACTTGGCCGAAGGTTTACCTTCCAACAAGACAATGACCCTAAGCACACAGCTAAAATAACGAGGGAGTGGCTTCACAACAACTCTGTGACTGTTCTTGAATGGCCCAGCCAGAGCCCTGACTTAAACCCAATTGAGCATCTCTGGAGAGACCTAAAAATGGCTGTCCACCAACGTTTACCATCCAACCTGACAGAACTGGAGAGGATCTGCAAGGAGGAATGGCAGAGGATCCCCAAATCCAGGTGTGAAAGACTTGTTGCATCTTTCCCAAAAAGACTCCTGGCTGTATTAGATCAAAAGGGGGCTTCTACTAAATACTGAGCAAAGGGTCTGAATACTTAGGACCATGTGATATTTCAGTTTTTCTTTTTTAATAAATCTGCAACAATGTCAACAATTCTGTGTTTTTCTGTCAGTATGGGGTGCTATGTGTACATTCATGAGGAAGAAGAATGAACCTAAATGATTTTAGCAAATGACTGCAATATAACAAAGAGTGAAAAATTTAAGGGGGTCTGAATACTTTCCGTACCCACTGTAGGTGCCTACGACATGCACATTGATGTATGTATGTCTGTATACATGGAACATATAAAAAAAATGTAATATCTCTTTAAGTTTTAAACTTTTTTTTTTCACTTTTTATTGCGATCACATGGGAGACCAAAACCCCTTTGTGATAGTACATTTAATGATAGCATTTATTTAATCAGACATCATGGGTCAATAATACCCCCCCCCCCCATGTCTCCCATGCAGTCCACTGAAACTAGTGGAGCACAGATAAGGCTTCATTCGCTGTTTCCATTAGCTGGAGAGGGGGGGCAAATACAAGATCAGTCACCCTACACAAGGAAAGAGAGAGCAGCAAGGTCTGGTCCTTATTACTGGAAACTCCTGCACATCAAGATTTATCTAAGAATAAACATGGCTCTTGTTCTTGTTTAGTCTCAATTTGAGCTTGAAACCTTTATTTATTTTGAGGTGCACATAGTTGGAGGCCTACAAGCTCCATTCTTTCTTCCAATTCTTTCTCTTACTTTCCTTTTCATTATGTTGGTTCCTTTTGATCCTATGAAATGTTGGTTTTACATAGAACAGAAGATATCGCCTTCTATGTTTGCACCTTTTTGTAATTTTGGAAAGGACCTGCAATGCATTTCAAACACCTAGACCACATTGTGGTCATTTATTAGTTTTCAAAAAGCAGAAAAGTGCCCAAGTTTTAGAAGTGAGATGTAAGCTGTAGACATTTGCTTAAAGTTTTTTTTTTCTTGGTTTTGCATGATGTGTGGAAGAGCTAATACTAAGGATGAGCCAAGCTGCCCTGTTCCACCAGGGTTCAGCAAACCTCAAAGAAGTTTGGGTGCCAAAATCAAACCCCTATTGAAATCAAAGGGAACCTAATCAGTCAATCTAAAATTTACAGGGCTAATAGGCAAGGGGGTGACACAAACTAACATGGGGGTGGACAATGCCCTGGCGAACATATGCATTGCATTTTTTTTCTTCTATTCTATTCAGCTATGAAACCTGTTTTTAAAGGCTTAAAGTGAAACATTAAAAATGCCCAATTCCCAACATTCCTGGGGTTGCACTAGTCCTTCCTGTGATTGGGCCCATCTCTGTGTTATACAGAAAGTGCTGCAGCAGTACTGAAATTTACAAAGGAAAAAAGTGCTTAAATTGCAACCTAGTCACTCACATGTCATTTACAGATTCTTTAAAAAAATATAAATAAAGAAATCACATAGATCCCTCCAAGGGTCTGCTATGTATTTTGGGGGACCTTTGAAGGGTTCTACATAAGGAAAGGTGTAGGGATGGTAGTGACAATGTCAATGTCATTGTCAAAATATGGCCAGTATTGCCCTTTGTTTAAGTGGTGGGGATTCCCAGTGATGTTAATGGCTCCTAGGCTGGAGATCCAAGATTTAATAGTGGTCATCAGAACAGGTGGTAAAGGGAAACCTTCTAATAGGGACACCTGTTCTGGTGACAGCTGTCTAAGAGGTGGATTTTCCCTGGCTTTGGAGGAATTTCATTTCCTATTGCATTTCTAGGACAGGAACCTGGATAGCAAATTGATAGGGGTTTTAACTGTTACTCATACATACACTATTAAATTAGCCTCTTCTAGTGGTCTTGGCGTGGTTGCTGTTGCTTTTTTCCACCACTGAAATGGCTCTGCATTCATAATTTAAAATATCAGTAGTGCAACAAAGAAATATATTTCATATCTTTTTACCTTTGCCTCATAAAACCTATAATTTATTTTCTACTGGTTTGCCAGCAGTAATTCATAATATCACTAGACCTAATTTTAGCACACACCTGTCACAATGACAAATTGCTAAAAGACACCACAGAGATATCATTAATGTCTAAATTTCAGATGCTAAATGCATGTAGTTAAGAACTGTGTCCTTAAAGTGGACCTATCATTAAAATCCCCATTTAATGTGGATCAATAGGGCACATTACCAAATTGCATAAATTATTTAGAGTATGGAAATAACAAGTTGTTTGATATGAATAACAACACTGCCGGCCTTGGCACCTTAAAATGACCTAAAGCTTAAGCAGCATGAATCACTTCATCTCTTGATAAATGGGACATTGTGGTCACTTCATGAAAAATAGAAAATGTTCTCTTCTCTCTGGTTTTGCTTAGAAAAAGTGGGTCAGCAAGGCAGAACATGTGCAAAACAACTAAATGGAAAGCTGAGCTTCAATAGTTTATATATTAAGTATGGCTGCTTTGTACCAGTACCCAATAGCCACAATGGATATCCAGCATTGTTGGGGGTTAATGTGGAGGGATTTATTCCCTTTAGTGGATTTAATATCCAAAGTGGGTATGCAGCTAGTATAGAGGTTGATCTGCAGCTTGTTCACTGATTTATTTGGGCCAGGATAAGGCTTCTTTGAGTAATGTATCCAAAAATATAAAGAGGAATTTGAGGCTAATAATTAGTTCAGAAAATTTATATTGTTTTTAGTGTCTGTTGGAAAGCGAATGTATTTCAGGGATTCTAATGCATCGCGACTAGAGAACAAAACATAATTTATAAGTCAGATACAACTCATATTTGAGTAGATTTTGGCTTTTAAAAAGAATGCCGAAAACAATAAACATTTTATAAACCATTTATTAGTCCTCTTTCTGTACTTTTGGATAGGTTATATCAGCAGGTAGGACTAAAGATGAAAAATAAAAGCATTAAATAATGTTAATTATAACAGAATTCAAGCCTTATTCTATCACTCTATAAACATCTTACATATATTTTACAGAGTTACCCTCCATGTGTAGAATCTCCTTCAACTGCCTTGCTGCATTTAGAATTTACAGCAATGTTGCTGCAAGAAGGTAGGGAAGGTGCCTCTTGAGTGCATTTGGGTCAGCCAAGCAAGCCTTATTTAGCATGTGACTTGTAAATGCGTGCGTAGTTCGTCTTCTGTGAAATAGTGAGTAGTGTAATACTCACGATGCCAGCTCTATGCTTACAAGTGGCAGCATGAAGCAGGTGGGCTAATGGCACATTCTTGGACCCCTCTCTGAATTTAGGTGGAATAAATGCACAACAGAGTGGCTGTCAAGGTTGTGGAGGCCCTAAATGTCCATGTCCTAACAGTCTACCCTGCAGCAGATGCAACACCTCTCTCTGGGGACAAAGAGAAAACTCCTATACCCAAGACAGAATGGTGGATGTTGTATAATATGGGATGAATGCAAATGTCTAAATATAACAGTAGTATATACCAATGTTGGCAATTATAGAAAAAAATCAGCAGCCTCATTAGGGGAGGTGATCAGTTTCCCTTACTAAGAAGTAGAGAAGTACAGTGTATATTGGAACTTTAACTTAGAGACCAGAATTTCAGGAATTAATTGTGAATAGGATGTTAACCCCCCCCCCCCCACTTTCATACCTCCTTCTCCATTTGCTTCTTTATGGCAATTGTGCGGTCATGCAACACTACAGTATACACATAAGACATTTATAGAATTTTTTCCACACAAATAGAGCTTTCTTGGTATTTGACAACCACTGGGTTTATATATATATATATATATATATATATATATATATATATATATATATATATATATATATATATTTATATGAAAAAATAATTAAAATATTTAAAAAATACAACATTTATTACTTTCTGCTATAAAATATATCCACCCAAAAATTTATTAGGCTAAATTGTATTCTGATACATGTTTTTCTAAAAAAAAAACAAAAAAAAAAAAAAAACTGCTACTGGAGGCACTGTGAAGCTAGGCTGAGAGCAAGGAGGGGGATCCACTGAGAACAGGAATCTGCATAATTATTGAAGGATGTTGGTGTATTTCTCTGTGAATACCAAGCATGAAAGAAAGGTGATGACTTCTGTAATTATGAGAATTATAAACAAGCGCTTACAACTTTCATAAATGCAGCGGCATGTTTTGGCTGTGAAATTTATAACATTCATGGTGATGGTTATGGTTATACCTTTGAGGATATTTTAGCCGAGATTTCAGGAAGCAGGATTCAAGTTGGTGCACTTGTTGAAAAGCTTGTGGAATCACTTGGACTTGCTAAATCCCTTGCAGACGTTCTTTGTAAAGTGGTTAGGGGAGTTTTGGAATCAGAATATGTGCAGAATGCCATTGGGGTGATTTGTCCATGTGAGCGCTGGGTTGTAAATTAGTTTGTGCCATTGTTGTTCCATTGAATTCAACTTCTGGAATCTATTTATGTACAGAATCTGCTGTTATTGACCTCTTCACCAGTGAGGGACAATTTTGTTTGGTAAGAGTCCATCTTATTTTCACGTGGTGTGTTTTAATTCATTCTTTCCATTAGTGTTTGGAAGAGCTTCATCCCTTTTACTATGGACTTTATTGGATTATACATATAGTTACATAGTTAGTGAGGTTGAAAAAAGACATCAGTCCATCCAGTTCAACCTATAAATTATTATGAACTTTCATAGTTTTTTGTTACATTGTTTTTATATATACATTTGCATTAGCGCTGCCTCTTTACGTTTCTATGCTATATTGGTGTATAATCTTGCCATTTTTGTGATGGCTGCCTTTGCTTTTCAGGTTTATCTAATTTTGTTCTGTGCGCAGATATATTGCTTTGTTTTATGATACATTCTATGTATTTGCAGATGTGGTACTGGATCAATGCCACCACACATATCATGAAATTATTAGTCCCTTTAGGAGTGTTCAATCATTCAGATACCCACTTTTTTGTAGTTCATTGAAATTGGAGATATATATATATATATATATATATATAAAATTATAGTGTCTACTCTCATCCACTTCATTAGTTTGTTTTTTTACATTGGGGTTTTCTTTTAACATTTGTATTTATGTTGAACATGTTCAATAAAATAACATTTTAGGGTTTTAGGAGGCCTAGATGTACAATGAGATTTGTCTTGGGTTATGTAATTGCAACCTTATATCAGTCTTTTTTTTTTGGATTACAAACTTTTATTGTAAATAGTACAAGAAACATTGTGTTTGAATATTGTTGTCCCCATGCTGTGGTGTGTGTCGCAATCAACAAACAATGATTGCTGCTGTGGTATAAGATACAAATTCCTCTAAGTGCCGGGTCACACTTGTGCGATGCTGGAAGGCTGCGAATTCACAGCCTGTTCCCGCATCGCAAACGCACATCTGGCAGTTCACACTGCCATATGCGATACGCAGGGGGTGTCAATGAAATGTTAACGACACCCCCAGTTTGATCGCATATCGCAGTGCGATCTGACAGTTCGCACAGGATCGGATCGCACAACTGTGAACCACTATGCGATCCGATCCTGATGCGGCTGAAAAAATGCCTCATGTGCGTGTTTGGTGCGGGTGCAGTGCGAATTTAGCCATACAAAGTGTATGGCTGAATTCGCACTGCACATCCGATCGCATGTAATGAAGGAGCAGTCTGTATTTAAACCTACAGGTGTCATTGTATTTAATCTATGGATCCAGAAGGTTTCATTCTGTGAGACCGCCTGTTTTTTGTGTGTACCCCGCCAATCATTTTCTATTCTCTTTATTGCACATATCTTCAGTTGTGTGGGATTACTATTATTGTGCCTTTTAAAATGTTCTGACAGGTTGTGATACTTAAAACCCTTTTTTGATATTATTTATATGTTCTCTTAATCTGATTCTTAGCTCACAGGTGGTTCTACTGTAACCTGCACGTACATCGCAAAAGGTAGGTCACATGCCTGGTGCTGCACGCAATGAACTTCTGGATATTGAATGTTTCCCCTTTATTGTTGGATTGAAACTGTGATTTATTTACAGCTTTTGCATGTTCTACATGCCATGCATCACCCACATTTATAGAGTCCAACTTGATCTAAGAATGTGACTAATATGAATGGTGGGATCGGAATGCTTTTTACTAATCTATTTTTTTAATGATTTGATGATTAGATGAATTTAGAACATTTGGGGAGGACCTTTTGTAATGTTGAATCTCTGCACAATAATGGCTAATGATTTTGAAAAGCTCTTTCTATTTGTTTATATTGTCTATGGAATTCAGTGTTGAAGGCTATGTTGTAATTGTTGTGATGTTTCTGTTTGGGTTGTAAAAGTTGTTCCCTATTCATATTTTTTACTTGTTTTTTTTATTTTTCCCAATTTTTGTGCTTTGTATGAGTTCATAATAGTACCTGCTTGGGTCTCAAAATTGTTTTCGAAATCACAGTTCCTTTTAATTCCAATTACCTTTTACCATCTGGACTGATGTTCACTGCTTATCAGGATATATGCATTGTGGTCAGTTTTTTTTAAATGGTTCTTGTACTCAACCTCTTTCCTGTACAAGAAACATGTACAAAAGGCAAAGCACATTAGATACAGTCAAAAAGATTATGTAGAGCAAATATTAAAGTGTTACTAAAACTAGAACCTGCATTCACTATGTCTGGTCTCCCACAGTACACAGAACATGGAAATGCAAATATTTTAGTAAATATAAACTACTAAACATCTTTTCACATAAGCAGTTTATAGCAGCCTTGTGACTTGTATCAGTCCCTGCTGAAAGTTTTTAGGAGGAGTTTTCATTCTCCCCTGATCCTGATCCTCTGGACAGTGCTTGTTGGCCCTGTGCTGATCACATGCATTCACCCAAGAAAATAAATCTAGCAATACACACCAAACTGAGGATGTGCAGCCTGATCCCTAATGCTGTGTTCAAAGAGACAGGGTCACACATCATTTATACACAACACAGATGATTAACCCCTTAGGTTCCACAGTGAGTATAACAAGCATGCTTTACTGCATATACAGACTGATTTCACTCATGTGGAATTAGTAACACTTTAGGCAATTCAATTCTCATGTATTCCAAGAATGTACAGTATCAGAAAAAAAGAACAAAATTAATTTAATAGTAATAGTATAGTAATAGTAATTTAAAATTTTACAAAGATATCACCCAAAAAAGGGAAGCTTACAGAAGGCACTTTCAAGTCTTAGAAAAAAACAATGTAAGACGGAGTGCATCTATATACTGTATACAGTATATGTACGGAGATTTTCCATGGCATAAAATAAATTTGGTAACAAAAAGAGCAATTACCCAAAATATAATAAGATCAGTCTGAAAAAGGAAGACAATACACTAACCATGGGTTCAACTCAACATCACATTGTGGCTTTGAATCGTGAATCGCATGAAAAAAAAATCTCATTAACATAATAGCATCCATTTTGGAAATAATGGTAATGGTATGGATAGGGACTTCCAATGGTAAGCTACACACAAAGTATGTATCAACTTCTCCAGAGAGCAAGGTAGATCAAGGATAGTAGAAAATAGAAAACTTTGGGTTTGAGTTAAAGTTATCTGTTTACTAGCTAACTTAGAAGCAAGGTCAAAAAGCTAAGCCGAAACTGGAGACACCATTTCACAGCTCAAAAAATATAGTGGAATGATCCATTTTGGAAAAAACCCTGGAAAGAGTGAGGTGAAGCCTGGGGATAAATATTAGAGAGTTTAAACAAGATATAGTACCATCTCATAAATAATTTAAGGGCTGTATCATTGATAATCAGTGATCTGGTACATTTCTTGAGATTAATCCATATGGTATTTTACTCCTGATCTGTAAATTGCTCTCCAAGTTCCTTGATCCATTTGATCATGTAAGAGATCTTATGGGGGTAGCATCTGAGGTCAGACATTGATACGAAGATAAAATCAATCCCTTACCATGGGGGCATGTATGACAAATTTTTTTATACATAGTGTATGAATCGGATGTGATTAGTGCATAATGTGTGGTGTAAAAGTGTCTGATTTGTAAATTTTGATAAAATTCAGAGGGAAGAATATCTTTCCTGCGAGAAGGAAATAAATGAAGAACTCTCATTGAGATGTGACAGATTAGTTATTGCATTGGACCCCAACCAGCAAAAGTCCCCAGGTCTGGAGAATGCCGCTGCAAATCTCGGGTCACCTAAAAATGAAGACCACGGAGAACTGGTGACTGACTCACTATCAGGTTACATTTCAGTAAATTATGCACCTTAGGGCCTTTGAACTACATAAGACCAAGTAAGAGATATTGTGCAATAGAATAACTTTTAAATCTAAGCCATGGTACTTTAGAATCAGGGATTTTCCATTGAGCTAATTGCGTTAGTCGAGAGGCAAGGTAAAAGAACCAAATTTGTGAGACCCCTAGGTCACCCTGCCTACGAGAATGATAAAGGAGGGGTCTCAAATACAACAGGTGTCAGAAATAGACCTGGTCCTTAAGTGGTTAAGGGGTACTAGAAAGTCGAATAAATGAGGTTGAAAAAGATGTGATAGGATGATTTGACCATGGACATGATATTAGACAGCATAATAGGTGTACAAAATAAGTAATCTAATCTGGCATAAGAGTTATGTGGATGCATCCACATGGATGTGAGTGCATCCATGATAACTATGATAATCAAATAAAATACATCATATAGCACTATTGCAAGTGCCCAAGGAAAGTGTATAAAAATGAACAAAGGTACAGACAAAGGTGCATATAATGTCCTTAAACTGTGTGATCTAGAACTTTCATAAAAAAACACACATAAGTGTCCAATGCAGAGTACAAATAGATATGCTGCTGGTTTGTTTGAGGATAGAATGCAAAATCTCTTCAAAAACATGGATTGTAAAGTCCGTATTCCAATCACTATGGAGTGCAGTGCAAAAGCAATGGTGGTGTCACCCTCTGTGCTCGTGGGATATAGAAAAATTGCACACTCACTGGAAGATGTTGACCCCCAATACCATACAGCAATGGAGGTCAAGAGAGGCTTAGGACAAAGTATCCAGACATGTGTTCCCTCTGTCCGTGCCCGGGTTGGTCCTGGATGGTCCTAGTGGTGGATGTATGGGGATACAAAAATCGGACTCCTCATAGTGTAGTAAATTAAAAAATTCCAAAGTTTATTAAAAAATAAATTCACAGAATAAAAACGTTGGTCATACAAAGGAAATTGTGAAAAGGAAACCACTAGGAAGCACACCATTCAGAAGTAGGGGGAAGCTGACACGCAGCCCGCCACTGCACGGAGCTTCCTGGTGTGTGAAACAGCTTGTGGTCCAAAGCACGTACCAGAATGAGGCTACGTGCGTCTCAGCTTGATGCGTTTCGTCGTCAAGTCTGATGTCTTCGGAAGCTGTCCATGTGTCTTCTAGCTGGTTGATGTGTAAGCGCCTAAGTAATGACTTAGAAAAGGATTTAAAAAAGAAAAACAATTGAAAGGTAGACTTTAAATGAAGCTAATCACTCAAAAAATCAATATTTTACATTAGGGTAAATTTATTACATGATAACAAGTAGGAATTAACAATTATACAGACATGGTGGAGTACAAGTGAAAAACATTTCTTTGAGCTTAACAATACTAAATGATCATCGTGATTATCCTAGAACAAGATGTGTTCATGTGATGTTAATAATATCACATGGTAAAACCAAACAATTGGAAATGAGTGATAGCTTAGCAGATGATATAACGATCCAAACATTTCTACGCATCCTATAACTCTACTTGTTTCATGGATTGATCTCCACTTCCTCAGGAGTAGATGCAGAAAATAGAGTCTAAAAAGGTGATAAAAAAAGACCAAAGTAAAATTGTATATATAGTGGGTATATCGCAAAAGGGAAGTAATATAAAGGCAAAGCCATAATACATACATGCACTTCTGGTGGGGGGCACCGGGGAATGTCTACCCCAGGGGCAGGGGGACTGTCTATCCCAGAGGCGGCGGGACCCAAGAAAACCTCACAAAGAAGGGGGGAAGGCTGGACCAGGCATCCATGTCCAGTTGAATCCATTGATAATGTGCATATTAGCCAGTGGTAATCTGTGAAAAGTAAAAAATATTTTTTTATCACCTATTTAGACTTGCTTTATCATCTGCTATCATGCATTTCCAATTGTTTGGTTTTATTTTGTGATGTTATTACCATCATATGAACACTTACATAGTTCTATGACAATCATAATGATCATCTAGTATGGTTCAGCTCAATTAAATGTTTTTCATCTATACTCCATCATGTCTTTCTAATTGTTATTTCCTGCTTGTTATCGTGTGTCACGTACCTGGTAGGTAGAGCCTGAATGTGCGGAGGAAGGCCTCTCTTACACCTCTGACTCAGAGCCCCTGATAGAGTAAACAGGAAGCGCAGAGTGCAGAGTCGCACGAGTGCCGGTGGACGTGCAGGCTGCAGGACTGCTGGTAGCGTAGAGTTCCAGACGGAGGCAGGTGTCCTGGGAGTAGTTGGATCAATGCAGCAGCTAGGGAGCCTCGAGGTATACTGGAAGGTAAGCAGAGTCAGACAAGCCGGGTCATACACAGAGAGATCAGATCAGGTACAAGTGGAGAGACTGGAGAATGGTCAAAGGACAAGCCGGGATCGGTGCAGGCAGAGAACTGGAGTAGTCAAAGGCAAGCCGGGTCAAGATCTCAGGAGCAACACAGGTAACAGGAAGCAGGACTGGCACGGAACGCTGTAGACGAGACAGCACTGATCCTGGGAGCAGATCTAGCTTAAATAGGCCTCTTGATGCTTAACTGTCATCAGGTGCGCAGCACACTCAATTCACATGCTGGGGCTTTCACATTTGGCAATTAGCCAATTAGCTTTGGGAAATTCAAGGGGCAGGGCCTTGCCTGCGATTGCCAACTTGTCTCCTGGCAGGACCTTCCTGACATGGCCCCCTCCTAATGGGCAGCCTCCGGATGCCCAACTGGGCCATCTTTTCCGGATGGGACCGTTTAAACGTCTGAAGGAGTCTTCTGGCGTGGATGTTATTTTCGGGTTCCCAAGAATTGTCCTCAGGGCCATATCCCTTCCATTTTATCAGGAACTGGATTTGGTTACCTCTTTTCCTGCAGTCCATAATTGCCTCAATTTCATATTCCTCTTCTCCCCCTACTATTGTTGGCTCGGGTGGGCCAGAGTTTCGTTCCGGGAAGGGGTTGGGAGAGGCAGGTTTCAGAAGGGTCACATGAAAGACCGGGTGGATCCTAAAGGAGGCTGGTAATTCCAATTCGTAAGCCACATTATTGATCCTTCTCTTTACAGGGAATGGCCCCACAAACTTAGGTCCCAGTTTCCTTGATGGACATGCTAATTTTAAGTTGGTGGTGGATAACCACACTTGATCGCCAGGTTCCAGAATTAATTCGCCACGCTTTTTCCTATCAAACATTCTTTTGTTGTACTCCTGTGCCTTGGCTATTGTTTCCTGTAGTAGCTTGTTGTTGGTCTCCAGGAAGGTTACGGTTTCTAGCACAGCTGGCACAGAGCTTTCCGGGATAGTGCTGGGTAGGAAGGATGGGTGGAAGCCATAGTTGGCAAAGAATGGGGATTGTTTGGTAGCAGAGTGGTTGGAATTGTTGTAGGCAAATTCAGCTAGAGGAAGTAATGATATCCAGTCATCTTGGGAAAAGGAAGAAAAGCAGCGCAGGTATTGCTCCAGGGTTTGGTTGGTCCTTTCCGTCTGGCCATTAGTTTGGGGGTGATAGGCCGAAGAGAAGGATAGGTCAATTTCCAGGGTTCTTGAGAGGGCTTTCCAAAACCTTGAGGTGAATTGAACCCCTCGATCAGATACAATGTTAGCTGGGATTCCATGGAGCCTCACTATCTCCTTGATAAAAATCCGTGCTGTCTCTAGAGCAGATGGTGTGCCTTTCATAGGAAGAAAATGTGCCATTTTGGACAGCCGATCAACGACTACATAAATGGTTGTGTACCCTTCTGAAGGAGGGAGTTCCACGATGAAATCCATTGAGATCATTCTCCATGGTCTGTCCGGGATTGGCAGTGGTTGAAGCAGACCCCATGCTTTGGTCCTGTTACCCTTGTTTCGGGCACAAGTGTTGCATGTCTCCACATACTTTCTGCAGTCCTTATCCAGATGAGGCCACCAGAAGGTACGCTGGACCAGCTCAATTGTCTTACTAGCTCCAAAGTGACCTGCTAATGCGTGGTCGTGGCATAAGCTTAAGACAGGGACACGTACTTCTTCTGGGACAAAGATTTTGTCTTGATGCCATAAAAGTCCATTCCTTACTTGCAAGGGTGTTTCGGAAGAAGCGGAGACTCCTACCGAAGCTTGCCTGATTTGGGAGAAGATGTCCTCTTGCAATAAGAGAAAGTTTCCAGAGGAAAGAATGGTGTCAGGAAGCTCTATTTCCTCAGGTTCACCAAACATGCGGGAAAGAGCGTCGGGTTTAGTATTCTTCGACCCAGGCCTGAAGGTTATGTGGAAGGAAAATCTTGAAAAGAACAATGCCCACCGGGCTTGACGTGGTCTCAGACGTTTTGCTGTCCTCAAGTATTCAAGATTTTTATGGTCTGTAAAAATTAGTATGGGGTGAGCTGCCCCTTCCAAGAGATATCTCCATTCCTCTAGTGCAGCCTTTATTGCAAGAAGTTCACGGTCCCCTACGTCATAATTCTTTTCTGCCGATGACAGTTTACGAGAAAAGAATGCAACTGGGTGCAGAAGGGCTTTGGCTCCCCGGCGTTGAGAGAGTACTGCTCCTACTGCCGTTTCTGATGCGTCAACCTCCAACACGTATGGTAAGGTTGGATCGGGATGTTTAAGAATAGGTGCAGATGTGAACAGTTGCTTAAGAGTCTCGAAAGCGGATTGGGCTTCGGGAGTCCAGGAAAACCGATTGCTATGCTTGGTCAACTGTGTGATGGGAGAAATGATGGCCGAGAACCCCTTTATGAATTTTCTGTAGAAGTTTGCGAATCCTACAAAGCGTTGTACTCCCTTCTTATCTGTGGGAGCTGGCCAATCCAGAATGGCTGTGACCTTTTGAGGATCCATCTTTATACCCTCTGTGGAGATTATTAGTCCCAGGAACTGGATGCTTTGGCGCTCGAACTCACATTTCTCTGGTTTGGCGTACAGGCCATGTTGTCGAAGGCGGGTCAGCACCTTTCTTACGTGTCCTTGGTGAATTTCTAAAGAAGGGGAAAAGATCAAAATATCGTCCAAGTAGACGATGACAAAGAGATCCAGAAAGTCCCTAAAAATGTCATTGACAAAATGCTGGAATGTGGCAGGGGCATTACATAGGCCAAAAGGCATCACCAGGTACTCAAAATGTCCGAATCGGGTACGAAATGCCGTCTTCCACTCATCCCCAGCTCGTATGCGGACCAGATTGTATGCCCCTCGGAGATCCAGCTTTGTAAAGATTGTGGCTGACCTGAGTCTTTGAAAAAGTTCGGGTACCAAAGGTAGGGGGTACCTGTTCTTGACCGTGACTTTGTTAAGTTCACGATAGTCGACACAAGGTCGGAGAGAATGATCCTTTTTTTCCACAAAAAAGATGCCTGCTCCAGCTGGAGAGGTTGATGGGCGAATGAACCCTTTCTTTAGGCTCTCATCAATGTAGTCCTTGAGAGCTACGAGTTCCAGTTCAGATAAGGGGAAGATTCGTCCAAAAGGCACCTCGGCCCCTGGGAGTAGCTCAATGGGGCAATCATAGGATCTATGAGGGGGGAGAGTTTCTGCTCCTTTTTTACTGAAAACGTCTGAAAAGTCCAGGCACGTGGTAGGGACAGATTTGCAAACCTCAGGGTCTGTATCCATATATAACAAGGCTGATGGGGAACATGGTGGTCCTGGCATGCAATGTTGTTTGCAGTAGGGTGATTTGAACTGGATCTCCTGTGTAACCCAATCAATGTGAGGGTTGTGTGCCTGCAGCCAAGGCATGCCAAGGATAATTGGGAACAAAGGTGAGGCTATGACATCCAAACGTAAGAGTTCCTGGTGGTTGTAAGTGGTGGTGACAGGTAAAGGGCTGGTCTCTTGAGAAACAAGTCCAGATTTGATGGTGGACCCATCTGCCAGATGAACAGAAAGCTTCCGGGCCTTGGACTGTAAGGGTATCCGGTGTACAGCGGCAAAGGATAAGTCTATGAAGCAGCTGCAGGCCCCGGAATCAATTATAGCAGGTACTTGAATAGTTCCTCCTGGAAGCTGTAACAGAAGAGAGAGAACCAGATGAGAAGAACCGTTTGGCAGGGCTGGGGACTTGGGAGAAGAGATAGACAACCACTTACGGAGTTTGGCTGGGCAATTTCTCACATAGTGGCCTGGTTCCCCGCAGTAAAGGCACAGATTGTTCTGTCGCCTGCGTTGTCGTTCCTCGTTGGTAAGCGAAGGACGGAGTAGGCCAAGCTGCATGGGTTCAGGCACATCCTGAGCAAGTGCTGAGGGTTCAAAAGAAGCTGGGCCTGGTGAGTTAGCTACACGAGGCAACATCCACACAGGACGACATGGTCCGGCAGATCTCTCCGCCCTGCGTTCTCTCAATCTCCGATCAATCTGGATGGATAACTTTATGAGATCGTCCAGCGAGTGTGGGACCCCAACTCTGGCTAGCTCATCCTTTAGGGCTTCTGAAAGGCCCATGCGGAACTGGTAGCGGAGTGCCGCATCATTCCAATTTGTGT
Source organism: Pelophylax lessonae (assembly GCF_965119305.1). Lineage (NCBI taxonomy): Eukaryota > Metazoa > Chordata > Amphibia > Anura > Ranidae > Pelophylax > Pelophylax lessonae. Next base: position 81,821,574 of record NC_138769.1, on the reverse strand, counting down.
CTGTACTCCAACGCCTGAAATCGGAAACATAGTCCTCGACCGCTCTGTGGCCTTGCTGGAGGGAATGGAGTGCGGCTTCTGCAGTGGTTTTTCGCTGAGGGTCTTCATAGATCTGGGCCATGTCGCTGAAGAAAGAGGACAGGGTGTCCAGTGAAGAGGCTTTCTGCTCTAGAAGACGATGAGCCCATGCTTGGGGTTCCCCCTGCAGCAGGGAGATGACAAACCCAACTTTCGTGGTCTCCAAAGAGAAGGTGCGGGGCTGTAAGGCAAAATAAAGTTCGCAAGCGGTGCAGAAAGCCCTGAACTTGCTGCGATCACCCGAGAATCTTTCGGGGGTAGGTACTCTGGGCTCCGGGGGGAGCATCACAACTGTGGATGGTGCAGGGTTCCCAGCAGAAGGTGAGGACGCAGCATTAGAAGCTGTGGATGGTGTTGACAGCGTCTGAACACGTTCCTCCAACCGTGTATAACCTTCCTGCAGGCTCTTGACGGCCTGTGTGAGGCCGGCCAGGTGTAGGCATAATTCATCCAGGGGAGAGGTTCCTCGCTCAGGCTCAGACATGGCTGTCTCGTACTGTCACGTACCTGGTAGGTAGAGCCTGAATGTGCGGAGGAAGGCCTCTCTTACACCTCTGACTCAGAGCCCCTGATAGAGTAAACAGGAAGCGCAGAGTGCAGAGTCGCACGAGTGCCGGTGGACGTGCAGGCTGCAGGACTGCTGGTAGCGTAGAGTTCTAGACGGAGGCAGGTGTCCTGGGAGTAGTTGGATCAATGCAGCAGCTAGGGAGCCTCGAGGTATACTGGAAGGTAAGCAGAGTCAGACAAGCCGGGTCATACACAGAGAGATCAGATTAGGTACAAGTGGAGAGACTGGAGAATGGTCAAAGGACAAGCCGGGATCGGTGCAGGCAGAGAACTGGAGTAGTCAAAGGCAAGCCGGGTCAAGATCTCAGGAGCAACACAGGTAACAGGAAGCAGGACTGGCACGGAACGCTGTAGACGAGACAGCACTGATCCTGGGAGCAGATCTAGCTTAAATAGGCCTCTTGATGCTTAACTGTCATCAGGTGCGCAGCACACTCAATTCACATGCTGGGGCTTTCACATTTGGCAATTAGCCAATTAGCTTTGGGAAATTCAAGGGGCAGGGCCTTGCCTGCGATTGCCAACTTGTCTCCTGGCAGGACCTTCCTGACATCGTGTAATACATTTTCCATCATGTATACTATTGATTCTTTGAGTGATTAACCTCATTTAAAGTCCCCTTGACCAATGTTTTTCTTTTTCGGTTCACATAATTTGGATGGAGGCTTAGCACTTATGGCTGTGAGATTGTGAGTGTTGTGCAACTGAGTGTCAAGTGAGGGTAGCGGAGTACCAGAGGGTGAGAAGGTAGAGTTAGGAAGCCAGGAAATAGCCACATAGGATAGACTTAAATTACTGAATCCCCATTAGATTAGATTAGTAGGTACAATGCCCGGCGGGTGTGGAGATGCGACTCGGTGTACATCTTGTGATATGTATGCGTTCCTCGGACATGTGATCGAGGGCGAATACAAATGCGCAAAATGTAAGCAAGTTGCTTCCCTGGAAGCTCAGGTCCTGAATCTGGGGAAGCAGCTGGCAACACTGAGACGAATGTCCATACCGGAGGAGAGCCAGGATCGTACCAGTCAGGTGCAGGCAGGGGTTTGCACAGAGGTGGGCGGAGTATCGGAGGTGCAGGCATCAGAGCAGTGTAGAGGGGTGACAGTTAGGAGGGGTAGAAGGGAACAAGGCAAGGAGGCTGATCCTGGGCTGGAGCACCCCAACAGATACGCCCGGTTGTGTGATGTTGGGGAAACCAGTCAGGGACCAGCAGTGCTGGAGCAGAGCAAAGCCCCTAGCTGCCAGGGGAAGAACTCCTCCAGTGAGGCCGGGAGAAAGGGAAAGGAAAGACAGGTGCTGGTGGTAGGGGACTCAATTATTAGAAGGACAGATAGTGTAATCTGTGACAAAGACCGTGTGCACCGAACAGTCTGTTGTTTGCCGGGCGCTCGGGTTCGGCACATCGCGGATCGGGTGGACAGATTATTGGGTGGGGCTGGGGAAGACCCAGCTGTCATGATACACGCACGTGGGTACCAATGACATAGGCAGAGGAAGATGGAGAGTCCTAAACGATTTCAGGGACTTAGGCGCTAAGTTGAGGAGCCTCCAAGGTAGTATTTTCCGAAATACTACCTGTACCTCGAGCCACACCAGAGAGGCAGCGGGAGATTAGGGAAGTTAACAAGTGGCTGAGGAGCTGATGTAGTAAGGAGGGTTTCGGGTTCCTGGAGAACTGGGCTGACTTCTCAGTCGGCCACCGGCTCTTTGGTAGGGACGGATTGCACCTAAATGGGGAGGGTGCAGCCGTACTGGGTGAGAGGATGGCCACAAAGTTAGTGGGGCTTTTAAACTAGGGAATGGGGGGGAGGGTACAGATGTAGAATTAGCCAGTGGAAAGCAAGTTTCAGAGGGCAGAAATGGGGGCATTAGCGGTAGAGTGTTCGGAGCTCTTATACCCAGGGTGGGTATGGGGAAAAATCAAGAGAGCAGCCTAAAAACATCAAACGAGGATATATGTAACCGATCAAAATTAAGAGGTTTGTATACCAATGCCAGAAGCCTGGCCAACAAGATGGGAGAGCTGGAGCTGCTGATGTTTGAGGAGGACTTAGATTTTGTGGGGATAACTGAGACTTGGTTTGACAGCTCTCATGACTGGATGGCGACCATTCAGAGGTATTCCCTTTATCGCAGAGATAGGGAGGGTAAAAAAGGGGGAGGGGTATGTCTGTATATTAAGAACAGTATACAGGTAAATATGAGGGATGATATTAATAATGGAGCTATGGATGAGGCAGAATCCCTATGGGTAGAGCTTCAAAGGGAAGGCACGGTGGGGAAGGTAATATTGGGCGTATGCTATAGGCCCCCCAACCTGAGGGAGGAGGGGGAGGCGGACCTCATTTTACAGATAGGATTGGCAGCGAGGATGGGAAATGTCATTATAATGGGGGACTTTAATTATCCAGATATAGACTGGGCAGAAGGAACCGCACACTCAGCCAAGGCTAGGCAGTTCCTAAATGTTTTGCAGGACAATTTCATGGGTCAGATGGTGAATGCACCGACGAGAAAAAATGCGGTACTTGACCTACTGATTACCAACAATACAGACCTGCTCACGGATATAGAAATACGGGACAACTTAGGAAACAGTGACCATAGGTCAATAAGTTTCAGTATTAATTACAGTTATAGGAAGCAGAGGGGTAATATAAGGACACTGAATTTCAAAAGAGCCAATTTCCCAAAACTACGCTCGCTGCTAGAAAATATCAATTGGGATAGAACCCTGGGAACAAAGAACACGGAGGAAAAATGGGAGTGCTTCAAGAGCATACTTAACAAGGGGATTGACCAGTGCATTCCAAAGGGAAATATATTTAAAAGAGCAAAATTAAACCCTGGGTGGCTAAACTCCAACATAAAAATGCATATTAGTGCTAAAGAAAAGGCCTTCAAAAAATACAAGACTGAGGGGTCATTGGCAGCATTTAAGCATTGCAAAGAGTGTAATAAGAAATGTAAAGACAAAATCAGGGCGGCTAAAATAGAACATGAGAGACATATAGCGGAGGAGAGTAAAAAGAACCCCAAGAAGTTCTTTAAGTATATAAACAGTAAGAAAGCGAGGCCAGAACACATTGGCCCCATAAAGGTGACAAAGGAAATATGGCCACTGAGGACAGAGAAAAGGCGGAAGTGTTAAATAATTTCTTCTCTTCAGTCTTCACAAAAGAATCGGAGGGCTACTCGAACCTAGCTTGTAAGGCCAAACTAAATAATACACCTCAGGAAATGCCGCCATGGCTAACAGAAGATAGACTTAGAACTAAACTAGAGAAACTTAACATAAATAAATCACCGGGACCGGATGGCTTGCATCCGAGGGTTCTTAAAGAGCTCAGCCAGGTGATTGCCAGACCATTATTCTTGATCTTTAAGAATAGTTTACAGACGGGTATGGTGCCAGCTGATTGGAAAAAAGCCAACGTGGTACCAATATTTAAAAAGGGGCCGAGGTGTATCCCGGGGAACTATAGGCCGGTCAGCCTAACATCTGTAGTCTGCAAGATTTTGGAGGGGATGTTAAGGGACCACATACAAGACTTTAGTAATGAAAACTGTATTATTAGTAGCAATCAGCATGGATTTATGAAAAATCGTTCTTGCCAAACCAATCTATTAACCTTCTATGATGAAGTGAGCTGCCACCTAGATAAAGGAAAGCCTGTGGATGTGGTGTATCTGGACTTTGCAAAGGCCTTTGACACCGTTCCCCACAAACGCTTACTGTACAAACTAAGGAAGGTAGGTATGGACCATAAGGTGAGTACCTGGATAGAGAACTGGCTCCAGGGGAGAGTTCAGAGGGTGGTGATTAATGGGGAGTACTCGGATTGGGCGGGTGTGGAAAGTGGGGTCCCCCAGGGTTCTGTCCTGGGACCAATCCTGTTTAATTTATTCATAAATGATCTAGAGGAGGGGATATCTAGTACAATCTCAGTATTTGCAGATGATACTAAACTAAGCATGCCATTATCTTCTAAGCAGGATGTGGAAACCTTACAAGCGGACCTGAACAAAATAACAGGGTGGGCAACTACATGGCAGATGAGGTTTAATGTTGAAAAATGTAAAGTAATGCACTTGGGGGCCAAAAACCAGAAAGCAAGCTAGTCACTAGGGGGGGAGCCTCTGGGTGAGTCTAGGATGGAAAAAGACTTGGGGGTACTGGTAGACAACAGGCTTGGCAGTGGCATGCAATGCCAAGTCGCTGCAAGTAAAGCCAACAGAATACTGGGATGTATAAAAAAGGGGATTCACTCCAGAAATAAAGAGATTATTCTCCCACTTTACAAGACTCTGGTCCGGCCACATCTGGAGTATGCTGTCGAGTTCTGGGCACCGGTCCTCAGGAAGGATGTGCTGGAACTGGAAAGAGTCCAGAGAAGGGCAACAAAAATAATAAGGGGAATGGAGGACATCAGCTATGAGGAAAGACTACAAGCACTGAACCTATTCTCTCTGGAGAAGAGACGACTGAGGGGGGATATGATATCAATGTTCAAATACTGTACTGGCGACCCTAGCATAAGGAACAAACTATTCAGAGAAAGGAGATGCAATAAGACACGTGGCCACTCACTAAAACTAGAGGAAAGGCGGTTTAACCTTAAAATGCGTAAGGGGTTCTTCACTGTAAGAGCAGTAAGGATGTGGAATTCTCTTCCACAAGCAGTCGTATCAGCAGGGAGCATTGATAGTTTCAAAAAACTGTTAGATGGGCACCTTAGAGACCACAACATACAGGGGTATACAATGTACGGTTAAAAGCAAACACACACACACATCATAGGTTGAGCTGGATGGACTGGTGTCTTTTTTCAACCTCACTAACTATGTAACTATGTGCTACGGACCACATCCTTTTTCTGGAAAAGGATTTAGAACCGGGTGTAAACCTGCTTCTATCTATAGAAGACTGAGCAACCATATTGAAGTTGTCCCTAATTATTACATGTGAAGATGATAGCGATCTGTGACATCAAAGAAAGTGTACAGAAAAAAAAAAAGACTGTGAATCATTAGATGTATACACTGAAGCAAGTATAACTAACTTCCTGTCCCGACAATAATCCTTTCTAAGATGAGAAAATTACTTTCTTTATCATGGAAGATATGCTGAACTTCAAATTGCAGTGAAAAAATGGCCACATCTCTGTATTTAGAGATAAAGGAAGTATAATATGATTGACTAAAGGCCCTATTAAAGAATATAGGGTTAATCTTGTCAGCAAAGTGTGTTTCTTGCAAAAAGTTTGTTGTATTTTTTTGTGTTTGTATGTTTATATGGTAAATATAAATAAAAACGTGATGCGCCAGATGTGCACAAAATTATTAAAGTGACCGTATAAACAGTGTCCAAATATACAGTTCAAAAAAGATGCGTGCTTAAAAGCAATTAATAATGTGTTCAAGTGTCCATATATCATAGAGAAAGCCTTGATCCCGTGAGAGATGACAAAAAAACACCAGTGTGTTGAATCCCTTCACCAGAAAGATTGGCCTCTCACCTCAATATATGACCCAAACGGGCCGGCATTAGCCTATATGGGGATATTGGACTCCAGGGATGACTCTCTAGCCTTTCACCTCCGGAGGTCGCCGGGACATGTGATAAAGATATAAGGCAAAAATCTAGTGCTCTCTGCTTTAAATGCAAGTAAGCTTTATTGAAAATAGGAAGATGACTCACATTTTTCAGGCACTCAGCCGTGCCTGCTAGTATGGCATTCAGTGTTGAGTTCCACCCGAGAGATGATCGGCGTCAGGCAAGCGATCATTCGTCCCTCCTTCTTCTACTAGCAATACACAGGACACCGGAACCAACGATACACTCATGTAATCTTCGGTGTCACTAACTAGTGTATTAATGGAGTCAACTAGAGATAACGCAGAGAGGGAGGGACGAATGATCGCTGGCCAATCCACCTCTAGGAATGTTGTTATAAGGCGAGGCCTGACACGCAAATCCCACCCCTACCGAAGAAGCCAACGGAGCCGACGCTCCGGCGTAACGCGTATAGGGGCGGAGCCTGCGTGCCTGACGCCGATCATCTCTCGGGTGGAACTCAACACTGAATGCCATACTAGCAGGCACGGCTGAGTGCCTGAAAAATGTGAGTCATCTTCCTATTTTCAATAAAGCTTACTTGCATTTAAAGGAGAGAGCACTAGATTTTTGCCTTATATCTTTATCACATGTCCCGGCGACCTCCGGAGGTGAAAGGCTGGAGAGTCATCCCTGGAGTCCAATATCCCCATATAGGCTAATGCCGGCCCGTTTGGGTCATATATTGAGGTGAGAGGCAAATCTTTCTGGTGAAGGGATTCAACACACTGGTGTTTTTTTGTCATCTCTCACGGGATCAAGGCTTTCTCTATGATATATGGACACTTGAACACATTATTAATTGCTTTTAAGCACGCATCTTTTTTGAACTGTATATTTGGACACTTTACTGTTTATACGGTCACTTTAATAATTTTGTGCAAATCTGGCGCATCACGTTTTGATTTATATTACTTTGATTGTGAGGTGTGGACACGATTAGTGTATGCTGTCGGTTACTTTTATGCACATTGATTGTTTATGCACTATTTGATGTACATTGATTTATATGCACATTGATTTTATCATTTATGCACTTGGCTTGATAGTTTATTGTTTTATATGGTAAATATCCCTTTATTACTAAAGCAGTATTCATCCCAATACGAAAAATGTTATATATTTCTGATCATTGGATATGGTGGCTGACTTTGTTTTAATTTTTAGGCTTTTTTCCCTTTGTTTTCACCTTGTAATCTGGCTAGTAGCATACCTCCTGTATTAGAACAACTACACTCTGGATGAAGGAGAACATAGACACCTTTGGACAGCAGCCATGTCAACCTGTGGGGAGAGGAGTGTTAGATGCACTAGCAGATTTAAATACACTAATAATTTGAAGTAACACGTAAGCTCACATATTTTAACCAGTTACAGCAAACACCTCTTTTTACTTGTGATAAAGGTTTTAAATAAATAAATATTGGTCATTGTAAGCACCCCTGTCAGTGGTAAATGGCTTGCCTAAACCCTTTAACTGGTACATTTAAATCTTTTTTTACTTGTCTCTCGCTTTTCTCGTTTTTCTCACTTTTCTCGTTTTACTCTTTTTTTTTTTTTTTTAATAATTTTTCATACCTTCTTGTTTTCTCATTTGCTTGCTTTCTCTCTACTTTCCCCCTTTTTCTCTGTTCCAATATATATGTTTCATTATACTTGATGCTGGTAGCACTCTGTAAGAGTACTGTATTTGACTTGATACATTTGTACGCCGATTGTCGTCATTGGTCACACTACAATGCTAGTTTGATTTAGGATATATACATATATATTCCTAAATGGTACCAACAGCTGTGAAACTCTTGTTCCCCCATCTGAAGATATCCCTTTATGTTGATGATGGTTTATTTGTGTCTATATTTATAAACATGTGTTGTGTGACTATTTTACTTCACTTTATTGATGAGACTTTGGTGTCACAAAGTTACTTTTTTGGCATTTTATTGATTTATGCTTTATTTTTTATTTTTTTCTTTCTATTTGTTTCAGGAATATGGCCTTCACTGTCTATTGTCTATGACCATTTCCTGTTGCTAATAGTTCATTTGTGTTGTCAAATTTAGCCTGATTTTGCCTAATTGGACATGTGCAGGTGAGCCTCGTTAGAATGATCTCTAGAGGTATTCACTGATGTATATATATATATATATATATATATATATATATATATTGTGGCAGAGCGCTGCCCTGCCAGGGTTTAAAAAGTGAACGTGACCCAGAATTCTCAACCAGGCAGGTTGAGGGGCTCCAGGGAGCTTGTAACATGAAGAGGAAACTGGCTTTTCAGTTTCCTCTGTGTTTTGAAAAGTTCAGTTTGGGACCTGGAGCCTGGAGATTTCTAAGTGATCCGGGTGGGATGAAATCTCCAATCCTGGGTCCAGCTATTAAGTATAGCCAGCATAATAATCGGTCAGGGGTGTGCTGGGCTTTTAATAATGACCTGACCATGGTTCATTTCTCCACCCCGGCAGACGGGAGGTCTGTCCCAGGAGTCAGGAGGGCTCCACGTGGGAGTCAATGCAGCACAAGGTTGCAATCCACGAGCACCCTGTTGCGTGAGCTAAGTCAGTAGGAGACAGACAAGGGCCTGAAGTGTTAAGGCCAGAGCAGCAGTGTGCAAGTTCAAGACAGGAGGGCTGAATAAGCATTTATTTTGCTGAGGACTCAAATGCTGAAACCCCTGCGAGGGACACAAGAAAGCCCTTAAAGAAGAAACAGTGAGTGGCGGTGTCCTTAAAGCTCTACACTTAATGCGAGTCTCAATATATATATATATATATATATATATATATATATATATATATATATATATATATATATATATCTGCACATTTGCCCATTATTTCAGCTATGACTAAGCACCAGCGTGGGAACGAAACGCATTAGCTGCCAGTGTCATCATCTCGGCTGTGGTATGATTATCCTTCATGTATTTTTGTTTCCTTAAAAAAGGACAAATTTTTTGGGAGTGCAGCCATTCAGTCCATTTCTTCCATATGCTTCTGTTGCAACCAGGGCGTGCACCTGAATTTCCTCTCTGAGGCTGAACTTTGAATGGAGGTTTTCTGTCATGGAGCAACACAGTGTTTTGCTGGTACATCTAAAGAACAGATTGTTGTAATGAAAAACGACAGACTTCCTGACAGGATCACAGGATGAAAATAAAGGAAAGAAAGCCTAAAAAACAAATGCGAGTTCACATTTAAGAATTGGTAAGCTGTAATATAATAAATGTTTGCTTTTGGGATTAATACCTACTAATATAATATACTGTATATACACCTAATAATATACTGATATATGTTGCATCAATGCAGTTGTTTTCTCCCTGTCTTATTATATATAATGATGAAGCCTGTATTGTGCAAAAGGGCAGTGATCTGAAATCACAGGTGTGTGATTTCCTGTTTTCTGCTCAGCAAATAGACTGTTATATTTACCCATGCCTTTTAGAATACACCCTATGTTCAGTGCAATGTGGCTACACACATCCATTGCCATGGCAGACTATGCTCACCACATTTCTTCAATCTATCCTGGGGTGCTCCAGTCTGTTTGTATTTTTATTACACTGTGATCATTTATTATATAACAGTACTATTTTATTTTTCTCACTAAGCATTTCTTATTATGATATGTCTTCTATTACTCTAACTTGGTATTTGGGATTGGGGGCTTAACATCCACCACAGACTCAGAGTATAAAAAAAAAAATTGGAATTCACTTTTATATCTACATAATAATGCTGTATAATCCTCTGTTCCTGCAATGCGACAAGTATTCACCTGAATCACCAGCTAATTTACTTGGTATATTTTCTTTCCTTGTTTGTGATGGATGATGCACAGAATTTGTAAAAATCTAAATGGCAGATTTAACTTGCTACTTTGCAAATTTCTGTGAAACCGCTGATTGATCGTTGAAGGGCTCCTTCCAGGATTGGTATAAGCCTATCAAAAGAATATTGGAAGAGATTTTCTAGGAAGCCATGCTGTGTGATATTATACTTTCCTTTAGAAAAACTAGCTTCTTTGAAAAGCAGGGCAGCCAGAGCTGTGAGATACTATGAAACGTTACAAAAGGTCACATTGAATAACACATACAATAACATAAAGAAAACTGTGAATTGTACAAAGCTATAAACTTTATAATAACTTTCTTTTCTTTTTCTTCGTTCTGAAAAGCATTGCATTTCTCTGTTTGGGAAAAATAGTTTTGAACGTTTCAGAAAATACAGTTAAGTCCTATCCCAGTTTTGAATAAAAATGAATTAATCAAATTCAACTTAAAAAAAGAAAATCCCAATACAAGATATAGATACAGTCAGCTACAGCAACAACAACAAAAAGATGTGCAATAAGTTGAGACAATTTTCTTATATCAGCTTAGCTAAATTGTTGTCACCTTGACTGTATTTATGATGTAGGCACAAGATAAATGAGACTACAAGCTTTCCTGGCGAGAGACAAGGTAAGAGCAATGAATGAAAGAATGAAAGACGTCAGCACTTCTTTACAAAAGAACCATGTTTATTGCCTCTTTGCCTCTTTTAAAACCTGCAACATAAGTTGATGCCTACACACTTTTCATTATACAAGCGCTTAGTCATGACAACTATATATATATACAGTACATAAGACTATAAACTACATTTCTACTCACCCTTCTATAAGCAGTGATCACAAATGAGCAATGGGTGAGCTGTCTCTTTCTACATTAGGATAAGAACTTTGTCTCAATCAGTGCCCTGTTAAGGTATCATGTATTTTTGTTCTCATTGAGAAAACAGTCGATTGTTAGACAAGTAAGCTTTAGGGTCTTGTAATACAGAGCTATTTTTTTATAGATTTTATTGAAAGTTTTAACATTGCAAAAAGAACAAACTATTGCATAAGGCACTGTAAAGTGATCAGGTAATATGTTACAACGCTATACAACAAAGGAAAATATAACCAGTACAAAGTAGTAAAAGGAAAAGGGAACCTTGCTCCACGTTGAAAAACCATTAGTTGCACAGTATTAGGTGTCAGGAAACAACTGCCTGGGGGGAGGGGAGTATACCCCCAAGGATAAACACCTTGCCAGTTACCTTTGAATCTGTTACATACATCCATGCACTACTTAAAACAAATATCAGTATAATAGACATCATATTTCTATAGTCTACAGAGCTAAACTTAATATTTACAGGCAGCTATCATTTAAATTCCATTTAGAGTAAAACTCAGGTAGGGTATATGTCCTGCCAAGAATTTCATTGTACGTGGACTCTGTGGAGTTTTTCAGATAAGTTTGAAGCCAACGACTGTTTCAATTTGCTGGTTATGGTCAACCCGAATGCTATTATCATATATGAAACTAAGGTTAAATATTGATTAGGGGATCTATCAGGGTTCAGCCCAAATAAAGCTAAGGAAAGAGATGGTTCCATAAGAATTCCTGTCACATGGGAAATAATGTAAACACAGAGTTCCAAAAGCTTTTCAAGCTTTTACAGGTCCACAAAATATGATATAAGTCTCCCAGTTGACCACAAAATCTCCAGCAGTGTGGAGAAGCATCAGGAAAGAGTTGTTGGAGTCGACAAGGGGTAAGGAACCATCTATACACAATTCTGAAGACATCTTCCCAGTGTGAGAGGTCTGCGCAACAGTTTTTTTTTTTTTAATACATTTTTATTGAATTTTCGACATGTAACAAGTAAGCAATAAGTAACAGGTATCACAAAGTATAACAGCTTATCATGTGAAGTTATGATAACAACAACATTAACGTCATAAAGTGACCAGGAAGTGGGAGTCATTTGTATACATACATGAGAGCATGCCCCCCTGTGCAATTCCCGCCAGGTGCGATATAACTGGGCCGACACAACCCCAGAGATCTCTCAAATATGGTCCCAGAGGGTGCGCCTAACCCGGTGAGGCTATCGGATGTACGGGGGCATAGGTCTAGGTCGCTTGAACGAGTTAATACTATCAAAATTAAAAGGAAAAGTACAGTTCAAAAGCCAATAATTAGCATCATTTAACAAGTTGAGTGTAAGTAACTTTCAATAGCGTCATTTAACACAGTCCATCAGCTAATGCACGGTGCCAAGGTGACCAGTTTACATTGTACAAGTGGATATGGCCTTCCTTAAACGCCAATAACCTTTCGTATGCATCAATCACTTTTAAATGAGATACTACTTCAGTCATGGAAAGGGGGTCCTTAGTTTTCCATTTGCGCATGATGAGAGCCCTAGCTGCAAAGAGGATATGCATAGCAATTGATCTGAAATGTTTTGGGAAGGAGGTAACCCCTATTCCTAGTATTGCTAACTCCACTGTAGGATTGGGAGAGGAGCCAGTAATTGTTTCAATCAGGTCGAATACCCCTCCCCAGAAGCCCCTCAGGTGATAACAGGACCACAGCATGTGGATCAACGTACCCACCTGACTGCATTCCCGCCAACACTGATTAGATTGGTCTGTGGAAAATTTAGCTATGATATAAGGGGTATAGTGCCACCTGGTAAGAAATTTATGGGACAACTCCCAATAATTAGAACACCTAGAGAATTTATAAGTTGTGGAAATTGCTGTTGACCATTGACGATCTGTGAATGATTTGCCCAGGTCAGCTTCCCATTTAGTATGCGCAATCGATTTAGAGAATAAACGTTTAGAATTCAACATATTGTAGATTAAGGCAATACCTTTGGTTTTAACTATAGGGACATTCCAGAAATTCCAGAGGGCTTCTGGTATGAAGACGTGAATGCTGTGTAGTGAGTTGCAACATGTAGAGACTTGGTTGTACTTAAAGATATCTGTGGGTAGGAGGTTATATTTTGTTTGAAGGACCGCAAAGGGGGTCAGTTTGTGTTTGTCATAAAGATGTGCTAGGGTCGTGATGCCCTTCCTCTCCCTCGCTGTCAAGGATATGTCAGGAATAACCCACTTGAGTGACGATAGTGGGATCGGTACTTTAATAGAACAGGAGGAGTCAGATGAGGAATTAAGAAAATACAACCATCCCTGTAAAGTGGCTTGTATAATTGGGTGTTGTATTTTTTTAAGTAAGGCTGGAGCAATTGGGGCAAGTAGCAAAGAGGCAAAGGAGTCACTGCCCATCCACTCCGATTCCAATTGACACCATGGTTTCACCTGAGCTGCTTGGAACCAATCTCTAACCTGATCCAGGAGTGCCGCCACGCGGTAGTCTCTTATTACCGGCATGCCGCAGCCGCCTGCCAATTTATGTTTCATCTGGAGCTGCAGGGCCGTACGCGACCTCTTGCCGCCCCAGACGAATTGGGAAAGTGGTTTTTGTAGGGCGTAAAAAAAGGAAGGTGCTGGTATCGGGAGAGTCCGAAATATATAAAGGATCTTGGGCAGGATAAGCATCTTATATGCTGCTAAACGACCTGACCAAGAAAGGTAAAAACCGCTTAACTTGGAAAGGTCCTGTGCGATAGAAGTTGTCAATGGGGCGTAGTTAGTTTTGTACAACTCTGCAAGGGGGTACGTAAGTTTGATACCTAGATATGTTAAAGGGCCTGTGGTCCAGGGGTAGGGAAGCTTTGTTTGTAGAAATTTTGTGGATGTTGTGTCAATATTCGCGCCTAGGATGTTTGATTTAGTGGAGTTAACCTTATAATAGGAGACTTCTCCAAATTTTAGCAGGGTCTGGTGAGCAGATGGCAAGGATTGTTTAGGGTCTGAAAGAGTTAGGATGACGTCATCCGCAAATAATGAGATTTTATGCTGAATAGAACGGGATTCAACTCCTCTGATATTTGTGTCAGATCTTATTTTTTCTGCTAGTGGTTCCATGACAAGGGCAAAGATCAGAGGGCACAGCGGGCATCCTTGTCTGGTCCCGTTGGTTATTTTAAAATTTTTTGAAAACATACCCTCTGCGTACACGAAGGCCGATGGAGAAGAATATAAGGCCATGATTGCTGTCAAAATAGGGCCTTTAAATCCAAATTTGTGTAATACCTGCCTCAAGTAACCCCAGTGGACTCTATCAAAAGCCCTCTCTGCGTCCAAAGTGAGGAGCAGAGAAGGCTTCTTTGATGGCTCCATCGTGTGGATAAGATTTAACATCCTTCTGGTAGCATCTGTGGCCTGTCTACCAAGAACAAAGCCTACCTGATCACAATGAATCAGGGTCGGTAGGAATTTAGCTAAACGGTTTGCTAGCAATTTCGCATACAATTTCACATCAACGTTTAATAACGAGATTGGGCGAAAATTTGGGGGAGAGGTGGGGTCCTTTCCAGGCTTAGGCAAGGTAATAATCGTCGCTGTTAACATCTCCGGTGGGAAAGTAGCTCTAGCTTTAGCTGACTCGAATACTTGTTGTAAAAAAGGGGAAAGCGTGGTGGAGAACAATTGATAGTATTCGGGAGAATACCCGTCCGGGCCAGGGGACTTGTTATGGGGCATTTTCGCCTTCAAAGTTCGAAATGCGTTGTCATATTGTGTGACTAGTAGGTACTTTAAGGATTGCCTGGCCTCGAAAAGTCGTTCGCGAGTTGCCGGGGAAGTGTTTTTCTTATTAACCCTTTCTAGAGCCTGGATAGTCGCAATGGCGTCATCTACCTCTTTAGACAACTGTTTCTTATGCCTGGCGCACAATTGGATCAGCAGACCCCTCATGTAAACTTTGTGTGCGTTCCACAGTGTGAAGGGATCAGCAACCGAGGGGGCATTGATGGCAAAATATTCATTAAGATATGAAGTAATTTTGGTTATATTCTCAGGTTGAGTCATTACGTAAACGTTGTTACGCCACCTATTTGCCCGCGTCTCGGGGCCCGTATCCCCCACACTGATGGAAATGGGGGCGTGGTCCGACCAAGTTATATAGTGGATGCATGACCTGGTAACCTTTTGGAGCATGTATCTATCAACTAAGAAAGCATCAATACGTGAATAGGAATGGTGCACATTTGAAAAAAAGGTATAGTCACGTTCTGTTGAATGCTGGCAACGCCATACATCATAAAGTTCCGAAGATGAGATAAAGTGTGACAAGTTCACTTTGCGAATGTTCCTAGCCAAAACAGACGCAAAGTCTAAGTCCCTGGCTGGGGTGGCATTGAAGTCGTCACAAACGATAACATGACCCTGTTTCACTGTAGTGACCTTCTTCCAAATCTTATTTAGGTAGGAAAGTTGTTTGGTGTTAGGTAGGTACACTGAAACAAGGGTAAGCCTAGTATTGTTGATGTCACAAATCAATATGACATAGCGACCGTAGGTGTCAAGGTGTGACTCCACGAGTTGGAACTGCACAGTACTTTTGATAGCAATGGCAACACCACATTTCTTGGACGGGCCGTTGGCTGAAAACACATGGGGAAAATGTCGGTGACTAAACACAGGCGGTTTCTGGCTTGCAAAATGAGTCTCTTGGAAACACATGACATCAAATTTTAGCTTGAGTGCTTCCTTCCATGCCAACTGCCTCTTGTAAGGACTATTTAGACCCTTCACATTAAGGGAGGAAATGGTGAAAGGCATCTCGGTAGAAGCTAGGAAGGATCAGTAACGTTGTATGAAAAAAGCAGGTGAGGGTGTTGTATCAGTCAGTAATACCTTACTTTTTGGAGCGTGCAATGCGGAAAATTCTGGTGGAAAGGCACTCTTGGGAAAGATGGTCTTGAGGCACTGGTCTTCGCTGAAGGATCTCAGAGGCTGATGTATCAGTGGAAATGTCTGTAACAGATGCTGATTAAGCTGCTTAAAGAGCAGGAGAACACTAAAGGAACAACAAAAAACAAACAAAAATAAACAGTCAATATGAACACGAAAAACAAAAAAATGTGATTCGTGAGCGAATCTGTGCGATATGATTATCGCTAAGGCACAGGGGGGGTGTAAATAAAGCACAATGCGGCCATGCTCCTCGGCCTAGTGCAGAAATAATGCAAAGGTGTAATGTGAGCTCTGTGTAGTCAGTCTTCATCCGAGACTGAGGAACGTGTGGCAGGTACCGGCTGTTGGGACACGCTGGGTTGCTCCTGAGTACGTTCCAGTATGCCCCAGTCACGCAATAGGCGGATACCTTCCTTTGCAGAAGTTACGACGTGAGTGGCACCGTTTTTGGTGATCAATAGTTTTGCAGGATACAGCCAGCGGTATGTGATATCATGGTTGTTTAAAGGTTTAGTTATGGTAGCCAGCTGACGTCTTTGTTGTAAAGTAAAAGCAGAAAGGTTAGCAAAGAATGATAGATCTTGCAGCGAGGGAGACTGGGAGTCACGCCGTCGTGCAGCAAGCATAAAACGCTCTTTGATATGATAAAAATGGATGCGGACAATGGTGTCTCGAGGCAGATGGGAAGGGATATGTTGAGGTTTTGGCAGCCTATGGATGCGGTCTATCACAAAGTCCTCTAGGGGAGAATCAGGCAACAACTCTTTGAGGACGTCAGTGAAGTAAGCTTTGAGATCCTGAGGTTTGATGGATTCTGGGATGCCTCTAATTTTGACATTGTTTCTCCTGATCCTATCCTCTAAGTCAGCCAGTTTTCGCTGCATTTGGAGAATTTCGGCGTCTCTGTCGTTATGGGCGTCCACCATATTATTAAAGGTGGTAGTTATTTCCCCCATCTTACTCTCTATGTGGGTAACTCTATCAGAGACAGCAGTTATATCCGATTTGAATTGAACTGCCAGAGACATGATATCAGCATGGATGGTGGACCTCAGAGATATCATCATGTCCTTAAGTAGGGTATCCATCACCGGTTGACCCTTGGTGGGGAAGTCAGAGAGAGAGTCCTGGAGTTCTCTTGTAGCGTCTAAGGAATGAGAGATGGGGCTGACCTCCAGACTGAAATCAGGATCATCATTCCTCCTTGGTCTACTTTTGACTTGGCTGGATGAGGATGAAGGGGGTGAAGAGTTTTGGGAGACATCCCCTTTTCGGAGCCCCGCCAGTGGAGGTATGGAGGGAGAACCCATTACATTATCCGCTGGTCTGCCATTTTTAGCTTGGTTAGAGGGTCGATGTTGGTGGGGGAAGAAGTCCGGCATCTTGCCCGGCCTCGATGCCCCCTTACGTTTACCTGCTGACATTGGGAATTAAGTCTTATCAGGAATGCAGATGTGATGGAGCTTCTTAGTGCTGGGATGCTATGCTGCGGCCGTGAGGATGAGGGTTAACTTAGCACATTAGAGAGTATAGAGCAGGTCTAGGCCTGCAGTGTGGACCAGAAGACATGTATCCAGGCAGCACTGAAGGGGTGGATACAGTGCAAATCGTCCTGCCTGAGCCCAGGGTCAGGACACTGTAAGTGCAAGCCCGGTTATACAACTCAGTTCTATGCAGCTGGAGGACACAGGATTTAGTGATCCATCAATCGAGGTCCAGTCCTGGCATCCGTGAGGGTGATGGTTGATGATAAGGCGACTTGTGAAAGGCCCAGCAGCTGAGTACTACGGAGCGCCAGGAACTAAGATGGCGCCCAGAGCTTCAGGTAACTGAGTAGACCGCACAGCTGTTAGCAGGGTTTCCCTCCTCCCCACCCAGTGTACAGGTGGAATCAAACAACCGGACAGTCCTGAGGGGAGATGTGGAGTGCACTCACCCGGTCCCGGATGTCAGGGTTGCGGCGGCGGCCTCGGAGCTGACGGGATCTGGGTGGCGCGGGTTGTCGGGGAGTGCCTCGCCCACAATGCCGAGAACGTGCGGCCCAACTAACGGATCCTCCGGTGACGTCGGGGCTTTTCGGCTTCTTCCTCCGCCGATGTTGCCCGGAAAGGATAGCCGCAGGGACTTCCGGAAGCTGTATGCAGTGACAGCGGCCCCAGGATCACGGAGTGCGGGTGGTGCGAGGTAGGCCTCACCTCGATCAGCGGTGATTAGTAGCGCTCCTATCCAAGCCACCGGTGTTGTCAGGTTCCTGGCACCTTCCTTTGCACGATGGTGTGCGGGTGGCTAGGCTGGAACAATACTGCGCAACAGTTTTAATGACCTTATTCCAACAAGGAATCAGAGACTCCTCTCGTAACTCCTTTTCCCATTTAGGAATCTGGCCAGTCTTAAAAAAAGGCTGGCTACATGCCAAGTATTTGTAAAACCATCAAATGCCCTTTTTGCACCAGAGTTAGAAGAGTAATATAACCATAAAACAGCACTAACTTGAACTTGAGTGGCTGGAGATCTTTGATGAAAGTGTGATATTTGTGTTACCAGATAAGGAGGTTTGTCACCAAATGCATTAAGAATATCTGGAAAAGTTACATTTACCTGCTGAACCCAGCGTCTCACGGAAAAAGTCAGGATAAGCCTTCAGGTGACTGCCTGGATGTTGCAGGTGCAGCACCAAGGACCAGGCTTCAAGAGAAGCTCTAACAGGTAGAACCTCCAGAATTCCTATTTTTTGGCCTGTTGCTGAGGCTTTTAACAATAAAGCTAGATTGCAGTGATTAGGATGGTCTATGTGGACGGTTTTACCCCAGATGCCTGCATACTTAGATGTGCCTCTTTTAATCATCAACCATGTGAGTTGCTAAATGTTGAGCCCTCATAAAATGTAACCATATTGCTACACTTAGAGGTGTCTCTCTTCTCTTTTATACACTGTAGCTCCTGCTGGATTTTGCTTCTAATCCCCTTGTGGAATCTGCCATTTGCTGATGGACATTTTATTGCTATAATCTTTTTATATGGACTTTAAACTAAAGGACTTATGAACAAATGGTTGTGGAATGAATCATCTGAGTTTCCACTAATTCTTATGGGGAAATTGGCTTTGATATAAGAGTGTTTTGGATTACAAGCATGTTTCCGGAACAAATTATGCTCACAATCCAAGGTTTTACTGTATTTTTTTCTTTGTATATGATTGGACAATGAAAACCAGCAGAACTTTACCACATTAACTAAGCTCTGGGGAAAATGAGTGCCATTGCACTTGCAAAGTTAATTTAATAAATCAACTCCCATGTTAAAAGCAAAAGCTAAAGTACAAATACCCAAAAGTAAACATTCACCTTTCCCACTGCTCACATCACTGATCTATTACTGTACTGAGAAAAAAAATGCTTCCTACAAAAATATTCAGTGTCCCATACTTCCAGGAGTCTCAGATTCCTGCCCTTCTGCTCTTTGTTGTGGTTTCTCATGCCTACCTGGGTCCAAATGTGATGTAAGGACTGGTGGATCGAAACACTGGATGCTTTGGGGAGATCAGGAATTCAACAATATGGAAATGTCAGACTCCGAAGGTTCATTAAGAGGCAATGGATAGTAGAGAGGAGAGTATTAAAGGATAAGTTCACCTTTCATAACATGTTACATGTTACACCCATATTCGGGTTGTAACATGTTATGAATGCATCGCCCCCCGCACCTCCCTGATTCCCACTGTGCCAGCTAGCAGGGGTTCTTCTACACCTGCTAGTTGTCAAAGTTTTTTAAAAAATGTGAAATGTTTAGAGGGGTAGAAAATTGGAGCTACCCAAAGGGGGACCTGCTGTAAATCTCTTAGTTGTCACAGATAAATATTGTGCAAAATTATTGATATCTCCTAAAATCATCAGCTAGTTAAAGCGGAGTTCCGGGCAGAGAAACGTTTTTTTTTTTAACATACCCCCGGGACAGTCAGGGCTAGCACATTCCACAATGGCTAGCCTCTGATCTGTCCCGGTTCGCACTTACCTTTTAGAAGAAATACTTACTTAGAAGTTTTCTTCCACAGCGTTTCCATCTCGGTTGTGGGCAGCTGAAGCCGGCGCGGTCCTCTTCTCTGTCTTCTTCCGCGTCTTCGTGTCCCAGAATGCGCCGCACCGGCCCCTCTCGTCACTTCCGGTGCGGCGCCGCTTTCCTAAACAGCTTCTGGGCATGCCCAGAAGCTGTTTAGCAGGGGAATGCGGCGTCGCCCGGAAATGACGAGCGGGGCCGGTGCGGCGCATTGATTCCTGGGAGCTATGACGTTTAGCTCCCAGGAATCATTGCGAGGCAGGAAGTGACGGGGAGAGCCTCGGCGCTGGAGGAGGAAGCTGTCATAGGTGAGTATTTACGATCGTCAATTACAAGGTGAGTTTTTTAAAAAAAAAATCTAACTATCCAATTCCTTTTCAGGTTAGGCTGAACTAGCGGACGGGCACAAAAAAAAAATATTGTTTTTGGGCCCGGAACTCCGCTTTAATAATCATAGTAAGCACAAATAAATATGTAAAAATATCTTAAAACATTGTATATAAAAAAAAAAATAATATTTCACAAATCCTCAAATATTCATAGATATAAAGTGACTGGTGATAAAGTGATATGGTGATGTGTGATAACTAAATTCAGAACTTATAAAAAATATATAATATATATATATATATATATATTGTGACAGGAAGTCAGCTAAATCTGGGAATGTAGTCACAGGAAGAAGATACATTTCCACCTGATTGAGAAGTCCATTAATTAATTTAGGGTGTTGGCTACAGAGCTAGCCAGCAGGAAGTTGAAAGGCCTTCACCTGTTCAGAATGAGGGAGTTAAGGCTCTATAATTTGTTCAGAGAAATTCCTGTTGTTTGCTGCCTCCAGAAGCTGCATCCTGAAGCCATGTGGGCTGGGAGCAGGAGGACAGTCAGCGTGTGCCTCCCGACAGGATGTGTGGGCCTGGGAGAAGACCCCCCGGAGTGATGTGTGCCCGGGACGGTAACCAAGGGTGAATACGTCTCAAAGGTGAGAAGACGAAGTGTTTCTGTGTGAAAGAAACAAAAGGACTGTGTTGCCCTGTGAAGCTATAGGTCCGCTGTAGGACAAGGAAGTCTGCCCGACGGTAGGTTGGAGACAGACACTTAGGCAGGTTCCAGTTGTGAGAAGGTAGCCGCCCACAGAGGCAAGGATTTATTTTCTGTTTTATTTTATTTTGGATGTTTTGCTGCATTACAGCCTGGTGAAGAAAACACCATTTAATAAACCACACTGTTTGTTTGCAAGCACTTGTCGGCTACCTCTCTGGGAAAACGCACCCCCCAAGGGGTCATCCACACCCGCCACCGAGCTAATCCCTCACATATGGTGGAGGTATGCAGTGGGCATAAGCAGAGATCCCTGCAATGGAGTGCATATGTTTGATGAACTTTGTCTGGTGCATGAGATTGCACAATCTATGTGTGCAGGAGAGAAGATCCTGACAGAAAAAAAAAAAAAAAAAAGTGTTTTAAAGAGACAGCGGTCTCAAAATTATTTGAACTTTGTTGTGTCTGGTGCAAGTGACTGCACAAACTGTGTGTGCAGGAAAAGAGATCTTGCAAGAGAGAGAGAAAAACTACATGTGTTAAAGAGACAGTGGTCTGAAAATTTTTTGCTGGACTGTGAAAAATTTGTTTGTGGAGTTATTGAAGATGGGGCGTTCAAAACGCCTGAAGAATGCAAAGATAGATGAAATGAGAGACCGGATTCTATGGATGGAGGGGATGTTGCCGTCTGAACCAGCCCCATCCATGCCTAAAGAGAGTCTACTAAAGAGGAAGGTTGTTGTCCCTAGCAACACTGATGAAACCGCTATGGAGACGCAGTGTGCTCAGATGAAAAGTAAACTCAAAATGGAGGAGATGTTGAAACATCTGATTATATCAAATGCAGCTCAACAGCAGGCAAATGCGGATTTTCAGCAGAGCTTTGCAGCTCAACAAAAGGCTCATCAAGAGAGCATGGCAGGCTGGAAACAGAGACGCCAGCAGCCAATGGAGGCCATCGGTTTGGAGGAAACCGAGTATGTGTGCAGGGCTGAGTTGGATGCCTTGCAACGGAAAATGGAAGAAAAGGAACAAGCCTTGGAATTGCTTAAAATGGAGCATAGAAACTTGCAGGAAATGAATGAACTACTCAAGTCTCATGTGTTACAGTGGGAAGAATCCACTGCTCTTCTTTTGGTCGAGTTGCAAAAATGTCAAGACACTATAAAGGAGAAAGATACCATCCTCATGGAAAAGGAAATTGAAATTCAGACTTTGCAGAAGCAAAGTATGTGTGAAATGTTGGAGTTGCGTAATCAGCTGGAAAAAAGTCTTCAGTGTTTGGAAGTTACAAAAATAGACCTGCAGGAGTCGCAGGAACAGAATGTCGCTCTGAAAACGACATTGTCTCTCAGCGACAACGAGAAAAGTGAAAGAGAGGCTAAATTACTGAGTACTGTGTATGAGCTCACCACTTTGAGCAATGTGGTAGATGAATTACGTGCAGACTGTGAAAGTTGGAAAGGTGAAGCCCAACGTTTCCAGCAGCAGTTAAAGGAGAAAGAAGCCTGTGTGGCAGAATTACATTCTTATTCCCAGATGCTAGCCAATGAGGTGAAGGCTCTTATGCAGGGAAAAGGAGATTGTGAACATAAGAGGGAAAAAGTAGAGGCACAGCTTCTGGAATCGCAAGTCAAGGTGTCAGAAGGTGACCGATTGTGTGCTAAGCTGTCAGAGAAGGCAAACCGACTGCAGGTTGAGTTGGACAATGTTACAAATCAGTTTTCTCAAGCAGACAGAAAATCTAGAGAAATTGCGGAAGATTTTTCTATCTTGGAATCGCAGCTGCAAGACACGCAGGAACTCTTACAGGAAGAGAGGTGTCAAAGGCTGAGTTTTAGCACAAAGCTCAAACAAATGGAAGATGAGAAAAATGGCTTCCTGGAACAATTAAAAGAGGAGGCGGAAGCAAAGAAAAACCTATCAGAACAAGTCGCAACATTGCAAGCTCAGATAGCGGATATGAAAAAACGCATGGAAGAAAGCGTTGGTTCATTACAGTGTGTTGAAGATGTGAAAAAGAAGTTTGATCAGATGCTTGGTGAAGAGAAGACTGTGTCTGCAAAATATGCAGAAGAACGCGCACGTGCAGAAACGGAGGTGCGTGATAACGAGAGCAAAGCCCTGTTCTTGGCTCGCTCTTTGGAGGAAGCTCTAGAGTGTAAGGCTGAACTAGAAAGTGTTAAACAGCTGCGTACAGAAATGGAAGAATTGGTCAGCTCCAAGGATGATGTTGTGAAAAGCGTTCAGGAGCTAGAAAAGTCTAAGCGAGCCTTAGAACAGCAAGTAGAAGAGATGAAGATTCCGTTGCAGGAACTGGAAGAGGAATTCCAGGCAACAGAGGATCTGTCCCAAAGAGGGGATAGTGTGCCTGATGCAGTTTTTAAAAGGATCAGTGTTTTGGGGTCTGTCCTGAGTGAGCCTCAGAAATGTGATGACATGTGGCTTGAATCACCCCTTTGGAATAAACCGTTCCTTCAAAAACTTCAAGCATTGGAAAATGTATCATTAGAACTTCAGCAAACAAAGGAGCTGTGTAAGAAATGTGATGATTTCTCAGTTCAGGCTGAAAACCTAGTGGAGAAAACTAAAGCGGAGAAAACTAAAGCAAGTGATATAAATCTGGGAGAAAAAAGCAAACGCCACCTAGTGGAGAAAACTAAGGCTGTTGGTGAAAACGTGAAGCAAATGAATAAGTGCCTTTCAGGGAGTGTTTCCAAAATGGAACTGGTGAAAGACGGGTGGCAGAAGTTTGATCGTGATCTTGAGATGCATTCCATGTGGAATTCAGATAGAGAAAAGGAACCAGGTGACTTTGAGCGGTCAAATAGTTCAGCAGAAAGTGCATTGAAGAAACCTGTAAAAGAATGTGTTGCAGTTCCATGCTTCTTCACTGATGCAGAGAGGAGGTCTATAATGGATACCACCCAGATCGCTGGGTTCAACTGTGTTGTTGCCTTTGACCCCTATGTTGGTGGAAGGAAAGTTGATGATGTTCTGGTTGGCTTCTTCTGTGAAGAGTTTGGCAAGAAATATAAACTGAATATCAAATCAAATAGTAGGCCTTTACTGCGACTCGCTCAGGAGGGCGAAAAGTTTAAGAAGTTGATGAGTGCAAATGCTTCAGATCTGCCTATGAATATGAAATGTTTGGTGAATGATATTGATATCTCTGGGAAAAGGAACAGGGGTCACTTTGAAGAAATGTGTGACAGCCTGTTGTCTCAATTGGAAAATCCTCTGCACAGCATCTTAGAGCAAGCAAAGCTCAAGAAGGAAGATCATTCCCTTTTACAACAAAAAGTCAATGATTGTGTACAGATGTATGGAGAGGCAACTCAAGTCACAGAGGGATGTCAAGAGTCCCTACTTGGAACAAAGCTTAGTGAAGCAAAGGTTCTCAAAGTTTTGTGGAGAACATTTATGGATTGCAGAGAGAGGCGTCTTAAGAATGTTGAAGACATTAAGACTAGCCCAATTGAGTTGCCTATGGATCACGGTCCTCCATGGTGGATTGGACAGACGGTTATGAGGGACAAGCTGTCTGACATTTATGAGAAAGCTGTCAATGAAGATGACAGAAACGAGAAGGAGCAAAATGATGCCAAAAATGCAGTTGAAGAATGTGTATATGAGATGAGAGACAAACTGTGTGGCATTTATGAGAAATCCGTCAATGAAGATGACAAAACAGTTTCATCCGGAAGCTTGAGGATAATAGGAGGCTTATCAGTGAGTCAGCAGTGCCTGACACATGCGTGCCTGGAAATATGTGTCCCAACCCTAGGGTTGAAACAAGAGGGGGGGGTATGTGACAGGAAGTCAGCTAAATCTGGGAATGTAGTCACAGGAAGAAGATACATTTCCACCTGATTGAGAAGTCCATTAATTAATTTAGGGTGTTGGCTACAGAGCTAGCCAGCAGGAAGTTGAAAGGCCTTCACCTGTTCAGAATGAGGGAGTTAAGGCTCTATAATTTGTTCAGAGAAATTCCTGTTGTTTGCTGCCTCCAGAAGCTGCATCCTGAAGCCATGTGGGCTGGGAGCAGGAGGACAGTCAGCGTGTGCCTCCCGACAGGATGTGTGGGCCTGGGAGAAGACCCCCCGGAGTGATGTGTGCCCGGGACGGTAACCAAGGGTGAATACGTCTCAAAGGTGAGAAGACGAAGTGTTTCTGTGTGAAAGAAACAAAAGGACTGTGTTGCCCTGTGAAGCTATAGGTCCGCTGTAGGACAAGGAAGTCTGCCCGACGGTAGGTTGGAGACAGACACTTAGGCAGGTTCCAGTTGTGAGAAGGTAGCCGCCCACAGAGGCAAGGATTTATTTTCTGTTTTATTTTATTTTGGATGTTTTGCTGCATTACAGCCTGGTGAAGAAAACACCATTTAATAAACCACACTGTTTGTTTGCAAGCACTTGTCGGCTACCTCTCTGGGAAAACGCACCCCCCAAGGGGTCATCCACACCCGCCACCGAGCTAATCCCTCACAATATATATATGTATATATATATAAAAAATTGGTGACTATGTAAGTGACACAATATGAAAAAAGATAGTATGAATTATATTCTATAAAAAATAAATAAAGGTGATCCAGGTAAAAAATATTAAAGTGCAAAGTGATTAATAGATATAAATCTGTGTGTAGTGTATACTGGTATGTGTATACACTAATAAGGTGCCCAGTGAAAGGTGTATGGGAAAATATGTTCCCAATGACTATATCCAGGTGACAAAAAAAGATTAATTAGGTGCATATATTGTTTAAACAAATATGCCCCGCTGTTTGGTTTAAAGTGCTTCTTAATAAAACTCTAAAAGTCCATAAAAAATGAAGCACAATCAGTAAAGTTCATAAAAAACAGGGGGAGTGCTTGATCTTCAAGTGGTGCTGGAATCCAATCCTCGTGCACTAGAATAGGTGCTCAAAGTGATTGGTGAAATATATTGCACTCACCAGAGTGCCCAACCCCACACAAGGGTATTGGGCAGGGTATGTGAACTGTAAGCCACAGCAGGAAGTGTATTCCTTATGCTCATCTACTTCCTTGTTTCTCTGCGTGGGGGAGAGGCAAGGGACCCTGCTATTCTCCAGTCCTCCGTTTAGATAATGCTCCGGTGGTGCGGTGTGTGAAATAAATAAATAAAGGGGGAACATATAGTGTAATTCCGTATGGTAGGTTTATTTAGATCTATATTAAAAGGGTACTCACATTACAGAAGATAAAAGTCAGCATAAATGATATGTCTCGTGCAGAGACCAAACGAAAAGCCGGCAGTAGCGTACTGTGTTCGAGAACGCAATGCATTCCACGGCAGATTCCGGATCGGGAAGTGACACAACTTCGCTGGACGGGTTTCATCATAGACGTCCTCAGCAGCATCACTTCACTTCCCGATCTCATCCATATATATGTTGCGGTTGCCCGGTAACTAACCATGATGGTTCGCAAACAAGAATACTATGGTGAACATCAATCTAAGGACTGGAAGTAGTCAATTAAATGTTGGGAAGGTGTTATAGGAATTTTATCTGTTCCGGTATCTAAAATTTGATGGCTAATGCAGCATATATAGGGTAGATCTTCATAATTACATAATATACATGACATAAAATCACATTTTATTTAGAAATATACATAAAACATATTAGCAAACCATTATTAAAAGATATAAAAAAAAAATATATGTTAAAAAATATATTAAATGAAAGATAATACTATTAAATTCCCAAACCGAGGCATATGGCTTAAGGGGAGAGGAGATGCTAAAATCTATTGTATATGTGTATTCTATATATTAGATAAATACTTGTGTGTATAAAACTTACATAAAAGGAAGGCTTATTGGCAGGGGAGGGATAATACAATATCTCTAATATCAGTCAGATGAACATGTTAATTGTAAATAAAACCTAATGTATATGTGTATTCCATATATTAAATAAATTACTTGTGTATATAAAACTTACATAAAAAGAAGGCCTATTGGCAGGGGAGGGATAATAATACCATATCTCTAATATCGGTCATTTGAACATATTAATTGTATATAAAGACAATTAATTATATATAAAGACAATTATGGTATGAAGGGGAGTAAATTTCTACATATACATATATATGTTGTAGGGAATGTAGGAGAATGGTAACCATATACATATGTATACCTTTGTGACATATAGTGGGGGTGAGTTATTCGTAACCGGCCCCAAGTTGCCTATTCTAGGTTGTTGCAAATGTTATTTCTTAGGAGTCTCCTACTGTTGTAGTCACTCTTTCATAGGTGCTTACTGTTGGTAATGTCATCCAGTTATTTTTATGTTGGGTCTATGTGGTAGATCAGGGGAAGGTGTAGTCACTTCTTTGAGATGGCAATCAGTGGTGAAAAATAATAAATACATAAAAAATATATATATAAAAATACTACATATAAGGGGGTTTAGTAAGTGAGACAGTGTTGCAGTATTTAAACATTTGAGATAACACAATTGAGGTCAATGTCTATATTTATTACTTTCGGCTGTAATATCTCAAGTTTAAAAATCCAAGCTGTTTGGTTTCTAGAAATACCGATTATTTTATTGGTGCCTCTCCAGTGTGGTTTTATGGTATCTATCCCATAAAAAATTATTCCGCTGGGGTCTTTATTGAGGCCAATGGGAAGAAGGAAACGTACCAGAGGCAAGAGAGGAGAGAGGAAGAAAGCGAAGACAAGGCATTTTTAATCTCAGTGAGGTCAATTTTTCAAAAGAAGAACTCCAATTATTAGACCTAGGTCTGAAATTAGGCCCCCTCCAAGGATCTCAATAAGTTTGAACTCTATATCGACCTACAAAAAATCATGAGAAAGCTTAATATAAAAAAAGTTTTTTTAGCCTTAATGGCCCTGGCCCCACTCGCAATGTCCAAGATGCTTTTAAACATACAGATTTTAAAAATAATTCCCCTTTTAATCCCAAAATACCAGGGAATGACTGTCTAGGGGCTTTTAAAAAGATGGTGGAAACAGACTTACGAAAAACTGATACACATCCGAGGGATAATAAAAAGAATTTGGAATACGATTAGGAAATTCGAGAAACAAAAAGATATTATTATACGGCCAGCGGACAAGGGAGGTGGACTGGGTATCCTGAAGAAGACAGACTATGAGGAAGAAATGACCAACCTAGTACAAGTGGAAGGCACCTACCAAAAACTAAAAAGCAACCCTACTAAACTTTACAAAGAGAAACTCAAATCCCATATTTGAAAAGGAAAGGAAATAGGAATATTAATTAAAAAAGAAGGCAAATACCTAATCCCTGACACATTTAAAGTACCAGTAATATATTACTTGCCGAAAGTCCACAAAAATCCAGAGAAACCTCCAGGCAGGCCCATAGTCAGTGGGATAGATTCCCTCTTTTACCGACTAGGCCAATATTTAGATAATTTCCTCAAACCCCTTACAAAGATGGGGAAATCATAATTGAAGGATAGTGCAGAACTCCCTGAAAGTTTTAAAGAATATTAACAATTCAGAGAATTGCATCCTAGCTACTATAGATGCTAATTCTCTGTATACAAGTATTAAACAGGACTATGGCATACAAGGAGTAGCCAAGGCCCTACATGAAAGGTCAGATCTAAAACAGAGACAAATAAACTATATAATAGAAGGACTCAATTTAGCTATGAGCAATCATTTTTTTTTGGTATGACCAGGACTTCTACGTACAAAAGAAAGGTGTAGCAATGGAAGCACGCTATGCACCGAGTGTAGCAAACCTGTTTATGGATATGTTGGAAGAGAAAATAATCTATGCAAGGAATATACCACACTTGAAATTTTATAAAAGATATATTGATGATATCATCATTTTATGGGAAGGAACAGAAGATACAATAAAACAATTCTTTCAAGACTTAAATAATAATGAATATGGTATTAAATTCACAGGCAGTTGGAGTAAAGATTTTATTGATTTTTTAGACCTACAAATTTTTAAGGAGGGTAATTTATTAAAGACAAAGACTTTTTTTAAAACAACACTTCAAGCTGTCACCATCCTATATGGATAGAAAACATCCCTAAAAGTCAATTTATCAGGCTTAGAAGAAATTGCGACAATATCAACGATTTTGAGGTGCAAGCAACAACACTTATCAACAGATTCACAGAAAAGGGCTACAACAAAGAGAAATTACACAAAATAAAAGACACAATAAGGAGTACA
The DNA here is from genome assembly GCF_965119305.1 of Pelophylax lessonae. Classification (NCBI taxonomy): domain Eukaryota; kingdom Metazoa; phylum Chordata; class Amphibia; order Anura; family Ranidae; genus Pelophylax; species Pelophylax lessonae. The sequence continues at coordinate 81,792,340 of NC_138769.1, read as the reverse complement.
AAGAGAGGAGATTTGTTATACAAACGAAAAAGAAAAGAAAAAGGAGAATAACATAGATCTGGCATTCATCACAGGATTCAACAGGCAATATAAGAAGACCGAACAGATTTTCAAAAAATATTGGCCCATACTCAAGTCAGATAAGATTTTATCAAAACTCTTCCCGAATAAACCTAGGTTTATCTACAGAAGAGCACCCCCACTGTAGAGCCATTTGGTGCACAATGTGGTCAACCCCCCGAAGGAAGTAAGAATGTTCCCTCACACAAAAGGTTTTGTCAGATGTAAATGATGCCTACCATGCAAAACGAACACAAGCCTACCTAGGAAAATCACCACCTTCAAATCTAGATGGAACAATGAAACATTTCAGATAAAAAATGTAATCACCTGTAACACTACACACGTGACATATGTCATAGAATGCCCCTGCCGACTCCAATATGTCGGAGGACAACCAGACCTCTCTACATAAAGATTCGGGAATATATCAACAACATTCGTAAGGGATTCCCAAAACATAGCCTGTCGAGACACTTTGCAGAAGTCCACAATAAAGACCCCAGCGGAATAATTTTTTTTATGGGATAGATACCATAAAACCACACTGGAGAGGCACCAATAAAATGATCGGTATTTCTAGAAACCAAACAGTTTGGATTTTTAAACTTGAGACATTACAGCCGAAAGTAATAAATATAGACATTGACCTCAATTGTTTTATCTCAAATTTTTTAATACAGCAACACTGTCTGACTTACTAAACCCCCTTGCATGTAGTATTTTTTATATATATATATATATATATATATATATATTTTAAATATTTATTATTTTTCACCACTGATTGCCATCTCAAAGAAGTAACTACACCTTCCCCAGATCTACCACATAGACCCAACATAAAAATACCTGGATGACATTTTCAACAGTAAGCACCTATGAAAGAGTGACTACAACAGTAGAAGACTCCTAAGAAATAACATTTGCAACAACCTAGAATAGGCAACTTGGGGCCGGTTACGAATAACTCACCCCCACTATATGTCACAAACGTATACATATGTATAGGGTTACCATTCTCCTATATTCCCTACAACATATATATGTATATGTAGAAATTTACTCCCCTTCATACCATAATTGTCTTTATATACAATTAATATGTTCATATGACCGATATTAGAGATATTGTATTATTATCCCTCCCCTGCCAATAGGCCTTCTTTTTATGTAAGTTTTATATACACAAGTAATTTATTTAATATATTGAATACACATATACATTAGGTTTTATTTACAATTAACATGTTCATCTGACTGATATTAGAGATATTGTATTATCCCTCCCCTGCCAATAGGCCTTCCTTTTATGTAAGTTTTACACACACAAGTATTTATCTAATATATAGAATACACATATACATTAGATTTTAGCATCTCCTCTCCCCTTTAGCCATATGCCTCGGTTTGAAAATTTAATAGTTTTATCTTTCATTTAATATATTTTTTAATATATATTTTTTTAATATCTTTTAATAATGGTTTCCTAATATGTTTTATGTATATTTCTAAATAAAAGAAGATTTTATGTCATGTATATTATGTAATTATGAAGATCTACCCTATATATGCTGCATTAGTCATCAAATTTTAGATACCTGAACAGATACAATTCCTATAACACCTTCCCCACATCTAATAGACTACTTCCGGTCCTTAGATTGACGTTCACCATAGTATTCTTGTTTGCGAACCATCATGGTTAGTTACCGGGCAACTGCAACATATATATCAGGGGTGGGGTACCTTTTTTTTTGCAAAGGGCCATTTGGGTATTTATCATTCGGGGGCCGCACAAAATTATCAACTTAAAAATGCGCCTATTATATTTGGTCAAACATTTAATGAACTCACCCCTAATGTAATGGCTGCAACTGCGTCTCTTTGGTGAGGTGTGTGATGTTAGCTGGTATTGATGATGTTGCTACTAGCAACTGGTTTTCCAGGTTTGCGTCGGTCAGTCTTGAGCGCAGTCGACTCTTTGTGGGGGTAAGTTTTGAAAAGAACTGCTGGCGGGTACAGCTGGCTGGTACTGCTGGTTGGTACAGCTGGCTGGTACTGCTGGCTGGTACTGCTGGCTGGTAATGCTGTGGGTACTGCTGGCTCAGGCTGGTACTGTTCTGTGGGTACTGCTGGCTCAGGCTGGTACTGCTGTGGGTACTGCTGACTCAGACTGCTACTGTGCTGTAGGTACTGCTGGCTGGTACTGCTGTGGCTACTTCTGGCTCAGGCTGGTACTGCTGGCTAATATTGTTGTGGATACTGCTGGCTCAGGCTGGTTCTGCTGGCTGATAGTGTGCTTTATGTACTTCTGGCTGGTACTGCTGTGGGTGCTGAAAGCTGGTACTGTTGTGGGTGCTGCTGACTCTGGCTGGTACTGATGTGGGTACTGCTGGCTCTGGCTGGTTCTGCTGTGGGTATTGCTGGCTCTGGCTGGTACTGCTGGATCTTAGTGCCCCCTTAAATCAGAGTGATTAGTGCCCCCCCTAATGCAGAGTGATTAGTGCCTCCCCTTAATGCAGAGTGATTAGTGCCCGCTTAATGCAGAGTGATGAGTGCCCCCCTTAATACAGAGTGATTGGTGCCCCCCCTAATGCAGAGTGATTAATGGCCCCCTTAATGCAGGGTGATTAATGCCCACTACACTGCACTGCCCACTACACTACACTGCCCACTACACTACACTACACTACACTGCCCACTGCACTACACTGCCCACTGCACTACACTACACTGCACTACACTGCCCACTACACTACACTGCACTACACTGCCCACTACACTGCACTACACTGCCCACTGCACTGCACTACACTGCCCACTACACTGCCCACTGCACTACAATGCCCACTACACTGCACTACACTGCCCACTGCACTACACTGCCCACTACACTACACTACACTGCCCACTTCACTACACTACACTGCCCACTGCACTACACTGTACTACACACTACACTGCCCACTACACTGCACTACACTGCCCACTACACTACGCTGCCCACTACACTGCCCACTGCACTACACTACACTGCCCACTACACTACACTGCCCATTACACTAAACTGCCCACTACACTAACCATTACAGTACACTGTCCTACCTACAATATTCCTAAACTGAACTACACAGCGTGACCCAAACTGCTCTCCCCTAACTCACTCTGTCTGGCTGCTGACTTACCGGAGATCCAGGCTTGAGGAGGAGAAGAGACGTTCGCGGTTCACAGATGCAGAGGCGGGACTCCAGGAGCAGGCTCTGAGACTGGCCAGGCCCCCTGCTGCTGCACATGACCCTATTCACCCAATAACAGGGCGCAGCCTGACAGGGGACATGGCGGCCTGGAGTGCGGGGGACATAGCGGCTCGGGATGACACGGCGGCGCAGGATTTCACCCCCCTAAATTTTGCACCACCCCCTACGCACCCCCCACGCTACGCCACTGATGGTAGGGCCGATCCTGGACCCCGCCCAGGATCGGCCATGCAAAGCAGGGACAGTGTCCTCAGTCTGGGGACATCTGGTCACTCAAGCACAGGGGGCCAGATCAGATGACTCTGCGGGCCACAGGTTCCCCACCGCTGATATATATGGATGTGATCGGGAAGTGAAGTGATGCTGCTGAGGACATCTTTGACGAAACGCGTCCAGCGTAGTTGCGTCACTTCCAGATCCGGATCTGCCGTGGAACGCATTGCGTTCCGGAACACAGTACGTTACTGCCGGCTTTTCGTTTGGTCTCTGCATGAGACATATCATTTATGCTGACTTTTATCTTCTGTAATGTGAGTACCCTTTTAATATAGATCGAAATAAACCTACCATACGGATTTACACTATATTTTCCGCCTTTATTTATTTCACACACCGCACCACCGGAGCATTATCCAAACGGAGGACTGGAGAATAGCAAGGTTCCTTCCCTCTCCCCCCACGCAGAGAAACAAGGAAGTAGATGACCATGACGAATACATTTCCTGCTGTGGTTTACAGTTAACATACCCTGCCCAATACCCCTGTGTGGGGTTGGGCACTCTGGTGAGTGCAATCTATTTCACCAATCACTTTGAGCACCTCTTCTAGTGCATGAGGATTGGATTCCAGCACCACTTGAAGATCAAGCACTCCCCCTGTTTTTTATGAACTTTACTCATTGTGCTTCATTTTTTATGAACTTTTAGAGTTTTATTAAGAAGCACTTTAGAACAAACAGCGGGGTACATTTGTTTAAACTGCACCTAATTAATCTTTTTTTGTCACCTGGATATAGTTATTGGGAACATATTTTCCCATACACCTTTCACTGGGCACCTTATTAGTGTATACACATACCAGTACACACTACACACAGATTTATATCTATTTATCACTTGCACTTTAATATTTTTTACCTGGATCACCTTTATTTATTTTTTATAGAATATAATTGATACTATCTTTATTCATATTGTGTCACTTACATAGTCATCAATTTTATATATATATATATATATATATATATATATATATATATATATATATATATATATATATATATATATATATATATATATATATATATATATATATATATATATATATATATACAGTATATATATATATATATATATATATATATATATATATACTGTATATATATATATATATATATATATACTGTATATATATATATATATATATATATATATATATATATATATATAATATATATATTATATTTTTTAAGTTCTGTATTTATTTATCACACATCACCATATCACTTTATCACCAGTTATATCTATGAATATTAGAGGAATTGAGAAATATTATTTTTTTATATACAATGATTTAAGATATTTTTACATATTTATTTGTGCTTACTCTGATTATTAACTAGCTGATGATTTAGGAGATATCAATAATTTTGCACAATATTTATTTGTGACAACTAAGAGATTTACAGCAGGTCCCCCTTTGGGCAGCACCAATTCTCTACCCCTCTATACATTTCATATCCAGATATAGCATTGCTATATTTCAGGGAGGCTGCAGCCCATTACTCCCCCACATTTCCATAGCGCGGGTTTTCCTTATTTTTCTTTTTTTAAAATGTGGTTGTACGGGTCAAGGTACGAGGTACAAGGAAGCAGATACACTGACAGATCTGCAGGAGACCTGCATGTCATCAGCGATCTGCTGATCGCTAATGCAATGCTTTACAGGCTCCTGCAACAAAAAATAATACATGTTTACTTGCAAAAAAATTTGAATTTTTTTTTTTTTTTCTGAAAAGCGGAACTTTTCCTTTAACTATCTTGTAATACTAGGATATTGAGTACTTCTGCGTGATTAGTTTCCTTTTACAACCCAAAAAACACATTGCCAGTATAACTTGTTTAAGCTAACCTAGCTCTAGAATATGTGTTCTTGTATGATATTGTTATAAACATTTTCTACTGTTTGAAAGTTTTGCTAGGGCAAATCTGACAAGTGAATGCAGTTCAATGCTGCATCTCCCAGCTTTATTATGCAAATAGAGACTTTCTCAAACATTTTAAAATCATAAAAAGTAATCCCCTCCTCTTGATCTATCATTAGAAATTTTGTGTGCTCTGTTACAGGAAATCTATGGTCACAGCAGACACTTTCATTTAAAAAAAAAATCAGCATTTTAATAAAAATACAAACACTTGTTGTTTTTGACAATCAAATATAAGCTTACTTGCAAAACCCTTTTTATGTTGTTGAGTTTTGCCTTCTTACTGGCCATCTCTTTCCACAACTTCCTGGATTTCCTGCATGCTTTGCAGCTCCTGTTTACTTTCAATTTCTAAGGACTACTTATCCCATGGTACCTTATTGCCTGCAAGAAGGGATTCCTGTACTGACCTCACCTCCTGAACTCCTCCTCTCATCACTTCTGTAGTTCAGAAGTGTGACACAACAGCGCCTACTTATAGGGCATGAATACATGTCACAGAAATCAAGAAAGTAAATGTAAGTAAATGTATGTGGATCTTCACAAAGTAAGTTTACAAATGTCAAGACTGTTCAGATTAATAGGTCTAGCCTAGAAATAATTAAAATACAATTTAGAAAAGAATATATGATTTAAGTGGTGCATTATATGTCACTGCTATATAAACAATAAATAAAACAAAAAAAGGAACAACTAAGATTTTTTTTTTTTTTTTAAATTAGATAAATTAGATAAATTAGATAAGTGGATATGTTGCTTTTGTACAACCTATAGAAAAAAATATTTCCAATAGGAGCTAATAATTCATCAAGGATTTTTTTTTTTAAATATAATATTTGGTTTTCTTCTATAAATGTTCACAAAAAACATTCAACAAAATAAACAAGATACAAATAGTAAAACAGGTAAAAAGGGAAAATACAACATTTTATCATTTTACCACATCCTATGAATGTGATTTAATGAGTATGTATTCTTTAGGTTTGCAACAAGTGTATTGCACCCTGTAGTCACCACAATCATCTGTGACAGCTTTGAAATTTCAACATAGAATATGCTTAAATTGAACATGCCTCAACTGTGTTAGAATTCAGTAAATAAAACAGTAGCTACTCTTCTCCTGCAGCACTTCTTTTAAAAATATGTGCCATTCTATTCAGAGAAGACTGTATTGTCATACTTCTTATTTATGTTCTCTGGTAAAAATGGGGGGCAATGTGTGAGTTATCTCTTTACAGAGAGAAAGAAAGGAATAATGCTACTAGTGTCAGTAAGATACTGGAGGCCATTTCGCCCTGCAGGATTCTGGAGGTCATCCCAGCCTACTTGTATGCAGTGGCTAAATGCCTTGCTACATTGATATTCCTACATTTTTTTTTTTATCTGATGTAGCCTCCTGTTAACTGTGGAAAATACTTTGTAAATAGCCAGAAATGTTTTTAATAGAATAGTTTTTATAGAACAATTTAAAGAATATTTATATTTCATGGTGTTCAGTTTCCATTTGATTTGGGAAGTAACTTTGAAGTCAGGGAAACAGCGATCAATTTTTTTCATAATAAACTACTAGATCTATATGATACCAGTCATAAGCAGTTTACCTATAAGTAGCTTTATGGGGTACTATCTTTTTTAAGTTACTTTTTAATAATAGTAAAATAATAATAATAATAATAATAATAATAATAATAATAATAATAACAACTCTTAAACTAATCTTCCCTCACACATTGGCAAAAAGAGATGTATGACCAGCCATAGAGCTGAAGCTTGGCTATAATATAAAATTTACATAGCAGCTATGTACCACAAATTCAGAGCTTTAACCGTTTTTGGACCACCCTCTACATATATATTGCAGCAGGGCAGGCCTGCTGCACAAAATCCCATACATGTATGTGATTTTGTGTACGTGATCTGGGGCATACCCACGCTGCTTCCGCTGTGATCGTTCAGAGGCAAGGCAGGATGGCCGATCATTCGGGGGAAAGGCAGATTTGTCTGCCCCAATGTCGCAGTCCCATTAAAAATTGCTGATCGCCACCATTACTAGTAAAAACAATAAAAAAATAAAAAGTCCATAAATCTATCCCATAGTTTGTAGACGCTATAACTTTTGCGCAAACCAATCAATATACACTTATTGGGAATTTTTTTACCAAAAATATGTAGCAGATTACATTTTGACCTAAATTGATGAGGAAATAAATCAATTTTATTTGGGTACAGTGTCGCAGTTAAAGCAATGCAGTGCTGTATCGCAAAAAATGGCCTGGGCAGGAAGGGGGTAAAACCTTACGGAGCTGAAGTGGTTAAAGAGGATATCGTACCCTGTAGTAAAGAAAACAAAAATAATGGTGATGTAAAATGCTATTTTTTTCCTCTTTCAGTGCCTCTTTTGTTGACGTTTTACTCTCTACTGATCATCCTGAGGCCTATGTCTGAAAGACTTTATAATAATCAAACAAAGGTGCATTTTAATCATTAAACATATTATAAGAAATTTAAAAACAGATGAATTAACCTGTCTATACAGTGTCTTTATTTTTTTTGTCAGCAAACATTTGATGCAGTCCTCCAATCCGTTCTCTCTGCAAACCCCTTTGGTCATCAATAACCCAGACAAATGGAATGTATTCATTCCCAGGCTTTCAAAAATTCAAACCAGGGAGCCCCATGTTCCCAACACTATCTATTTGAAAAAATATTAGATGAGTTAAAATTACATATTTCTTAATGTGTAGTCACATTCTAATTATGCACACCCAGGAGCCATTTTATTTTAATTATAAGCAATGCTTGTTATTCAGAACATTGCTCTTACTCCCTAATGTGACCTTAAGGAAGGAGTCAGCACTAGTGATGAGCGAACACGGACTGTATTATTCGTGTTCGTACCGAATAATTGGATTTTTTGTACCCGAACACGGACACGGACACTTTACTGTATGTTCGGGTAAAAATCCGTGTTCGGTCGTTTTATTTCCGGGTTTTGCATGCTTTGGCGCTCTTTTCATGGCGGGCTTTCAACAGCCAATCAACAATCGTTTAACTGGTGTGCCTTAAGCCATCCCAGCCATGCCTGCAAATGTCTCAGTAGCTGTGATTGGCCGTCTGAAGCATGTGACCAAGTCTTTATAAGTTCGAGGCAGCCGCAGCGGCGTCATTATGCTGCTTAGATTCAGGGACAGAGCACACATCAACGTGCTGGCTGCTGATTAGGGAAAGATAGGCAGGAAAAAACCATTTGTGTCCGGATAGAATTGAGGGACAGGTCGGAGTGTTTAGGCAGGGCGAGTTGTAGGCATTTTAGGGATAGAGTCTGCTGAATTATAGGGTCAGTGTCTTCTACAAACTACAATCGATATTGCTGTGTGGGGGGTGGGGTCTGCACTCAATCCTGATCTACGATCTCTTCTCAATCCTGTTAGGGACAGAGTCTGCTGAATTTTAGGGAAACTGTGTTCTACAAACTACAATCGATATTGCTGTGTGGTGTGGGATTGGAGATAGGCAGGTGTCAGTGATCCACATCCATTTTTCTGTGTGTGAGCTGCAGTGAACACAATCTTTTTGGGCTGCAGTGAACACAATCTTTTTGGGCTGCAGTGAACACAATCTTTTTGGGCTGCAGTGAACACAATCTTTTTGGGCTGCAGTGAACACAATCTTTTTGGGCTGCAGTGAACACAATCTTTTTGGGGTGCAGTGAACAAAATCTTTTTGGGGTGCAGTGAACACAATCCTTTTTGGTGTGCAGTGAACACAATCTTTGTGGGGTGCAGTGAACAAAATCCTTTGTGGGGTGCAGTGAACACAATCTTTTTGGGGTGCAGTGAACAAAATCCTTTTTGGGGTGCAGTGAACAACATCCTTTTTGGGGTGCAGTGAACACAATCTTTTTGGGGTGCAGTGAACAAAATCCTTTGTGGGGTGCAGTGAACACAATCTTTTTGGGGTGCAGTGAACACAATCTTTTTGGGGTGGAGTGAACAACATCCTTTTTGGGGTGCAGTGAACAAAATCCTTTTTGGGGTGCAGTGAACACAATCTTTGTGGGGTGCAGTGAACACAATCTTTTTGGGGTGGAGTGAACAACATCCTTTTTGGGGTGCAGTGAACAACATCCTTTTTGGGGTGCAGTGAACACAATCTTTTTGGGGTGCAGTGAACACAATCTTTGTGGGGTACAGTGAACAGAATCTTTGTGGGGTGCAGTGAACACAATCTTTGGGGGGTACAGTGAACACAATCTTTGTGAGGTGCAGTGAACACAATCTTTGTGGGGTGCAGTGAACACAATCATTGTGGGGTGCAGTGAACTCAATCTTTGTGGGGTACAGTGAACACAATCTCATACTTCTGAAGGTTTGAGGGTGCTGCCTGTTCCATACTCCCCCTACTCCTCATCTAGCCTTTTAGGGGTACAAACAATAGTAATTGGGGCCTAGTGTGGTTGTGTACGTGTGATATACATACACTTTTTTGGGATCATATTTTCTATTCCGCTATTTAATCAAAAACCTTTGGGGATCAGTTAAATTGGGGGATAGTCTGTGTTGGTACGTGTGAGAGAGATCCACCTTTCCAAGTTGTTGGGGTTCATCTCATACTTCTGAAGGTTTGAGGGTGCTGCCTGTTCCATACTCCCCCTACTCCTAGCCTTTTAGGGGTACAAACAATAGTAATTGGGGCCTAGTGTGGTTGTGTACGTGTGATATACATACACTTTTTTGGGATCATATTTTCTATTCCGCTATTTAATCAAAAACCTTTGGGGATCAGTTAAATTGGGGGATAGTCTGTGTTGGTACGTGTGAGAGAGATCCACCTTTCCAAGTTGTTGGGGTTCATCTCATACTTCTGAAGGTTTGAGGGTGCTGCCTGTTCCATACTCCCCCTACTCCTAGCCTTTTAGGGGTACAAACAATAGTAATTGGGGCCTAGTGTGGTTGTGTACGTGTGATATACATACACTTTTTTGGGATCATATTTTCTATTCCGCTATTTAATCAAAAACCTTTGGGGATCAGTTAAATTGGGGGATAGTCTGTGTTGGTACGTGTGAGAGAGATCCACCTTTCCAAGTTGTTGGGGTTCATCTCATACTTCTGAAGGTTTGAGGGTGCTGCCTGTTCCATACTCCCCCCTACTCCTAGCCTTTTAGGGGTACAAACAATAGTAATTGGGGCCTAGTGTGGTTGTGTACGTGTGATATACATACACTTTTTTGGGATCATATTTTCTATTCCGCTATTTAATCAAAAACCTTTGGGGATCAGTTAAATTGGGGGATAGTCTGTGTTGGTACGTGTGAGAGAGATCCACCTTTCCAAGTTGTTGGGGTTCATCTCATACTTCTGAAGGTTTGAGGGTGCTGCCTGTTCCATACTCCCCCTACTCCTAGCCTTTTAGGGGTACAAACAATAGTAATTGGGGCCTAGTGTGGTTGTGTACGTGTGATATACATACACTTTTTTGGGATCATATTTTCTATTCCGCTATTTAATCAAAAACCTTTGGGGATCAGTTAAATTGGGGGATAGTCTGTGTTGGTACGTGTGAGAGAGATCCACCTTTCCAAGTTGTTGGGGTTCATCTCATACTTCTGAAGGTTTGAGGGTGCTGCCTGTTCCATACTCCCCCTACTCCTAGCCTTTTAGGGGTACAAACAATAGTAATTGGGGCCTAGTGTGGTTGTGTACGTGTGATATACATACACTTTTTTGGGATCATATTTTCTATTCCGCTATTTAATCAAAAACCTTTGGGGATCAGTTAAATTGGGGGATAGTCTGTGTTGGTACGTGTGAGAGAGATCCACCTTTCCAAGTTGTTGGGGTTCATCTCATACTTCTGAAGGTTTGAGGGTGCTGCCTGTTCCATACTCCCCCTACTCCTAGCCTTTTAGGGGTACAAACAATAGTAATTGGGGCCTAGTGTGGTTGTGTACGTGTGATATACATACACTTTTTTGGGATCATATTTTCTATTCCGCTATTTAATCAAAAACCTTTGGGGATCAGTTAAATTGGGGGATAGTCTGTGTTGGTACGTGTGAGAGAGATCCACCTTTCCAAGTTGTTGGGGTTCATCTCATACTTCTGAAGGTTTGAGGGTGCTGCCTGTTCCATACTCCCCCCTACTCCTAGCCTTTTAGGGGTACAAACAATAGTAATTGGGGCCTAGTGTGGTTGTGTACGTGTGATATACATACACTTTTTTGGGATCATATTTTCTATTCCGCTATTTAATCAAAAACCTTTGGGGATCAGTTAAATTGGGGGATAGTCTGTGTTGGTACGTGTGAGAGAGATCCACCTTTCCAAGTTGTTGGGGTTCATCTCATACTTCTGAAGGTTTGAGGGTGCTGCCTGTTCCATACTCCCCCTACTCCTAGCCTTTTAGGGGTACAAACAATAGTAATTGGGGCCTAGTGTGGTTGTGTACGTGTGATATACATACACTTTTTTGGGATCATATTTTCTATTCCGCTATTTAATCAAAAACCTTTGGGGATCAGTTAAATTGGGGGATAGTCTGTGTTGGTACGTGTGAGAGAGATCCACCTTTCCAAGTTGTTGGGGTTCATCTCATACTTCTGAAGGTTTGAGGGTGCTGCCTGTTCCATACTCCCCCTACTCCTAGCCTTTTAGGGGTACAAACAATAGTAATTGGGGCCTAGTGTGGTTGTGTACGTGTGATATACATACACTTTTTTGGGATCATATTTTCTATTCCGCTATTTAATCAAAAACCTTTGGGGATCAGTTAAATTGGGGGATAGTCTGTGTTGGTACGTGTGAGAGAGATCCACCTTTCCAAGTTGTTGGGGTTCATCTCATACTTCTGAAGGTTTGAGGGTGCTGCCTGTTCCATACTCCCCCTACTCCTAGCCTTTTAGGGGTACAAACAATAGTAATTGGGGCCTAGTGTGGTTGTGTACGTGTGATATACATACACTTTTTTGGGATCATATTTTCTATTCCGCTATTTAATCAAAAACCTTTGGGGATCAGTTAAATTGGGGGATAGTCTGTGTTGGTACGTGTGAGAGAGATCCACCTTTCCAAGTTGTTGGGGTTCATCTCATACTTCTGAAGGTTTGAGGGTGCTGCCTGTTCCATACTCCCCCTACTCCTAGCCTTTTAGGGGTACAAACAATAGTAATTGGGGCCTAGTGTGGTTGTGTACGTGTGATATACATACACTTTTTTGGGATCATATTTTCTATTCCGCTATTTAATCAAAAACCTTTGGGGATCAGTTAAATTGGGGGATAGTCTGTGTTGGTACGTGTGAGAGAGATCCACCTTTCCAAGTTGTTGGGGTTCATCTCATACTTCTGAAGGTTTGAGGGTGCTGCCTGTTCCATACTCCCCCTACTCCTAGCCTTTTAGGGGTACAAACAATAGTAATTGGGGCCTAGTGTGGTTGTGTACGTGTGATATACATACACTTTTTTTTGGATCATATTTTCTATTCCGCTATTTAATCAAAAACCTTTGGGGATCAGTTAAATTGGGGGATAGTCTGTGTTGGTACGTGTGAGAGAGATCCACCTTTCCAAGTTGTTGGGGTTCATCTCATACTTCTGAAGGTTTGAGGGTGCTGCCTGTTCCATACTCCCCCTACTCCTAGCCTTTTAGGGGTACAAACAATAGTAATTGGGGCCTAGTGTGGTTGTGTACGTGTGATATACATACACTTTTTTGGGATCATATTTTCTATTCCGCTATTTAATCAAAAACCTTTGGGGATCAGTTAAATTGGGGGATAGTCTGTGTTGGTACGTGTGAGAGAGATCCACCTTTCCAAGTTGTTGGGGTTCATCTCATACTTCTGAAGGTTTGAGGGTGCTGCCTGTTCCATACTCCCCCTACTCCTAGCCTTTTAGGGGTACAAACAATAGTAATTGGGGCCTAGTGTGGTTGTGTACGTGTGATATACATACACTTTTTTGGGATCATATTTTCTATTCCGCTATTTAATCAAAAACCTTTGGGGATCAGTTAAATTGGGGGATAGTCTGTGTTGGTACGTGTGAGAGAGATCCACCTTTCCAAGTTGTTGGGGTTCATCTCATACTTCTGAAGGTTTGAGGGTGCTGCCTGTTCCATACCCCCCCTACTCCTCATCTAGCCTTTTAGGGGTACAAACAATAGTAATTGGGGCCTAGTGTGGTTGTGTACGTGTGATATACATACACTTTTTTTGGATCATATTTTCTATTCCGCTATTTAATCAAAAACCTTTGGGGATCAGTTAAATTGGGGGATAGTCTGTGTCGGTACGTGTGAGAGAGATCCACCTTTCCAAGTTGTTGGGGTTCATCTCATACTTCTGAAGGTTTGAGGGTGCTGCCTGTTCCATACTCCCCCTACTCCTCATCTAGCCTTTTAGGGGTACAAACAATAGTAATTGGGGCCCAGTGTGGTTGTGTACGTGTGATATACATACACTTTTTTGGGATCATATTTTCTATTCCGCTATTTAATCAAAAACCTTTGGGGATCAGTTAAATTGGGGGATAGTCTGTGTCGGTACGTGTGAGAGAGATCCACCTTTCCAAGTTGTTGGGGTTCATCTCATACTTCTGAAGGTTTGAGGGTGCTGCCTGTTCCATACCCCCCCTACTCCTCATCTAGCCTTTTAGGGGTACAAACAATAGTAATTGGGGCCTAGTGTGGTTGTGTACGTGTGATATACATACACTTTTTTTGGATCATATTTTCTATTCCGCTATTTAATCAAAAACCTTTGGGGATCAGTTAAATTGGGGGATAGTCTGTGTCGGTACGTGTCAGAGAGATCCACCTTTCCAAGTTGTTGGGGTTCATCTCATACTTCTGAAGGTTTGAGGGTGCTGCCTGTTCCATACCCCCCCTACTCCTCATCTAGCCTTTTAGGGGTACAAACAATAGTAATTGGGGCCTAGTGTGGTTGTGTACGTGCGAGATACATACACTTTTTTTGATCATATTTCCTATTCCGCTATTCAATAAAAACCTTTGAGGATCAATTGAATTGCGGGATAGTCTGTGTCGGTACGTGTGAGAGAGATCCACCTTTCCAAGTTGTTGGGGTTCATCTCATACTTCTGAAGGTTTGAGGGTGCTGCCTGTTCCATACTCCCCCTACTCCTCATCTAGCCTTTTAGGGGTACAAACAATAGTAATTGGGGCCCAGTGTGGTTGTGTACGTGTGATATACATACACTTTTTTGGGATCATATTTTCTATTCCGCTATTTAATCAAAAACCTTTGGGGATCAGTTAAATTGGGGGATAGTCTGTGTCGGTACGTGTGAGAGAGATCCACCTTTCCAAGTTGTTGGGGTTCATCTCATACTTCTGAAGGTTTGAGGGTGCTGCCTGTTCCATACTCCCCCTACTCCTAGCCTTTTAGGGGTACAAACAATAGTAATTGGGGCCTAGTGTGGTTGTGTACGTGTGATATACATACACTTTTTTGGGATCATATTTTCTATTCCGCTATTTAATCAAAAACCTTTGGGGATCAGTTAAATTGGGGGATAGTCTGTGTTGGTACGTGTGAGAGAGATCCACCTTTCCAAGTTGTTGGGGTTCATCTCATACTTCTGAAGGTTTGAGGGTGCTGCCTGTTCCATACTCCCCCTACTCCTAGCCTTTTAGGGGTACAAACAATAGTAATTGGGGCCTAGTGTGGTTGTGTACGTGTGATATACATACACTTTTTTGGGATCATATTTTCTATTCCGCTATTTAATCAAAAACCTTTGGGGATCAGTTAAATTGGGGGATAGTCTGTGTTGGTACGTGTGAGAGAGATCCACCTTTCCAAGTTGTTGGGGTTCATCTCATACTTCTGAAGGTTTGAGGGTGCTGCCTGTTCCATACTCCCCCTACTCCTAGCCTTTTAGGGGTACAAACAATAGTAATTGGGGCCTAGTGTGGTTGTGTACGTGTGATATACATACACTTTTTTGGGATCATATTTTCTATTCCGCTATTTAATCAAAAACCTTTGGGGATCAGTTAAATTGGGGGATAGTCTGTGTTGGTACGTGTGAGAGAGATCCACCTTTCCAAGTTGTTGGGGTTCATCTCATACTTCTGAAGGT
The DNA here is from genome assembly GCF_965119305.1 of Pelophylax lessonae. Taxonomy (NCBI): domain Eukaryota; kingdom Metazoa; phylum Chordata; class Amphibia; order Anura; family Ranidae; genus Pelophylax; species Pelophylax lessonae. Next base: position 81,776,712 of record NC_138769.1, on the reverse strand, counting down.
TTGAGGGTGCTGCCTGTTCCATACTCCCCCTACTCCTAGCCTTTTAGGGGTACAAACAATAGTAATTGGGGCCTAGTGTGGTTGTGTACGTGTGATATACATACACTTTTTTGGGATCATATTTTCTATTCCGCTATTTAATCAAAAACCTTTGGGGATCAGTTAAATTGGGGGATAGTCTGTGTTGGTACGTGTGAGAGAGATCCACCTTTCCAAGTTGTTGGGGTTCATCTCATACTTCTGAAGGTTTGAGGGTGCTGCCTGTTCCATACCCCCCCTACTCCTCATCTAGCCTTTTAGGGGTACAAACAATAGTAATTGGGGCCTAGTGTGGTTGTGTACGTGTGATATACATACACTTTTTTTGGATCATATTTTCTATTCCGCTATTTAATCAAAAACCTTTGGGGATCAGTTAAATTGGGGGATAGTCTGTGTCGGTACGTGTGAGAGAGATCCACCTTTCCAAGTTGTTGGGGTTCATCTCATACTTCTGAAGGTTTGAGGGTGCTGCCTGTTCCATACTCCCCCTACTCCTCATCTAGCCTTTTAGGGGTACAAACAATAGTAATTGGGGCCCAGTGTGGTTGTGTACGTGTGATATACATACACTTTTTTGGGATCATATTTTCTATTCCGCTATTTAATCAAAAACCTTTGGGGATCAGTTAAATTGGGGGATAGTCTGTGTCGGTACGTGTGAGAGAGATCCACCTTTCCAAGTTGTTGGGGTTCATCTCATACTTCTGAAGGTTTGAGGGTGCTGCCTGTTCCATACCCCCCCTACTCCTCATCTAGCCTTTTAGGGGTACAAACAATTGTAATTGGGGCCTAGTGTGGTTGTGTACGTGTGATATACATACACTTTTTTTGGATCATATTTTCTATTCCGCTATTTAATCAAAAACCTTTGGGGATCAGTTAAATTGGGGGATAGTCTGTGTCGGTACGTGTGAGAGAGATCCACCTTTCCAAGTTGTTGGGGTTCATCTCATACTTCTGAAGGTTTGAGGGTGCTGCCTGTTCCATACCCCCCCTACTCCTCATCTAGCCTTTTAGGGGTACAAACAATAGTAATTGGGGCCTAGTGTGGTTGTGTACGTGCGAGATACATACACTTTTTTTGATCATATTTCCTATTCCGCTATTCAATAAAAACCTTTGAGGATCAATTGAATTGCGGGATAGTCTGTGTCGGTACGTGTGAGAGAGATCCACCTTTCCAAGTTGTTGGGGTTCATCTCATACTTCTGAAGGTTTGAGGGTGCTGCCTGTTCCATACTCCCCCTACTCCTCATCTAGCCTTTTAGGGGTACAAACAATAGTAATTGGGGCCCAGTGTGGTTGTGTACGTGTGATATACATACACTTTTTTTGGATCATATTTTCTATTCCGCTATTTAATTTAACTGGGCCTCCATGCGAGACCTGTGTGCCTTGTTGCGCTGTTTTGAGTACTCCACCAACATGGCCAGTGGCAATGACGCCGTTCTCAGCTTAACTATCCCACTTCTATGCCTCCTTGAAAAAACAATTCGGGCGATGATGGAAGAGGATGTGGCACAGGATGAGGAGGAGGAGGAGGATGAAGAGGTAACATTTCCAAGGCTTTCAGGGCAGTCATTCGCAAGGGGCTCCGAGGGTGGGTTCCTGCACACGCAAACGCCAGGGACGCAATTGTCCAGCAGGGGCACAGTTCTGGAGGATGAGGAGGATGAGGAGGAGGAGGAGCTGGAGGAGGAGATGGAACCATGTTCACAGCAGGGTGGCACCCAGGCCAGCTCATGGCCATCACTGGTGCGTGGCTGGGGGGATACAGAGGACACGGACGATACACCTCCCACAGAGGACAGCCTTTCGTTGCCTCTGGGCAGCCTGGCACACATGAGCGATTACATGCTGCAGTGTCTCCACAACGACCGCCGAGTTGCCCACATTCTAACTTGTGCTGATTACTGGGTGGCCACGCTGCTGGATCCCCGTTACAAGGACAACGTACCGTCCTTAATTCACTCACTGGAGCGCGATCGCAAGATGCGCGAGTACAAGCGCACGCTGGTAGACGCCATGCTGCTGGCATTCCCATCTGACAGCGGGGCCACAGTGGAAGCACAAGGCAGAGGAGGAGGAGGAGGAGGTCGCCAACGCAACCAGGGCACCGCCAGCACCTCAGAAGGCAGGGTTAGCATGGCCGAAATGTGGAAAAGCTTTGTCAGCACGCCACAACAAACAGCAGCACCAGCAGCTCAGATGGAACGTCTTAGCAGGAGGCAGCATTTTACCAACATGGTGGAGCAGTATGTGTGCACACGCCTACATGTAGTGAATGACGGGTCTGCCCCCTTCAACTTCTGGGTCTCCAAATTGGGCACATGGCTTGAGCTTGCCCTTTACGCCTGGGAGGTGCTGGCGTGCCCTGCAGCCAGTGTATTATCTGAACGGGTATTTAGCACGGCTGGGGGCGTTATAACAGACAAGCGCAGCCGCCTGTCCAGAGACAATGTGGACAAGCTCACGTTCATTAAAATGAACCAGGCATGGATCCCACGGGACTTTTCCGTACCTTATGCAGAATAGCAATGGATACCGACCTTACCCACCCATTGTTCCATTTTTGCTCTTTCTCACTCTTTTGGGGTGTACCCTCATTTAAAATTTTTGAAAAGAAGCAGTGTTGGCTACCTCGTCCTCCTCCTCAGGGCCAGATTAATGTAGGGGCTATTGGAGCTGCAGCTCCAGGCCCCTACCTTTTATATAGGCCCCGGGTTGGCCATATTCACTGTTACCGCTCTTCTGTCACTTGTAAACACAGAAGTCTGGCTTCTATGCTCGCTTCCCCAGGCAGCACCCTCAGAACCTCCCCACACAGCGTGAAGGCCGGACAAGGAGGGACAGTTGGCGATGCATGGATGTGTTTATGGGCTTCAGAGACAGCATCCCATGTTGAATTAGGCATGCATGGCTGCACCCTTCCTCCTCTGGGTGCATGGCAAGGCACGGCCCTTAAGGCCCTTCAAAATCCTCAGCACCAAGCCCATGATGCTGTTAATCCGGCCCTGGTCCTCCTCCACCGCCGCTTCCACCTACACCGCCCATAGGTGTGCGCAGCCTATTGCATTAAGGTGTGCACCCCAAAGTTGAAATACACATGCATGTGTTTGCCAGCAGGGAGAGTAATGTATCGGGGCCATGTACCTGTAGGCAAGGAGAAATAGAGCAGAGCAGGTCCCAGGGAGATCTTTCCCATCTCCTCACTGGCAATGCTATGTGCCCTAGGTGATTAGGGTGTGCCCAGGCACACCCAGCACACCCTGTGCGCACGCCTATGTCACCGCCACATCCACCACCACCTCAACCTCCCTCCTACTCCATATGGGCCTCGTCCTTCAGAGATGAAGAAGAACATTGTTTTATTTTTCTGTTTTTTTTTTGTTGTTTTAAGTTATTTCCCTATCCACATTTGTTTGCAGAGCACTTGCCATGCTCTTAATTACGTTTTGCTGCCATTTGCAGCACTCTAGCCCTTTCCTTTGGTGTTTTAGAGCCATTTTAGTGCCTTAAAGTTCGGGTCCCCATTGACTTCAATGGGGTTCGGTGTCCGGGAAAAGTTCGGTAAAAGTCCGGGACACGGACCCGGACTTTTTTTTAAAGTTCGGCCGAACCCGTCGAACACGGACATCTAGGTGTTCGCTCAACCCTAGTCAGCACAATTCAAAGTGACAGACAAGAGGTGCCATAATGCTCAGATTAAATCTGAAAAGAAGTCCTTGTAGGCCGCAGAAGATTATGTGAGTGTTTTACATTTAGAATCCACTGAAAGATTTTACTTCATCTTCATCTTGCTGTTTAATTATTGGAATAAGCACTCTAGGCCATGGTATACTATACCCATAAAGCCGTTATGGCTTTCACAGTACAGTTGTGCTCAAAAGTTTGCTTAACCTGTGAGGGGGGGCGTAACCGGAAGTCAGCCGCGCTGGACGCTTTCTCCAGGGCTCCAGAACGCCAGCGGACAATCAAGGGCCATCCAGGCATCCGGAGCCGGCCAAATTATAGAATCCAGCACCAGGAGACTGTTGAATCCGAGGGGCACCTGGGGATATCCCCATTTTGAACTTTTAAGATCAGACGGTTGCAAATCGGAGTCTGCGGCCTACTCGCGACCCGCCGCCGGTGAATCCCCGGGCTCGCGTAGGCGGCCGATGACCGCGATCGACAATTGGGTAAGACATCCGACCCTCAGCCATCCTGAAAATACCTACCGATACGTCCACAGTAGCACACCACTGCCGGCACTACCAGAAAAAGGCTTATTTTACCTCCTCCAGCTCGGGCCTAGCGCGGCCGGCCGCCATATTGACTAGGCCGCACTCACTTCATATTTGTCTGGGGGCCCCCGGAGACTCACAGTCACTGACATATGACCCCCTGCCAACCCCACAGAGCATAATCATTCCCAGCTGCCACTCTGCACAATTGGCACATAAGAAAGATCTGCCACTCCTTTCTTATCTCTGGGGCCATGCATATGATGTTTTAAGGGGTCTGGCTAGGAGTAAGAAGGCAATGGACGCCTGAACCCCCAGCTATTTTCCATAGGAGCCGTGCAATCAGCCTATAGGAGGTACCCTTTTAAAACAACCATGGGGAAAAATTCAGGGAACAATTCCCAATCTCGATCCCGCTCTCCAAGGGATCAGGGATCGTCTCAGTCACACAGTATCCCGGAGCTCTTCAGAGGTGTGCAGGAACGTGAAGCACAGACCACCCCACAAACGCCACATGCCCAGCAAGCTGCACGCTCTCCCTGCACCAGCCCCGCGATCTCTGAACAGGCACCACCGACAGACATAGACATTCCAAATGATATGCCAGTAAACATGGGAGCACTCAGACTGGTAGCTTCTGATATAAAGAACTCATTTGCGGCAGCAATTGCTGATCTTAAGCAGAACCTCCAATCTATGGGTCTGAGAATGGAGAACATAGAGGGAGCCACTGCACGACATGAGGTTGATATACAGCACAATATGAGAACCACTTCAGCTCATTCTGCTCAGCTGAGAGAAATGCAAAGACATCTAGAAGATCTAGACAACCGCGGTCGCAGACACAACTTGAGAATCAGAGGTCTCCCGGAAACGATTGAACCCTCTCAATTGCAACAAGCTACGGGCGCCTTATTTAACGATCTTCTAGGCAGACCCCCTGACACTACCATTCACTTCGATAGGATCCATAGAGCATTAAGACCGAGAGGCAGGGATTCAGATCCTCCCAGGGATGTTGTATGCTGTCTGGCGAGCTTCAGAATGAAAGAAGACGTCCTGAGGCGGGCAAGAGACAGGAGGGAGATTCTGTATCAGGGGAATGAGGTTAAAATATTCCAAGACCTCTCCCCCATCACCCTTCAAAAGAGGAGAGATTTGCGCCCCCTCCTGGAGGCATTGAGATCCAGGTCAATTGTTTATAAATGGAAGTTTCCATTTTGTCTTTCTGCCTCCGCTCAGGGTCGGACGGCCTTGCTTAGATCCCCGGACGATATGCGAGCATTTTGTGAGATTCTAAACCTACCTTTAATCGAGCTTCCGGACTGGTCGAACCCATACTCCGCCTCTTCCTTGCGCAGAGTTACTTCCATGGACACTATCCCTGAAAGGGATGAATTCAGTATCCGCCAGCGCAGATCCTACTCACCAAGGAGAAACACAGAACCATCTCAACGTCCGGGCAGAGGTAACAGCCCAACTGCTTCCCCTGTACACCGTAGGCCACGGCAGGATTACCACAGATAATCAGCCTTGGCGAAATCTATTCTCTCACCAGCCCTTTCAAATTTTTTTTTTTTTTTTTTTAACCTATATAACAAAGTGTGTTATTCCTGAAACCTGTTGCACGCTACTCAGCGTATTTTTTGAACCGACCTATCATAAGACACCCGGTTTGCACAGTTACGCTCTATTGTCTACATTGCCATCCTGGTGATCTATGGAAGCAGATACTCCCCAAAGCATGGATTCACCGTCTAACTATTTGAGACCTTTTTTTTTTTTTTTTTCTTTCTCTCTTTTACCCATTCTGTCTAGGTACCTGAAGTGAACACAGGCAACAATTTGAGGACATTCTTTGGAATAGAGATGAGGTCGCTACAGCCCCCTAGGCTATAACTACAGGTGAACACTGACCTTACTGGGGACTGCTAACCCTTCCTTCTTCTACCCTTATTTGCAATGCTGCATACAATTGTGTGGTTGTTTTATAACATGTTTAGATTGTTTGTTTCTAGTGCACAATGATGCTAATGCAGGGTAGACGACGTAGGAGGAAGGATATAGAGCGTAAAGTTACTTCACATAATATCAAGAATTAACAAGTGTGATAGCTTATGAAATTGCGTATTGACAGACATATGGAGGCATAACATTGGCATGTGATTAGAGCACTATATTCGGCAAGAGTTTGTTAATTCTTGATATTATGTGGGTTCATTGACTTTCGATGTACTTGACTGTATTCATTTATTGTTTTGTCTTGCTTTCAACCAAATAAAATAAAAATTTGTTTATGGAAAAAAAAAAAAGTTACTTCACATTTTTATTGAGATACCATCTTTCTAAAGACTGAGCCTATTTTGGATGGCACTTACGAAAGAATCCTGTTGCCCTATATTAAATTCTACCCGATAATTTGTCTCATACGTGCCACAAATATAGGTCTTTCTAAAGTATGCGACATGCTCTCACAATGGCTATTGCTGAGGCCCCCCCTAATGGGACATGTGCTACCTATAATATCTAGCAGATTGGTCTGTTCAACCTCTACGAGCTCCATCCTCCTCCTGCATTTGTCTGGGTGTAAAGGTGAAAATTTAATTAGAATCTTAATGACTTTAATGATGGTTTATCAACGTAGGTTGATATACTTCCTTAAGTGGGTTCCTTAAGTGAGTTCCTTAAGTGGGTTTATCACAAATCCCTAGACATGTCTAGGCAGATGCTTATCTAGGTCTTATGGGGGAGGTACTCCTCCTCCCCTCCCAGCAGTTTACACTTCATTCAGCTTGACTAGAGGTCCGCGGACACATTTCTTAACCTCTCAAAGCGGGATACAGGTGAGAGTTGCTCCCCATGTGTCAGTGAACAATTAGTTTTTGCCTACACATACCTCCCACATAGTTACTTAAGTTGGCTCCTTGGATGATGGCGTTACAACTTAGTCCGTAGTTCTTTCCAGTTACGCCTCCACACGACGGGATTCCTTGTGAGCCCTGTCGACACTTTCCGGATTGTAATTTTAAGGGACGGTTATTCATAATAACCGATACCTCCGGTCTTTTTTGTCTTTTTTTTTCTCGTTTTTCCTTTTCTCTGAGGGATTAATTTTTTTTTATCCCCACACGGAAAAGGTGCCACCTCGTTCTCTGTTTTTACACACAACATCCTACAAGTATAGCCTACATACTACTTATTCTCTTACACTAAATACACGCTTATACGGCTCCCGTTCTGCTCACCTACCCCCTTTTTTTTGTTGTGAGCGAAAAGGGAGAGTGGTACACCTACCCCCCCCCCTTTTTTTTTTTTTTTTTGCCTCTTCCTTTGTCCTTCCTTTTCTCTCTCTGCCCTTTACCCCCTCGCTATCTTCTCCCAACATGCCGACTAGGTCCACACCCTCGGACAAGGTCTATCTTAAAATAGTTTCTCTTAATGCCAAGGGTCTTAATATACCTGAGAAGCGCTCCCAAGTGTTATCTTTGGCCCACAAATTAAAAGCTGATGCAATCCTAATCCAAGAAACACACTTTCGTTCAGATGCTGTACCCAAATTCGGTGACAGATACTTTACCTCCAATTATCACGCCACCAACCCTTTGGCCAAGACCAAAGGAGTTTCAATCCTAATCTCAAAAAACGCCCAATGGGAAGCCCTGGATTCTATAATAGATAAGGAAGGACGTTTTATCTTTCTGAAAGGAAAACTGAAAGGACACATAGTGACATTGGCTACCATTTATAGCCCTAACAAGCACCAAGTTAGCTTTTTTAACAAAGTGACTCAATCTCTTGCCACTTTCCAAAAGGGTACAACCATTCTGGGAGGAGACTTTAATGTGGCTCTTAACCCCCTAATAGACACATCCTCAGGCACCACTTCCATTACATACAGTGCGCTTACCAAAATCAAAAAGTCCCTACAATCTATTATGTTACATGATGTCTGGCGGATTCAACACCCTTCTGAACGAGATTACACATTCTTTTCACCCCCGCACAATAAATATACCAGGATAGATTACCTGTTTTTGACGCAAAAAGACCTACCGTTCCTGTCCAATTCGACCATAGAACCAATGCTAATATCAGATCATCATCCGATCTCCATGACGCTAGCCATCCCCGGAACTCTTCCCAGCACAAAAATTTGGCGGTTAGACTCGTCGTTACTAACTAAGCAACATGACATCCTTAACATAGAATCCCAGATCACTGAGTTCTTTAATACAAATGATACTCCAGATGCTACGGCCATTTCGCAATGGGAAGCACACAAATGCACCCTAAGGGGAATTTTTATGGCTATGAAGACAGCTAGAAACAAGGAAAGACAGGCCGAGATGTCGGCCATAATAGAAAAAATCCAAAAGTTAGAAACTTTACACAAGCAATCTAGGGCTACACAAACGTTCCAGGAACTGTCCACAGAAAGAACAATGCTGAAAGAACTCTTAGACTCCAAATACAGGTGTAAACTAACATTGTCACATAAATTATTTTATGAACAAGGTAACAAATGCGGGAAATTTTTAGCTAGATGTGTTCAATCGAAGAAGGCGAATTCCACCATCCACTGTATTAAAGATTCTTCAGGTAAATCATACACAGCTACACCAGACATAGCAGCGCAGTTCGAGAAATATTATACGGAATTATACAATCTCAATCCTACGCCCCTGACACCCAATCTCTCGTCTAAAAGAACCCGACTCCTAAACTCATTTCTTGATCAACATTGCCCTAAGGCGATCTCAAATGAAATTGCCACATCTCTTGAAAGCCCAATATCAGAGGTAGAATTCAGACTAGCAGTACATCAAATGAAAACGGGGAAGAGTCCTGGCCCCGATGGTTTCTCAACAACCTATTATAGAACTTTTCTAGATCGTCTATGCGGACCTTTCTTGAAAGCCTTTAACTCCCTTTCATCTCCTCCTACACAGCCAAATAGACTTCTTGAAGCACACATAACTATCATCCCCAAGGAAGGGAAGGACAACACGGCAGTTAACAACTATAGACCTATTTCCCTACTGAATGTCGATATAAAGATTTTTGCCAAGATATTAGCCAATCGCATCCAACCACTTCTAACCTCACTCATTGCCAAAGATCAGGTAGGATTCATCCCAGGTAGAGAGGCGAGGGATAATACTATCAAGGCAATCAATTTACATCACTGGCTTGCCTCCTCTCATAAACAAGGCTTCTTTTTGGCACTGGACGCGGAGAAGGCGTTCGACAGGTTGGCATGGGACTATTTGTATGCGGTCCTTCATCACATGGGTTTCCGATCCAAAATGCTTACTTTTGTGATGTCCCTATACAATGCGCCCTCGGCCAGAGTGAGGGTAAATGGCCACCTGTCGAACGCCTTCTCCCTACGAAATGTTACGAGGCAAGGCTGCCCGCTCTCCCCAATCTTGTTCATACTCACTCTAGAGCCCCTGCTGTGTGGTCTTAGAGCAAATCAAAATATCAAAGGAGTAACAATAGGAAAACGTACCTACAAATTGGCAGCTTTCGCTGACGACATTTTATTATTCCTCCAGGAACCACTTGTTACCATTCCCAATGTTCTAAAAGATTTCGAACTATTCAAAACAATTTCCAATCTTAAAATAAATTTTAGTAAATCCCAAGCCTTGAACATATCCCTTCCAGCCCAGGTTCTATCCCAATGTAAGCAGAACTTCCCTTTCAAATGGGAATCAAAGGCAGTCAAATATCTAGGTATCTCTCTTCCCTCCAAACTGACGGATTTGTTTACCTCAAACTTCCCTCCTATTCTTAAAACCATCACAGAAGACCTGCGTAGATGGGACAGATCGTTCTTCTCCTGGTTTGGCAGAGCTTCTCTGCTCAAGATGAACGTTCTTCCGCGTATTTTATTTCTCCTTCAAACTATTCCTATTGCTATCCCGCGCCAATTTTTTCAAAATCTTAAAACAATTTGCTCCAATTTTCTTTGGAATCATAAGAGACCTAGGATTAGCTACGAACAAATGACTAGACCTAAACATAAAGGTGGTGTCGGCCTTCCAGATGTTCAGCATTACTACTGGGCATGCCACTTGTCTAGAGTAGTGGACTGGAACGTTCATGAAGATCTGAAAGACTGGATAACAATAGAAACCTCCTTTAGCTCACTTAACCTTGCCTCTATGCCATGGATTCCAGATAATTTCATTCCCCCCTCACTCAAGAATCACCCTTTAATTGGCCCAACACTAAAATGTTTTAAAGCCACTTGCTCTAAATTCAAACTCTCTTCTAATCCTGGTCCGCTAACGCCGATCAATAACAACCCAGCATTTTTGCCAGGTACACATATACCCCGTATCTGTGATATTTGGCCTCACTCAAATATACTAGCCCACCACTTCTTCCAAAATGATGCTTTACTCACGTATGCCGACGTCTCGGCCAGGTCTAGAAATAATTCCTTCCCCTTCTGGCTATACCTACAGATTAGACATTACTTGAAAGAGATCAACCGAGATCAGCAAATCTCACGCTCACTCACACAGTTTGAAATTCTATGTACGCAAAATACCCCCCAAAGACATGTGATCTCAGCGATACATAATCTATTTTTTGTGAATTTTTCCACGAAAGCGGGAAAGGCCTGCCTTTCATGGGAACGTGATCTGCACCTGGATCTGTCAGAAGGGGACTGGGAGCGTATTTTTACATTGTCCCACAAGGGTTCTGTTAACGTGGTCACACAAGAGAACAACTTTAAACTCACTACAAGATGGTATAGAACTCCAGAGCTCCTCCATCGCTTCAACTCGACTTTACCCAATAAATGTTGGCGCTGCTCTCAAGACACAGGCTCACTGTTACACATCTGGTGGGATTGTCCACGAATAAAACCCTTTTGGTCACAAAGCCATCAACTAATAACTCAGGTATCCACGTACTCTTTAGACTTTAACCCTGCCCAGTTTCTCCTTCATCATTCTAACATCTCAGTCACCTCATACCGTAAAACCTTACCCATACACCTTATAAATGCAGCCAAGTTGTGTATACCAGTACACTGGAAATCCACAGAGGTGCCATCCATAAAAGAATGGATCATCAGAGTAAACAAAATTGCAGAGATGGAGGAGCTCATACATATAGCAAAAGATACCCCTAAAAAGTTTTCAAACACATGGGCATGTTGGTCCCACTTCCAAACAACAAATACGTATTCTGTTCTTATGTCATAATAGTTGTAAATCCTTACCCTCTGAGGTATAAGATTGCTGTTTATCTCTTTGCTCTGTTTGCTCTTGTTTTAGTCAAGAGGCTTCCCCCCCCTAACACAGGGTTGTGAGGGGTTGCCTAGACTACTACTGATAATCCTACTCTAAACACAAGTCTTGCGATTAGGTTTGCACCACGGGTCAATTTTAGTGTTGCAAATATCTTTATTTCTCAGCTCTCAGGTTTTCGTTGCCTCAATACAAGGAGCGCTCTCACTTATTCCTCATTAAAAGGTATAAAATTAAGATTGAGGATTTCATAGAACATAGATAAATTGACATGCTTAGGATAGACCGGATAAAAGGAAATCATCTACACCCCCAAATTCTCCCCTTTTCATCTTCTTTACCCCCCCCTCCTGCTTTTACTTGAATATATACTGTTATTGCTTAGTATGTACCATTCTACTGTTAACTGTAATGCAGAGATTTCTTATCATTTGGATTTATGTACGTTTTTTTTGTTAAACACTTGTTGGATGTTTAATGCTCATGCTGTATGCACAATTACTTTTCAATAAAAAACTTTATGGAAAAAAAAAAAAAAAAAAAAAAACCTGTGAGAAATTGTGAAATTTTGGCATTGATATTAGAAATATGACTTATAATGACAAAAAATTCCCTTTTTTTAAGGATAGTGATAAAGCCATTTATTATTACATAGTTGTTGGGCTCCTTTTTAAATAATATTAACAGAAATCACCCAAATCGCCCTGATCAAAAGCTTCCATACCCTGGAATGTTTGGCCTTGATACAGATACACAAGGTGATACACACAGGTTAAATGGCAATTAAAGGTTAATTTCCCACATATGTGGCTTTTTAAATTCCAATTGTATAATTGCAAGTGTCTGTGTATAAATAGTTAATGAGTTTGTTAGCTCTCACGTGGATGCACTGAGCAGGCTAGAAACTGAGCCATGGGGAGCAGAAAAAATCTCTAAAAAGACTGCTTTATAAAGATGGAAAAGGATATAAAAAGGTATCCAAAGCCTTGAATATGCCAGTCAGTACTGTTTAATCGCTTATTAAGAAGTGGAAAATTCAGGGATCTGTTGACACCAAGCCAATTTTGCATAGACCAAGAAAGATTGCAGCCACAAATGCCAGAAGAATTGTTCGGGATACAAAGAAAAACCAACAGATAACCTCAGGAGAAATACAGGCTGCTCTGGAAAAAGAGGGTGTGGTTGTTTCAAGGAGCACAATACGACGATACTTGAACACATCGGAGCTGCAAGTTTTAGTTGCCAGAAAGAAGTCTTTACTGTGCCAATTCCACAAAAAAGCCTTTTACAATATGCCTGACAACACCTTGGCACACTTCATAGTCTTTACCTTTATGGTAACAATGATAAGTTCTGTGTTTGGGGAGGGGTCAACAAGGTTTATAGCGACAATTATATCATCCCCACTGTGAAACATGGTGGTGGCTCACTGATGTTTTGGGGGTGTGAGCTCTAAGGGCACAAGGAATCTTGTAAAAAATGATGGCAAGATGAATGCAGCATGTTATTGGAAAATCCTGGCACAGTTTACATTCCTCTGCACAAAAGCTGCGCATGAGATGCTCTTTGACTTTCCAGCATGACAATGACCCTAAGCACAAGGCCCAAGTTGGCCCTCTATGGTTACAGCAGAAAAAAGTGAAGGTTCTAGAGTGACCATCACGGTCTCCTGACCTTAATATCATTGAACCACTCTGGGCAGATCTCAAACATACGATTCATGAAAGATGACCGAAGACTTTCATTGCCCGGAGGGATTTTGCCAAGACATATGGGCAGCTATACCACCTGCAAGAATCCAAGGCCTCATAGACAACTGGGAAAAAAATATACCTGAGGATACAAGTATATTACCTGCGCCAAGGAGGGATCTATTTAGGTATTTGTAAGAGCCTAGTCCTATAGTGAGTGGTAGAATATAACTTCAAATATGTGAAAGTGTGACACCTTGATATTGATCAATAAATTAAATATATATAAATGATTATAAACAAGTGAATATTATAAATAATTGTGGTAGCAGCTGCTATAGAAAGTGCTAGTGCAGAATGTGGGAGAAATAATCAATATAAATCGATTACCTATAGCGCTTGCTGTGATAAATAATGAATAAATATACGTTAAAAATATAAATCAATAATCCGTGAAAAATCTATAAACATATGATGAATAAATTAACAATCAAGTCCATGTGTGAAAATAAATATGTGTAAAAATAAATATCAGATAGTCCAATATATAATGTAAATTCCAGAACAGTTAATAAATAAATAAAGTGACGATAATCCTTCTTTTCTTCTTCCCAATAAAATGTGACCCTTCACCGTGGAGAATAAGTGAAATTCAAACTCACCAGAAGACATGGGTCCTGTATGCCTTACGGCATCAGGACCTACCTTGCTTTGGAGACAATCTCCAGGTACAGGAACGTCCCTCCTGGCGGACCCGGATATCCCTTCTCTGGTACCGATATCGTTGCTGGCTCACTCCGGGGGGTTCCAGCACAGCTCAGCGGATCGGTGGTCCTCCTGTATAGGGTCAGCTCCAGCCACGGGGTATAAGGGACAAAAAAAACTCGGATAGTGCAATATTGTATGTGAATCAAACGCGTTAGGTGGAACGCACATTGTGACGTCATACGGCGCTCGGTGGAACGCAAGCCGGAACTACCGCTCTCCACTGTAAGCCCACGTGTATGATGGCGTGTCTGCATATGCATGGACTGTTTTTTCCGTTGGTTTATCACACCAGTTTGGATTTTCTTCACCATTTGATCTTCTGTAGTGGTTTTTATTCAACTTTACACCTATTTAACCTTTTGGGACTGCATGTATTTGGAGTGAACCAGGGGTGTGCAATAAAAATCTGATTCACATACAATATTGCACTATCCAAGTTTTTTTTGTCCCTTATACCCCGTGGCTGGAGCTGACCCTATACAGGAGGACCACCGATCCGCTGAGCTGTGCTGGAACCCCCCGGAGTGAGCCAGCAACGATATCGGTACCAGAGAAGGGATATCCGGGTCCGCCAGGAGGGACGTTCCTGTACCTGGAGATTGTCTCCAAAGCAAGGTAGGTCCTGATGCCGTAAGGCATACAGGACCCACGTCTTCTGGTGAGTCTGAATTTCACTTATTCTCCACGGTGAAGGGTCACATTTTATTGGGAAGAAGAAAAGAAGGATTATCGGCACTTTATTTATTTATTAACTGTTCTGGAATTTACATTATATATTGGACTATCTGATATTTATTTTTACACATATTTATTTTCACATATGGACTTGATTGTTAATTTATTCATCATATGTTTATAGATTTTTCACGGATTATTGATTTATATTTTTAACGTATATTTATTCATTATTTATCACAGCAAGCGCTATAGGTAATCGATTTATATTGATTATTTCTCCCTCATAGACAAATATTAGAAAAGTTTGCACGCTTTCACAGAATAGTTTGCAGAAAAACCGGCACATCTACTAATCCCCAATGGAATCGCAGATTGGCAAATAGAAATTTGCCAATGCTAATGCGCATGGGCAGGAACGGCCGCGAAGATTAATGTGCCAATACACACAGATTCTGGTGCCCAGTGGCCTATTTAAAGCCAGCAGCAAGAGCCACTAGTTGCTGGATGATCTTCAGCTCCCCCATGTGTTCCTGTATTCCTTTTCCTGCTATTATTGTATTTCCTGTTATTGACCCAGTTTGCCTTGACCTGTCTTGTCTTCATTTTTGGCTTTGACCCTCAGCTTGTTCCATTGACTCAGATTCTGCCTGCTAATCCATTAATGACCTCTGGCTTGCTCTTCTGAGCCTGCTGCTGCCTGATTACCACTATATGACCCCGACTGACAACTGACTCCTGACTCTGCTTGCTGCCTTACTTCTGGCTGACATTCTGTGCATGACTAGTGGCTTAGCTCCTGACTCTGCTTCTGGCTCCCCCTTTTGCCAAGTCTCATCTGGTACTCCTGAGGGACTCCTGCCCAGCAGCGCATCTTGCTTGTCAGCGGACATCTCCTCATCACTTCAGCCAGTCACAGCTGGCAATCCCCTGCTTCTTTGAGCACAGCACACCCTGTTACAACCTTCAGGGGTGCTCTGCACTCAGCAGCATGGAAAACCCTCTCAGCACATTCGCCTCTGACCAGGTAGGTGAAACTGGTGCAATACACAGTATTAAGAACTAAGGATAGGCAGATTTTTTAACAGGGGGTCATTTCACTTATTTACTTGTTGCCATGTTTTGTTTTATGACTGTGCCATTCTATTATGACCTACAGTTAAATATGAATCCCATAAGAAATAAAATAAATGTTTTGCCTGCTCATTCATTTTTAAAAATTATACATACAGTATAATACTAATTATACAAGGGAATGCAAACTTTTGAGCACAACTGTAGGCAAAAGTGTTGTTGGGAAAACAGATCTAAAACAATTTAAAAAACTACCTTTGCTATATTTTTACTTCAAAGAACATGTACCCACCAACTGCTTGTTGTAATTAACCTTAGTGTTGCCAAGATGATAACATAATTACCATCCTAAAATCGTCTTAGGATCTGATTGTGTGGCATGTGATGTCAGAAATCATTTTTCTCTCTGTCCAAGATACAAAATAGTCTCTGTATGTTTAACATCTCATGGGTATTCAAAGGGAAAGATGAAAAATAGAAGTAAGTTCTCAGTCAAGTCTAAGACAGCCCAAATTTGACAGCTCAAGAATACACCACTCCACACAGAATCAAAAGATAATGCAAGATGCATAATGACCCAGCATGCTCTCTTTTAGCTATAAAATCGAATTGAAAAACAAACTAAATAAATAACCCAGCAATATCCCCTGGTGAAAGTAATTTGGTTAGTTAACATTACATGCATGTTGGTCATGCAATTTGTTTTAAGAAGCCAAGAGAATGCAACACATTTATGGTTACCCTGCACAATCTACTATGCAGAGAACCACATTACATATCTGGACAAGATAGTTGCACTATTCTGGCATGCATTCCTATTAAAAGGACTCAGTGACTTAAAGAAGAAAAACACGACTGACAGGTATAATGCAAGCATCTAGATGGGGGGCTTTTAGTGGCTCAGAGTTCTGGCTTTTCCTAGTAGTGTCAAAGTTTGTAACCTGCTCCTGCCTTTTACACATTCCTCTTGGGCAGTGAGGCAGCTCATCATAGTTGTGAGCCAATAGGAATCTTTAGAATGCAGGACAGTGTGGGCAAGCTCTGACAGTACCAGGTAAGTCATATCAGAACCACCTATCAATGCCAAGCAGAACAGATGAACTGTAAAGCTGCTGCAGCTATGTGAACCTCTAGGTGCCTAAATTTTATATTCCTCAGCAGCTTTTCTTATTATTAGGATGAGAGTCACTTTAAGTTGAAATGAAATATTTTCTTACTGGTATGTTTTTTAAATGTGATGATAACGCCAATAACGCTTTAGCACGCAAGGAGATCTTATTTACAGACTGTTTTTTAATATTAGAAATTTTTAGAGTAAGGAAGACTGTAATGTATTCTTGAAGTTATGTCTTATGGAGAACATTGAAGGTTTGTTTCTAAAATAGCAATAACTTTGACCTAACACTGCTCTACCGTGGTTGGAAACGATATCATATTTATAACATCATTAAGACAAAGGAATGTACTAATGTGCAGTAAGCAGCACAAAAGACACTGCTCCGTTCCTGCTGCTAGATCAATTTTAACATTTTTACAGACCATTACCGGCAAATAAAGTAATGGCTTGTGACAATAAGAGAATCAAATTGAAAATGTTTAATATTCAGATTAATTTACATATTCCTCTAGCATAGTTATATTAAAATACTTAAGCACATGGTTTCTGGTGTGAATCATTGGTTACATTTTCTATTACGCTAATAAGACTCACTCTAGTGGAAATGTACAATAATAAAGCAAGGGACATTTATATGGGGTGATTAGTGAGCAGAACAACTTCGTTTTTCCCCACAAATAAAAGTTACATCAAGTGTTCCAATGCACACCGTGAACTGTTTTGTAACAGCAATAAGAAGGTATTTGCAGAGTAAAATTCCTTCTGTGTCTTTTACCCATCATAGCGATAGTGGTTTTTCTATTTTTTCTATGTTTTTATTATTTATATTTCTACATACAAATGGATACTAGGCATGATTTATATTTCTATATAGGAGTAAAAACTAGGCATACAATGATTTTTGTAGGTCAATGGAATAATAATTTTAGGTTTTCCTTTACACCCCAATATCAAATCCCATATGTTTTGGCAAGTTTAAACAAGGTGTCGTCATCACTACTTGCTACAGTTACATATATTATGCATGGGGACCCAGGAGAGGACACGCAGAATGATCACAGTCTCTGCCCTGACAAAGGTAGGATTCCTGTGTATTCACAAAAATGTTCAAATCAGATTAAAAAGATGCTTACTTAAAGCAGACCGCGGACTAAAATTAAAGCTTGGCTCATTAGATAATTTCCCCCTTGTATGATTTGAAGTACCAACATGTACCTGTAGGGAGAACGGTTATAATTTATATCCTTACCTTACCCCTGGCTTCTGCCAGCAGAACCTAGGCAAGGGTGATGTCATGATTCTGTCAGCAAGATTCTTGAAATTATGAAGATTCCAAATCCTGAAAAAGAAACTGCAGCACCCAGCTGGAACATCATTTCAGATGATATGGTGTACTCATCATTCCCCAGGAATTTCATGAAATGGATAGTCACCATCTGCATTGCAGAAGATATTGGTAAGTATTTATTTTAACATTTTCCCCAATAGACACATTTGGTACTATTATTATACAGAAATTTGAAAATAAATTGTGGAGGGGGCCCTAATCTAGTGAGATGAGTTCTGTAGAACATAACTGACAAATTAAACAACACAGGGCAAAACAAGGAAGTAAGAGTCATTTACTAAAACTGGGGAGCGCAAAATCTGATGCAGCTCTGCATAGTATCCAATCATCTTGCAGGTTTTATTGTCAAAGCTTAATTGAACAAGTTGAAGTTAGAAGCTGATTGGCTACCACGCACAGCTGTTTTAGCAAACCTCCACCATTGTTTCATATATGCTACACATACTTAGCTTTGTTTTAGCCCCCCTCTGCTCCATTCAGCTGTAGAGACTGGAAAAAGGGCACACTGTATTTGCTCCAAGCCAAGACTTGGAGATAACATAGATATAGTGTATGGGCGCTCCAAGATAAATTGGTCTCTCTCTGGCAGGGTATAAATGCCAAGTCCAATATAGCAGTTCCCTTGGAGTGAATGAGGTAAGCGACTCTGCAGTAATAAGAACAGGGAAAAAAGAAAGTGCCTCTAAGTGCAATACCATTTTTTTATTTAATTCAGAGGATAAAAAACACTCAGAACAGAATGAACAAAAACAGGCTCACCTGTAATCAACTGATGAACATCCATTCATCACTCTATGAATTCCAATGAGTCTGTGCTGTCCCACAGCATAGGATTGGGTAGTAGACAATATGGCTCCTGGGTACCGTGACCAGCGTGCAATGCACTGGCAGCATGATGATGTCACATGGCAGGGGGTGGTAATGAGTTTCCAAGCATGTGTTCCTTTGTAAAACTGATGCCCAAACATGAAGGGTTAGGCAAAATATATTGTAGTCTGAAAGAATCAAACTGAGGCTGCTTTTACCTGCTAACCACTCTGGCTCAGTGCGGTTTGCAGCGGCCGGGTTATCTTTTCTATTTTTGCAGTATGTTTTGGGTCTGGACTAACCTTTTTCTCAGTCATCACCCTCACTAGCCAGTGGCATCCAACTCATAGGACCTTGACAGCCTGAGTGGGGATCTTTAAGCATTTATCATGGGTCACAAACAGGAAGTGAGCTATAATTATACACTGGGATCACCGTGATAGAGGCCATGGCCAAAAGTCTCCTCAAAGCAGTGCGCTTCAGTAGATTCTCCCAAGAGGAGACATTTTGGATTTATGTACTTGATACCCTCTCTCTGGGGGGCTTAAATGAAGAATTGGAGGCCTGTACTATATTATATGAATTAAATCCAATTTTTCCACTTTGGTGTTTCACACAGACCTATTCATTGTTATACATTCCTGTATACATCCTTATATACAGTACACATTTTGTTGGCATGTCATGTAATAGCTAATACATAATAGCATTTCTTTACAATATGGTTCTTTTTTCCATATCATTTTAATTTTTTTTTATATATATTATATATTTTTATCTATTATTGATAAAGCATTGTTGCCATTTTTGTAGGTATTGGTCCTTTATGTAATTTCTTGATCACTACAAACGTAAGTACACATGAATAGCTCTTAGCTAATCATTTTTATTATTTTTAATATGTTGTTATGTATCTATTGGGGGCTGTCAGAGCAATCGTGTAGCTGTTTAATTTTTTGCTCCTTTAGCTCTCCACTCATACATTCATATTTGTATGCATATGTTTTTATAAATCTCTGTTTTATAGGTATCCTTGTAGTACACCATGCATTCTGTAAGAAAAAAATTCTAATGTATGTAATGTTTGGTTTCCACTGGGGCTTGTTGTCCCGTGGCGATCCTAGTATATAAATGTGGCTCCCTTCCTGTTTCATTGGAATTCACAGAGTGATAGATGGATGTCTAGCTCACAGTGTAGTTTTTACAGATGAGTCTGTCTTTGTACATTCTCTTGTGAGTGTTTTTTATCTTCTGAATCAAATAAAAACAAATTGTATTGGATTTACAGGCGATTTCTTTTTCATCACTGTGCTCAAAAATTCTACCTCTGACCCTGCATCACTGTAAGATTAAGTAGTGATGTAGGGGCTGATTGATCAAACCAGTAACTACAAGAAGATTTATGTTAGGTATGGGTGGTCATTTATTGAGGGGCTACTAATCAGGGGTAATTTTCCATGTTTTAACATATTTTGTATAATTCAATACTTCTGCACATAGATATGGTTTACATTTTTATACAGTAGGGAAGAGTTTAAACTCCTTCCAGTTTTTATTTTCTGCTGTCTGTGTACCATTGGGATAGTTTTCTTAAATTTCCTGTCCCAGAGATGCAGAAGAAAGTTATAGGACATTTCCCCTCATGAAGGAAATTCCCCTGCTGGACAGTTTGCGGTGAATAGGTGTACCCATTTAAAGACTTCTTATGTTGTGCTTTAGGAAGACTAACATTTTTTTATTATTTATAAATTTCTGTCTTGGAGACAATGGTCACCCCAAGAAAAAAATGGTGAATCTCCCCAGTGAGGATACAGACAGAAATTAAAAAAATAGAGGTCTAAGCCTTGCCCAGTCTATCCCAGACTAAAACAAAAGTTTTACCTACAGATAAACTTTAATCTTTGTACTCAGCTTTAATTCCAATATGTACGATTCATTTTATGAGGAGCTAATTTTACTCGCATTACAAGCCACCACCATACCCCTATTATTCACTTTTGCTCAAGTTACAGTCTTCCACATCCATCCTTTACATATACAACTTTAACTAGGTCATTTGTTTATGTGACGTTAGTCTTATTACCCAAAAAAGATTAGATGTAATTTTAGCATGTACCAATAATCTTAGGGTGGTAAAGAGTGATTTTTTTTTTATTGTGCTTCTCATCCACTAACACAACTGACAAGCTTCTGAAAGGGGTCACCAACCCAAGCAACCTCCATGAGCCAAGCTGCCACAAATACCCTTCTCCAAAAAGGTCCAGGGCTACCTCACACCTGACTAATATATAGAGGATGTAGCATCCTCCTAGGTAGATGCTAGAGAGAGAGTATAGTTTTGGATCTTTTCTGCTTACCAGAAAGATTTCCAGGTAAATCTATATTGTTCTCTGCCTACCAGAGAGCAGGATCTGCTAGTGAGGTCTGCTCATGGTGCAACTCAGTTTGTCTGAAGTGTTTCACACTTGTCCAATAGGGAGGCATATTGGACAGTGGGAGGAAACCTGGCAAATGAGTGCACAGGCATTTAGTACAGCTCTGGTGATTGGCAGAGGAAAGTGCCTCGGTGCATGCTAGAATACTGTATAAATGCCAAGGGCACGTGTCCAGAGTCTTTCTGCTAGAGAGCAGGGTCCTGGAGGGGGGGGGGGCTGTCCCTCCTCTGTAGAAGTTGCCATGCAGCCTCAGATGGTTGACCTGAGGGCCTGAGGGTCAGAGAGTAGCTGAACTCAAAAGGTCCTGCAGAGCTAACTGGAAGGGAGACACTGGAAAGGATCTGATTCTGCATATAGTGAGTACAGATCTGTGTCATTGGGCCTGTCCTGAGAGACCCATCCCTTCAGCTAGAAGAGTCAGTGGATGGGTGTCAGTCAAGGGGATGCTAGAGAGTGTCTCGAAGATAATGTAGTTATGTAGTTGCATCAAGTCTGCTGCCGGAGAGGGCAAGAAGACTTAACCCTTTCCATACAAGTGGCAGTATGGTTAAAGCAGTGTCTTCCACAACTGCTTCCACAAGTAACCTGGTGAGGCCAAGTGAGCGTTGTCCTTATCAACCATGAAAAATTCAAGTTGGAGTATCCCACTATTCCCTTCTCCTATCCAAGTTGCACAATAAATACAAAACCAAAACCCCTGAACTGTGACTGTCTGCAGGTACAGTGGGTACGGAAAGTATTCAGACCCCCTTAAATTTTTCACTCTTTGTTATATTGCAGTCATTTGCTAAAATCATTTAGGTTCATTCTTCTTTCTCATGAATGTACACATAGCACCCCATACTGACAGAAAAACACTGAATTGTTGACATTGTTGCAGATTTATTAACCGCTTGCCGACTGCTCACAGTATATTTACTGCGGCAGTCGACCCCTCACAGGCAGAGTGACGTAGGTCTACGTCGCTCGCCTGTGAGGCTCTGGGGAGCGAGCGAGCGAGCGTCCGCGGAGGCGCGCTCCCGCGCGGTCACGGACCCCCCCGCGCGTGTGACCAGCGGACCCGATGTCCGCCGGTCACTCGGCGATCGGCGGGGGAGAGGGAGAATGTCAGGCAGCTTGTGTAAACAAGCCACCTGTCATTCTCCTCGCTGTAAAGACACTGATCACTCGGATCTAGTATGTAGATCCGTTGATCAGTGTCCTTACAGCTCAAGCCACAGCCAATCACAGTAGAAAGCACGCCCCTAGGGACACACACAGCCCCTCCCTCCCAAATAAAGTTAACCCCTTCACTACCAGTGTATTTTTACAGTAACAGTGCATATATATAGCACTGATTACTGTAGAAATGTCACTGGTAACCCCAAAAGTGTCAAAAATGTCAGTCAAGGGTCCGATCTGTCCGCCCCAATGTCGCAGTACCGCAAAAAAAATCGCAGATCGCCGCCATTACACGTTAAAAAAAAAAAAACACCAAAAAAACTGTAATCAGAGGAGGCCCGAGCAGTCATCACACAGCAAGTCCTATGGGGACAATGCTACATTTGGTGGCATCATCTGGGAGTTCTTCTGATTTACAGCAGCAGTTGCTACCGGCAACAACTGGATATTTCCTTAAGTAACACTATGTCTTCTAAAGTAAAGTGCTGGAGTGTCAGGGGAGAAAGGATGTACTGTACTTATGTACAGTAATCAGTACACGTGTGCTTTCAAGTTATGGTCAAGAAAGCAGTGACCCGGTATGCGGGGATAGGTGCATCAGGGGTTGTGTCAGTACACGTGCTGTCAAAGAAAATGTCTGCCATGCAGTCTGTAACAGTGAGTCAATTTCTAACAACAGCGAGGGAGTTTGGGTGGCTTGTGTGCAAGAGAGTGCAACTGGAGCTAAAGTCAAGACAGAAGAGGCAGATGTATGTGTATCTGTGACAGGGAACACAATCTACATTGCAGTATCATTCATGCAGGCTGGGCAGCATTATGGCAGCTGCAAAGAGTTTACTGCACCATGCAGGAGAGAGTGTGTCAACGAGATCTGCCTTGCAGGAGGAGCCACCACCAGAGAGTCAGCTAGTCTGGGGCCGCGAGTCGCCATCCACGGGCTGCCAATTCGAAAAGAGGAAGGGAGCTGAGATGTCACTTCGGCTGTTGGGTGTAGCTGAGGAACAGATACCTGTGTGGAGGAGCAAGATGGCGGATGCTGGAGTGAGCTGAAGCACAGGGGCTATCCTGCATGTTGGCAGAGAACCTGCAGAGCAGACTGAATCTCAGAATCTGACCCTGTTGGACACAGGGGTCCAATTGATGCTCAAGGGAAGTCTGGGCTTGTGCAGCAGAGGGGACATGGAACACATTGGACTGGTATGTGGCAGATGCCTGAATGTGTTCGTGTGAGTGCGAGCATGGGCCATTGTGGGCACTGCAGTGACATGTTGCTGAAGTTAAAGCTGAGTGATTGCCAGCCCAGAATATTGTATGTGAACTGGGAAATGGGAACCATTTCTGAACTGCTGACACCTATGGTGGCCATTCCTTTTGGGAGAGAATGGGGTGTCCCGAGAATACTGCTGAGGCTGGGACCAGTGATGCAAGCCTACACAACCATCCACCAAACCAGGGAGACCCACATCTCAGAGGTGCAATGTACACAAGTTGTAAGAGCCGAGCAGCGGTCGCAATGTGCATTGGTTGCAGTAACAGCAACTAGCAGTCCAGCTCTTATAGAGGCAGAGGGGTGTCAATGGGCCCAGAATTAGAAGCCCTCTAGTTCGTCCAGTGAGGGGGAGGAAGGGGCCATTGATGTGGGGTCACCCAGTTTTCAAGTATCGTATGGATCCCTGGAAGGGGGAATTGATGACTGGGGATAAGAAGTGGAGGCTGAATGAGACTGAGGAACTGAATGGAGAAAAAGTCCTGCAAGTTCCAGTTCACTTAGTAAAGAGACAGAGGCAGCGGTTGTTGGATGAAGTGTGCAAGGAACCTGGGGTTCTGTGATGCCTATGCCACTAGGGTCACAGATCTATCCCCACCTCCCACCTATGCCCGGGATAGGGCACAGAATGATCCCTAAACCCCACCTGGGAGAGGAGACAGGTAGAAACTTCCCAGGTTCTCACATTTTCAACGACTTGTCCAAAGTAAGGTGGCCATGGAGTACAAATACAATTATCCATATGCTTCTCATGAGATAATGGAAGAAATCAAGAGCAAGAAGGGGGCTTGGTGTGAAGAGGCTGTTTGGGACTTTCTATATGTCCCCAAGTCAAATCGGAACCAATCCAGGTCTCAGTTGTGGGACACCTTCCTGTTCATCAAGGCAAACAGAAATCTAGGGCAGTCCATATACATTGACTGAGTGGAGGTTATCCGCCCAAATGGAAAAGGCCAGGCCTGGGCCATCAGTGTCCTTAGTCCTGAAGGCAAGAGCATCTGCATACCTCATCCTGATCACTACTATTGTTATACTTATTGGTGTACCGAGTTTTGTCACGGAACCATGAACCAGACGTACAACAACAGATAAGTGAAAATAAGAAAGCTTTATTGAAAAACAAGCTATAAAGCAAAAGTCCAAACGGATGGCGAAACCGATGCAGAGTCTTTGCGAAGCCAGGGGTCAGGAACCAGCAGGGTAGTCAGACGAAGCCAGGATCAGGAACCAGCAGGGTAGTCAGACGAAGCCAGGATCAGGAACCAGCAGGGTAGTCAGACGAAGCCAGGAACAGGAACCAGAAGTAGCAGCAGTCTAGAAGCATGTGAACACAGGAGGACCAAGCAGGGAACTGAAGCCACAGACCTCCTATATATATGAGCTAGGCATCCAGCTCCTCCCAGTGGGAAGGAGGAGCCGCAGGGTGGGAGGCTACAAGAAACCCAGAAACCAAGATGGCCGCCAGCACATGTCAAACGAAGGAGAACAGCAAGAAGGTAAGACCATGACAGTACCTCCCCCTCAAGGGCCCCTCCTCCGCGGAGTAAAGAACGGTTTCTGAGGGAAGCGTGCGTGGAAGGCTCGGAGCAAGGCAGGAGCATGGACATCTGCGGAGGGAACCCAGGAACGCTCCTCTGGACCATAACCACGCCAATGAACCAAAAACTGCACCCGACCGCGGACCAGGCGTGAGTCCAGGATATTGCTCACCTCATACTCCTCACGATTGCCCACTCGGACCGGACGAGGCCGAGGAACCGAGGAAGTGAAACGATTACACACCAGAGGCTTCAACAGGGAGACATGAAACACGTTGGAGATCCGCATGCCAGGAGGAAGCGCAAGGGCATAGGCTACCGGGTTTACCCTGCGAAGCACTCGGAAGGGACCAACAAAGCGAGGCGCCAGCTTGGGAGTGGGCACTCGAAGGTTGAGGTTGCGGGTGGACAACCATACACGGTCTCCGGCCCGGTAGGAAGGAGCAGGCGCTCGTCTGCGATCAGCCTGGAGTCTCTGGCGCTGCGCAGAGACCTCAAGGGACTTCTGGATCTGTACCCAAGAAGCACGTAGGACGGAAAGGTGATCCTCCACAGCCGGAATATCCTGGGGAGAGAATACCTCCGGTAACACGGCAGGTTGGAACCCATAGTTGGCCATGAAGGGAGACGTCCCAGAGGAAGAGTTCACCGCCGTGTTCCTGGCAAACTCAGCCCAAGGCAGGAGGTCAACCCAATTGTCTTGGTCATCGGAGACATAGCAACGAAGGAATTGCTCCAAGGCCTGATTGGATCGTTCTGCGGCCCCATTGGACTGAGGGTGGTAGGCTGAGGAGAAGGAGAGATGAATCCCCAACTGGGAGCAAAAGGCGCGCCAGAACCTGGACACAAACTGACTCCCCCGATCCGACACAATCTCCTTGGGCAAACCGTGCAACCGGAAGACCTCCCTGGCAAAAATCGTGGCCAACTCCTGTGCAGAGGGTAACTTCTTGAGAGGAACACAGTGGCACATTTTGGAAAACCGATCCACAATCATGAGAATGACCGTATGGCCTCGGGATGCAGGGAGGTCCACAATGAAATCCATCCCCAGGTGTGACCATGGGCGCTCCCCGGTGGCTAAAGGTTGCAGAAGGCCCAACGGAAGGTGCAGAGGGGACTTACTCTGGGCACAAACGGAGCATGCCGCTACATATGCGGCGATGTCGGAACGTAGGGAAGGCCACCAGAACAGACGTGAAACAGCCCAGGACAGCTGATTCTTTCCAGGATGCCCCGCGGTCTTGGAGTTATGGTAGGTTCGCAACAACCGAGTGCGCAACTCCTCAGGCACAAAACATCTGCCGTTGGGTCTCCCAGAGGGAGCACCAGATTGAGCCGTCAAAATCTGCTCACCCAGGGGAGAGGTCAGGCTGGTGCGAATGGCGGCCAGGATCTGATTCGGAGGTATGACCGAAGTCGGAATCGACTCCTCCCTGGACAGGTCGGAGTACTGCCGTGATAAGGCATCTGCCCTGATGTTCTTGGAACCGGGTAGGTAGGAGACCACGTAATTAAAACGTGACAAGAACAGAGCCCATCTGGCCTGACGTGGTGTCAATCTCTTGGCCTCAGAGAGGTAGGTCAGATTCTTGTGGTCCGTCAGGATGAGGACCGGAACCACCGAACCCTCGAGCAAGTGCCTCCATTCTTTAAGAGCCTGCACGATGGCCAATAACTCCCTGTCACCAATCTGGTAGTTGCACTCCGCGGAAGACAGTTTCCGGGAGTAAAACCCACAAGGAAGCAGAGGACCCTCTGGTGTTCTACGCTGAGACAGAAGGGCGCCTACTCCCGTCTCAGACGCGTCCACCTCGAGGACAAAGGGCAACCCAGGGTTGGGATGCGACAGAATCGGAGCCGACACAAAGGCGGACTTTAGAGCCTCAAAAGCTCGGATGGCCTCGGGCGGCCAGACCTGGGAATTACTGCCCTTCCTGGTCAGATCCGTGAGAGGCTTGGCTAGCATGGAAAAGTCCCTGATGAACTTCCGATAATAATTGGCGAAGCCCAAAAAGCGCTGCAGGGAGCGAAGACCATTGGGCTGGGGCCACAGTAAGACAGCCGAAACCTTCTCAGGATCCATGGAGAACCCCTCAGCGGAAATGATGTAACCTAAGAAGGTTACCTGGGATCGGTGAAATTCGCATTTCTCAAGCTTACCGAACAGCTTGTTCTCTCGTAACCGTTGCAACACTCGTTTGACATCCAGAATGTGGGACTCCATGGACTCAGAATATACCAAGATGTCATCCAAGTAGACCACCACACACTGCTGCAACAGGTCACGGAAAACATCGTTGATGAATTCCTGAAAGACTGCGGGCGCATTGCACAGCCCAAAGGGCATAACCAAGGATTCATAATGACCGGTCCTGGTGTTAAACGCGGTCTTCCACTCATCGCCCGCCTTGATCCTTACGAGGTTATATGCCGCCCTCAGGTCGAGTTTGGTAAAGACCGTGGCCCCTTTAAGGCGATCAAACAGCTTGGAAATCAAGGGTATCGGGTAAGCGTTCTTGATCGTGATGCGATTGAGACCCCTGTAATCGATGTAAGGCCTCAACTCACCGCCCTTCTTTTTCACAAAGAAAAATCCAGCCCCTGCCGGGGACGAGGATTTGCGAATGTGTCCGCGTGAAAGTGCCTCCCTCACGTACTCCTCCATGGCCTCATTCTCCGCTACCGACAGTGGATAGACTTTGCCACGAGGAGGAACGGCACCAGATTGTAACTCGATGGCACAATCGTATGGGCGGTGCGGAGGTAGGGCAACCGCGCGCACCTTATCGAATACATCCCGGTACTCCTCGTATTCAGGGAGCAACAGAGAGTCCGAGGAAGTACACAGCAACTTGACAGGCCCATGGATGCAACTAGCCCCACACTGCGGTGACCACGAGAGGATCTCGGCCGATCTCCAATCGAAAATCGGATTATGCTTCTGGAGCCAGGGGTACCCCAAGACCACTGAGTAGTGTGGAGACGAAATAACCTGGAAGCAGACCGACTCTCTGTGGACGGCACCAATGGCTAACCCCACTGGAAGGGTCTCATGAGTCACGTGTGGCGGCAGAAGGGGTCTGCCGTCTATCGCCTCAAGAGCCAGAGGAGAATCTCGAGCCTGCAGAGGAATGGAATTGGCGGCAGCGAACACACTATCAATGAACAAACCACCAGCACCAGAGTCCACCAACGCCTGGGTCGTCACCGAGCCCCCGACCCAGGAGAGGACAACAGTGACCAGTGGTTTGTCAACACGGGAAACCGGGGACGAGGAGACTCCACCCAAGATCTGCCCCCGACAGGATCTCAGGTGCGAGCGTTTCCCGGAAGGTTCGGACATGCCAACCGAAAATGCCCACCGAGACCACAGTACATGCATCGGCCCTCGCGTCTCCGGAGTACCCTCTCCCCCTCGGACAGGCGAGCAAACCCCAGCTGCATGGGTTCACCCCCAGACAAGTCATCCCCAGGAGGCGTGGGAGGAGAGGGAGGCACGGGTGGGACAACAAAGGTAGGCGCCAATCTGTTAGGAGGCCTCCGCAGACTCTCCTTAAAGGAAGGTCTCTCCCTGAGTCTGGTGTCAATCAAAATCAGGAAAGAAATAAGAGACTCGAGCTCCACTGGTAGGTCCTTAGCTGCAACCTCATCCTTCAAGGCATCCGAGAGACCATGAGAGAAAGCAGCGACCAGAGCCTCATTATTCCAGCCCACCTCTGCTGCCAGGGTACGAAACTCAATGGCGTATTCAGCTACGGATCGTGAACCCTGTCTGATGGACATAAGGAGCTTCGCAGCAGAGGCAGCACGAGCCGGCACATCGAATACCTTCCGAAGAGAAGCAACAAAACCGGAAAACTCGGCAACCACCGGATTGTTGTTCTCCCATAAAGGGCTGGCCCAGGCCAAGGCCTTGTCCGAGAGCAGCGAGATTAAGAAGCCCACCTTTGATCTCTCAGTAGGAAAGGCATGTGGCAGCAACTCGAAATAAATGCCCACCTGGTTAAGGAAACCTCGGCACTGAGTTGGCTCTCCCCCAAAGCGCTGTGGAAGGGGGGCAGAACCGGACATACCCCGAAACACCGCAGGCGCAACAACAGGTGTCGGGGTAGACTCTGGCGCAACAACCGGAGCGGCAGTAGGAGCGGGCCCAGGAGCGACAACCGACCCATCGGCAACGGGAGCGAAATGAACCGTGCGTTCACGTTCAAGTCTGGCAACCAGCGTGGGTAGTGAGGATGACCCTGTACCATCAGAATTCGTGGCCTGTGGTGCCGTGCGTTCAAGCAGGGTTTGCAACGCCATGGCGAACCGACCCAACAGGTGATCCTGCTGATCAAGTCTGGCAACCAGCGTGGGTAGCGAGGATGGCCCTGTACCGTCAGAATTCATGGCTTGGTCCTAATGTCACGGAACCATGAACCAGACGTACAACAACAGATAAGTGAAAATAAGAAAGCTTTATTGAAAAACAAGCTATAAAGCAAAAGTCCAAACGGATGGCGAAACCGATGCAGAGTCTTTGCGAAGCCAGGGGTCAGGAACCAGCAGGGTAGTCAGACGAAGCCAGGATCAGGAACCAGCAGGGTAGTCAGACGAAGCCAGGATCAGGAACCAGCAGGGTAGTCAGACGAAGCCAGGAACAGGAACCAGAAGTAGCAGCAGTCTAGAAGCATGTGAACACAGGAGGACCAAGCAGGGAACTGAAGCCACAGACCTCCTATATATATGAGCTAGGCATCCAGCTCCTCCCAGTGGGAAGGAGGAGCTGCAGGGTGGGAGGCTACAAGAAACCCAGAAACCAAGATGGCCGCCAGCACATGTCAAACGAAGGAGAACAGCAAGAAGGTAAGACCATGACAAGTTTTTAATTTAGCTGAGAAAATCTGAACTACCAGGGGGCTAGTGAGCCTAAAGAATTCTGTTGTTGCTGTTTATAAAGTTTGAATTACTAAGGGGCTAGTGTGCCTGAAGAGTTCATTGTTCTATGTCGCTTTTAGGGCTAGGAGCCCTTTTCCCAAGTCCCCTTTCCTTTCTATTCTTGCAAATGAAGATGGGGATCAGTGAAACTGCTATAGTTTCTTCACCTGGGAGAAAGAACTTTTGTCACAGACGACTTCTCCTGTTAAAACCAGGGGCTGCTACCTGGAGGGGGTAAACCCCTAGTTCACAGAGACCCCCTGCTAAAGGACACTTTGTGAAGATCTTTTTCGCCATGGACCACCAGTGTTGCTAAAAGAAGTACTGAGAAATTACACTTTGTGAAGATACTTTGTTAAAAGGACACTTTGCAAAGATTCCTTGTGGCCAGTGGGCCAGAATGATGTTGGAAGAAACTTTGTGTGAGTTGCTACCTTGAGAGAGAGGGGTAGTGGCTCATTGTCTCTTCAGAGAGAGGGAAGCCAGAGTGAAGGTGAAGGATCCCTTGAAGAGTTTTTACAGACATACACAAGTAAGGCAAGCTTTGCTCAGGCTCCATCAATAAAAGCCTGCCGCCAGGAGAAGATGTGTTGCCTCACTGTTACAATGAGGACACTGTGAGCACCAGTCGGGTAGACTCCGCACTTCTTCATCCTAACTTGTGGTTTGGACTAGGATTGGGATAGAATCTGTGCCCTGGTAATTGAGAGGGACTGGGCCTCATATGGTTCCCAGATGGAACAAGTACAGATGTGTTTAGTTAGTTAGAAAGACAGGATTGTTCTGTTTGTCTATTACAGGTACACAACAGGATGATGAGTCAAGTGTGTGCATCAGAAGTCTCTACGAGAAGATTTGTGTTGGAAATTCTGCAGGTGAGAAGGTTGCCTCCGTGGAGAGGGCAGTTGCACTGTCAGTATGTAGGATGTAGAGTTACTATGTGCTCATCTTTTTCCTTTACAAGCTTGTAGAGGATTTTCATGCCTTTGAAAAGTCATCCATTGTCTATTTCATGTATATATGTACAAAGGCTATTTGTAGCATAGTTAGTCAGG
The DNA here is from genome assembly GCF_965119305.1 of Pelophylax lessonae. Classification (NCBI taxonomy): domain Eukaryota; kingdom Metazoa; phylum Chordata; class Amphibia; order Anura; family Ranidae; genus Pelophylax; species Pelophylax lessonae. The sequence continues at coordinate 81,745,314 of NC_138769.1, read as the reverse complement.
ATGTTTAAGCTCTTCCTATCAGACAGATTTTTGTTTGGTGGGGGGGATGCATTTATATAATGCACTTGGTGAAACCCTATGTAAATTTTTAAATTTGTACAGATGTCTATATTTTTTCACGAAATGTATTTTATTTTCTGACCACACAGCACAATGGAATGAAAATGAAATGAAAACACAGCACAATGGAATCCTACATGGTTAAAAACCACCTAAACATACGGAACATATTGAACAGTGGGGGAACAGTTCAACTGTTTGAAACTAAAAGAAAAAACATTTGACCTAAAGATGAATGTTGCTCAACCCCTACCCACATATATAAATGCATGTGCAAAGGACTCTAGCATCTATTGGGGTCCTAATAACTTAATTGAATGAAGAAGAATCTGGAGATATCAAGAGAGAGCATGAGATAGAGGTAAAACTGAAAAATCTGATGCTGTCCCCATTCACAAAGAAAAAAAAATTGACTTTTATTGCACAAAACATTAAAAGCATGAATGACATAACCAGTGGTGTCGGGAGGGGGCGACCGGGCTTTAGCCCCGAGTGGGCCCCCAAAAAGCTCCAGGTCTCGTGGTGCTGGTCCTGATTTGTTATCCTCAAATCAAGTCAAGGCCAGGCGGCAGGCAAGTCCAATCCTCCGCTGACCCGTCCTCTCCTGCACTGGTTGCTAGTATTGTCTGCCGCTTGGCGTCTAGCAACCAGTGACCTCATCGTCGTCACAGCCAGGAGAGTGTGAGGCCCCAGGATTCAGAGCAGAGGAGGATTTAAATTCCTCCTCTGTGCCTAGAATTGGCTCCACCAACCTCCCTACAATGCCTCAAGGCTCTATCTTCTCCGGGCAACAGCAGTGGGAAGGGGCAGGCAGGGAACATCCATTAATAATTACAGGGGATCTAGGGCAGAGGAGAAAGCCCAGCTCCTATGAGGAGTCAGTGCTGGAGGAAAGTAAGAGAGGGATCTTCTGTGGATGGAGGCTGCTCAGTCCCACATGCTTCCTTTTTTTCTTCTTGCTCCTGACAATGCTGAGACTTTTGTTGGCTAACTTTTGTTTCCATTGTTTCCATTGTGGGAGGCTCATTTTCCTTTCAAGTAGGAAAAAAAAAAAAAACATTGAATGTGCCGTCTACACATGGGATCAGAAGAGGGTCACAGCCATCCACTGATCTTTTCCATATCCCCCAATTCACAGAGACTAATGGGTACCCGTAATATTCTTTTCTGACCTACTTTCTTTTGGTGGTATTTGGTCACCTCTGTGGTTTTTTATTTTTTGCGCTAGAAACAAATAAAAACCCGACAATTTTGAAAAAAAAAAAAAAAAAAAAAAATATATATATATATATATATATATATATATATATATATATATATATATATATATATAAATAAATACATATATATATTACTTTCTGCTATGAAACATATCCAATAAAAAAAAAATTTCTGCTAGATTTTTTTGTTAAAAAAATCCCAATAAGCATATATTGAATGGTTTGCGCAAAAGTTATCACATCTGCAGACTAGGGGATAGATTTATGGCATTTTTATTTACTTTATTTTTTTACTAGTAATGGCGGAGATCAGGGACTTATAGCGGGACTGTGACATTGCGGTGGACAGATCGGACACTTCAGGGGGCATTGGGTGGAGCTTGGGCGGGTCCTACTTTAAAATGTGGGAGGGGGCTGAAGTTCCTGGTCTTTTTCCCATCTAGCAATGCCCCTGGACATAACATATAACCTCTAAGCCTGCCCCACCTGCTCCTAATGACAAGCTCATAGAGATCCCAGTAGCACTTTAGATGAACTAGGTTAGTTTGACAACATAGGTATTTCCCAACTGTTGTATCTCACTAGTTAGTGGGAATGGGTGGCCACCCCTATAGTATATAGATGAAAGGAAAGTTAATCCAATTAGAGTGATTAACTTGTATGAATCCTAGAAAAAAAAGACAGGTTTCTTTCATAGTATCATTAATGATGTACGTACAGTCCTTCCTTAACCTCTTTTGGACCGCCTGCCGCAGATATACTGTGGCAGGCTGGCCCTTCTGCGCGAACCGACGTAGCCCTATGTCGGTCGCGTGCCTGCGGCTAAGGGGGAGTGCGTGGGGACTCCAATGCATGGGGCTGGTGCCTCCGATTGCTGCCAGTCATCCACGATCGCTCCCTGAGAGAGAAGGATGGGCAGCTGTTGTGAACACAACTGACTGTTCTTCTCTCTGGAATGATCACAGAGCACCTGTAATCCTGCTATATAGGATCACAGGTCTCTGTGATCATTTCACAAGCCCAACCCCTGTACAGTTAGAAACATGCCCCTAGGTACACATTTACCCCTTGATCACCCACAGTGTTAACCCCTTTCCTGCCAGTGTCATTATTACAGTAACAGTGCGTATTGTTAGCAGTGGTTACTGTAGTAATGTCACTGATCCTCCCAAAAGTGTCAAAAATGTCAGTTAGGGGTCCGATCTGTCTGCCGCAATGTCGCAGTCCCGCTAAAAATTGCAGATCACCGCCATTACTAGTAAAAAAATAAATAAAAATGACATAAATCTTTCCCGTAGAGTTAGTAGACGCAATAACTTTTGCGCAAACCAATCAAAATACGCTTAATGCTATTTTTTTTACCAAAAATATGTAGCAGAAAACAAATTGGCATAAAATGTTAGATAAATACTTCTGTTGTTTTACGCCAGGAACACTGTGGTGATGCAGTGGGTGCATACGGACAGGGTTCCGCTTGACCTCTGGAAAAATCTGATTAACCAGGTCCTACCTCTATATAAAATGACTTATGAAGCCAGGGGTTGCCCAAAAAAATTTATTAAGATTTGGGGTCCATGGGTTGACTTGGCTGACACGTGTGGCTCTATGCTGCTCTAAGTGTGGGGGATGTGTGAGCACGGTGGGGTCTGTTCTGTGACTACACTCCGCTTGGGAAAAGGGATACAACTCTGACCACCATTTGCTTTTACTGCTGAGTTTTAAGTTTAAGTCGCATGTGCAAAATGTGTTGTAACACTGCTATCTGCATTCAGTTAAGCACGTTCATGGATCTGTAATGTCGCATCTATTCGTGTTCTCCTTTACCTATAATGGATCTATGAGAAATCCTGCAGATATTGTGTACAGTATTTTTCTGTAATGTCACTATATTGATGTTTTATCTTGCTGTTTAATTATAATAAATTATAAATAATATAATAAATAAAAAAAAAATGTTAGATAAATTAAATTTAATTTTTTTTGGAATGTTATATAGCAGAATGTAAAAAATATTGTTTTTTTTTTTTTCAGAATTGTAGCTCTTTTTTTGTTTATAGCGCAAAAAATAAAAAGGTGATCAAATACCACTAACAGAAAGCTCTATTTGTGGGAAAAAAGGACATCAATTTTATTTAGGTACAGCATCGCACAACCACGCAATTGTCCATTGAAGTAATGCAGTGCCAAATCGCAAAAAAATGGCCTGGTCATTAAGGGAGAAAATCTTCTGGTCCAGAAGTGGTTAAAGAAAAAAACTTTTAAAGAAATTAACATTTAATGCCACATTGATATGCATGCCTTATTCCCCAGCCGCTGCAATGAACTATAGGGGAGGATTGGTCATTCCGTTCATTCTGGTAAACAGATATACGGTAGTCCTATCATGTTTTTTGATCCATTCCAAGATAACACAAAAAAAAAAGTTGAATGGTGGACTTGTGGACAGTGGTTGGAACACCTGTGGTCCAGAGGAGGTAAACTGAACCTATAGAGAGTTCCCCAATAGGGATATGTAGAACTCCTCACCTCCCTAGCACTGGTGCAATCTTATCCCAAAAATATAACTTGTGTTCCTGGTCCAGAGGGGGTCATGTGTATAGTGGATAAATCCCCACATGTAGTGTAGTTCCTTCCCTCCCAGGAACTGAAGAAAGAGTTCACAGGCACACAGTGATGTATATATTCACCTTTGGGAGTGTAAGGAAAACGCATTGGCGTATACTCTAGTTCTGTAAGTCCTTATACTCAGATACAGTGAATAAGTCCAAGTCCCATATCCAAGCACTTTGAGTTCGATACAGGGCCAAATTTCATACATCCATGCAGGTTGCTGGTGAATATTTCCCATGCATAAGGGTACTCATGCAGATAAACATCTTGTGTAACACTTGGTACTTCTGTGTCCTCAAACACCCTCCTACTGATCAAGAACATTATGCATCGCAGCTATAAATATTCCAGGGACAAACAGAATAGCTATAAATCCAAGAAACCTATGCTTTACATGTTTGTAGGTTTAAACACAAGCAATGCATTAGGATCAATTTACAAAGCTTTAGAATCCATCTAAGGCACCTTATTTTCAGTTACGTGACTGTAATTTTAAATTGAATTGAACTCAAAATAAAATAACTGCCACTTTCTTGAAATAAAAAAATATACTTATCCTGGTGTGTTAGGTTTGTGAATTTAACAATGTGGAGAACATACAAAAGTCAAATCAGCAATTTTCAATTTTGAATTGTTTTGAAAAGTGTGGCAGTTCTTGTATCCCCATTTCTCCTGGTTCACATCTTTAGAGAAGATAAAAAAGAACAATCATAACATGCCAGTTATCGTAGAGTGAGCTTCTAATGATCCTTTATTGTATTTTAATTATGTGCTATATTGATAAAAACATGTTCTTATTTTTTACATGAAATATTAAATGTGCATAATTCTAACACAATCCATATGGAAAATGTTCCTTTTACTTTTAGACGTGGTTCCAACCAATGCAGGTTGCAGATGATGAAAATTCCAGGTGCATTTTGCGTTTTTCTCACTCAGTCGCACACACCTTTTTCCTTCACTTTTTCAAATTCTACCTTAAGCAGCACTATGATATTTTTATTAAATATATGCTTTATCACTACATCATATTTACAATATATTTTTACTTAACATATATTTTTTTGATAGATATCTTCTCACGCTGCTACACGCTTCACTCTTTCTTTTGTCCATTCCAGCCCACACTCACCATGTGTGCGGTGTGCTCTGCCCATTCCGCCTGCCTTGTGTGCCCTCAGCTCCCGGGGAGGACATTCGAGCCATATCCATTTCCCATGCCACATACTATCTGAGCTTATATGTAAGTTTGGGTATTTAGGGGTTTTGTTTCCCCTTCCCTTCCCCCTTTTTCATTTCTCATCCATAATCATTGTGCCATTTTTCTTATATGTTTTTGTTTAGAGTTTTTCACACATCTACTCCTGATGAAGTGGCGATGGGCCACGAAACGCGTTGAGGTTACGATGTTTTGAATACACCATATACTCCACTACTACTTGGATTTTGAATATGTGATACTGTGAACATATGTTATGACTCTACCATTATTTGAAATCTAGCCTTGCTGATTTTTGTGTATTTGGATTTGGGGACTATGTATCAGCTCCCTTGATATTTTGACCATTGTACAATTTTATATGTGATGTTCTGATTAAGTGTACTAATAAATGTGCAAACCTTTCCATGCCAACTTTGTCATGTCTCACGCAAAGTCCAAACCTTTCTTTTTTTATCCAAGTGATTGGGATGGAGACGCACATCACTGCGACCATGCGCCTCATTTAAAGTCCCACACCTCCCCCCTTCTTACTTTACTTTTAGACCTGGTTCACACCTATGCAGGTTGCAGTTGATGCAAATTTCAGGTGCATTTTGCGTTTTTCAGTACACGCTTTTGATCCATTGAAGCATATGGAACCAAAAACACAACCTTCTCGTCCTGACCCATAGGAAACCATGTTAAATGGACTGTAGTGTGTTTCTGCAAAACTGAAAATGCACTAAAAAATGCATTGGTGGGAACCAGGGTTTAGGCATTGTTTTCTTAGTGATCTATTAGGCTTCTTTAGCTAATAATAATTAGACACATTCAACTGGACTTGTTCAAATGTAAATTATAGGGATGATCGAACAGTTCGGGTCGACCATCGGTTCGGCCCGAACATTGGGTGTTCGAGGTTCGGCCGAATTTAGAACTTTTTGCCCAAAAAGTTCGGAATTCGGCAACCAGAACCGCCCAAAATGCAATGCTTCAAGAAATGGGCTTTAAAGCCCGTGATTGGACCAGAACCAATAGCAAAAGCCAATTGAGGGGGCAGGAGAATGCTAGGAATGTGATTGGAGTGACTAGGGGGTCCCTAGACCAATCATTAGTGAATACGCCCCACAGTATATAAGATCGCCCCCGCCATATTCCTAGCATTGTTATACTGGACATGGAAGAGAGTGGAATGCTGTTCTGTTAATTTTACTTTAAAAGTGTCATTTAGCTATTTTTAGTGTGAGGAAAGGTATATCTAGTGTAGTTAGAGTGCTCCTTTACACTTTAGTTAGCTTCAAAAATTGAGTTTCTGTAGGGAAAGTGTTAAGTGTAAGGGGACCGTAGTGTAGTGTAGGGTTAACTGGAAGTGACTGCTATGGCAGGGTGACAAAACCCTTCCATAGCAGGGTGACCGCTATAGAGAAATGATCTTTTCTCTGAATAGCTTCAGCACACCCATATGGCTTCTCACCAGCCAAGCATTTTTTTATGCTGCAGGGGCTGCCACTGCCAGTGCTTTTTTGAGGACATGTTTGATGTCAGACATGACATCTGAACATGTGTATAGGGGGTATATATAGACATATATGTCTGAATATATACCCCTAGACATATATAGGTGTGATAGTAGCAGAAATAAATGCTTGCACTAATGAAATCATTTACAGTAATATATTTCTGCTACTATCACACCTATATATGTCTAGGGGTATATATTCAGACATATATGTGTATATATACCCCCTATACACATGTTCAGATGTTTTGCCTGCCTCAAAAGAACCCAAAAAAATGCCAAAAAAACGCTAGCGTCAAAAAAAAAAAATGCCCAGGTGTGTTTTTGCTGGCATTTTTTGGGGGGTTTTGGAGGCAGGCAAAACATCTGAACTTGAGCACAGTACCACTATACACAAGTTCAGATGTTTTTCCTGACTGCAAAGAACCCAAAAAAATGCCTGCTTTGAAACCGGCAAGGTGTGGAGAGAAGCTAACCCCCTGAGCTGAAAGTTTTCTAATACATACAATCCTTTTTTTTCTGGTTCTGGACATGCTACAGAGCTGAAACTTCACATGCACACCTTTTAGACCCCCTAGATACTAAATCCAAAGTACAAATCAAAAAATCTCTCTCTTTTTTTTTAATTTTTCAATAATTGGCTTTTTTATCAAAAATTACAATTTTTAAGAACTTTTTTTGTGTTATTTTGTGTCTGGGGGGTCTAAAATGTGTACCTGTGAAGTTTCAGCTCTGTAGCATGTCCAGAACCCGAAAAAAAAGATCATATAGGTGTTAAAGTTAAAGGAGGGTCCCGACCCACATCCCTGTTCTACTGAAAAATTTTCTTTTTTTTTTCATGGTTCTGGACATGCTACAGAGCTGAAACTTCACATGCACACCTTTTAGACCTCACAGATACTAAATCCAAAGTAAAAATCAAAAAATCTCTCTTTTTTTTTTTTTTTTTTTTTCAATAATTGGCTTTTTTTATCAAAAATGACAATTTTTAAGAACTTTTTTTGTGTGATTAATAGTTAATGGGGCATGACCCAGAACCCTAGGCACTTTTTAGGGGCATTTATTCGGTTTTAGGGCTTAAAAATTGTGTTTTTTGATTACCGAAGTTCGGGTCCCATTGATTTCAATGGGGTTCTGAAATCCGAACCGAACTTTTGGAAAATTCGGGTGTTCTGGTCGAACCGAACTTTTCAAAAGTTCGATCATCCTTAGTAAATTACAAATTCTGGACTGGAAGATTTAAACACCCCTAATGATCAGGCCATATTTTGCGACATGGCACTGTGTTACTTTAACTGGCAATTGCGCGGTCGTGCGATGACGTACCCAAATAAAATTGATGTCCTTTTTTTTCCCCACAAATAGAGATCTTTTTTGGTGATATTTGATTACCTCTGTGGTTTTTATTTTTTGCACTATAAACAAAAAAAAAAGCGACAATTCTGAAAAAAAACAAAAAAACTATATTTTTTACTTTCTGCTATAAAACACAGCCAATAAAAAAATAAAAAATAAATAAAAATGTTTTATCAATTTAGGCCATCATGTATTCTGCCACATATTTTTGGTAAACAAATCCCAATAAAAGTATATTGATTGGTTTGCACAAAAGCTATCGCATCTACATATTAGGTAATAGATTTATGTCATTTTTATTTATTATTTATTTTTTTTACTAGTTATGGTGGCAATCACCATCCACTGGACCCACCTATTGGTTCCCCCCTGGCCAATCAGCACGCGTCCCCACTGGCTATTACAGGAAACATTGTATAGGTACGTAATTTTGCGTAATAGAGCTGACCTGCCGCAGTAAAAGTGCGGCGGCTGGTCAGCAAGTGGTTAAAGTGGAACTAAACCCTCCTATCCTTTACAGTGAAGGAAGCTGCCATGTGTGATTAGCTATGACTTTAGCCATTAGATGGCTTGACAGTTAGGTTGAGAAATGACAGACACACTGGCAACTGTGGCAGTTATCATTAACAGCATGCCTTAAATGTAACTTTTTTTAGTTTTGGGAAACTGTTAATTTGATGTTTTTTTTCCACTTTAAGTTTAACATACCTCAATCTTTATATCCATTTACTGTATACAGCAGGTGTTAAAGTTGTACTAGTTAAATATTTCCATTCTTGGTAGCAGGATGTGTGCATGGGTGTTAATACTTCTGTTTATGTGGCTAAAGGTCTAAATTGTTGTCAAATGACAGGAGGTAGACATGTTAAAATGTCATTATAAGTGTAAGATAAATGGTGTTAAAGGTCCCTACCCCTGTTTAGGGATGTTTGTTTTACAAAAAACTGAATCACCCAAGCGCTCACTCTGATGGGAATGGTAGGCATGCATTACCCTTGGACACCTTTAAAACTTTTTATTTAACCTTCCTAGCGGTATTCCCGAGTGTGACTCGGGGTAAGATTTTAGAGCCAAAAGCGGTAACCCCGAGTCACACTCGGGGTAGCGCTAGGAAGATCGCTGGATGCTGGAAGAGGTTTTACTTACCTTTTCTCCAGGATCCAGCGATGAATGCGGGCGGTATGCGGCGGCGGAGCTTCCTCCCGATCGTCTGCGAGCCCCGGCTTCCGTCTCCGGCGACGTGACGTCCGCCGGGGGGGGGGGGGGGGTAACCGGAGGCAAATTCGAATGTAAAATACACCAAACACACTGATACCATTCAAAATAAAAAAAATCACATTACATTGCCCCCCAGTGCCCTTTCCTGCAGTTTTACTGTACTTTTTATGTAAATATATGTGTATATATATATATATATATACACACACATATATATATATATATATATATATATATATATATATATATATACATATATACGTATATATGTGTATATATATACATAATTCTTGTGAATGAGCAGCCCAAACCAACTGTATACATTATATATATATATATATATATATATATATATATATATATATATATATATATATATATATATATATATATATATATACGTATATATATATATATATATATACATAATATATGTATACATACATATATATATATATATATATATATATATATATATATATATATATTATATAATAAATGTATACAGTTGGTTTGGGCTGCTCATTCACAAGAATTACATGCAAAATAATGGTACCGCTTTCAGCACCTAAAATCCAAAAGAATCATACCGCCAGGGAGGTTAAATGGCAAAAACATACTCACAGACATGAAGAGCAAAAATCACATAGAATGAGTCCACCACCACATGTGGAAGGGAACGTGTCCCTGTAATTGTCAGCGGTCCAATTACAGGGACATTCTCCCTTCCACATATGGTGGACTCATTCTATGCGATTTTTGCTCTTCATGTCTGTGAGTATGTTTTTGCCATTTTAATAAAAAGTTTTAAAGGTGTCCAAGGGTAATGCACTAGGTGTTCGTGCATCCTTTTCTCTTTCATATTCAGATGTTTGTTTTAGTTTGACATAGATAGCCTCTTTCATGCCTCTTGCATGAAATGCCCAAAATGTCCACCTCACTGTTCTTAAAAAGAATGTTCCCTTTCCTTAATGTGTAGGAAAACTATATATTGAAGAGATAGTAAATTCTTGTTTTTGAGGTAAAATTAACAAACATGGTATTCTTCCCTGTTCTGTGCACTGGTTTTGCACAGAGCAGCCCAGACATTCCTCTTCTCTGGTCCCTCTCCGGCGTTCCTGGCCCCTCCCTCCTGCTGAGTTCCCCCACAGCAAACAGCTTGCTATGGGGGCACCCAAGCTGGGCAGCTGCTCTGTGTGTCTATTCAGACATGGAGCTTTGGTTTGGCCCCGCCCCCTCTCTCCTCATTGGTTAACTAAATTTGTTTGACAGCAGTGGGTGCCAATGGCACCTGCTCTGTGTCCAATCAGGAGTGAGAATCCTGGACAGCTGAGCCATGCGTGCACATCGCTGGATCAAGATGGAGCTCAGGTAAGTATAAGGGAGCTGAGGGGGGCTGCTGCACACAGTATGCATAGTCTGCATTAAGATAAAACACCTTCTGCCTTTGGAACCACTTTAGGGAGTCTTGACCTGCAGAAGTTTCCCTCCTATTTTAGGCTATTCGTTTAGTGGGAGGCTGTCTCCCCAATGCAGTTCTTTGCACATCTCAACACATTGCAAGTGCAAAGTTACTTAGCTAGCTGGTGGGTGTTAAGTTTCTGTCTTAGTGTATTGCTACAATTGAAAGACACAGTGATGCAATGTTTGTTTAAGTTTGTAGCTCCCTCCTAGGTAGGTGCTAGAGTGAGTGTATATAGTTTTTGGTTTCTCTGCTTAACAGGGAGACAGCTAGGCAAATGTATATGTTGTCTGCTTAACAGGGAGCTGTGATTAATTTGGTAGAGTCTGCTCAGTGTGTTTTAGTGCTGCTCATGCTGTCTTGAAAGTTTCACACTGGTCTGGTAGCAACCTTGCAGATGAGAGCATGGATGTTTATACAACCCTGGCCAATTAAAAGGGGAGGTGCCCCAAGACATGCTGGGTAACTATTTTGTGCATATCTGAAGAGCACATGGGCTCTGAGTCTTCCTCTAGAGAAAGAGGTCCAGGCTGCCGTGCAGCCTCAGGTGGATGACCTGAGGGTCTGAAACACTGAAGCTGCAACCCATGGTTCTTGTGAGAGCTGACTAATGGAGGATGTCTGCAGATCCTGTCTGGTACTACTGAGGAAGGCTGCTGTTGGTTCTTTAAGAGCCTTGTGAGTACAGACTCCCACAGGGGGTCCCTGAGGACTTGTGCTGTTAGATTCCCCTCTGGGTGCTAGAAGTCAGCTACTGGGTGCGAGCTAAAGTGACACTGGCTAGTGTCTTGAAGAGGCAAAGTTCACTGAGTTCCTTCAGCTACAAAGGAACTTGTTCATTCCGTACAGCTGCCGTATGGTCCAGCTGATGATCAGCTACACAGTTCTATCAAGAGAGTTGTCCTCATCTGTGAATAGTTAATTTGGAGTATCCTAATGGTTTCCTCCTCCTATCCAAGTTCTCCAAATAAAACATAAAAACAATCCCTTGGACTGGTCATTGGAGATAACGAGCAGAAGAATGTGTGCACCTGGCTGTGTGAACATACCTTGCAACTGGCTGTGGATTAATAAGTGGGAGACCCAGGCACAAATATTCAAGTAGCTCCTATGGGGGTAGAGCTTCAAGTTAAAGTTAGATCAGATTTTTTCTTGACACTCCAACTACTTATGCAATGACTATATTACTCAGTGTGTTTGGCTTCTCTCCAATAGCCAATGGCTCCATATGTTATGCAAGCAAGAAAAATTAAAAGAAACAAAACATGTTTACTTGCATGTGATTGATTGATTGATTGATGGAAATCAACAGAGTTTAACCTCTTTTACTAAGCCCTGGGAAAAATTTCCTTGCAAAGTGAAAAGTCAAATTTTCTTTAGTAAATATTTAGTCTTTTATTTAGTATATTGGTATCTCAGCCCAATGTTTCAGTGTTCCAATAACTCCCAACGTGTGTTCCAGTGGGTGATGGGAGTAAAAAAAAAAAAAAAAAAGATACTGGTCTGTGTCATTAGGTTTCCTGTAGAATAGCAATTTCACTAAATGGAGGTTGTACTGAACAGACTGCATCTTTTCTCCAAGTCTGCAACAGATGATTTAATTTCAAATCTTGTGTGAGAGACTTAACTCTTTTAACCCCCATTTACTAAAGCTACCAGCTCAACAGATCAAGGAAAATAAATAATAAGAGTAAAAGCAAAAGTGGAGCAGCTCAACTTCTGTAAGTCCAAAATATGTTTTCTGATATTATTCAATACAGGGAACATATACATTCTCCTCTTATGCTTTTCAGTCTATCAGGAGCTTATTCATTGCTTAACCGCTTGCCGACCGCCGCAAGTAGATTTACTGCGGCGGTCAGCCCCTGCCAGGCAGAGTGACGTTAATTAACGTCACTAGCCTGGGAGGGTCTGGGGAGCGAGCGCGCCCGCGGAGGCGCGCTCCCGCGCGGTCACGGACCCCCCCGCGCGTGTGACCAGCGGACCCGATGTCCGCCGGTCACTCGGCGATCGTCGGGGGAGAGGGAGAATGTCAGGCAGCTTGTGTAAACAAGCCACCTGTCATTCTCCTCGCTGTACAGACACTGATCACACGGATCTAGTATGTAGATCCGTTGATCAGTGTCCTTACAGCTCAAGCCACAGCCAATCACAGTAGAAAGCACGCCCCTAGGGACACACACAGCCCCTCCCTCCCAAATAAAGTTAACCCCTTCACTACCAGTGTATTTTTACAGTAACAGTGCATATGTATAGCACTGATTACTGTAGAAATGTCACTGGTAACCCCAAAAGTGTCAAAAATGTCAGTCAAGGGTCCGATCTGTCCGCCGCAATGTCGCAGTACCGCAATAAAAATCGCAGATCGCCGCCATTACGCGTTAAAAAAAAACAACAAAATGACAAAAATCTTTCCCTTTGTTAGTAAACGCGATAACTTTTGCGCAAACCAATAAAAATACGCTTTTTGCGATTTTTTTTTACCAAACATAGGTAGGATAAAACAAATTGGCCTAAAAATGTTAAAAAATTTTGATTTTTACATTTTTTTTGGGGAATTTCATATAAAAAAATGTGAAAAATATTGCTATTTTTGCAAAATTGTCGCTCTTTTTTTGTTTATAGCGCGTGATCAAAAAATCGCACAGGTGATCAAATACCACCAAAAGAAATCTCTGTTTGTGGGAAAAAAAGGACGTCAAATTCGTTTAGGTACAGCGTCGCACGACCGCGCAATTGTCCGTTAAAATCACGCAGTGCCGAATCGCAAAATACCCCCTGGTCTTTTAGCAGGAAAATCCTCCGGGGCTTAAGTGGTTAAAGAAGTTGTAAAGTCAGAAGGTTTTTTTTTTATCTTAATGCATTCTTTGCATTAAGATAAAAAGCTGTCTGTATGAAGCAGCCTCCTCAGCACCCCTAATGCTTACCTGAGACCTATCTCTGTCCAGCGATGTCCACGAGTACCTCGGCCACCTGGCTCAATCAAAGTCAGTTAGCCAATCAGGAGAGAGAGGGGACGGGGCCGAACCACAGCTCCGTGCCTGAATGGCTACACAGAGCTGCAGCTGGGCTCGGGTGCCCCATAGCAAGCTGCTTGCTGTGGGGGCACTCAACAGGAGGGAGGGACCCGAGAAGAGGAGGATCCGGGCCACTCTGTGCAAAACCAACTGCACAGAGCAGGTAAGTATAACATGTTTATTAATTATTATTTTTTTTTTAAACTAGACTTTACAAATACTTTAATAAACAGTATAGGGAATTCTGTTTACCTCATATGATTTCGGATTAAATCTTGTAGGAAAAATCGCCATCTCCAAAGATGTCTAGCAGAACACACTACAGGCTCTAATGAATTCTGACTATGATTGAAGATCATAAAACCCATTAGTAGGATATCCCTCACTCCAGCACCTGCTAATAGCCATTATAAATAAGTTGTAAAGCAATCTAACAGAATACATATTGATAAGTCCAGCGTTACTTAACCCGACACTGCCATTTTATACATAGCCAGCTCTGAACTCCAGCACCAGCACTCAAGCTCATATTTTAAATTGGGTGCTGTAATGGAGTTATCTTCATAACACCTGGCTTCTTTAATGAACAAGAAGGTACTTATCAGTTCAAAACCAAACATCTCTATATTATGAGATGCAGAAAGTTGATGGGACAACTTACGCCAAATTTTGCCATACATAGCTATGTACTGTACATAGTATATCATATTTTGATTTTTGCTCTGTACAGTAATATGTTGACTTTCCAACTGTAAAACATGGTCATACAAACCCTTGACCATGTGCCTGTCAGTGTGGCAGGGCTGGGAAGGTAAGGAGGGAAGACAAGTAGACTGAGAAAGGAATGTCCAGTATGGACATTCTGAACTTAGTGTTCAGCCAGAGGCAGGTACCTAAATCAGGTGCATGCACCAATGTTTAAGTGCTGCACCCTGGCTGAATTCAAAAATAGTTTTTACAACAGCCTTTAATAAATTCCCCAAAGAATGTATACAGCAGATCCTGAGAGTGCTGCATTTTTCCATTAAAACATGTGTTGACAGCTATTGTTTTTGTGAATAAATGGTTAACTGCAGAGTATTAAACTCCAGTGATGTTCACTCTCATTCTTCTGCCACTTAGATTGTTGCCCAGTGAACTGGAGAATCTCTGTGCAGGGTGAGGCTGAAAGTGCAATTGTCACAACCCCCTTCCTTGACATTCACAGTAGCACACTGTCCAAAAAGGGACATTTTCTATTTGGTGCCTCTTCCCATGTAAACTTGTTTTTGTTCACTGAGTTTATGCATTCACTAAAAGCTTGTATTTCTGATGTTCTAGTCTAGACCCACATATCATTCACATACATGAACGAGTGACTTGATGTTATTCTCCTGAAAGAGTCAAGGCCCTCTTCTCCATCTCTTCTATCTACCGGTTAGCTATAATAGGAGATACATGTTATCCCATAGCACAGTTTTGTCTCTGTCTGTAGAAGTTATCCTTATACCGTAAATAAGTAGTGTTATGACAAAGCTTTAGCAAGGAACATACTCGATCTGGCTTGAGCTCTGTTTGACCGTCTAAAGTCTTTTCTCATTTCAGATGTTTCCTTACAGTCTCAAAGAACTCTGCAGTTCTTTCTGGGCGAATAGTTCGAGCCGAGCAAAAGTTTGCTCGTTCGAGCTGTTCAGGGGAATGTTTGCCCGCTGAGTGCCCCACCATGCACTGCGCGTCAGTATAGTGTGAGTAGAGTGTGTCAGTATAGTGTGTTTGTCTAGTGCAGTGTTTAACAAAGCATTACATAACATTTAGTGCTGTATAACCTTTTTTTTTTTGGTTGCTGTGTGTTTTGTTTTTGTGTCCCCTGCCTACCACTTTTTTAAAAAATTGTCAGCTGCAGTTTTTCTAATTGCTACGCTGGTGTCCCCCCCCCCCCCCCCTTTTTTTGTCTTTTTTTTTTTTTTTATAGCTTTACATTACTGTCGGCGGCAGTCTTCAATTTAAAGTGCACCATTAAATTTTTCCAACAAATAACACATTTCCCAGTTTCTATTTGGCCAACAAGGAAAGGCAGACGTTCCTATGCCACTTTGAGCGGGCCAGCAGCGTCTGTGTTCACAAGCAAAAGTGGACATGGTCCATCCTCAAGCAGGGCAAGTTTGTCTCTGTTTAGTGATGTTGCCTGTGCTATCCAGCCACTGCATGCAGAGGAGGTGGTAGACTGGACTGGCTTACTAAACCATCCTCATCCTCCTCATGACCCAATGTAAAAAAAAAATGGGAAAGAGTTTTTGGGGCTTCATATGAGGTGTGTAAAACATGGCTAAAGAATGAGTCGATGTAAACAATAAATCCAATAAATCCATTTAAAGGTATTAGGCGATTGGTATAAACATTTAATCTACTTAATTATATTGAATAGTGGCTAATAGCTCTAAAGGGTTACGGTGTGAAGGCACCCCCAACACTCAAAGCCTAATTTTTCTACACTTCTATCCAAAGTCTGGGTTAGAGACACCAGACTTTATCTAAAAAAAATTGTTAATCTTGGCCTGAGTGTGCTATAATTTGGCTTCTTCATATAAGGCTTGCTCACTGTGGTGCAACATTTTGTTATTTCCAACCAAAGTCGAAAGCCAAAGAGACACCAGAATGTATCCAAAAAATCTCTTATCTTGTTCTGAGTGCACTAAGCCCCCGTTCACACTAAGGTGACCTGTGAGGCGACCTGGTCGCCTCACAGGTCGCCGTAGGTCGCCTCCCATAGGGAAGCTGTGGACCCGTTCTAATAGGAGCGACACAAGTCGCTCCGACTTAGAAAAAGGGTCCGGAGCTTCTTTGGGGCGACCAGGAGGCAACCGCCATAGACTTCAATGTTATGAAGTCCGTGGCGGCCGCTCCGTGGTCGCGGCGCGCTGCTCGCACCGCGACCTCGGACGTCGCGGTGCGAAGTAGCGTCGCCCCTATGTGAACGGGGGCTAAATGGTGGCCTCATCATAACAGACTGGCTCCCCAAGCCATTGTTTACAAAATAAAGAAAGCCTGCAGGGAAAATCAACTTAAATGTCATTTATTTTCTTTATTAATGTTAGTTTTGCTCCAGCAGATTCTATACACAGTACAGGTGTGCCACTTTTCAGGCAGACTAAAGGGACCCCCCCCCCCAGACACTATATTTAAAGGAATTATTTATTTTTATTGTTTCACTTTAGACATCATTAAAATCCCTGCTCCTATCACGTACCTGGTGCTGGAGGCCAATGGAGAGAGAGGGCTTCCTTTGCGGTTCAGTATCAGACCCCCCTGAGGGTAAAACAGGAGAGGTTAGCCCCAAAGTAGCATGGGTCACCTGCTGGACTGTGTGCAGGAAGTTCCAGAGTACAGCTGGTGTGCTGGAGTAGGATCAGCAGACAGGTGGCACCCGTGAGATGTTTGCAGGTCTAGGGTAATCCTGAGACTGGAGCGTGGTCAGAATGAAGCCAAGGTCAGGAGCCAGGTGGGTTTTAGAGCAGACGTGGGCAGGTGGATAGCCAAGGTCAAACACAGGAAGCAGGCAGGAGACAGGTCAAGGACAAGCTGCTTCCACTGACAGGCTTCCTTATAAAGGCCCATTTGTGCAAAAACTAGGCTGGGGTGTGCAAGTCTGAATGCCAGTACGCCTGCGCATTCCGGCGGGCATATGTGCGCTCACCTGTTCGCATGTGTGCACCCATTCACCAGTGTGCATGTGTGTGTGTGCCGGTATGTATTGTTTGTGTCAATGAGAATTCCTGTGGCCATGTGAAGTGCTGGAAGGTATGCCAGGTGCCAGGCCGTTTTGGAAACCATGTCATCTTCTGGTGTAGGTCCACTGTGTTTTAATAAGTACAAAGTCAGTGTAGCCCTCTAGCAGAGAATTCTATAGCACTTTATGCTCCCCTCAGCTGACCGGCTTTATTGAGATGCTGATTTATTTTCCAGCAGGACTTGGCACCTCTCCACACTGCCAATAGTACCAATACCTGTTTTAATGATCATGGTATCACTGTGCTTGATTTGCCAGCCAAACCTATAGAGAATCTGTGGGGTTTTGTCAAGAGGAAGATGAGAGACACCAGACCCAACAATGCAGACAAGCTGAAGGCTGCTACCAAAGAAACCTGGGCTTCCATAACACCTCAGCAGTGCCACATGCTGATCGCCTCAATGCCACTCTGCATTGATGCAGTAATTCATGCAAAAGGAGCCTTGACCAAGCATTGAGTACAAACTATACTGTACATGGACATACTTTTCAGTAAGCCAACATTTCTATAATAAAAAAAATATATATATTTTTTTTATTGATCTTATTTAGGTACAGAGTTTTGGGTTTTCACTAGCTGTAAGCCATAATCATCAAAATTCTAAGAAACAAATGCTTGAAATATGTATGTAACACATCTTTTTTAAAAAAAAAGTTTCACTTTTTGAAATGAATTACTGAAAAAAATTACCTATGATCATTTCTAATTTTATGAGATGCACCTATATACAGTATGTGCTGTATGCTTTTTTACCTGCCAAAATATTTAAATTAATTCTCATCCTGTCCTGAGATTTAAACAGCCCAGCCATACCACACTGTCAGGCAGATGACACTACATTAATGTCACCCCTAATATAGGTGGTCAGGCACTTTAGCTAGCTTCTGTGTTTTTCAAGAAGGTATTAAAATCCACTTTGTGATTTTTTAATAAAACTTACCTGTAGATAAAATGAATATATCCTAAACGTACACTATTTTGTAGATATTCGCTCTTTTGGCAGCCGGTGACATCACTGGTGCATGTGCTCTGAAGGTACGGTATACCCACACTATTTCTTCAGAGCGCTGTGCCATAGCTGTGCCACCCGCGCATATGCTCTGGAGTTATGTCATCCCAGCTCGGCCATTCAAGCTGTCGGAGCCCACCAGCCCAGAAAAAAGACTAGGAGAACATGGAAGCCCTGTCAGTGGTGACAGCACACCACTGGAGGTCTTACTTCTAAGTTAAGTATTTCAAAATGTGCTAGTATGTGATGCTTACTAGCACATTATGCCATTGCCTACAAGGGATTTTTTTATATAAACAGACATGGTTTACTACTGCTTTCATCTATAGCAGCCCTCTTTACCATAAGGCAAGCAGGCATACTGGTACTCAGTTGCCACCAGGACTTATACACAATGCTATAGTGACTTGCTACCACGCTGGGGCAGGCACAGACTGAGTACAGCAAACAGATTCTTGTGGTTGGCAGACAGGCAGCATAGTTCAATGACAGTCCAGGTACAAGGCAGGCAGGGTTCAGAATAGTCAGGGTCAAATCCACAGTCAATAGGCAGGCAGAGTTCCAAGCATATTCAATATCTGATTCAAGGTCATCAACAAGGTTATCCAAACTAGCAGACAAACAGGGGGCTTGAAGCATGTGTTAAAACACACTATAATAAGCTTGAGACTTCAGGCTTAGCTGGCTTAAATCTGGTTTGGCCTCCACCCACAGACTGACTACATCAGTCACCTTGCAGGTGGACAGACAGACAGGAAGAATCACAGCCAAAGCCAGGATGGTGGAATGAGACCAGCAGCTGTGATGGCGCAGGAGCACCACATGCTTCTGACAATTAACTGTTAAAATGTATATATTTGTGTCCGCTCTTTCCTGAAGTTTGCTAATTAAGTCAATAAGTAGGAGCAGTCTGATGAAGATATTCATCTTCTCCCTCCTCCCTCCCTCCTCCTATCATCATGTTCCGTATATGTATGCAGCCACTTGATCCCAGTGCTACCCCTCCCTCTCCCAGTTATCTTGTGTTTTAGATTGAAAGTGGCTAATACCAAAAGTAAAATTATAGCATTAAATGATTGAATGATTTGTTAATGAATAACCAGCTGCATTAATTTGTGTCTTTTATATCTGTCCGGAGTTTAGCTTTAAGCCTTTCCACGCATTTTTTCAGCTGTATAAGAAAGCATTTCTTAGCTGTGTTACAAAGTGATGGATTACATGGCTAGCTTTTTCAGCCTAAATATATCTTTTTTTTTTCTCTCTATCCATAAAAGTTTCAATTATTTTTATTGCCCCTTCATCACTACATCTCAAAATAGTACCAGCTAGCATAAGCTGCAAAATTATACGACTGAAATTTAGGATTACAAAGTCTTGCATTGACAGGCTAAAATTAAGCTTCAGAGTTCAGCAACTAACCAGATATGTGAGGTGTAAGTTCAGTACAAAAATAATTTACATAAAATGAGTCTTTTATGTATGAATGTGTGCTTATAAATTGAAAATACTCATACTTTATACACAGCTGTAATAAAGACTGATAGATATTAACATACTAGAATCCTTGCTTGAACTAAGGTTATATAAGGCATTTTCGGAATTTATCTCTGGCTGAATGCAGTTTCTAGTTGTTTTTAAAGTTATTCTAGACACTTTCCATTTAAGTGGCATTGTGAAATACATTCATTTTCTTTGTGTATTCCTATTGATTCCAATAGAAATGAAAGCATCTTTTGATGCTGTCTTTTCTAGGTCAAATGCCACATGTTATGAAGGCATACTGTAACTACTTTATAGGTTCAGGACACTTTGGTGAAATAAGGTGGTATAAAAGAATGATCAACATGGCTCAAACATGTCTATTTCGTGAGGAACACAGTAAACACATCAGAGATGAGTGCAGCAAACCACCAGCAATCATTTATGATCTTTGGCTTTTCTAAATATATGGAAAGTAAGGCTATATAAAAAAAAGAATCCAATGTCCACTTAGTCAACTAGGTACAAAGCTGTTCTCACATCAAATACCCAATCATTTAAAAGTAATGGGAAAAAAATATCTTTTAGATGATTTCTTGTTTGGCTTAAATGCAATAAACTATACGTTTTCTCATATTCTAGTAAATAATCCCATTATCTCAGTGTTATGGCTTTATGACTTTGAAATTATATTTATACTTTGGGTGACTAAGGTTTTTCCCATAAATATGTCTCTAATCAGCCACAGTTTACTACATTTGGCTGCATATATACTGTACTTATATAAACCTTAACATGTTCATGCCATTTCAAAACTCATTTTCAATTTTTTTTCTTTAAATCAGCAACTTTTGTTAACCTGTTCCCGACCGCCCACCACAGTTATACGGCGGCAGGCAGCCATTCCCAGGCAAAGCGCCGTACATGTACACCGCTCGCGAGCACGAGGTTAGGGGGCGAGTGCGCTCCCGCCCCCGCAATCAGCAGGGAAGCTGATGCAGCAGTCAGGCGGCTCTGATTGCCACCTGACACCCGCGATCATTCCCCCGCTGAGAGAGAAGGACGGTCAGCTGTTGTAAACACAGCTGACCGTTCTTCTCTCTGGAATGATCAAAGAGCCCATTTGATCCTTCTATATAGGATCACATGTCTCTATGGTAATTTCAGAATCTGCGCCCCCCCACAGATAGAATCACTCCCCTAGGCTCACATTTAACCCCTTGATCACCGACAATGTTAACCCCTTCCCTGCCAGTGTCATTATTACAGTAACAGTGCATATTTTTAGCACTGATTACTGTAGTAATGTCACTGCCCCCCCCCCCCCCCAAAAGTGTAAAAAATGTCAGACAGGGGTCCGATCTGTCTGCTGCAATCTGTCCCCCGCAAAAAATCGCAGATCGCCGCCAGTACTAGTAAAAAAAACCAATAAAAATGACATAATTATTTTCTGTAGTTAGTAGACGCAATAACTTTTGCGCAAACCAATCAAAATACGCTTATTGCAATTTTTTTTTACCAAAATTATGTAACAGAAAACAAATTGGCCTAAAATGTTCAAAAATTTTGGTTTAAAATTTTTTTTTTGAGAATGTCATATAGCAGAATGTGAAAAATATTGTGTTTTTTTTTCTTTAAATTGTCTTTTTTTGTTAATAGCGCCTAAAGTCGCACCGGTGATCAAATACCACTGAAAGAAAGCTCTATTTGCGGGAAAAAAAGGACATCAATTTTATTTGGGTACAGCGTCGCACAACCACGCAAAAGTCTGTTAAAGTAACGCAGTGCTGAATCACAAAATAGGGCCTGGTCAGGAAGGGGGCAAATCCTTCTGGGCTTAAAGTGGTTAAAGTGATTGTAAAGGCTATTTTTTTTTTTTCTTAATAACAAACATGTTATACTGTATACCTCCTCTGTGCAGTTGGTTTTGCCCAGAGCAGCCTGGATCCTCCTCTTCTTGGGTCCCTCTTTGCTGCTCCTAGCCCCTCCCTCCTGTCAAGTGCCCCCACAGCAAGCAGCTTGTTTCCATTCAGACACAGAGCTGCAGTTCGGCCCCACCCCCTCTCTCTCTCCTGATTGGCTAACTGACTTTGACTGACAGCCGCGGGAGCCAGTGGCGCCACGGCTGCATATCATTCAAACAGAAGGGATAGACCCAGACCGCCGAGGGACCCGTGGACATCGCTGGACAGAGATGGGGCTCAGGTAAGTATTAGGGGGGCTGAGGGGGGCTGCTACACAGAATGCATTAAGATAAAAAAAAACCTTCTGACTTTACAACTCCTTTAAAATAACATATGGTAATTTTGTAGTTAAGTCCTTGTTCAGGCACTTATTGGTGCCAAGTAGAGTTGAGCGAACACCTGGATGTCCGGGTTCGGCGGGTCCGGCCGAACTTGGAAAAAAAGTCCGGGTTCGTGACCCGGACTTAACCCGAACTTGACCCCGATCCCGAACCCCTTTGAAGTCAATGGTGACCTGAACTTTTGAGCACTAAAATGGCTCTAAAAAAAAAAACATGGAAAGGGCTAGAGGGCTGCAAATGGCAGCAACAGCTTGTTAAGAGCATGGCAAGTGCTCTAAAAACAAATGTGGATAGGGAAATAACTTAAAATAACATGAAAAACATAAAAATAAAAAAGAATCATCTTGACGATGAAGACGAGGCCCATATGGAGTAGGAGGTTAAGGTGGCGGTGGATGTGGCGGTGTAGGTGGAAGCGGCGGTGGAGGTTGACGAGGTAGCCAACGCTGGTTTTTGTTTTTAATTTTATTTCTTCTTAAATTAGGGTACACCCCAAAAGAGTGAGAAAGATCAAAAATACAACAATGGCTGGGTAAGGCCGGTATCCATGTCTATTCTGCACAAGGTTCGGACAAGTCCTATGGGATCCATGCCTGGATCATTTTAATGAACGTGAGCTTGTCCACATTGGCTCTGGACAGGCGGCTGTGCTTGTCTGTGATAACGCCCCCCAGCCGTGCTAAATACACGTTAAGATAATACACTGGCTGCAGGGCAGGCCAGCACCTCCAAGGTGTAAAGGGCAAGCTCAGGCCATGTGCCCAATTTGGAGACCCAGAAGTTAAAGGGGGCAGACCTGTCATTCAGTACGTGTATAGTACGTAAGGAACAGTAAGGAACTGTAGATGGTATATGGTATATTGTAAGGAACGGTGATGGCGGCGGGGGGGCTTTTTTCCCCCTTCTGGGTTGAGTCTGGCCTTGGAAAAGGTATGTGTCCCTGGTTGTGGGCTGGGCTCTCCCAAAGCTGTCTAAAGTCTGAGGCCTTCTGGTAGGGACGGAGCTGCACTGGTCTTGCCAGGGACGGGATTCAGAAAAGCCTGTGGTGTATGTGCCCCTGGAGTGGCAGTCCAGGGGTGCCATAATTCACAGTGGATGGCAACACTATGAGTATGGCATCAAGGACACTGCACTTCCTACACATGTTTTTCTTACCTGCCTCTAGGGCCGGGCCTTTTGGTCAGGAGTGAGGACCAGAGGAATTTTTTATTCCTGGCCGAAGGGCCTGTCATAGTATTGCAACGTGGCACTAACCTTGCACTTCTCCACTATCCCTTTCCCCACTAGTATGTGTTGTGTGTCTCACGTTTTGTGTTTTTTATTGTGGCGGTACACTTTATTTTGCACAGCAAGATTAGTAGGGTGTAGGTCCTTTGGCCTGTCCCTGAAATTCTTGGGAAGGGGTGGATATGGCCACCTGGCTTGGTTCGCCCTCTCTCTGGGGTCTCTCTTCGGGAGAGCCCCACCTAATACTTGGGGTGGTCTGTTTCAGCAGACCTCCTAAAGAACGGGGCTGCCTGGTTTCGGCCAGGTTAGCCAGTGTAAGTACCCCAGTCCCTGTCAGGAGCCTTGAGCCCTGGGGGATCAGGGTCAGGGACCATGTGTACACCCTGTGCACTTTTTGTGTTTCACTTTTTTGGTGTGCACTTTTTTATGCACCCACTGGGTGATAGTCTGAGTGTGTTCACACACCACGGCCTTAAAAAAAAAAAAATAACAGCTGGTGGTCCTGGTTGTTGTGGCATGCCGACAAAGCTTTTCCAAATTTCATACATGCTAACTCTGTCTTCTGAGGTGCTGGCGGTGCCCTGGCTGTGTTGGCGACCTCCTCCTCCTCCTCTGCCTTCGCCTTGTGCTTCCACTGTGCCCCCGCTCTCAGGTGGGAATGCCACCAGCATCGCTTCTCGACCTTTTAGCTAAGATCAAGTGTAGTATCTGTTCTTATCAGTTATCCAGTGGGGGCGCTGTGCTGTCATCTGGCCTGACCAAGGTTGGGTGGCGGCTATGCAGACCTGCTGGAGTGATGGGGACTTGGAAGGTTAGATGTGTGGCCCTCAGGTTCTTTCCTCCTCTGCCCTGGGGGGGGGTCTCTCTTTGGGAGAGCCCCCCTGACCTAGTATTTGAGGTGGCTTCAGCTACCATGAAGAACGGGGTCTGCCAGGCCTTCTGGCTAGGCAGACCATGGAAACCCCATGTCCCTGCCAGGAGTCTTGCCACCCAGTAATCAGCACAAGTTAGAATGTGGGCAACTCGGCGGTTGTTGCGGAGACACTGCAGCATGTAATCGCTCATGTGTGCCAGGCTGCCCAGAGCCAACGAAAGGCTGTCCTCTGTGGGAGGTGTATCGTCTGTGTCCTCTGTATCACCCCAGCCATGCACCAGTGATGGCCATGAGCTGGCCTGGGTGCCACCCAGCTGTGAACATGGTTCCTCCTCCTCCATCTCCTCCTCCTCATCCTCCACCTCGTCATCCTCCAGAACTGTGCCCTTGCTGGACAATTGTGTACCTGGCGTTTGTGGGTGCAGGAACCCACCCTCGGAGCCACTTCTGAATGACTGCCCTGAAAGCCTTGGAATTGATCACTCTTCCTCCTCCTTCTCCTATGCCACATCCTCTCCCATCATCGCCCGAAGCATTTTTTTTAAGGAGGCACAGAAGTGGGATAGTAACACTGAGAATGGCGTCATCGGCACTGTCCATGTTGGTGGAGTACTCGAAACAGCGCAAAAAGGCACAAAGGTCTCGCATGGAGGCCCAGTTATTGGTGGTGAAGTGGTGCTGTTCTGCAGAGCGACTCACGCGTGCGTGCTGCAGCTGAAACTCCACTATCACCTGCTGCTGCTCGCACAGTCTGGCCAGCATGTGCAATGGGGAGTTCCACCTTGTGGGCACGTCACATATGAGGCAGTGAGCGGGAAGGCCGAAGTTACACTGCAGCAGCAGGGTGAGAATCCCGAAAGTGCGCACAGATGGCCCGCACTTTCTGCAGCAGCTCTGACATACTGGGGTAATTTTTAAGGAACCTCTGCACCACCAAATTCAGCACAGGCAAGGGATGTGCGTCAAACCGGCTAGGCCCAGAGCTGCTACGAGATTTTGCCCATTATTGCACACCACCAGGCTGGGCTTGAGGCTCACTGGCACCAACCACTCATCGGTCTGTTGTTCCATGCTCCTCCACAACTCCTGCGCGGTGTGGGGTTTTTCCCCCAAACAGGCAAGTTTTAAAACTGCCTGCTGTCGTTTACCCCTGGCTGTGCTGAAGTTGGTGGTGAACGCTGACCGGATGCGGAGGAGGTAGAGGATGAGGATGAGGAAGCGGAGTAGGAGGAGTTAGCAACAGAAAGAGGCAAACTGAAGCACCCTGGAATCCTCGGTGGTGGAAGGAGATGAGTCAAAACAATTTAAAGGGTGTATCGCACAGTAACATAATCAGCAAATGCTGCAAAATTATTAATTTTCCCCTAAATGGGTGTTTATTGAATAGCAGAATAGAACAACAGTATGTAAAGGGTGTATCTCACACGTACACATACAGACAAGGCCGCAATTTTATATTTTTTCTCTAAATGGGTGTTTATTGAATAGCAGAATAGAACAACAGTATCCAAAGGGTGTATCTCACACATACAGATACAGACTAAGCCGCAATTTAATATCTTTCTTTCCCCTAAATGGGTGTTTATTGAATAGCAGAATAGAACAACAGTATCCAAAGGGTGTATCTCACACGTACAGATACAGACTAGGACAAAAGGACAAACCTTTTATTTGGGTACAGTGTTGTACGACTGCGCATTTGTCAGTTAAAGTATTGCAGTGCCGTATCACAAAAAATGGCCTGATTAGGAAGGGGGTAAACCTTCCGGAGGTGAAGTGGTTAAAAGATTCATATAATTATAGTGACGGTGCTAACCGTCACTGGGAGTGAAAGAAAGATACTTAATGGTTTGGATTGCTTCAAGTGGGACAGTAATATTTGTCAGCCATGTATCTTGAGAAATATGTGAGGACTATTCCTGTTTGATTTTGAACATGTTAATTGAAAGAGCTAATCACATTGGCTTCTGTTCCAATTCCTTTAATGTCAGAGACAGGCTTTCCCTATTGTCTGTGTATTGAGATAATGTGTATTAAACTTCAGTGTCAGGCAGGCTCTCCCTATTGTTTGTGTAATGAGGTGGGATGTGTATTCTGTCCAGAGGGCTAGATAATTAGTTCAGGTTAATTATATTCTGTATACAATTTCATCTGCATATGATAATCTAGTCAGGCAACCCCTGACCTGCGTGTGGTAATTTGATCAGGAGGGGGATGTGCTCATGTGTGTATAATTCAATACAGGAGAAGGTTCCTCAACTTTCAATTTTCAAATTTAACTTAAAGTACAAGTTAAGTTGTCGGCTAGCTTTGTATGGGGCGGCTAGGATTTGATATCTTTGTTCATGACTGCAAGGAAGCCAAATACTGACGAAAGTCCACAAGTACAGTGTGGGTTGGCGGTTTCCGTTACAATCATTTTTAACTTCTTGTTATATTATTTGGTCGGTCTATGAGTTTTTATGCACTCTACCCTCAATACAGTAATATATCCTGCTCAAAGATCAACTCCATGGAAAGAACAAGGCTGCAGGAACAAATAAAAATTTGTATAAATTTATTGAATAAAAAACATAGCATACTTACAGTACATACATTGATTAAGCAATCACCAATAAACATACAACAATATAGCAATCTCAAGAGTTGCTCTGAGTCAATATTTAAACTACATATTACATAGCGATAGTCCAATAGTCCCAATCTCTTATGTGCAAACATCCAGGTGAGATTACAGATTACCAAATTACAGCAAGTGTAAAACTTTTATTACTGGATCGTGATCACAAGACTCCCCACTTATAGAGCTGTTCTGTTATCCGGGTATGCGCAACACACGCTAATGAACTTGTCCAAGAATAAAACACAAATCCAAAGAGTAATCCCGTTTAACAGAGTTTGTTAAAAAATGCCGCCCCCCCCCCCCCCCATATAAAACACACTTACAAACAAAAGTAATAGATTAGCATTCACTAAATCCCGTCATTTTACCCACGGAAGTTCCAGCTGGTGTCTCTTACTGCAAACTATCACTCTACAGCACTCCTCAGTTGGCATGCTGACATCATTGATGGTCGTCATATGGCCTCACCCTGATGCCTTTTGTCCTCATGACATCATCTGAAATGTACACAAAAGAATGCAGCAATTATTATTTTTTTAAGGAGTGGCACTGCTGCGTCCTTAACAACTGATGACTCATTGATATGTCAGTGGGGTTCCTGCTGACAGATGAATGTACACAACCAAGGGCAGCTGCTGCTAGCTATCGTTGTCTGTGGATTAGCCCAACCTGTGGAGTCCGCCATGCATGGAGGGAGGAATAGCCTGGATGTACCACTGCAGGGGAGTGTGGGCATGCAGGAACGCTTCCTTCATCAGCCTTTTCACTGCTCACCCCTCCAGGTAAAGGTTTGACAGGGACCTGGGAGGTAGGTGTGCGGCTGGCCATGCCTTTTCTCTCGGCACGTAGAGCTCTCCTCCCCTCTCAATCATCTCTACTGTGTGTGCAGACAGGCTAAATCCCATTTAAAGCCTGGAGTCTGTACACAGGTGCCATAATTACTCCCTGTGCTGCCTGTTGGGAGAGGAGCCTGCTGCTGACTGGTAATGAAAAACTCAGGGTCTAAAGCCCCGTACACACGTACCGATCGTCGGCCGACAGAACGTCCTACAAATGTTCGCGGCTGGTGTGTTTGTTGTTTGTCTGTTGAAAAGTGCTCTAAACTTGCCCAGGACATTTGTCTTCCGACAGAAAATGACGTCACTACGTTCCACGCACGTTCGCCGCTACAAAAGAGGAAGTGAGTGTTTGGCCGTGACCCTTCTGGGCATCTCGCGCTGATTTCGGTAGCATTTGTTTGGTTGACGACATTTCGCTATTTTCCGAGACATCGTTCGAGAATTTATTATGGCGACCGTGAATTCGTCCGTTGCTGTCGTTAGTGTTGGAGTTTTGGCTCTGAGACGACGTACGAGCAATAGGAAGAAGAAGCGGACCTCCTGGACGAAAAATTGGTTGCTTAACCGTGATCAATTTTCTCATATGTCCTTGCTGAGGGAGCTCCAGGAAAATAATCCTGATGACTTCAGGAATTATTTGAGGATGACGGATCCCATCTTTTACCGTCTTCTTGCCCTGGTGTCCCCCTATATTCTGAAGCAGGATACTTGTATGCGGCTTGCAATTACTCCTGAGCAAAGGTTAATTGCGACGTTGAGGTATCTTGCAACAGGGAGAAGCCTGCAGGATCTGAAGTTCACCACAGGCATCTCCCCCCAAGCTCTTGGTATCATCATCCCTGAGACCTGCTCTGCCATCATCAAGGTCTTGCAGAAGGACTATATCAAGGTATGTTTGATTTTTTACATTACATTACATGTATTACTAGTTTCACCCGAATTATGATGTTTTTGGATGTACAGCAATTGACACAGGCCATTATTTGTAAACTACCCTCTGTCCGCATGCACATAGTAGTAAAGATGTAGATTATCTTTAACCATTTGTAAAATTACCCACTAACCACCCCACCATTCTCTCCTATGTGTCCCTAAACGCATTGCCTGTTAACAGTATTTTGAATTTGGGTCATTTTATTGCTTTCCCTCAAACAATTATTCCTTGGCCAATGTTTTAGTACCTAGTTAATGATTTATCTAAAATACATCAGTCCATCCATTCCCACCTATGATTCTGTATGTTTATGTAATGATGTTAAAACCTTCACTGACCACAAGCCCTTATTGATGTATAAATGCCCAGTTTTACTTACCCATCCCCCAACCACATGCTAAATCTCAAAGTCAGCATATACCAAAGCTCAAGTTCAGAGGTCTTCAAACTATGGCCCACCAGTTGTTCACGAACTTCAATTTCCATCATGCCTAGTCATGTCTGTGAATGTCAGAGAATTACAAGGCCTCATGGGATGTGTAGTTCTGCAACAGCTGGAGGGCCGTAGTTTGTAAATCTCAGCTCTAGCTGGTGAGTATAATGGGCCATACACACTAGAAGATTGTCAGAACAATTTATCCTTCCGATTTACCAAAACCAAATAATATGAGGTCCAACAAACACTTTCAAATCCTATGCAATCTGGTAGGCCCTTGCACTACATAGAAAAGGTAAATCTGCACGAAAAAGTCTTCAGAGAATCTTCTAGTGTGTATGGCCCTTTACAATATAAGAACAATAGGAGGTTGAAAATAAATGTATGTAGATGTTACATCCCCATATCCAAACCTTTGCCTTCCTGTTGTATATTTTTTTAGCAAGTTGCATAAGCATTTAACAGACAACTGTGTGTGTAATTAATAATGTGATGTGCTCAAGCACTAATTTTATTTTTTTTATTTTTTCCCCACAGTTTCCTTCAAACGCAGAGCAATGGCTGGAGATTTCTGATCAATTTCTGGAGAAGTGGAATTTTCCCAATTGTGGGGGTGCTATTGATGGGAAGCACGTCCGCATTGTCCCCCCTCCGAATTCCGGCACATTTTATTATAATTATAAAGGTTTTTTTAGTATAGTCATGCTAGCCATAGTTAATGCAAACTATGAGTTTATTTTTTTGGATATTGGCAAAAATGGCCGCAATTCGGATGGGGGAGTTATTGATCAGACGGAGTTCGCTCGTCGTCTAAAGAACGGCACTCTGAACCTGCCATCCAGGGAGCAAACTGTTGAGGGTATGAGCTTTGTGTTTATCGCAGATGAGGCTTTTGCGCTTGGGGAGCATCTCATGAAGCCCTACCCTCAGAGGAACCTCACGCCAGACCAAAGGATTTACAACTACCGGTTGTCCAGAGCTCGCAGAGTTGTGGAGAATGCCTTCGGGATAATGGCCAACCGGTTCCGGATATTCCTGACGTCCATAAACCTGGCACTGTACAAAGTGGATAATGTGGTCTTGTGTTGCTGCATTTTGCACAACTTCCTACGCAGGAATGCACAAAATTATGTATTGCAGCAACTGGATACTGACCCTGCTATGCCAGGTACAAGTGGAGAGGCCCAACCTTCTAACCAAGTGGAGTCCATGCCGTCAATGGAAGTTGGACGGTCAGCATTGGCATCACACAGGGCCCGTCAGATCCGCCAGGAATATCTGGACTATTTCGTGGGGAGAGGAGCTGTGTCCTGGCAGCAATCACTGTCACAAACACATTAATCTTGTTAAAGATTGGACACACAAGATAAATGTCAGAGATATATTATTTTTCAACACATTAAACAAAAATTGCAATGATTCTGTATTGTGGATTATAATCATTTGGGCACATATGCCAAACACAATTATTTGGGTTAATCATGTGTTATATATGTGTGACTTTGGAAGGGTTAATACATTCATCAGTGTGTTTCTTGACTGTAGTCTCTCACCAGCTGATCCAAAGTGATGATGGCCATGTGTTATTTTTTAGCCAGTGGTGTAAATACAAGGGCCTTCTGCACCCCACAAAATGTACACAAACCCTGTCACATTGAGAACTAGGTCACACCCAAGGTTCATCTAATGTCACCTTATATTGGTGTTCATTGTCCAGAAGTTGCCCATACTATATATTTCAGATAATACATTAGGGTATTAACAAAGTACCTACACCTGTTATGTTGTGTTCATTTATGACATCCTTCTCACTGCCCACCAATGTTAGGATATGTCAGTGTTATGTGAAACTTGATCATTGTTCATCTCAAAGTGTTATATATATATAGGTAATGGAAAGTGAACTAGAGCAACGAACAAGCAATACACTATAGATTACACTGATCTCCCTACACTGATTGCTACTGGCAATATCAATGCCATATTGAATCCTAGGACTGCTAGTACCTTGAGTGTTGAGTCACACTTATGCGATGCGGGAAGTCTGCGACTTTGCAGCCTTCCAGCATTGCATAAGGGTGACCCGCCACTTACTTTTTCCACAGGATTGTATTCCACAAGTGTTAAGCACTGTGCGATCCAATCCAGATACATCAGAAATAAAGGGTCATGTGCGACTTGTATGCGTGTTCAGTGCGAATGTAGCCATACAAAGTGTATGTCTCAATTCACACTGCACATCTGATGGCATGTAATATCGTAGCGCACTGCTCCTTTATTACATGCGATCAGATGTTCATGCGAAAATCAGCTATACAGTTTGTATGGCTCAATTCGCACTGCACTCGCACAAAAGTCGCACATGATGCATTTATTCAGCCGCATCAGGATAGGATCGCACAGTCGTTCAAACTTGTGTGATCCGATCCTGTGTGAAATGTCAGATCGCACTGTGATATGCGTTAAAACTGGGGGTATCTTTAACATTTCATTGACACCTCCAGCAACTTGCATATGGCAGTGTCCAAAATGCTTTCATTAACATGTAAATATGTGAATAGGACAGCCATCATACATTTAGTGCTTCTTTACACAGCTTTAGACCTCAACCCCCCAACGAAAGTCTAATAAAGAATTGAACACACATTGTTGAATGTAAAAATGTTTTAGTATCAAACATTCACAGGGTTAGGGTTAGGGTTAGGGTTAGGGTTAGGGTGTTGGAAAGTGCTTTTCCCAAACTTGGGTACACTCTTTAACATCTGAGTGTCATAAAACTGGCATAAAATATTATATAAAAATGGGAACATCCCAATACAAACAGTAAAAAATTTTAAAATAATTTTTTTTAAAATTTGGCAAGCATGTCTACAAAATCACACATCTTTCCTTGCAATGCCGTTGCAGTCTCTTTTATTTGCTCGAGGTCTGAGCAGCATTGAAGAGCCTCACGGGTCAATTTGGCCAATGTGCAAGTATGTAATACATGATCTGGAAAATAAAATACAACGGAGTCAATGTGAATCACCTACATGAGGTCATAATATAGAAACATTTGGTGTGCAGGTAATCTTTAAATTCCTCTCGAGTTAATACCTACCCTGTTCTTATGCTCTTTTGCCCTAGGCTCTTCATCTTCCTCCTGACCTCCTCCAATGCTGTTGCTGATGATTCTGCCGGTCTCCTGAGCTTACTATATATTCATTAGGGGTGTGAACGCATGATGACGTCATTGTGAGGGCATGGTTGTAATGTATATATATTAAGATGCAGAGACCAGAGACGGGCAGAATGCACGGCAACAGCATTGGAGGAGGACAGGAGGAAGAAGAAGAGCCTAGGGCAAAAGAGCAGACAACATAAGAGCAGAAGATTGGACAGCAGAAGACTGGAGAGGAGAAGATCCAAAGAGCAGAGTGGAGAAGACCGGATGAAGATCTTTAAGAACATTTCATAAACGTCTCCTGTCGTTATTCACATACACTTCCATTTATGTGGTTAATGTGTAGGGGTACTATGTACCCCATACCCATTCACATAGTGATTGGGTCTGGGATCTGGGGGCCACCCTTTGTTAAAGGTTGCTTCCAAAGTCCTAGGAACCCCCTGGCCGCATGACCCCCCAAAACCACCAGACAGGGTTGTGGGGATGAGGCTCTTGTCCTCCTCTACATGGGAGTAAGGTGCTTTTGGGTGTGCGGTGCAGAGGCCCCCTGGCCCAAAGCAACAAAACCCCCCCATGTTGAGGGCATGTGTCCTGCTGTGGTCCAGGGGGTGTTTGGTCCGCTTGCTCGTTCTCTTTCCTGGCCTGACAAGCTGCATGCTTGTATAAGGGTCTGGTAGGGGTTTTGGGGGTAACCCACGCTGTCTTTTTGTTGTGGGCATACCCTCAAACTCAATACCACACACAAAAGGCCTGGTTGTGAACTTGGGGGGACACCCACGGTGGGTTCTTCAATTTTTTGGTGTAGTTCCCCCTCAAAAATCTTCACAACGCAAGTGGCCCCGCAAGTCAAAGCATCCTGATCCGACTTACGGTGCGACTTCCATTCAAATAAAGAGGCTCCCATAGGGAACTAGTGTTGTAAATTGGAGGCTAAAAATAACACTGATAAAAATCATTCTGAAAAAACCTACGTGGGCACACAATTGGCTCTTGGACACTTGGTCCTGGTTCCTCCACAGTTTCGGAAGTGGCTTCCATGCTGCTTGGCAAGTTGCCAGGAGATCGGGGTTCTGACATGGCTGGGGATGCCACATCCTGGCATGATGCAACATCTGCAATGTAAATTTGTAAGGGAATACAAGAATATAAGGTTAAACAATCATTGCAAATACACATATTTCTATGATCCCACTACACAAAAATCTGTGACTACCAACATTCTTGTTGCTCTGGTGTCTGGTCACTTGTTGGCTCCACCAGAATCACCTCAGGCATAATGTCTTCATCTACATAATACAAAACATTGGCCATATCATAAAAGTCACAAGAGGTACATTTGTTAGGACATGGTGCCCTGCTTGATAGCTCTTTTAGTAACAAATATGAAGACATGTACATGGTTATCTACGAAAAATATGGTACATTAATGTTTGACAGTGCATAGGAACCAATTACCTTTAGTGGAATCTGTGCCACCATCTGGGCCCATGTCCTCCTCTTCTTCCACAACTGCCGATGGAGCTGCCAAACCTCTCCTCCTCCTTTCCCATAGTTTGGCACAGAGTTTACGTTTTTCTCCTATTTAAAGGTTTGAATAATAATCTGTGATTAATAGGAATGTTTGCTGAGAAGATTCGTGCAGGAAAGAACGTTCGTTGCAACACAATACATATATTTTTAACTATGGCTTCCTGACTTTTAATGTCATATACTAAAACATCAACAATAGATCGATCTAATCACGACATGACAACTAAAATGAGTAATCTAACTTTTTACATAGACATTATAATCTAGACATGTTAATACAACATACACCAAATTATAAAAAACATATTGCATGATTAAAAAAATAAAGAAAAAATAAAACTTACTTTTTTTCAAAATCCGATGGATTTGGGAAAGCTGATCCTGCTCACGGTGTTTGAGGTCGGACCACCGTTTCCGAATCTGATCTTTCGATCGCTCGACACCGAATTTTTTGACCAAACAGGCCACCACCTTGTCCATGATGCCATCTTTCCTGGCATTGGGCCGATCGTAATTTGCCAACTTTCCATCGTAATCCATTTTTTCTAAAATGGAGACCATCTCCACCATTTCTGGCTTTGACATGGGTGTAGCCCTTGATTTTCGGGTGGCCCAATCACTTCGGCCCCCACTAATTGAGCTCCCAGATTGTTGAGACATGGTTCGTAATTAAACAATGATTATTCCACTGCCTCAGGTGTGAGTGCCGCATGTAGGCCTGATCTTCGGCACGTACACACCCCTGCACAAGCCCGCCACTGGAGGAGGAGTTGACGCCTGCGCTGTATTTAAAGGACGCCAGATCGTTCGGCCGACGATTCGCTAGCGGACATATCGAGAGTTGGAGCACGATCGAGCGGCGAATCACGACTTTTCCCCACAAACAAAGGTACGACTCTTTTAATAGAAAGTGTGTGTTTTGGGCCCTATACAGCTTTTATTAGGAATATCTTTATTATGTGCCAAAATACATGCTATTTTAATATGTTTTGTGTTGTTTTGTGTCTTGCAGGCATATACTGTCCTGCAATATGGTGGACAATTTCACCACCCACAACTTTCTCATCAGTTTCATTGATGAATTCAGGCAACTGCCGTGTTTGTGGCAAGTCAAGTCCGCAGATTATAAAAATAGAAAACTCAGAAAACAGGCCATGGAACATTTGGTGGCCTTCTACAAGCCCGTCTGTCCTGGGGCAAATTTTACTTATATCCGCAAAAAAATAAACAGTATTCGCACTGCCTACAGGCGGGAGTTAAAAAAATAGAGGAGTCCACCCAGTCTGGAGCAGGGGCACGGAATGTATATGTACCACGGCTGTGGTACTATGATAACATGCGATTCCTGGCAGACACCATGGAATCCAGGCCGTCAATTTCAACACTGCCTTCTACTTCGGCAGAGGGCTCAGTGTCGGTTGATCCAAGCCAGGATGAGGATTTCCTGGAGGAGAGTTTTACTCAGGTATGGCATTTCACAATATATTGTCTGCTAAAATGTAATCATGTAACAAAATTATAAGCTAAACCATAATTGACCCTTTATGTAAACAGGCATAGCAAGGGGTTGGCATGACAGGCAACCGCCAGGGGCGCAGGCCAAGGGGGGTGGGTCACAAAAACATTGGCATTGTTTTATTGTTTATTTTAACAATCCACTCAGCCTGCACACCCCAGAACCCCCAGTTTGCAGGCGGATTCATGCAGGTGTAAAACATTGAGAGCTGCTTCATGCAGGTGTAAAACATTGAGAGCAGCTGAGCCAAAAGACCAGGAGACTGAGACTGCCTCTCACTGCATCCCCAGCACCCCTCCGGTCTTACAAACACTGCTGCATCCCCAGCACACCTCTGGTCCTAACAAACACTGCTGTAGCCTCAGCATTCCTCTGGCTCAACCTTTTTTAATACAAAACTAACAGCTCCTGCAAATGATCCATCCATCCTTGCTTCCATGTCTCTGGTCTCTCACTCTGGGTCAGCAAGGCAGGTGGCTTCCTTATTCCTGTTTCCCTGCACTGCTTCACCCTCAATGCCCTACATCAAGCCCTCTGCAAGTTCAGGCCCCTCTCTCTCTGCAACCCCCTCCTCTCTCTCTCACACCCCCTCTTTCTCTCCCTCTCTCTATCTCTCAACCCTCTCTTTCTTTTTCACACCTGAGACAATGATTGCCCACTAGAGAGCTCTACACTGGGCAAACAAGGGGCAAATTAGAAACTTTTAATGCCCTTAAATTTTTTTTTGGGGGGGTGGGTTACAGTTTTACATTGATCTTGGGGGGGGGGGGGGGGTTGTTGCCAAATACAGCTCCTCAACAAGGGCACTGGAGACCCTAGATACGCCACTGTATGTAAAGTCTGCTATTTGTTCACAATAATATAACAAACATGCATTTTTATATACACTATAACATTCTAATCAATTGTTCATTTCATCAACAGGGAAGTGTCACTGAGGAGGAGCCAGGTTGCAGCCAGGAGCCTGGGGAGCCTGCGGAGCCTGAGGAGCCTGTGGAACTCTTTCCACCACCACCTCCTCCTGCCAAACGGAGGCAAAAGAGGAAGCACGTGGATGACATCACCGACGAGTTTATCCAGGAGGCCACCATAGCCCTACGTCGGAAACCGGAGGCCAATGAGTCCTTCGGCAACATGACGGCAAAAATTTTGGATAAGGTGGACCTCAGGCAGTGTCAGTATGCCAGAAAAATCATCCTCGATGTGCTGCAAAAGGCTGAAAACGGCATACTTACTGAGCACAGCCATGCATGCCAGGAGCACCCGTGCCCTCCACCTCCACCTCCACCTCCACCTCCACAACACCCACCACCTCGCCAAATGCCACATGGCCAGTGGCAATATGGCCAGCAGGATCCAAACCTGCCCTCATGGCAACCTGATTACAGTTACCAGCAACTTTAATTTTTGTAACCCCCTATTATTTATTTTACCCCTGTTTGCCAGTTTCTAGTTTAATTTTGTCCAAATGGACCTTTTTTATGTTTAGTTTATTATACGGAAAGTATTGATGTTTGCTTTGTTTTTTTTTTGCTGAGATCCAAAAAATAAAGAAAATGAAAATAAAAAATGGCCTATCTGAATTTGTTAACATGTTTAATATTGTGCATAACCTGAAAAATATGTTTTAGACATTAATTCATACAAGAATAAAGGGTCATATCAATAGTTAGATCTTTGGTGTGAAAATACAAAAATAATGGTGAAGAGTTCAAATTATTTAATTCTAAAATTTGATAGAACAGATAGAATAGACAAACATTATCTTCATCATACAGAACACATGCCTTTTTATTAGAAAAGTATGGCATTATGAGCAGCATCTTCCTTCTTCTCACATTTATCAAGATGAGCATGTGCTCCGCATTTCACCTATTTCTTGGACTTCCGCGAGCCGAAAGTTCTTTCTGAATAAAATGTTGAGTTTACTAGAGAAAATTCTTCCGGGAACTCATTTGGTTTGATCATGCGTGTTGGGATTTGTAGCTGTGTGTCGGCCGAATTGTGTACTGACAGGCGAGCAATCGTCCGTTCTGGTGTCGGCATACAAAAATTTTCATGTTTGCAAGAAAGACTTTTGTCCGCGGATTGTGCGCAGACATCTGTCGGAGGCACCATACTAACACGCGTACAATCGGCAGATCCTTCGTCCACCGACATTTGTATGCCGACGATCGGTACGTGTGTACGGGCCTTAACCCTGTGCTGTCCTGGGAGCTGGTTGAGGTAATAATTAGGATCCCAGTGTTAACCCTGTGCTGCCTGCATGGAGAGGAGACAGCTCATTAACTAATTAGGATCCCAGCGTTACCTCCTTATGCTGCCTGCAAGAGAGAGAAGCCCCCTAATAGGCTAATCAGTTTAACTCTGTACTGCCTATAAACTATACAGCCCATCTGTTAGGCTAGACAGAGCCCCATGGTTTTACCCAGTGCTGCCCTGTAAGTGTGGACTAGGATACTGCTGTACTATAATCAGGACCCCATTGTTAACCCTGTGCTGCCCACATATATATATAGATAATGTATAAAGGGAAGGCTGACAGGCTGTAGTGACCACTTTGGTGAGCATCACCTTGTGCTGTGTAAGCTGAGCATTGACTCCCCCCTATGCTCCTCCTCATCTTGAACTCCCTAAATGGCAGAAATATGTGTCGGTAATTGGTAGTAGGGGGTACTTAATAAAAAAAGTATCAGTACTCGTTGCCAAAAAGTGAGTGAAGAATCTTATTGTTTCCAGTTTGTAGCAATTGTTCTCCTGGCAGAAAAGATACAGTGGATGATGAAGGGCCTATGACGTGCTATGACAGCCAGCTCTTATTTTAACAGTAATAAGGCTATGGCGGGTTCGATTCGATTTGGATCAGAGGAGATGAACACAAAAAAGTTATCCCAGAATAAGGAGATTTTGAGCCATGCATAAGTGAGCAGATTCATGCAAAAGTGAGCTGATTTCTCAGGTGGGTTAATGTAATGTTCCGGTACCTATGGTACCCTTGTTCCCATATTTCTCCTCTCTTTGCGTCCCATCTTGTATAACAAAGGACGCATACACCTTTAAGACCGGATGACATCACTGCCGAGCG
This sequence comes from Pelophylax lessonae, assembly GCF_965119305.1. Classification (NCBI taxonomy): domain Eukaryota; kingdom Metazoa; phylum Chordata; class Amphibia; order Anura; family Ranidae; genus Pelophylax; species Pelophylax lessonae. Next base: position 81,706,861 of record NC_138769.1, on the reverse strand, counting down.
CCGCTATGAGCGGCTATTTCAATCGACGATTTGCTCTCACTCATCGCTCGTTCAAACCCACATGTTGTAAGGTTCTGGCACTCTCAGTGCCTCCTATCACATTATTTCCGGGTGATTTCCATCTACCTAGATAGAAGAAACACATATAGGTGTGTTTCCCTTTAAGACTGATGCTGTCATCACTCAGCGCCGGACGGGATGGCTATTTAAATCGCCGGTTCTCACTCACATGTGTTCGTTCAAACACCCTTACCTGGATGCTAACTTGGCTTGAAGCTTTCGTGCTTGCAAGCATACCTCGCTGACGGAACCTCGCTGCGCTGATCCCTGTATCCCGCTTCCGGATCATCCGCTCCTCCTGAACCAACCTTCGGCTGTTTTGCTATTAGTGCTAAGTACCCCGCAGGGGAACCCTCTATAAACTTATACTAAGCTTACACTATCTAGCTCTGCATAGTAAAGACTATTTATCACATCTGCATATCTAGATTGCTAGCTCTTAAGACTACTGCTACTTATTCCTGCACTGGGTTGATCTCTCTTTTATGTCCACCTGCTACTCTGTCATCTGCTACCATACATGATTGCTAAACCTACCTGCATCCATCTGCTACTGTCTTACCTTCAAGTGTCTGTCACCTACCACCTCCACTCAGCCTGTCTCTTAAATCTTCATCACTGTGTTACTACATACATAAAGTCACTCTAGGAACCAGCTTGTTGAGTGTGTGTATTTACTAGCTGAATTAAGACCTTCCACACATGATGAGTCATTGAGGTTGGGAATGGTATCTCAGCATCTCTCTTACATGACTACTGAAGTGGAATATTTCTGCAGCTGAAAATCCACACCATACATGAAACGCAGGAGCATTACACATGTTCATCGAACCTACGCCTGAGAAGTCGGAGCTGCTGACATACCTTCCTTGCTGAACTAAAGCCGGAAACCTCGCTGGTGATCCGTATCTCGCTACGGGATCACCCCTCTCCAATGGACACTGTTATTCCTAACCTATCTAAGTGATAAGTACCCCACAGGGGATTCTTACTAACCAATCTCCTACTGTCATCTACTGCAATTACAAAGACTATCTGTATCTATCTATTCACTATCATCTGCATAAGACTGTTAGCTCTTGGGACTACCTTGAACTATCCTTGCACTAGGTTACTCTGTCTAAAGTATACTCCATCTGTGTCCTCTTACCATCTGCACTATACTTGACATCAGAACCTATCTGCTTACCATCACCTGCAACTCTCCTATACTACTTCTAGTGCTCACCATACAATAGCCTGTCTCTCATCTATATATCCTCATATACTCTATCCCTCCATTAAACATCTATTAATATATATATAGTATATAACAGGCTGTACACGGTGATGAAGTCCTGAGAGTTGGATATGTTGTTCAACAGATTCTCTACAAGGCTACTGAGTGTAATAATTCTGCAGCTGTAAATCCATCCACAAACAAAAACGCATGAACGTTACAGATTGAACGAGCCTTTAAAAAAAATATGGATTCAGCAGAATTATCCACTCATGTACTACAATTAAAACAGCAAGTAGATGCATTGATCCATGCGCTTACAGAGGTAAAAAATGACAATCAAACCTTGAGACAGCAGCTTGGCCGTCTCACACAGCCTCCTGCTGCTCAGCCCCGTGAGCCTAAGATAAACCCTCCTATAGTGTTTTCTGGTGATCGGAGCAAATTCCGTGAATTTAAAAACGCATCTCAATTGTTTTTTTTGTTAAAACCTCTAACCTACACCACTGACCAAATTAAGGTTTGTACCATCATTTCCTATTTAACGGGTGAACCCCGGGCCTGGGCAGATGCTCTCTTTGAAAAGGATGATCCACTCCTTAATTCTTATCCCTTATTTCTAGCACAACTTGCTACTTTATATGAAGACCCCAACAAGCAGAGTACCGCTGACACCCAGTTACGGGCCCTAAAACAAGGAAAGAGACCTGTTGAAGATTTTGTGGCGAATTTTAAAAGATGGTCCCCTGATTCAGGGTGGAACGACACATCTCTTTTTAGACTCGGCCTATCTGAGGCTGTTAAAGACGAGCTCGCCCGAGCGGATTTACCTGGCACTCTAGAGGGACTGATCCAGACCAGTATCAATATTGACAGACGACTACGAGAAAGAAAGGCTGAGAAGATGGGCTCACCATTTTCCAGTCCTTCTCGGATGTTGCCTGCTGACCCTACTCCTATGGAAGTAGGAATGATACGTCCACCTCTGACCCTTTCTGAACGTGCCAGGAGGAAAACCGAACATCTTTGCATGTACTGCGCATCCCCGAATCATCTGGTAAACGACTGTCCTCTTGTCCGCAGAAAAGAGGGTGAGTGTTCAAATGTCTTGCTAGGGGGACTCACAACTTCCTTTCCTAATCCTTATCTTTTTGTTCAATTAACATTGCAGTGGGACCAAACTAGGATCACCACCAAGGCTATGATTGACAGAGGATCTTGTGGAAACTATATTGACATTTGTTTTGTCTCCCTTAATAAAATACCTATTGTTTCAAAACCCAAACCTGTCTCCGTTAGTTTTATTAACGGTACCCCTTTATCCTCTGGTCCTATCACCAGTCAGACACAGGCACTTCTTGTAACTGCTGACGAGTCTCATGTGGAGACTACCACCTTTGATGTATTAACTTCGCCACATTTTCCAATCATTTTGGGACTTCCCTGGTTACACATACATCAACCAATCATCGATTGGAAAACAAGAACGTTAGCCTTCTCTTCTCACTATTGCTAGACGACGTGTAACCTCCCCACACATGATAGGATCCTGTCTGTACTGCCAGATGACATTATTCCTAAGTGTTATCAAGATTTATCGGAGGTTTTCCTTGAGAAAAACGCTCAAATGCTACCTCCTCATAGGGACTATGATTGTTGTATCGATCTGCTCCCTAATAGCAAGTTGCCTTACGGACATGTATATCCTCTCTCACAGGATGAACTCTCTCACCTTAAGGAGTATCTGGATGAAAACTTGGCAAAAGGATTCATCCGACCTTCTACTTCCTCCACTGCTGCTGGGCTCTTCTTTGTCCACAATAAGGACTCTAGCCTTAGGCCTATCATTGATTTCAGACAATTAAATGCCATCACAATAAAGGATCGTTATCCTTTACCTCTTATTCCTGAACTTATCGAACAGGTGCGTGGGGCTTCTCTCTTTTCAAAATTGGACCTAAAAGGGGCATACAATTTAATTCGAATCCGTAAAGGGGATGAATGGAAGACGGCATTCAGAACCAGATACGGACTGTTTGAGTACCTTGTAATGCCATTTGGGCTATGCAATGCCCCCGCAGCCTTCCAACGTTTTATAAACGAGATATTCCGAGACTTGCTTGATGTTTGTGTGGTAGTATATTTGGACGATATACTTATCTATTCTCATTCCTTACCTGAGCACATAAAACATGTGAGACTTGTGTTGTCAAGACTACTTGCACATAACTTATATGTTAAATCAAAGAAATGTCTGTTTCATAAAGAGGAGGTACTATTCCTAGGATATATTATATCTAAAAGTGGAATCAAAATGGACATGAGCAAAATATCCTGCATTCTGGATTGGCCTGTGCCAACCACTCGCAAAGCATTACAAAGGTTCCTAGGATTCTCTAATTACTATAGGAAATTCATTAAAAACTTCTCTGCGATTGTGAAACCTCTCACACAACTTACAAGCATGAAGAGACCATTTAATTGGTCAAAAGAAGCAAATGGAGCATTCTCTCTGCTGAAATCAAGCTTTACTACTGCCCCCATACTATGCCATCCAGACCCATCCCTTCAATACATCTTGGAGGTAGATGCGTCTAATATGGCAGTAGGAGCAGTTCTCTCACAACGACCAACAAACACCTCACCTCTTCACCCAGTTGCTTTCTTTTCAAAGTCATTAAGTAGCCCCGAGGTTAACTACCCAGTAGGTGAGAAGGAGTTATTAGCCATAAAACTGGCATTAGAGAATTGGAGACATCTACTTGAGGGCACTCAATTGCCAATTCTGATATATACTGATCACAAAAACCTCCAATACCTTCAGACTAATAGAACTCTTTCCCACCGGCAGGTACGGTGGTCGTTATTCTTTCTGAGATTTAATTTTTTAGTAACTTACACGCCCGCAGACAAAAATAAAAAAGCGGATGCACTCTCACGACTAGCCGAGAAAGATTGCACTGAGGTTCCCTCAGTTCCTATAATACCACTTGAACGTATTATCGGAGTCGTTCGCTCACTGAAGGAGGAGATTTTGCACAGCATAGGGTTGGATTCACCTCCACCACAACTAACTACTGACGCAGAAGGCTTCCTCTACTACAACGATAAATTATACATACCCCCTACTATGCGAACCAAGATCTTAGAATTGTCGCATGATGTACCTATGGCAGGACATATGGGTATGACTAAAACTAAGACAACCGTAAAAAAGTTCGTTTCATCTTGTGTTATCTGTGCAAGGTCTAAAATTGACAACACGAAACCATCAGGATTACTTTGTAGTTTACCGATACCCCAGGTTCCGTGGGAAGTGGTATCCTTAGATTTCATAGTGGAACTACCACCTTCCAAAGGATTCAACACCATCTTGGTATCAGTGGACCATCTGACCAAGATGGCACATTTCACCCCTATCCGAAAACTACCTTCATCCAAACAAACAGCGGAATTACTTGTGAAACATGTCTTTAAGTTACATGGTATTCCAAAAACACTGCTGTCTGACCGTGGTTCACAATTCATCTCAAAGTTTTGGCTAGCTCTATGTCAGATACTGCGAATAGAGCGTAACCTTACTTCTCCCTACCACCCTCAGACCAATGGACAGACAGAGAGAGTTAACCAGTGCATTGAACAGTACCTGCGTTGCTATACTTCGTATCTACAGGACGATTGGGCAGATCTCCTCCCACTGGCGGAATTCGCCTATAACAACGCTACTCATAGCACTACTAAGCAAAGTCCGTTTTACCTGAATTATGGGTTTCATCCCACACTCCTTCCTCCACGTATCTTACCATCAAGTAATCCAGTAGCATCTGATTATCTTGCCCAGATAAAGGATTCTCTGCGATTACTCAACAATACCATATCTCATGCTCATAGCCAACAAAAAAAATACTACGACCTCCGTAGGAAACCCTCTCCCCAATATGCCATTGGGGATCTTGTTTGGCTTTCTACAAAAAATCTGAGACTAAAGATCCCTAGTAAAAAACTTGGACCTCTATTTCTGGGACCTTTTCCAATAGAGAAGCTTATTGGAAAAGCTGCAGTACAACTCACATTGCCAGTAGACCTCAAGATACATCCTGTCTTCCATGTGTCTCTACTGAAGCCCCATGTTCCTAACCAAGGAATAAGGCCTACTATCTCACCTCCACCTCCTGTACAAGTGGAGGGTGGAGATGAATTTGAGATAAAAGAAATTTTGGATTCCCGTTTCAATAGAAGAAGACTCCAGTATCTTGTACGATGGAAGAATTATGGGCCCCAAGATGACACCTGGCTGGATACCTCCGATATCCATGCCCCTAGACTGATTCGCAATTTCCACTCGAAATATCCGGAAAAACCAGTTCTAGAGGCCTTCCGGAGCCGGCCTTAAGGGGGGGTACTGTAATGTTCCGGTACCTATGGTACCCTTGTTCCCATATTTCTCCTCTCTTTGCGTCCCATCTTGTATAACAAAGGACGCATACACCTTTAAGACCGGATGACATCACTGCCGAGCGCCGCTATGAGCGGCTATTTCAATCGCCGGTTTGCTCTCACTCATCGCTCGTTCAAACCCACATGTTCATCGCACCTACGCCTGAGAAGTCGGAGCTGCTGACATACCTTCCTTGCTGAACTAAAGCCGGAAACCTCGCTGGTGATCCGTATCTCGCTACGGGATCACCCCTCTCCAATGGACACTGTTATTCCTAACCTATCTAAGTGATAAGTACCCCGCAGGGGATTCTTACTAACCAATCTCCTACTGTCATCTACTGCAATTACCAAGACTATCTGTATATATCTATTCACTATCATCTGCATAAGACTGTTAGCTCTTGGGACTACCTTGAACTATCCTTGCACTAGGTTACTCTGTCTAAAGTATACTCCATCTGTGTCCTCTTACCATCTGCACTATACTTGACATCAGAACCTATCTGCTTACCATCACCTGCAACTCTCCTATACTACTTCTAGTGCTCACCATACAATAGCCTGTCTCTCATCTATATATCCTCATATACTCTATCCCTCCATTAAACATCTATTAATATATATATAGTATATAACAGGCTGTACACGGTGATGAAGTCCTGAGAGTTGGATATGTTGTTCAACAGATTCTCTACAAGGCTACTGAGTGTAATAATTCTGCAGCTGTAAATCCATCCACAAACAAAAACGCATGAACGTTACAGTTAAATGCCTAGATAAATGTACTGAAGTGTAGTACCAGCAATGCAGTATTTTGAGATGGGATTCTCAATAGGAGGTGCATTGCGAGTCTTTATTAAGGTTTCTAAAAGCAGTAGACCATTGGCAATCAGAGAATAGCATAGATTGAGTTTTTCCACCAGTATAGGAATTGTAAGCTTATAGTAAAAATAGGAGATGCCTTTACTGGATTTAACTCTGTCTTAAAAGTAATAGAGAAGTTTTGTAGGAAGCAAGGAGTCTGGTTGCGGGATATAGTCCAAAATGTGTATGATATGTAGATATTTTTATAAGTCTCTCTTAGGGAGATTGAATTGTTGTTGTAGAATGTGGAGATTGTTGCCCCCTTAAAAAGGTGCCCTATTGTTTAAATTCCAAGTTAAGCCCAGTTAGAAACCAAAATGTCTCTATTAAAGAGTTCCAGAAAGCTCAGGGGAATATATTAAATAGGAACATCTCAAGAATGGGCGTATCGTTTTCCAAGATTTGAGCTAGTCAAAGAGAACTGCATGCTAATATGGAACAAAATGTTCCAAAACAAAGGCAGACTTTAAAGGCACAATAGGAGGCAGAGACAATAAAATATAATGAAGTTTATTACAATCTATAAAAACATGTCATCTCGGTTAAAACATTACACCAACAAGGGAACATATATTGTGAAATATTATGGTAAACACTGGAATGGGAGTAGGACACCCCCTGTATTCATACAATTCTTTTTCCACATTTCTTTATTCTGGTGCCCAATTATTTCTCTAAATCCAAAATGACAATGCATTTAGCAAAATATTTCACTTCTTCAACAGTTGAGTTTATAGCCCACTGGATATAATAGAAAATACATACAGCTATACACTGTTGACAATAATCCATAAATATAGTTTATATATCTACTCGCGAATGCATTGGATGCTTACATATAAAGACAGACACCATGAACTTCTTGCACAAATAGGTCTTGGGAGCAGACAAAGGAGCCAAAGGAGACTGACATACTTGAGAAAGCTCAGACCAACAATTGTAGAAGATAGAAAACTTGCTTGAACTCTAGAGGGCATCTGTTGTAATCAAAATAATGTTGTTAGGAAGGATAAAATAGGGGAAAACATCTAACACTTTTCCCTCACATGTGCCTCATTTCACTGTATACTGACCACATAGTGAACAGTACATTTGTTTCTCTCAGCCCCACATAGAATAAGCCCCAGCCTCACATGACACAAAGACAAAATTAGGAGAAAGAGGCAGGGATTCCAGCTCTGCACCCCCCAAAGCACTAATATAGTGAGCCCATATCTGCCTAATATAAGAACCCCCCAATAGGAGTATATTAAGCAATACAGACCTCCTATTAATATGTGCAAGATAGTTGGATCCTAGATAGTTGAAAGAAACAACCTACCCATATCACTGTTAAAAATTGGGTTATTCAGTTTTCTGATAATGTTCCAAAAACTATCCCAGACCATAGAAATGCCACCTGGAGGAAAACATGTGCATATATGGAAGGAGCACCAGACCAAAAGTTGAAAAGAGTCAAATTTTATTTATTGGTATTGTGCTAAAAGACAGTGAACACATTTCGGGGGTTAAAGTAACTCTTCCCTCATTAGGGCTACCACAAAACATAATATAATGTAAATATACATTAAACAGTACAACACCATGTTGATCATCATACCATAGGGGTGATCTACATTATATGTGGTGCCTTTTATGTGGTCAAAACAAAATGCCCACATAGCAAAAATGGGAAATTGTCCACACCAACAGAGAGACATACCCTTACAGTCTGGTTTCCGCACCCAAAATTCCACTGAAACTGCCCTAGGAAAACTCATTAATGACTTACTAACTGATAAAACTAATGGCAATTACTCCATCTTCATACTCTTAGACCGGTCCTCTGCCTTCAGCACAGTTGACCACTCACTCTTCAATAAACTCTACTCCCTTGGCCTTCACAACTCTGCTCTTTCTTGGTGCTCCTCCTACCTATGTCAATTCACCTTCAGTGTCACATACAACTCTTTATCCTCTGCTCCTCTTCCTCTATCTTTTGGGGTACCCCCAAAGGCTCTGTTCCTGGGCCCCTCTTTCTCTCTCTACACCTCTTCTCTGGGCAATATGATAACCATGGCCTACAATACCACCTCTATGCCAACAACATCCAGATCGATCTCTCTATTCTCTAGTTAACCCCCTAATCTCTGCCTGTATTACAAATTTACTGAGTGGCATATCAGTAAGAATGTCACACATTTTTCTCAAAATCAATCTGTCCAAAACTGAGCTTGTAATATTTCCTCCCCTTCCCCTTCCCATGACTTCACAAGTTGAGATCAGTAGCAATTATTTTTCCCTCCACAAATGCCAGAGTGTTAGGTGTGATCCTAGACTCTGATTTCTTTTTTAGGCTCAACATCAAATCACTGGCTAAATCTTGCTGCCTTACCCCTGCAACATTTGCAGAATTTGCCCTTTCTTAACTAATGACATCACAAAAAAATTTATTAACTCCCTGTTTATCTTCCGCCTTGACTACTGCAGCCCCCTCCTCACTAGTCTACCTTTACACAGGCTATCCTCCCTTCAGTCCATCATGAATGCTGTTAGTAAACTTATTCCCCCTCCTAACCGGTCCATGGTTTCTGCCCCTCTCTCCCAATCTCTTCATTGGCTACTACTAGTCCAACATTTAAAATGTAAAATACTAACCACAACATTCAAAGCCATTTAAAAAACTGTCCTCAGCTACATTACCAACCTCATCTACAGATATTGCTCAAATTGTTCTCCCTGCTCCTTTCAAGACAGTTTGCTCTCTAGCTCCCTTGTTAAATTCTCCCATGCGCACCTCATGCTGGGTACTAAATACAGACCCCATATAGAAGAAATTTAAAAACCTGTCAGGTTGAAAGTGTGCAATATATTGAGGTACAGCCAGAGAGAGAAAGAACAGCACAGAAGGCATTAGTTGTATTTTGGGCCCCTGAAGTAAGTCTTCAATGAGTCTTTTACTGTCAGGTCTGGAGGTAATAATTTTGCCATACATTTGGAAACTGGACAAAAATTTGCTAGGGGGTATTATCACTCCGAGAGCCTCTTTCAGAAACAAATACATGAGGGCCTCTTGAATCTAACATATGCCAAAGATATGGAGTTAGGATCTGAGAAATACTTTATAACAGACATTATAAAAGCCATCCAGACCTGTGGATTGTTCATACAGTAGGTCATTTGTTAATGGCCTCTTGTATCACCTGGTCAGAGAATTGAGAAGATAAGTCCAGAGGCTCAGAAGGAGATATTTAGGGAGGTTAAGCGAGGAGAGATATCTCTCTGTAGAAGGAGGCTGGGCAGTGTGCACGTTGTTCAGGTTGTAAAGTTCTGAGTAGTCTGCAAATCTGTTAGCAATACGGGCAGTTAGTCTAGAGTTCTGCTTATGTAGAAGGTATTCTATACTTTTGTGCATTCTATGTTTAATCTGTTTGGACAGGAAGGAGCCTATTTTATTATTTGCGTAAAAGTTTATCTTAGTCTCTTTAAGAAGCAAGAAGTATTGGGAGATGAAGCATTGGGAAAGCTTGTGATAGAGATCTCTCAGTTGACTGTCTCTATCCAGGGAGAATTGTGTTTTGTTTTGGTTTTCTGAAGCACTAATGGATACCTGCATCCTGCTATGCATAATAAACATAGGCCGCAGGGCAGTATTCCAACATGAGAACGACCCCAAACACACCTCCAAGACGACAACTGCCTTGCTAAAGAAGCTGAGGGTAAAGGTGATGGACTGGCCAAGCATGTCTTCAGAGCTAAATCCTATTGAGCATCTGAGGGGCATCCTCAAATGGAAGGTGGAGGAGAGCAAGGTCTCTAACATCCACCAGCTCTGTGATGTCATCATGGAGGAGTGGAAGAGGACTGCAATGGCAACCTGTGAAGCTCTGGTGAACTCCATGCCCGAGAGGGTTAAGGAAATGCTGGAAAATAATGGCGGCCACACAATATTGACACTTTGGGCCCAATTTGGGCATTATCACTTAGGGGTGTACTCACTTTTGTTGCCAGCGGTTTGGACATTAATGGCTGTGTTGAGTTATTTTGAGGGGACAGAAAATTTACACTGTTATACTAGTTGTACACTCACTACTTTACTTTGTAGCAAAGTGTCATTTCTTCAGTGTTGTCACATGAAAAGATATAATAAAATATTTTCAAAAATATGAGGGGTGTACTCACTTTCGTGAGATACTGTACATACCATTCCTATCACTCTTCATGTTTTTTTTGTGTGAAAAGACCACAGTTTTTCTAATCGCTATCATGGGTGTAGAGTATGTCACACTTCTGTGAGAAAGTTTCTCTCCACAACATAGATTATTTAAAAGTGCTGTTAAGACCCTTTACGTTTCTTTGAGGTGATTTTCAGTGACATCACGATCTTCGCCCTAGTTATGGAGAGGAGGGATTGCATTGGGTAATTGAGATGCCTGGAGAAATGTAGGCAGTCAGATAGCAAATGTGGCCACCATCCTGAACAAGTCTGAACAGTAAGACCCAGTAGTACAGTGCAAAGAACTGTATTATACCATTCCTAGGTTAAAAAAAAAAAAAAAAAAAAAAACCTATAGGCAACTTTGGCAAAATAAAAAGTGCTTGATATGAATGGACAACCTAGGGGTGTTCTATTTGGTTGGGTATGTGTAAAAAGAACCAGATTTGGGATCCAATAAAGTGCTAATACTAACTACGGTATCTCAAAACAGTGAAGTATAAAAAAAACAAAAATAGCCCTTGAGCAGCCAGAGACATACATACTGTATGTACCAGGAACTGTTTTACAGACCCGTGGGACATGTCTCTTAGATTAAAACTGAGTTGATGCTTTAGTAATACAGGTAGCTATGCTCCATTGTTTTTGGGATTTATGAGAGATGAATAGGAGGTAAAAGAGCATAGGTATGAACCTGGTGTGAGATCAATAGCTTAATCGGGTAGCCCCATCTGTCTGAAATATTTTACTCCTTCAAAGCTTTAGCAATAGCTGAGAATTTATTTTACTGTTGTAAAGTTGCTGTTGAAAGATCATCAAAGATTGTACCCTAAAAAAAAGGGTTTGGGTAATTTCCCTGACCTGCGTGATACAGCCATAACTCTTTCTGTAATCTGGAAAAAAATGGATTCTAGCTTAGACATCTCTTGGTACCAAAACACTTGGTACCATTCTATGAGCTCTATCTACACTATAATGAGACTCTGAACATCTTCAAATGGAAGTATGGATTTCAGCATTTGATGAAGATAGGGAGAAAGCTCTGAAGAAGTTATGCAGCCAAATAGCAAAGAGGCAGAGACCCCTCTAAAGGTCCCCCTATTATTTTGGGGGAAATTTAGAGAGGCTTTTTTTTTAATAGAAGACAGATGGTCAAATGGAATTTTTAAACATTTTTTTTTTGCTCTGGTACAGGTTTTCCGGGGGGAAGTGCCTCCCCAGTCCCCCCTTCTGCCATGCAATGTTTTGAAAACCCCCTTGCCTATTCGCTCAGAAAATGGGCATTGAGGATTTGGCAGATTTGGCTCCCATTGATTTAAATAGGGTTCAGGTTGGGCATCTGCACTTCTTTGACATTTGCCAAACCCTGCATGAACCAAACCTAGGGCAGTTCAGTTCATGCCTACTGCAAAATACATTCAAGTAACTTCATGTTTATCTCAAACTTTGTCTGTTACATCTTACCTCATATGAGAGACAGGAGTGATGCTTTGACCCAATTTAAAAGTAATGGAGATTTGCCGAAAAGAATGTCCAAGGATGCAAGCATAGCGGAGGTAAAGCCCCGTACACACATACTGATCGTCGGCCGAACGATCGGCCGACTTTTGTCCAGGGCTGTCATGTCTGTTGAAAACTGCAAAAGACTGCACACGAATTTTGTCGGCCAACAACAGCCGACTGCAGAAGTGATGTCATGTGATGGTTAACTTTCCTTGTCTTTTTCCTTTTCTGAGCATGCCCAGTCTTGCTAATCTGCTGTCTGTTGGCCGAAATCTGTACTGACTGGCGAACAATCAGCCGTTCTGGTGACGGCCAAAAAATATTTTAAAGTCTGCACGACAGATTCTGTCCGGCCGAAAATGCGCTGTTGGCTGTCGGAAGCATCATACTAACAAGCCTACAATCGGCCGATCGGTCGGCGGCCGAATATTTACGGCCGACAATCGGTACGTGTGTACGGGGCTTAACTTACAACTTGCTGATGTTATGTGCAGGCACCTCTGGATAGCACTTTTAATGCACCTGTAGCTCACTTTTAAATAAGCTGACATACTGTACGTTCTCATCAGATTATTCAAATTTCCCTCAGGTTCTTGTAACATCTATAAAAATTAAGACTAGCTAATATTTCATTTTTACCCTTTCCAATGAGACTAATATTAATAATAACAACAAAAACAACTACTACAATAAACCTATGTGACAGATCATTTCAAAATATTTCTAAATAAATATGCAAAAATGTATGAATTTGATTGGATCCTAAAATGATTGACATAAAGTTCCTGTCCTGAGGGGGATAACATCTTCCTACACACTGCTGTCTTCCTGTGTAGTATTCTCATTGAAAGATCCCAGAACCACACACAACAGTTGTTGTGGGGGTGGGAGGTTGGTGCACGCACTTATCTTTCTGTCTGCACCTGAACTTTCCATGTGTTTGAGAACTGCTCTTATTTTCTTGTGACAGTAATGAATACCTGTCTGATTTTAAATAGTATACAGTACAACATTCACAAGTTAATGTAGAAGCATATACAGTATACTGTATATCCAGGTTTTTATTTTGGGCAGAGAATAGGTACAGGTACTCACCCCTCCTCTCCCAGGCCTTAACAGAGAGTAGTAAAGTGATGCACACAGTGTGCCTCGCTTTATATAGCCAAACTGCACTAATATGGAGAGCTTTTAAAATGGACATACTGAAAAAAAACTATTTGTTGCATGCAAGGCACATTGTACCCACGCAAAAAATTTTATTTACATATATATGGGTTTACAATCTAAAGTCCCTAACTTACATTCATAAATACACAAACTGGGCCAATGTAACTATAAGTGCATTATTGGAATGTGGGAGAAAACCCATGCAGACACAGAGAGAAAAGGCCAATTCTATCTACAGTAGGTAGTGTCGTGTTTGGACTTTGAACCACAAGCAAGAGTCTAAAAGACAAATACAACACTCAGCATAATCATTTTTCAATCACTTCAAGACCAACCAGCACTATCATCTCCTTCCAATCCAGGCCGTTTTTCACCTTTCAACACTGTCACACTTTGATTGACAATTACTCAGTCATGCAGCACTTTACCCAAATTAAATGTTTATAATTTTTTAGACAGCTATAGCTTTCTTTTGGTGGCATTTATTCAGCACTGTTTTTGTTTTTTGTTTTTGCCATATAAATGAAAAAATAACATAAAAAAAAAAAAAAATCTTTGTTTCTGTTAAAATTTAGTCTGTATGAAAGTTATAGTGTCTAAAAATTATCAGATATATTTTTGAAAATCAGTCAATCCAGATTTAATGACAGCTTATCTCATTTCCTAAGGCCTTAAAATGCCAGGAGAGTGTAAATACCACTTAAATGTAGGCAGTCCAAGGTATTTATTGAGAGGCATGGTGAGTTTTTTGAAGTTGTCATTTTCATCACAATTTTTTGGAAAATTAAGAAATTACATTTTTTTACATACAAGTTATCATTCTTAACAAGTTATTTCTCACACACTGCATAGATATACTTACAATTACACCCCATAACATATTTTGCTACTCGAGTATGTCTCCCGAGTATGGGGATATTATATGTGTGAGCCTTTTTTACAGGCTAGCCACATAGAGGGACCCAAGATCCAAGGATCACCCTAGGAAATCTAGGACCATATCACATTTTTGGAGGCCCTGGAGCACCAGGACAGTAGAAATGCCCACAAAAATACCCTATTTCAGAAAGCAAACACACCACAGGATTTTCTGAAAGGCATAGTAAGTCTTTTGAAGATGTCATTTTTTTACCACAAATTTTTGGAAAATGCATGAAAGAAAATGAAAATGTGTTTGTGTACATAAATTGTGATGGTGTGGCATTGATCAGGGACACTGTAACTGGTGTGGTGGTAATCTGGAGCACTAGGACTGGTATGGCACTGATCAAGGACACTGCGACTGGTGTGACACTGATTTGGGACAATGTGAAAAGTTTGGCAGTGATCAGGGACACTGTGACTGGTGTGGCAGTTATCAGGGACTGGTGTAGTGGTGTTTAGGTAAAATATGACCAGTGTGGTGGTGGTAAAGGAAAATATGACTGGTTTGACAGTGGACAGAGACACTATGACAGGTACAACGGTGATTAGAGACACTGACTGGTGACAGTATTTAAAAATATATACACAGTATCTCACAAAAGTGAGTACACCCCTCACATTTTTGTAAATATTTTATTATATCTTTTCATTTGACAACAGTGAAGAAATGACACTTTGCTACAATGTAAAGTAGTGAGTGTACAGCTTGTATAACTGTGTAAGTTTGCTGTCCCCTCAAAATAACTCAACACACAGCCATTAATCACTAAACCACTGACAACAAAAGGGAGTACACCCCTAAGAAAAAAATGGCCAAATTGGGCTTAATTAGCCATTTTCCTTCCCCGGTGTCATGTTACTTGTTAGTGTTACAAGGTCTCAGGTGTGAATGGGGAGAAGGTGTGTTAAATTTAGTGTTATTTCTCTAAATCTCTCATACTGGTCAGTGGAAGTTCAACATGGCACCTCATGGCAAAGAACTCTCTGATGATCTGAAAAAAGAATTGTTGCTCTACAGAAAGATGACATAGGCTATACGAAGATTGCCAAGACCCTGAAACTGAGCTGCAGCATGGTGGCCAAGACCATGCAGTGGTTTACAGTACAGGTTCCACTCAGAACAGGCCTCGCCATGGTCAACTAAAGAAGTTTAGTGCACATGCTCAGTATCAAATCCAGAGGCTGTCTTTGGGAAATATATGTAGGAGTGTTGCTAGCATTGCTGCAGAGGTTGAAGGGGTGGAGGGGGTCAACCCATCAGTGTTCAGACCATACGTAGCACACTGCATCAAAGTGGTCTGCATGACTGTCGTCCCAGAAGGAAGTCTCTTCTAATAATGATGCACAAGAAAGCCTGCAAACTTTTTGCAGAAGACAAGCAGACTAAGGGCATGGATTACTGGAACCACGTCCTGTGGTCTGATGAGACCAAGATCAGGGTATTTGGTTCAGATGGTCTCAAGCCTGTGTGGCGTAAAACCAGGTGAGGAGTACAAAGACAAGTGTGTCTTGCCTATAGTCAAGCATGGTGGTGGGAGTGTCATGGTCTGGGGCTGCAAGAGTGCTGCCGGCACTGGGGAGCTACAGTTTATTGAGGGAACCATGAATGCAAACATGTACTTTGACATACTGAAGCAGAGCATGATTCCCTTTTTTTGGAGACTGGACCGCAGGGCAGTATTCCAACATGATATCAACCCCAAACACACCTTCAAGGCAACAACTGCATTGCTAAAGAAGCTGAGGGTGAAGGTGATGGACTGGCCAAGCATGTCTCCAGACCTAAACCCTATTGAGCCTCTGTGAGGCATCCTCAAATAGAAGGTGGAGGAGCGCAAGGTCTCTAACATCCACCAGCTCCGTGATGTCGTCATGGAGGAGTGGAAGAGGACTCCAGTGGCAACCTTGGAAGCTCTGGTGAACTCCAATGCCCAGGAGGGTTAAGGCAGTGCTGGAAAATAATGGTGGCCACACAAAATATGGACACTTTGGGTCCAATTTGGACACTTTTTCTTAGGGCGTGTACTCACTTTTGTTGCCAGCGGTTTAGACTTTAATGGCTGTGTGAGTTATTTTGAGGGGACAGCAAATTCACACTATTATACAAGTTGTACACTCGCTACTTTACATTGTAGTAAAGTGTCATTTCTTCAGTGTTGTCACATGAAAAGATAGAATAAAATATTTACAAAAATGTGAGGGGTGTAATCACTTTTGTAAGACACTATATATATATATATATATATATATATATATATATATATATATATATATACACACACACACACATTTTTTTCTTTTTTTACTTTTTTAATTATTAATTTTATGTATGGTCAGCAGAGCAGCGCAGTGTTACCAGAATGATATTGTACTGCTTTTGGTAGCTGATCAGGATTTTGTTTTGCACTGTGATTGCTTATTACAGTGATGATCACTGTAATAGGCAATCGTTAAGACTGTTCAAAGGTTTTATTATTGAATCCTTGTTTAATACTGTGATGTTGTGATTGGTCACAGCTATCACATGGTACAGAGCCGCTGTGATTGGCCCTGGTACCATGTGATTGCTGCGACCAATCACAGAGGTCACACGGTAGTAAATAATGACAGCCTTTTTTACATCTGTAACTGTGATTGCTGTGATTGGTAACAGCAACCACATGGTACCAGGGCTACTGGACACAGCAGTCACAGATCCCCCTGCTACATGCTCTAGAGAGCAAGCTCGAATGGCCAATGAGGAAGGTTGTATGGATACATCTACCTGCATTGGTGCTTCTCCTATCTGACCATGTATATACAGTGACCAGACAGGAGGCAGTTAAAAAAGGAAACTCTTCCATCACATATTCTTTTCAGTGAATACTTAGAAACCAGCAACTGTTGAGAAAATAAACATTTTGATATATTTAACATTATAAACTTTGGAAGTATGTGATTTAAATTTAGTATGATAAGTGCAGGATCCAGAAGTATGTCATATATAGTCAAATATGCAGGAGTATGGAATATACAACAAATTATACAGTATGTAGTGCATGACTTAGGGGTGCACATGACCCAGGGTGCAAGGCTTGGGAGTCTATCACCTAGGGTACATTGCTCAGGAGTGCATACCATAGAGGGTTTAGGGCTCAAAATTGAGCACTTCACAGTGCCCAGAACTTAGGATTATGTATTGCATAGGGTTGAGGGCACAGGAGGGAGCATTTCAGAGGGTGTGAGTATTGTGTGTCCTGTGTATATCTTTTTTACTATTTACATTTTTTTGCCTAAGAGTAGGAGTACTATTATACCCCTCATTAATTTACTTGGGGTGGGTCTGGTATTTAGAAGGGGGCTTCTAGGTTCTGTTAAGTGACCAACTTGTAGATAACCACTACCACCTGGGCCAGGGTTGTGGGGAAGAGGCCCTTGTCCTAATCAATATGGGGACAAGGTGCTTTGCCAGTAGGGCTTGGACTGGTATGGTTCAAAATGCAGTGGAGCATTGATGATTAGGTGGGGCTCTGTGTTGTTTTCTTTTTCTTTACACAATGACAATCCTATCTTTAAATTTTGTTGTTTTTAACCCAGGAATTCCCGACTGAGAGCTGAATGAGCTGGTTAGAGATGAGTCACGGTTGTTTGGATGTCTACAGCTGTTGGCTTTTTTAACAACCATCCAGGGGAGAAATTGTTACCTTTAGTAGCTGTAATACCGCTGCTATATGTTTTACTTTTTGCTGCCACTGGAGGTACAAATCAGCCAGCCATCAAATTAGTTAAGCCATTTGCTGAACCAAAAAATCAAAACTTGGTTCAGACCTACTGTATGTCTGGACCAAAACCAGCAGTTCTGCCCTACATATAAATGTAGTAATACAGATTTTAAAAATGTGTGGCCTGCTAATTGCCAAGGAACTACTAGCTCTTGCATGTTCTGTCTGCTTATTAAAAACTAGTTGTCTGCTGTCCCAGGTTCTGAGGGACACTGTAAATTCATGACCATGAAATGTTAAAGGATTTTTAACACCGATCCATTTTCCAATATTATTGTAGATAGACTTCCCTTTGCCTACCATTCTCTCATATTGCTGATGGCATAAGAAATCACTAGTTAGTTTTTTTTTTTTTCTTTTTCTTTACACAACTGCAGTTAATACAACATGAGAACAGACTGAGAATTGGAGGGCGCATGCGCGGGACTCGGCGTGACGGACATGTCTGCCTGAGCTCCGCTCCGCAGTGAGACATCCCGCCGCCTATACGGGTGACCAGCCACGCGATACTGCGCCCGTGAGCCTCCCTCGGTCAGCCGACATCCCTCCACACCCCGCCATGGTGTCCGGCGGCGTTAAATCAAAGCTGAAGAGCCGCAATATTCGGGATGCGCTGGTTAGAGCCTCATCCAAGATGGCGCCGCCTCTCTCCTCACGCTCCGGCCCCGGCTTCTCCAAGACCCCCAGGAATAATTTACCTCACCCTGATGAAGGTGAGTCGGATACCGATGCCCCTCTCTCCCGGGGAGCCGCAGCCTTTGACCCCTCACAGGCAGCACTGATCCAACACTTTGAAAGGATCCTGCATAAAGCCCTCCAGCATACCTCTGAACAAATAACAGACAGGCTCACTAGAGAGATCAGGGAGCTAGGCCAGCGCACCTCGGACCTGGAATACAAGGCAGAGGACCTTGAGGTGAGCATTCACAACCACTCTGAGGAACTTGAGACCCTCAGAGAGGAAAACTTAGCCCTGCAAGCTCAACTTGAGGACCAGGAGAATAGAGCTAGAAGATCTAACATTAGAATCAGGGGGATCCCTGAGACTGTTGTGGACCTGCAGTCCACCGTAACTGCTCTCTTCCAGGAACTCTCCCCTTCCATCCCTATTGAACGTTTGGAAATGGACCGAGTCCACAGGGCCTTGGCCCCCCGTAAGCCTGAGGGACCCCCCAGAGATATCATAGCCAAACTACACTACTACAGAACAAAGGAACAGCTCCTCCAAGCTGCCAGGCAGAAAGGCACCCTCTTGTTCCAAGGTTATTCCTATCAGCTGTTCACTGATCTCTGCAAAGCCACAATCACAAGGCGTAGGGAATTCAAGCCTCTCCTCCAGATCCTGCAGCAACACTAGATCATCTACTCCTGGGGTTTCCCTTTTTCTGTTCGCTTTACATACCAGGGGCGCAAACACACCTGCAAGACTACTGAGGACCTCCACCATCTTCTCCACGAGCTGCACTTGTCACCCCCTCCTGAGTTCTCTGCGTCACAACAGCACCGCAGACGCTCTGCATCACGTTCCCCGCAGAAAGCTGCTGCCTCCACATCTGCAACTCCTAAACGGAGTCGTCTCCTCTCCCCTCTGCCAACGCCTGTGGATTCCATGGACTGATAACCCTGAATGGCCTCAGGCCCTGGATTCCTCCTTTTTATGCTTTTGAATTTTTTGCCCCTCATCATCTTGATTGTGTTAACTGGTTATCTTTTTCCTGTTTTGCCTCCTGTTTCTGCGCAGCGGACCTCCCATACTACACTTTTGGAGATGTCGCTGGAACACCCACCTATTCGTCTGGCCTGCTCTGGCACGTTTGCCTACACTGAACTCACACGCTCCTCCCGGGACGGTAACTATGGCGAGTTTTCTTTTATTTTTGCATTTTTTCCTCTGACATTATATTTTTGAATTTTTCAAAGCAAGTACCCTCTTTCTCTCGCTGGTATCAGTGACCTCAGTGACCTCCAGCAGGTCTCAGTACTTTTGTATGACATTTTTACCCCCCCCCCCCCTTTTTTTTTTTTTTTTGTTTTTTTGTTTTTGTGGGGCGGCTACCATTGGCCCTTCCCTGGGTCCCTCGCGGGCTGTACCTCGCTGTTCCTCAAACTGTTTATTCGCTCTACAAATGTACTGTATTATCGTTTACATTGCTTACTACTTCTGGTCACCAAATGTCCTTTATCAGTCTTATACTTCTACAGGCGGTTTGTCTCCTGTCGGCAGTCACTGCTGCCTCCTTTTCGCCTCCGGAACCCTCCTTTTGGAGACTTCCCGGGGTGACTCCATTCCCTCTGAGCGGATGGACTCCCTCTCCTCAGACGGTCTACTGTTTGATCTCACGATTTTATTGCTATCTCTACGCATTTCAATGTCCCCTCCACCCCCCTTCTTTCTCCCTTCACTGTCCTCCTCCCCCCTGCCCTCCCTCCTTTCCTTCCCCCTCCCCCCTACTCGCCGGGGGGGCACAGTTGATGTACACATGATTGCCATTTTTTGCTCCTCCCCCCTAGCCTTACAATGGCCTCCTTAAATATCTTGTCCCTGAATGTTCAAGGCCTTAACTCCCCGCTAAAACGCCGCAAAGCCTTTCGTTCCCTAGCCTCACTTGACGTACATGTTGCGTGCCTCCAGGAAACCCATTTTTCCACCTTGCATACACCTAAATATCTAACGGCCTCTTACCCTCAGTTTTTCACAGCCTCGGCTTCTGTAAAGAAAAGGGGGGTTCTCATTGCGTTCCACCGTAAGGCTCCATTCATACTCCACTCCTCTGTAGCAGACCCTGAGGGCAGGTACTTGATCCTCACTGGCTCATTGTTAGACACGGAAGTCACACTAGCATCCTACTACGCACCTAACTCGAAACCCCTCTCCTTCTTCTCCCACTTCCTGCAGATAGTTGAACAACATAAAAAGGGAACAGTCGTCCTTTGTGGTGACTCTAATCAGGTCTTATATCCTTTTCTAGACAAGTCCCCGGTCTCTCTTTCTCAGCCTACGCAGAGGCTTTCCTTCCAACACCTTCTCCAAACACATTCTCTAGTAGACACCTGGCGTGAACTTAACCCGAGTAAGCGTCAGTACACCTATTACTCTCATCCACACAAAGTATCCTCACGCATAGACCATATCTTCACCTCTGTGGCCTCCTCACCTGCTCTCCCGTCCTCTTCTATTCTACCAATTCCATGGTCCGATCATAACGCAGTGATCTCCACCTTTGACTCCCTGGTCCCCAAGCAACACACCTTCTCTTGGTGCTTAAACAACTCCCTCCTGGCCCATCCCTCTCATAGAGTCGAAGTGGCAGCAGCCATTAAAGAATATATTTCTCACAACGATACAACTGACGTCACTCCTCTCACACTGTGGGAAGCCCATAAACCGGTGCTTCGTGGCACCCTCATTAGTCTGGCCTCTCGTCGCAAGAAAGAGCGCCAGCTTCTTTACCGTACCCTTAATTCCACCTTCGCTTTAGCTCACGAACGCTTCCAAGCAGACTCAACCCCAGCTAATAGGATTGCCCTTGACAAAGCAACACTGGAACTGGACCTTTTTCTCACAGAATCCGCTGAAAAGCAGCTCCGGCGTTCCCAACACCAGTTCTACACTAAAGCTAATAAACCCGACACCTTCTTAGCACTCTCGCTCCGCAACGCCAATGTTGTCCGGAAACCGATTCGACTAAAAACATCCACCGCAACTTACACTAGTAACCCACTTAAGATTCTGGAGACCTTCCGTTTACACCTCTCGAAACTTTATTCCTCTCCACCACCTCCGTCTGACTCCCAGATCACTGACTTCTTTTCTGACCTCACCTTGCCTTCATTGTCTGCCTCTCAACGAGAAGATCTGGATAGACCCATATCTGACCTCGAAATCCACTTTGCCATCAAGTCTCTCAAACTCAACAAGAGACCCGGGCCCGACGGCTTCACGGCCTCTTACTACAAACACTTTTCTGACCTCCTGACCCCCATGCTTTCTAAAGCCTATAACTCCTTGCTTACAGGCCACTCTCTCAGTCCCGACTCATTGAAAGCAGCTATCTCCATGATACCCAAACCACAAACTGACGACTCCTCTTGGACTAACTACCGCCCGATCTCCCTCCTTAACATAGACATAAAGATTATGGCCAAAATACTGTCAGCCCGTCTTAATCTCGTCATAGGCTCCTTGATCCATAGAGACCAGACTGGTTTCATCCCTTGTCGTCAAACGGGAGACAACGTACGCAGGGCTATTCATCTTGCCTACCAGGCCCGCCGTCGCCACATCCCTGCATGCTTTGTCTCCCTTGATATTCGGAAAGCCTTTGACACTTTATCATGGACCTACCTACAATTGGTACTACGAATCTGGGGTTTCGGCCCCCATTTCCTATCCTGGATCTCATCTTTATATTCTACCCCCTCTGCCTTTATTCGCTATGCAGGCTTCCAGTCCTCTACCTTCTCCGTAGGCTGTGGCACTAGACAGGGCTGCCCCTTATCCCCTCTCCTTTTTGCACTTGCAATTGAGCCGCTTGCCCATAAGATCCGTTCCAATCAGAATATAAAAGGAATTGAACTAGGTGGTCACCATCATAAATTATGCTTATTCGCAGACGACATCCTTCTATTCCTCACCTCCCCACTCACCTCTACTCCCAATCTCCTGGCTGTTTTGCAACAATTTGCCCATGTCTCTGGCTTGGTTGTCAACACCCACAAATCCAAAGCACTCAATATTTCCCTGCCTGCGCCCCTCCTCAAACAACTAAAATCGGTGCTCCCCTTCTCCTGGGCCACTCACCACATTCCCTATCTAGGAGTAAAGCTCACGGCTGACCCTCTTGACCTCTATGCAGCTAACTATCCTCCAATGCTACAACCCCTAACTAAGCTTATGCAAACTTGGTCCTCACTTCCCTTAGCTTGGATGGGTCGCATCACGGTTGTTAAAATGGCCTTGCTGCCCAAAATATTGTACCTGTTTCGGGTTCTGCCCTTACATGTCCCCTCCTACTACCTGCGTCAGCTCCAAAGCCGGACCTTCTCCTACGTCTGGGGTAAAATTAGACCCAGGGTATCCAGACAGATTCTTCACCTCCACAAACTGCAGGGCGGGCTGGGCCTCCCCCACTTCGTCAAATATTACCAGGCAGCCCAACTAGCCCAACTGACCAAATGGCATGCTACTCAGGAAATTCCCCTATGGGTGGCCCTTGAAGCGGTCGAATGTGATCCTTTCTCGGTGGCCAACCTACTGTGGTTAAAATCCTCTGAACGCAGATCGATTGCCAACCCCATTCTACGCCATTCCCTGCACCTTTGGGACACCCTAAAGTTCAAGTACAAGCTTCAGTCGCCCCATAACCCGCTTCTCTCCTACCTCCACAACCCGTCCTTCCCCCCAGCTTGGGAATCCCCATCCTCTTTTCAACGTTGGTCGGCAGCTGGCCTCCTCCGGGCCCACTCCTTGATCGTTTTCAATGCATTTAAGTCCTTCCCGACTCTCCAAGACTCACTCCGGCTCCCCAATTCTGAGATCTTCCACTACCTACAAATTAAACACTTCTTATCCCACTGCATGCATACAGACACGTCTTTACCCACCTTGACCTCATTTGAACACGTTTGTCTCCATGACCCACACACCCGAGGTCTAATTTCCCTCCTTTACTCTAAACTTTCTGAACCCCTAACCCGAGCTCTCCCAGCATATGCGTCCAAATGGGAACGGGACTTGGGCATTACACTTGAGCCTGCAGACTGGTCCAAGATCTGGCAGACGACGAAGACAGCCTCCCAAAATATTGTGGCTTCCGAAACTAACTATAAGGTGCTTATGCGTTGGTACCTTGTGCCAGCTCGTATTGCTAAATTCCATCCCTCATACTCTCAGGACTGTTTCCGAGGCTGTCGGGATGCGGGCACTCATGTACATATCTGGTGGTCCTGCCCTGTGGGCCAACGATTTTGGAAGGCTATCTTTTGCATTCTCTCCACCCTCATGGACACACACATCGACCCTGACCCCTGTCTCGCCCTCTTGAACATGAAATCAGATGTCGTTTCCAAACGGCAGCACAAATTGTTCCTACAAGTCACGACTGCGGCTAAACAAACAATAGCTAAAGCTTGGAAAACCCCTCATTTACCTATTCCTGAAGTGAAAAACAGATTCACTAATGCCATGATTCATGCGAAAATTGAAGCGGTCCTGCTGGACAGGTTCGACAAGTTTGACAAGTTATGGCAACCATGGGTAGACCACTTTCTCCCTCCGAACTTTGATAGCACTCTCTTATTGCCCTAAACGGCATATTTGCGCTGCCTATATCTATCTGTGGTTACCCTGCTCCCCCCCGGTGACCCCCTTCCTCCCCCCCACTTTCACCCCTCCACCCTCCTCCTTTCCCCCCATTCCTTTCTTCTCCCCCCCCCTTGTTTTGTCCCCCCGTCCCCCCCCTCCTCCCTGTTCTTACCCTCTTATGACTATATCCCGCCATATGTACAATACTCTGTCTATTACTCTCCCCCACAGTGGTTACTTCTCTCCACATTCCTTACACAAATCGTTCCACCATTCTGCTACAGTCTACATCTTGTTTGACCTAATGCCAAAGACTCCTGACCTAACCAGGCTTCCTTCCTTCCTCTGAGCCATGTGTTGCGACCCCCGAAAACGATACTTACATGCAAACTATATGACCCACTGAAGGCGCAGTCGCGCGCGGGCACAGCAAGCTCCCTTTTAGGGGTGCCCGGGTGTTGGCTGTGCTAGATGGATCTCCCTTCTGGGGTCGTCGCCCACTTGGCTCCTGAACATGTCAGTTAACCTGGTTTGCTTTGTTACTATCTCCGGTTTACTGTTGTTACCTGTTGTGCAAATGTAACCTCTCCTGCTCTGATTGTACATGTTGCGCTGTATTTACTTCTGTTTTTTTCAATAAACTACTTGAACAAGAGAACAGACTGAGAACAAATGACACTACTTTATGTTATAACCAGCTATCATACAAATCAGGACAGTCTTAAACTGTGAGAGGATGGCAAGGCAGAGCTGAGCAGGAGGTTCATGCAGTAAATAAGCACTGTAGGTAAACTTGAAGATAGTTGGGATCAGTGGTGGCTTGGGCAGTGGATGGGACTGAGAGGAAGATTGCATTGTTTGCAGGTTGGTGAGAAAATATAGGTTGTTAAGACAAGCAGAAGAGAAGGCAAGATTGAGGTACATGCTAGATACAGTCAGTGACCGGTTGGGAGGATTACATCACTGTGCCACCCAGTTTGCCTCTGCACCTACTGCTCTGTCTCAGTGCTGGGAGATGTTGTTATGCAGTACCAGCACAAAACAGACCTATAAATACACCAATTTTTTTCCTGGGCTTTAAATATGAGACACTATGAACATTTAGCTCAGCCATATTGAAAATGTTGTGGTTGACTAAAATCTAGTTTGGTTGCTAATGCTATAGAATCCTAGAGGCCATTGTATGAAAACTACCATAACAAGAAAAAAATTAAATAAATCCTTCTTTGAAAACATTTGCAAATAACCTTTAAAAAAAAAAGAAGGCATTGAAAAAGAGACTACAAAAATGAGGATTAAAGCCCCGTACACACGTACCGATGGTCGGCTTACAAATGTTCCTCTTTTCTCCCCGGGATGTCGGTGTCTGCTGAAAAGTGCAAAGACAGCACAAGGACAGCACAAGAATTTTGTCCGCCGACTGCAGAAGTGATGTCATGTAATGGTTAACTTTCCCTGTGTTTTCTATTTTCTGAGCATGCCCAGTCTTGCAAATCTGCGGTCTGTCGGCCGAATTGTGTACTGACAGGCGAACAATCGTCCGTTCTGGTGTCGGCATACAAATATTTTCATGTTTGCACGAAAGACTTTTGTCCGCGGATTGTGCGCAGACATCTGTCGGAGGCACCATACTAACACGCGTACAATCGGCAGATCCTTCGTCCACCGACGTTTGTATGCCGACGATCGGTACGTGTGTACGGGCCTTAAGATGCAGAATCTTATCTTAGAAGCTGAGCGGTATTTACTAGTGCACCCTGCCAGGGTTGATGAACTTTGTTGTGGAACAGCTCTAAATTTGCAGCCCTCTGAGACATCCAAGCTGGCAACATATGACAGAATAGACACCAAGTAGAAAACTGAGAGACACAATTTTGGTCAAAGACAGCCAAGAGGTCGGGCCAGGCAGCAACCCAGAACCATACAAACAGACAGAGTTCAGATTAGGTGGCAAACAGGAATCATAAAAGCAAAGTTATCAATGTGAAACAAAAAATGGAACTTGATATCAGAAGTGTAGTGTGGTCATGGGAAGTAGAGTATAGGAAATTAATAACATTGTACAGGGTCAAATTACGGGTTAAGACAATGCACAACAATACATAGAATATATGTGCTTTCATTCATTTTGAATT
Organism: Pelophylax lessonae; assembly: GCF_965119305.1. Taxonomy (NCBI): domain Eukaryota; kingdom Metazoa; phylum Chordata; class Amphibia; order Anura; family Ranidae; genus Pelophylax; species Pelophylax lessonae. The sequence continues at coordinate 81,680,289 of NC_138769.1, read as the reverse complement.
TCACCCCAACACAAAGATATAGGGTGGGGGGGGGGGTTTAAAGAACTTGAGCAGAGAGAATCTGGAGCAGCTATGCATAGTAACTAATCAACTTCACACTTCAGATTGTTTAGGTAAGCTTTGGGAATGAAAGCTAAAAGCTAACTGGTTACTATGCACAGTTAGGGCCCTTTCACACGGGCGTTCCGCATGTCCGTATATCATCCTATTTTTTTGCGGATGATATACGGACATAATGTATGTCAATGGCATTGCGGATATCAGCGTTTTTTGGAACAGAACCCTATTTTTGTTCCGTTTAAAAAATGGAACGGATTAAAAATCGGATGTCAGCGGTGTCATCCGCTGACATCCGCAATGCCCATAGACATACATTATGTCCGTATATCATCCGCAAACAGATGGGATGATATGCGGACATACGGAGCGGATGACACAAGTGTTATCCGCTCCGTGAAAAAAAAAAGTGCCGGAGCGGATCGCAATGCGGTCCGCTCCATGTGAAAGAGCCCTTACTCTTATTCTGTCTGCTCCAGTCTGAGCAAATACCTCCTCTGGGTGCGTATGTGAAATATACTTGACCTTCAATGCACGATGACACATAGGTGTGAATACATTTTGCACTGTGGTGCTCTGCTTTGTATAACAATTGTAGCAAGGTTTCCAGGCCTGTGGCCTGATGTGGGTCTGCCATTAGTACCGGTACTCTCTCCAGCCCATGTTTGTTGTGACCCTGGGTGAGACAACTGAAGCAGCGACAACTCCGGCATCTTTGTTTGTGATTTTTATTTGATTTAAAGGGGATGGGAGATGGGAATGAGTGGGATACTCCTTGAGGCTTGAACTAGTTACATGTGGGACTTTACTCCTGAAAAATGCCCGTTGGCGCTTCCTTGACGCCAGCCAACGCTCACTAATACTGTAAATATCCTGTACAACTCAGAAGTGCTGAATCCTCAACTATTAGTCCAGAAGATCCAGGACTGAGAACTGTAGAACTCCTGACACTGTTGTGCTGTGGAAGTCACTGAATGCTGTCCCCTCGCTTTGACTAGCTTGAGGTAGTATGAAGTAGAAATCTGTATAGCTGTACTTGCAACTGACACACTCTGTACAGTTCAGGGCCCAACCGCAGGTGCCCCCTTTAACTTGAACTCTTCAGGGTCCACTGAATATGTACCCCCTCTGTAGCTTCAGGGTCCTCAACCTAGGTACCCCCTTTACAACTAGCTGGCACTGGATCCCAGAACCTCTTCCCGAGTGGTCCCCTCTAACTTCAAGCAGACCCCCAGGGGCAATCCTCAGTACTTACAACCTGTGTAGGCTTTCCTTGGACTGGACCCCTCTCTCTCTCCACAGGCTCTCGGCCCACCGAATCCCCTCAGCTCACTCAGCACGCTCTGGACACTCAGGCTACACCCTGAGACATCCACCTTCCTCAGACAGGAGGAGAGACAGCCGCACTCTCCTTCCTGGGACTCTGCTCCCGCCAAAGACATTGTGCCTTGTGCCACCCCCAAACTTATACCCACTCCCAGAATCCTTTGCAGCACAATCTGCCTCCTGTGGTGGTTACACGCCTGGATGTGTCCCCTGATTGGGTTTCCTCCACCGCCCTATGAGAAACCTCTCACAGGAGCCAGTGGGGAGACTCCCCCTTCAGCAGGCACACCTGGAAATCATGACACCCTGACTATTAAATCACAGCCCCGCTGTTAGGCAGAAAAGGCCCACTATATCGTCACCTAGCACCTACCTGTAGGGTGCTACACAATCGTACAGGTTCCTTTTTAATGGGTTGGGGATAATAAGGATGCCAGTTAGTAAGTAGGCTACCTTAATTCAATTGGCTTGAAAGCAGGGAAACAGGAAAAACATTAAGGACTAAAATGTGCTCATGGAATTAAAAAGGATCTTTTTTAGGTTCACTGTGTTTTTAAATGTAAATACTCCTAGACTGTAGTAATTTTCACAAGGCTGTCACAAGGTATATTATATGAGAACATACATACATGTTTTACAAGCTCTCCCTTGTGGGTTAGAAATGCTTGTTTCAGGATGACCTTTACTATCAATCAGTTTTCTAGAAATTTTATTAGCATAAAGTTGACACTGAACCAGCTAAATGATTTGTCACTTCAATACAGCAGAATCCAGCCTTGGTTCTTCTGAAGCTGGCATTTATAGTTTGTTCCAAAGTAACACTGAAGACATTGCAGCGTCTGCATTCTGCCCTGTGAAAGATTTCAATAATGACTATATACCCAGTGAAAAGGGTATGAAAATGGTACAGCTCAGAAGCAAATGAAACTATAATAATGGTAATAAATGCTATTAGAAAAGTAAGGTTATAAAGATTATGTAAAGAAAAAATAATGACTAACTATTGTACAATGTTTAGCTTTTTTTGGTAATTATGTTACACTTAATAGAAATATCAGTACAACTAATTTATTTGAAACTATTTTTAAATAAACAATATGTGTTCAGATGTCCCTATTTTCATTTGCTATTATACAGTAGATTAACAGAAAATATTTTACTTTTTACATTAAATGTTGTGAAGCTCCAGAAGATTGCAAATGTCTAAATACATAATAGAGTCATTTCATTTAAAAGAGAAGTATGGGTTTAAGTAAGAAAATTTATATATGTATAATTACCTAGGTGGATGCAGCATTGATCCGATGCTGCATCTGTCCCACACTGGCTCCAAAACACCACTGATTGCTCAGCTCTAGGTCTTCAGGCTGCAGCTCTCTTCTCTGCCCTTCACTGGGCTGTGGGGAGGGGGGGGGGGGGGGGGCTGATGGCTCAGGCTCTTAGCATCGGCTAATGTCACACTGCCGGTCCAAGCATCTGGGTGGATCCCGTTCATATTGTCAGGATCTTTTCATAGTCTGAACCGGCTCTGTGACGTCAGCCAACAGCGGGCTTTAACCCATTGTCGAAAGAAAATGGGTCATAGGAGTGCAGAATGAACTGCACTCCTATGATCCACAGGAGAAGTACAGCCAAAAAAGCTTTGGATTTGCTTCTTATTTAATGAACCCCTGTCAAATTCCAAGTAAAGCAGCCTTCTATAAAGAAGAATGTAAATACTTACCTCTCCGACTGCCCACAGAGCTGATAACCTTTCCAATGAAGAGGAAATGAGGAGTGAAGATCCTTCTAAAACCAACACTGTAAGTATCAATACCCAGTGTACTCAGTGGTTCCAACCAACAACTGCCATGTCACTTCTGTGTCCTGTAATGAACTAGAGGTTGGCAGAAGACAGAGTTGCTTTAAAGCTAAATTCCATCATCAAAGGCTGTGAATGGCATAACAGACAGAAGGAACGAAAGCTCAACACCGAAATTGATGTTTGTAATAGACACTGTTCCGAAGCCTATAGTTGCCACCATTGTAAGGCTTAGGTTGACAGCAGTAGGGTATTTTAAACACACTTCTAGCAGCAATAACAGCCAGGACAGTGTGTGTATCTGACAAGCCAAGTTTTGGCTTATGGAATGATTCAGATTTCTTTTGGGATCACGTCCAAACACCACCTTCCACCTAACTACCCCTGCCACGTATCCCACACTCTGCTGAACCTCCTTTAGGCCCAAGACAAGCATAGTGGACAGAGTGGAGGGACAGCTGCCCCTCCCAGTAATGCTTTTCTTTTCTTTCTTTTTTTTTTTTTTACAAAAGCTTTTTTTTTTTTTCAAAAACAAATACACTGTAGTGAACATATAGCAAATATCAAAGTGACAATGTCATAACTGGTACAGGGTAAAAAGTACATTAAACATTGAACATTGATTACATTGTCCTTAGTAAGACAGCAAGACAAAGTTAAACAAAGTGATATGTGGGATTCAACTTTAAAGGTGTGAGATCTACATCTAGTATAACAGGTCAGAATAGATCAAACCAAGCAATTAGAACTAGACACAACATGTGGATGTAATCAAAGGTGGGAATACAGGCTACTGTAAATGTGGGGTGATCACAAATGTTTTCGAATCCTCGATTTGTAGGACTTAGTGTTGGGTGTCTTCAAATGTTTTCTGGGTGGTTAGGTGTAGGGTAGACGAGATTGCACAATTGATGGGGTGTAAGCGAAGGTTAGCAATATTTATTCGTCAAGGTGCCTAAGGGACATATGGGGGTAAGGGAAGGGAAATGTAAAGGTAGATGATGGGAGGGGAAATGTGACTAAGGGGGGGGGGGGGGTGAGAGTATCCAAGTATGGGATGGAGAATAGTGGGAGGGCAGATGGGGATAGGGTCCCCTGCATTCCTCTTCGCCCCCTGTTTTCGGATTCAAACATGTGAGTTTAAGTCAGGTGTTGAATATACTCCTCCGTCATTTTAAAATGCTGCCAGCCGGACCAGGTTTTCCTGAACTGATCAGGAGTGTCTCTTGTTTGGTGAATGAGCTCCTCCATATCTGCAATTTTTTGTAAATGTTTGAACCATTCTGTTCCAGTTGGAGGCTTTGAGGAATGCCAATGAGATGGGGTGCATAGTTTGGCTACGTTGACCAGATGCATGACTTGGGAGTAAAAGTATAGATTTTGGGATGCTGGAGTGGTGTAATAGAAATTGGGCTGGAGAGAAGTCTAGTGGGAGGGTAAAGATCTGGCAAGTGAGTCCGTGGACCTCTTCCTAAAAATGGCTGGATTAGGAGATAGAATCACCATAAGTGTAGTAGCGAGCCTAACTCCTCATAACAGCCCCAGCATAGAGGGGATACTGTGGGGGTGAATTTGTGGATTCTAAGTGGGGTTTTGTACCATCTGGAGAAGATTTTGTAGCCATTTTCTTGTGTCAGAACATTCACTGAGCCCTTGTGGATATACTGTATGTGAATATCCTTTCCCATTCATTGTCTGAGAGATCTATAGCTAGGTCCTGTTCCCATATGCGACTGGCTAAAATGGATTTGGGTTCATGGTCGGCAAATAGCAGAGTAGATGTCTGAAATTAGATGTCTCTGCGGTTCTGTTTTGAGGCAAATTGTTTCAAAAGGTGTGTGTTTTCGGGACCAATCAGGGAGAATTTGGGGCCTGCTTAGGAAGTGCCAGATTTGAGCGTATGTCCAAAATGGAAAATAATGTTTTTTTTTTAGTTCTGGATGTCAGAGATGGTAAGGATATGAAATTACCTTTATCAAATAAATGTTCTGCTCGGACAGAGGGGTGAGGCCAGTTGTCCAGGAGAAATGAATCTGCCATGCCAGGAGTCAATTCCGGGTTATGCCGAATTGGGGTTAGGGACCCGGGGGTGATGACAGTTTATATTTATGGAAAGTTTCATAGAAAGCTAATAGTGTTGTTTCTATGAGGGGGTGTAATTTTCAGGATGGAGAGAGGTGGGGGAGGTGGCCGGGGTGTATACAAGGGAATTGGGGAAGATGTGGTAGTGACATGGCCTGTTCTAGTTGGACCCGCGCTTTAATTCGGGAATGGATGTTCCAATCGACCACCCACATTAGTTGGCAGGCAAGATGATATTTTTTGATATCTGGGAGTCCAATGCCCCCTTTCAATTTAGGCATAGTCAATGTACTGTGGCTTAGTCTTGGGCATGATGTACCCCACAGGAAAGACGTACACTCTCTATGGTAGGACGAAAAGTAGACTGGGGGTATTTTTATCGGTATGGTTTGTAATACATACAGGATCCTGGGGAGGATATTCACTTTCAAAACTGCGGCTCTCCCGAACCATGAGAAAAGACCTGTGGACCAGGATTTCAGATCACGCTGTACATTTCAGAGAATCGGGAGATAATTCTTGGCATATAGATCTGAAAGTCTGACAGGTAATTAAATACCCAGATATGTTATCGCCACCTCGTGGTACCCAACTAAATTGGAAATTTGACTGGCATTGTCTGAATGTGTCCTGACTCTTGAGACAAATGTTTAATACATGTTATTTTGAAAAATTAATCTGAAGATTTGTTATTAAGAATTGTAATGTGTGGTTCCGATAAGAATAATAGGACATCATCTGCAAAGACAGCCAGGTTGTAGGTTTGTTTAACGATTGTGATACCTTTAATGTCCGGATTGGAACTGAGACGGCAGGGTAGGGGTTCCAGGGTTAGGACAAATATTAGGGGCCAAAGGGGACAGCCTTAATGTGTTTTATTTGAGATTGAGAAGGCATTCGACAAGTGGCCGTTGACTCAAATTTTTGCCACAGGGGTGGAGTAAAGTGCTTTTATGAGATGTAGCATTTGTTCTTGAAGACCAATAGCCTTGAGAGTTTTGGACATGTAGTCCCAGGCCACTCTGCCAAATGCATTCTCAGCATCAAGGAAAAGAAAGAAGCTTGGTTTATAGGTGGATGTAAGCCAATTATGTATGTTTATCACCCTTAGAGTGTTATCCCTGGCTTTTCTACCAGGTATGAAACCCAATTGGTCAAGGGAGATCAGTTGTGGTAAATGGGGTAGTAGGCGATTGGCAAGGATTTTGGCATATCGTTTTAGATTACCATTTAGCAGTGAAACCGGTCTATAGTTGGTGACTAGTGAGGGGTCTTTCCCTGGCTTGGGGATAACTGTTATATGGGCTTTCAAAAGGTACCGTGTTGGTTGAATAGGAGATAATAAGGAGTTGAAAGCTGGAAGTAAATACGTGCGGTCAGTTCTGCGATGCGTCTTTGTCTTTCTCATCTACTCTTGGCGGTGGCAGGGATTAGTATTCCCCCCGTATTACACATTTGTGTGCTTCCCACCTTGTCAATAGTGAGATGTTGGGGGAGACATTGTCTACAATATATTGTTTAAAGTGTTTGATAATGTCGTTGACAACCATGGCATCTGTGAGCAGGGCGGGGTTTGTTCCATATTAGCATGCATATTAGCATGCAGTTCTTTTAGACGAGTTCTAATCTTGGTGCGCGCAAACGATACGCCCATTTTTAATTTGTTCCTATTTAATATATTCCCCTGAGCTCTCTGGAACTCTTTAATAATTACATTTCGGTTTCTAACTGGGCTGAACTTGGAATTTAAACAATAGGGCACCTTTTTGAGGGGGCAACAATCTCCACATTCTACATTCTACAACAACAATTCAATCTCCTCTATTACTAAAGCATCATCTATTGATGTCCTCTCATAAGTGTGCTTTCCCTGTGCCCCCTACGGCATGCATCAGCGGGGATCTCTGATCGCTGTATCATTTGGACACAGCTGATCACAGATCGGGGTAAAGAGGCAATCACAGCAGTTCTTTACCATGTGACTAGCTGTGTCCAATCACAGCTAATCACAGTGTAAACAGGATTTGCTGGTTATCACACACGTGAGGAGAGGAGAGCAAGTAAGTGGCAATCCACACAGTGGACATCTACATTGATCATCAGGGCACTGATCATCAGTGTCCTTATTATAAATGTAGCCCCAACAGACCCCCTGCTCAAAAGCACCCCCCCCCCATGTTGAGGGCATGTGGCCTGGTATGATTCAGGAGAGTGAGGGCTTGCCAGGCTGCATGAAAAGAAAAAGTGGTTGAGACCAAATAGGACTACAAACACTCGCCCAGCGCTCTTGGTGAGGGAAATGAACCACACACTAGATCAAATAAATGACATAAATAACATAAAAATCATTAATGATCGCAGCCGCTGTGTTAAAAGCAATGTATATAAAATGATGAAATAAATACTGTAAAGGTACATAAATGTAGTCCAGCACTTAATGCATCCAGCAGCGCACGATATATCAACATACAGTGGAACCTTGGTTTACGAGTATAATTGGTTCCAGCAGCTTGCTTGTAATCCAAAACACTCGTATATCAAAGCAAGTTTTCCCATAGGAAAGCATTGAAACTCAGATGATTCGTTCCACAAGCATTTAATGTTATAAATAAAAAGATATGCTGTATTATATATAGAGTACATAACTGTACAGTATAAGTATGCCATATCCTCTGTTAGATAACATTATGTGCCCCTGTGTCTGTATTGTATATAACAGCCGATTTATACTGTATTAGAGCGTGTCTGGCTCTGTGTGACTCATCAGCCCTGCTCTGTTGCTCTCCTCCCCCTCCTCCTCAGATGACGTCAGGAGGAGTGATCGGCCCCTCCCGCCGGGGAGAACAGACAGGATGGAGAGCAGAGAGTGACAGAGGGACAGGAATTGTACAAAGTAAGTGCAGGGAAACACTCTAAAACAGTATACAGGCATCTTTATATACAGTAGAAGCACTGGGACACATAATGTTATGTGACAGAGGGGCATTAACAGAGGGGATGGCATGCTTTTAGTGGATAAAACTGCTCGTATATCAAGACAGTGCTCGTAAACCAAGACAGATTTTTAAAAAAAATGTTGCTCGTCTTTCAAAATGCTCGTAAACAAAGGCACTCGTAAACCAAGGTTCCACTGTATATCGTAGACCATAAAATCCTTAAAAGGAACAACACTGTCTTCAAATATAATAAAAAACGTCTTTAGAACACCCAATCAGTTCATAAGGTGCTGATAATGATAATCCCCGGTGTCTAGATGCCAGTAGTTAGGTTCCAACCTTCACCACACCCAACGTGACCCCCCTCAGAGTGGGCACTCACCGGAAATATTATAAAAGCACGCCTGTAAGCATAGGTAGCTTGGACCCTTTACTCCTCACCTCCACACACGTGTTCAAATGTGGTTTCAGATGTGTCATGGAAATAAAGGTAGGGGCACAATAGCGTGATACTGTTTCAACATTTATTTGCACAAATCACACCCAAAAACACCCCAAATCCAATATGCTTACATATAAACAGAATTTGTCAAGCAGAATAAAGTAACCCATTGGTTAAGGCCAGCTCACCACGGCTGCATGAAGATAGACAAGCCACCACTGCTTCCGGATGTTAGCCAAATATTCAAGCCTCCTTAGGTGAGATCCGGATACTAGCCAAAGCCACTTCTGGTTTACCAGGGAGACAGCATGCCTGTGTTCTGACGCGTTTCGTCCGTGTGGACTTCAACCTTCCTAGGCACATTCCTATACAGAAGAATGGGCCTCTGGTCCCAGCTCTGAGCATTCCAAGCAGCCATTTAGCTGACCCTGTCCTTTCCCAAAATACAGCCTTAGCACTTTCTCTACAGTCCTTCACTCTGCTCTTCATTAACATATATTATTACAACCCAGACCCCCCCCCCATTCACTCTCTTATCCCTAATAACTGGTGAATAGGGTTGAGCGAACACCTAGATGTCCGTGTTCGACGGGTTCGGCCGAACTTTAAAAAAAAGTCCGGGTCCGTGTCCCGGACTTTTACCGAACTTTTCCCGGACACCGAACCCCATTGAAGTCAATGGGGACCCGAACTTTAAGGCACTAAAATGGCTCTAAAACACCAAAGGAAAGGGCTAGAGTGCTGCAAATGGCAGCAAAACGTAATTAAGAGCATGGCAAGTGCTCTGCAAACAAATGTGGATAGGGAAATAACTTAAAACAACAAAAAAAAAACAGAAAAATAAAACAATGTTCTTCTTCATCTCTGAAGGACGAGGCCCATATGGAGTAGGAGGGAGGTTGAGGTGGTGGTGGATGTGGCGGTGACATAGGCGTGCGCACAGGGTGTGCTGGGTGTGCCTGGGCACACCCTAATCACCTAGGGCACATAGCATTGCCAGTGAGGAGATGGGAAAGATCTCCCTGGGACCTGCTCTGCTCTATTTCTCCTTGCCTACAGGTACATGGCCCCGATACATTACTCTCCCTGCTGGCAAACACATGCATGTGTATTTCAACTTTGGGGTGCACACCTTAATGCAATAGGCTGCGCACACCTATGGGCGGTGTAGGTGGAAGCGGCGGTGGAGGAGGACCAGGGCCGGATTAACAGCATCATGGGCTTGGTGCTGAGGATTTTGAAGGGCCTTAAGGGCCGTGCCTTGCCATGCACCCAGAGGAGGAAGGGTGCAGCCATGCATGCCTAATTCAACATGGGATGCTGTCTCTGAAGCCCATAAACACATCCATGCATCGCCAACTGTCCCTCCTTGTCCGGCCTTCACGCTGTGTGGGGAGGTTCTGAGGGTGCTGCCTGGGGAAGCGAGCATAGAAGCCAGACTTCTGTGTTTACAAGTGACAGAAGAGCGGTAACAGTGAATATGGCCAACCCGGGGCCTATATAAAAGGTAGGGGCCTGGAGCTGCAGCTCCAATAGCCCCTACATTAATCTGGCCCTGAGGAGGAGGACGAGGTAGCCAACACTGCTTCTTTTCAAAAATTTTAAATGAGGGTACACCCCAAAAGAGTGAGAAAGAGCAAAAATGGAACAATGGGTGGGTAAGGTCGGTATCCATTGCTATTCTGCATAAGGTACGGAAAAGTCCCGTGGGATCCATGCCTGGTTCATTTTAATGAACGTGAGCTTGTCCACATTGTCTCTGGACAGGCGGCTGCGCTTGTCTGTTATAACGCCCCCAGCCGTGCTAAATACCCGTTCAGATAATACACTGGCTGCAGGGCACGCCAGCACCTCCAAGGCGTAAAGGGCAAGCTCAAGCCATGTGCCCAATTTGGAGACCCAGAAGTTGAAGGGGGCAGACCCGTCATTCACTACATGTAGGCGTGTGCACACATACTGCTCCACCATGTTGGTAAAATGCTGCCTCCTGCTAAGACGTTCCATCTGAGCTGCTGGTGCTGCTGTTTGTTGTGGCGTGCTGACAAAGCTTTTCCACATTTCGGCCATGCTAACCCTGCCTTCTGAGGTGCTGGCGGTGCCCTGGTTGCGTTGGCGACCTCCTCCTCCTCCTCCTCTGCCTTGTGCTTCCACTGTGGCCCCGCTGTCAGATGGGAATGCCAGCAGCATGGCGTCTACCAGCGTGCGCTTGTACTCGCGCATCTTGCGATCGCGCTCCAGTGAGTGAATTAAGGACGGTACGTTGTCCTTGTAACGGGGATCCAGCAGCGTGGCCACCCACTAATCAGCACAAGTTAGAATGTGGGCAACTCGGCGGTCGTTGTGGAGACACTGCAGCATGTAATCGCTCATGTGTGCCAGGCTGCCCAGAGGCAACGAAAGGCTGTCCTCTGTGGGAGGTGTATCGTCCGTGTCCTCTGTATCCCCCCAGCCACGCACCAGTGATGGCCATGAGCTGGCCTGGGTGCCACCCTGCTGTGAACATGGTTCCATCTCCTCCTCCAGCTCCTCCTCCTCCTCATCCTCCTCATCCTCCAGAACTGTGCCCCTGCTGGACAATTGCGTCCCTGGCATTTGCGTGTGCAGGAACCCACCCTCGGAGCCCCTTGCGAATGACTGCCCTGAAAGCCTTGGAAATGTTACCTCTTCATCCTCCTCCTCCTCCTCATCCTGTGCCACATCCTCTTCCATCATCGCCCGAATTGTTTTTTCAAGGAGGCATAGAAGTGGGATAGTTAAGCTGAGAACGGCGTCATTGCCACTGGCCATGTTGGTGGAGTACTCAAAACAGCGCAACAAGGCACACAGGTCTCGCATGGAGGCCCAGTTAAATTAAATAGCGGAATAGAAAATATGATCCAAAAAAAGTGTATGTATATCACACGTACACAACCACACTGGGCCCCAATTACTATTGTTTGTACCCCTAAAAGGCTAGATGAGGAGTAGGGGGAGTATGGAACAGGCAGCACCCTCAAACCTTCAGAAGTATGAGATGAACCCCAACAACTTGGAAAGGTGGATCTCTCTCACACGTACCGACACAGACTATCCCGCAATTCAATTGATCCTCAAAGGTTTTTATTGAATAGCGGAATAGGAAATATGATCAAAAAAAGTGTATGTATCTCGCACGTACACAACCACACTAGGCCCCAATTACTACTGTTTGTACCCCTAAAAGGCTAGATGAGGAGTAGGGGGGGTATGGAACAGGCAGCACCCTCAAACCTTCAGAAGTATGAGATGAACCCCAACAACTTGGAAAGGTGGATCTCTCTCACACATACCGACACAGACTATCCCCCAATTTAACTGATCCCCAAAGGTTTTTGATTAAATAGCGGAATAGAAAATATGATCCAAAAAAAGTGTATGTATATCACACGTACACAACCACACTAGGCCCCAATTACTATTGTTTGTACCCCTAAAAGGCTAGATGAGGAGTAGGGGGAGTATGGAACAGGCAGCACCCTCAAACCTTCAGAAGTATGAGATGAACCCCAACAACTTGGAAAGGTGGATCTCTCTCACACGTACCGACACAGACTATCCCGCAATTCAATTGATCCTCAAAGGTTTTTATTGAATAGCGGAATAGGAAATATGATCAAAAAAAGTGTATGTATCTCGCACGTACACAACCACACTAGGCCCCAATTACTATTGTTTGTACCCCTAAAAGGCTAGATGAGGAGTAGGGGGAGTATGGAACAGGCAGCACCCTCAAACCTTCAGAAGTATGAGATGAACCCCAACAACTTGGAAAGGTGGATCTCTCTCACACGTACCGACACAGACTATCCCCCAATTTAACTGATCCCCAAAGGTTTTTGATTAAATAGCGGAATAGAAAATATGATCCAAAAAAAGTGTATGTATATCACACGTACACAACCACACTAGGCCCCAATTACTATTGTTTGTACCCCTAAAAGGCTAGATGAGGAGTAGGGGGGGTATGGAACAGGCAGCACCCTCAAACCTTCAGAAGTATGAGATGAACCCCAACAACTTGGAAAGGTGGATCTCTCTCACACGTACCAACACAGACTATCCCCCAATTTAACTGATCCCCAAAGGTTTTTGATTAAATAGCGGAATAGAAAATATGATCCCAAAAAAGTGTATGTATATCACACGTACACAACCACACTAGGCCCCAATTACTATTGTTTGTACCCCTAAAAGGCTAGGAGTAGGGGGAGTATGGAACAGGCAGCACCCTCAAACCTTCAGAAGTATGAGATGAACCCCAACAACTTGGAAAGGTGGATCTCTCTCACACGTACCAACACAGACTATCCCCCAATTTAACTGATCCCCAAAGGTTTTTGATTAAATAGCGGAATAGAAAATATGATCCAAAAAAAAGTGTATGTATATCACACGTACACAACCACACTAGGCCCCAATTACTATTGTTTGTACCCCTAAAAGGCTAGGAGTAGGGGGAGTATGGAACAGGCAGCACCCTCAAACCTTCAGAAGTATGAGATGAACCCCAACAACTTGGAAAGGTGGATCTCTCTCACACGTACCAACACAGACTATCCCCCAATTTAACTGATCCCCAAAGGTTTTTGATTAAATAGCGGAATAGAAAATATGATCCCAAAAAAGTGTATGTATATCACACGTACACAACCACACTAGGCCCCAATTACTATTGTTTGTACCCCTAAAAGGCTAGGAGTAGGGGGAGTATGGAACAGGCAGCACCCTCAAACCTTCAGAAGTATGAGATGAACCCCAACAACTTGGAAAGGTGGATCTCTCTCACACGTACCAACACAGACTATCCCCCAATTTAACTGATCCCCAAAGGTTTTTGATTAAATAGCGGAATAGAAAATATGATCCCAAAAAAGTGTATGTATATCACACGTACACAACCACACTAGGCCCCAATTACTATTGTTTGTACCCCTAAAAGGCTAGGAGTAGGGGGAGTATGGAACAGGCAGCACCCTCAAACCTTCAGAAGTATGAGATGAACCCCAACAACTTGGAAAGGTGGATCTCTCTCACACGTACCAACACAGACTATCCCCCAATTTAACTGATCCCCAAAGGTTTTTGATTAAATAGCGGAATAGAAAATATGATCCCAAAAAAGTGTATGTATATCACACGTACACAACCACACTAGGCCCCAATTACTATTGTTTGTACCCCTAAAAGGCTAGGAGTAGGGGGAGTATGGAACAGGCAGCACCCTCAAACCTTCAGAAGTATGAGATGAACCCCAACAACTTGGAAAGGTGGATCTCTCTCACACGTACCAACACAGACTATCCCCCAATTTAACTGATCCCCAAAGGTTTTTGATTAAATAGCGGAATAGAAAATATGATCCCAAAAAAGTGTATGTATATCACACGTACACAACCACACTAGGCCCCAATTACTATTGTTTGTACCCCTAAAAGGCTAGGAGTAGGGGGGAGTATGGAACAGGCAGCACCCTCAAACCTTCAGAAGTATGAGATGAACCCCAACAACTTGGAAAGGTGGATCTCTCTCACACGTACCAACACAGACTATCCCCTAATTTAACTGATCCCCAAAGGTTTTTGATTAAATAGCGGAATAGAAAATATGATCCCAAAAAAGTGTATGTATATCACACGTACACAACCACACTAGGCCCCAATTACTATTGTTTGTACCCCTAAAAGGCTAGGAGTAGGGGGAGTATGGAACAGGCAGCACCCTCAAACCTTCAGAAGTATGAGATGAACCCCAACAACTTGGAAAGGTGGATCTCTCTCACACGTACCAACACAGACTATCCCCCAATTTAACTGATCCCCAAAGGTTTTTGATTAAATAGCGGAATAGAAAATATGATCCCAAAAAAGTGTATGTATATCACACGTACACAACCACACTAGGCCCCAATTACTATTGTTTGTACCCCTAAAAGGCTAGGAGTAGGGGGAGTATGGAACAGGCAGCACCCTCAAACCTTCAGAAGTATGAGATGAACCCCAACAACTTGGAAAGGTGGATCTCTCTCACACGTACCAACACAGACTATCCCCCAATTTAACTGATCCCCAAAGGTTTTTGATTAAATAGCGGAATAGAAAATATGATCCCAAAAAAGTGTATGTATATCACACGTACACAACCACACTAGGCCCCAATTACTATTGTTTGTACCCCTAAAAGGCTAGATGAGGAGTAGGGGGAGTATGGAACAGGCAGCACCCTCAAACCTTCAGAAGTATGAGATTGTGTTCACTGTACCCCACAAAGATTGAGTTCACTGCACCCCACAATGATTGTGTTCACTGCACCCCACAAAGATTGTGTTCACTGCACCTCACAAAGATTGTGTTCACTGTACCCCCCAAAGATTGTGTTCACTGCACCCCACAAAGATTCTGTTCACTGTACCCCACAAAGATTGTGTTCACTGCACCCCAAAAAGATTGTGTTCACTGCACCCCAAAAAGGATGTTGTTCACTGCACCCCAAAAAGGATGTTGTTCACTCCACCCCAAAAAGATTGTGTTCACTGCACCCCACAAAGATTGTGTTCACTGCACCCCAAAAAGATTGTGTTCACTGCACCCCAAAAATGATTTTGTTCACTGCACCCCAAAAAGATTGTGTTCACTGCACCCCAAAAAGGATGTTGTTCACTGCACCCCAAAAAGGATTTTGTTCACTGCACCCCAAAAAGATTGTGTTCACTGCACCCCACAAAGGATTTTGTTCACTGCACCCCACAAAGATTGTGTTCACTGCACACCAAAAAGGATTGTGTTCACTGCACCCCAAAAAGATTTTGTTCACTGCACCCCAAAAAGATTGTGTTCACTGCAGCCCAAAAAGATTGTGTTCACTGCAGCCCAAAAAGATTGTGTTCACTGCAGCCCAAAAAGATTGTGTTCACTGCAGCCCAAAAAGATTGTGTTCACTGCAGCCCAAAAAGATTGTGTTCACTGCAGCTCACACACAGAAAAATGGATGTGGATCACTGACACCTGCCTATCTCCAATCCCACACCACACAGCAATATCGATTGTAGTTTGTAGAACACAGTTTCCCTAAAATTCAGCAGACTCTGTCCCTAACAGGATTGAGAAGAGATCGTAGATCAGGATTGAGTGCAGATTCACCCCACCCCCCACACAGCAATATCGATTGTAGTTTGTAGAAGACACTGACCCTATAATTCAGCAGACTCTATCCCTAAAATGCCTACAACTCGCCCTGCCTAAACACTCCGACCTGTCCCTCAATTCTATCCGGACACAAATGGTTTTTTCCTGCCTATCTTTCCCTAATCAGCAGCCAGCACGTTGATGTGTGCTCTGTCCCTGAATCTAAGCAGCATAATGACGCCGCTGCGGCTGCCTCGAACTTATAAAGACTTGGTCACATGCTTCAGACGGCCAATCACAGCTACTGAGACATTTGCAGGCATGGCTGGGATGGCTTAAGGCACACCAGTTAAACGATTGTTGATTGGCTGTTGAAAGCCCGCCATGAAAAGAGCGCCAAAGCATGCAAAACCCGGAAATAAAACGACCGAACACGGATTTTTACCCGAACATACAGTAAAGTGTCCGTGTCCGTGTTCGGGTACAAAAAATCCAATTATTCGGTACGAACACGAATAATACAGTCCGTGTTCGCTCAACACTACTGGTGAACTGTGGTTTGGCCAGTGTGATTGTATGTGTGTTTTACCTGGATTTTATGTGCATTTCTATTGAATTTCTATTACAAAGTGCGTTTTCATGAAAGCGCTTTGAAGTCCTGCATGCTGCATCTTTGATGCGGCTTCAGAAAATGCACTGTGTAATAGAATTCAATAGAAGTGCACCTAAAATCCAGGTAAAACGCACATACAATCACACTGTTATTAATATTTATTTGTGCAACTTCTGCATTCATGCAAAAACATTTAACAGTGTCATTTTATAAAATAATTTTTTGAGGGCGCATTTAGGGGCAGGGCAGGGTAGGGGTTAGGTGGGGCAACTGATGGCGAGTAACCCTTAAGGCCTGGCTAGTAGCTCAGGACTTGAAATTTTGAGCCCTGCTATAGCAGGTGAATTTCTCTGCCCCAGCTGCTGTAGCGAAAACAAAAATACATTCACAGTCTCCCACATGCCCAGCATCTAAATTCAAGCTTGTCAAAGCTGCTGGCTTTACAACGCCTGTCATTCCATTTGGTGGACTCTGCCCCCTTCTGTGAATTTGGAGAATGTGCTGTACCACAATGGCAGTTTCCCTGTCCCTATCTCTTTTCATGTTGTCATGGTCTTACCTTCTTGCTGTTCTCCTTCGTTTGACATGTGCTGGCGGCCATCTTGGTTTCTGGGTTTCTTGTAGCCTCCCACCCTGCGGCTCCTCCTTCCCACTGGGAGGAGCTGGATGCCTAGCTCATATATATAGGAGGTCTGTGGCTTCAGTTCCTTGCTTGGTCCTCCTGTGTTCACATGCTTCTAAGACTGCTGCTGCTTCTGGTCCCTGATCCTGGCTTCGTCTGACTACCCTGCTGGTTCCTGATCCTGGCTTCCGTGACATTAGGACCAAGCCATGAATTCTGACGGTACAGGGCCATCCTCGCTACCCACGCTGGTTGCCAGACTTGAGCAGCAGGATCACCTGTTGGGTCGGTTCGCCGTGGCGTTGCAAACCCTGCTTGAACGCACGGCTCATTTCGCTCCTGTTGCCGATGGGTCGGTTGTCGCTCCAGGGCCCGCTCCTACTGCCGCTCCGGTTGTTGCGCCAGAGTCTACCCCGACACCTGTTGTTGCGCCTGCGGTGTTTCGGGGTATGACCGGTTCTGCCCCCCTTCCACAGCGCTTTGGGGGAGAGCCAACTCAGTGCCGAGGTTTCCTTAACCAGGTGGGCATTTATTTCGAGTTACAACCTGGTGCCGTTCCTCCTCGTGGCAAGGTCTATCCACTGTCGGTAGCGGAGAATGAGGCCATGGAGGAGTACGTGAAGGAGGCGCTTTCACGCGGACACATTCGCAAATCCTCGTCCCCGGCAGGGGCTGGATTTTTCTTTGTGAAAAAGAAGGGCGGTGAGTTGAGGCCTTGCATCGATTACAGGGGTCTCAATCGCATCACGATCAAGAACGCTTACCCGATACCCTTGATTTCCGAGCTGTTCGATCTCCTTAAAGGGGCCACGGTCTTTACCAAACTCGACCTGAGGGCGGCATATAACCTCGTAAGGATGAAGGCGGGCGATGAGTGGAAGACCGCGTTTAACACCAGGACCGGTCATTATGAATCCTTGGTTATGCCCTTTGGGTTGTGCAATGTGCCCGCAGTCTTTCAGGAATTCATTAACGATGTTTTCCGTGACCTGTTGCAGCAGTGTGTGGTGGTCTATTTGGATGACATCTTGGTATATTCTGAATCCATGGAGACCCACATTCTGGATGTCAGACGAGTGTTGCAACGGTTACGAGAGAACAAGCTGTTCGGTAAGCTTGAGAAATGCGAATTTCACCGATCCCAGGTAACCTTCTTAGGTTACATCATTTCCGCTGAGGGGTTCTCCATGGATCCTGAGAAGGTTTCGGCTGTCTTACAGTGGCCCCAGCCCAGTGGTCTTCGCTCCCTGCAGCGCTTTTTGGGCTTCGCCAATTATTATCGGAGGTTCATCAGGGACTTTTCCATGCTAGCCAAGCCTCTCACGGATCTGACCAGGAAGGGCAGTAATTCCCAGGTCTGGCCGCTCGAGGCCATCCGAGCTTTTGAGGCTCTAAAGTCCGCCTTTGTGTCGGCTCCGATTCTGTCGCATCCCAACCCTGGGTTGCCCTTTGTCCTCGAGGTGGACGCGTCTGAGTCGGGAGTAGGCGCCCTTCTGTCTCAGCGTAGAACACCAGAGGGTCCTCTGCTTCCTTGTGGGTTTTACTCCCGGAAACTGTCTTCCGCGGAGTGCAACTATCAGATTGGTGACAGGGAGTTATTGGCCATCGTGCAGGCCCTTAAAGAATGGAGGCACTTGCTCGAGGGTTCGGTGGTTCCGGTCCTCATCCTGACGGACCACAAGAATCTGACCTACCTTTCTGAGGCCAAGAGATTGACACCACGTCAGGCCAGATGGGCTCTGTTCTTGTCACGTTTTAATTACGTGGTCTCCTACCTACCCGGTTCCAAGAACATCAGGGCTGATGCCTTATCACGGCAGTACTCCGACCTGTCCAGGGAGGAGTCGATTCCGACTTCGGTCATACCTCCGAATCAGATCCTGGCCGCCATTCGCACCAGCCTGACCTCTCCCCTGGGTGAGCAGATTTTGGCGGCTCAATCTGGTGCTCCCTCTGGGAGACCCAACGGCAGATGTTTTGTGCCTGAGGAGTTGCGCACTCGGTTGTTGCGAACCTACCATAACTCCAAGACCGCGGGGCATCCTGGAAAGAATCAGCTGTCCTGGGCTGTTTCACGTCTGTTCTGGTGGCCTTCCCTACGTTCCGACATCGCCGCATATGTAGCGGCATGCTCCGTTTGTGCCCAGAGTAAGTCCCCTCGGCACCTTCCGTTGGGCCTTCTGCAACCCATAGCCACCGGGGAGCGCCCATGGTCACACCTGGGGATGGATTTCATTGTGGACCTCCCTGCATCCCGAGGCCATACGGTCATTCTCATGATTGTGGATCGATTTTCCAAAATGTGCCACTGTGTTCCTCTCAAGAAGTTACCCTCTGCACAGGAGTTGGCCACGATTTTTGCCAGGGAGGTCTTCCGGTTGCACGGTTTGCCCAAGGAGATTGTGTCGGATCGGGGGAGTCAGTTTGTGTCCAGGTTCTGGCGCGCCTTTTGCTCCCAGTTGGGGATTCATCTCTCCTTCTCCTCGGCCTACCACCCTCAGTCCAATGGGGCCGCAGAACGATCCAATCAGGCCTTGGAGCAATTCCTTCGTTGCTATGTCTCCGATCACCAAGACAATTGGGTTGACCTCCTGCCTTGGGCTGAGTTTGCCAGGAACACGGCGGTGAACTCTTCCTCTGGGACGTCTCCCTTCATGGCCAATTATGGGTTCCAACCTGCCGTGTTACCGGAGGTATTCTCTCCCCAGGATATTCCGGCTGTGGAGGATCACCTTTCCGTCCTACGTGCTTCTTGGGTACAGATCCAGAAGTCCCTTGAGGCCTCTGCGCAGCGCCAGAGACTCCAGGCTGATCGTAGACGAGCGCCTGCTCCTTCCTACCAGGCCGGAGACCGTGTATGGTTGTCCACCCGCAACCTCAACCTTCGAGTGCCCTTGCGCTTCCTCCTGGCATGCGGATCTCCAACATGTTTCATGTCTCCCTGTTGAAGCCACTGGTGTGTAATCGTTTCACTTCCTCGGTTCCTCGGCCTCGTCCGGTCCAAGTGGGCAATCGTGAGGAGTATGAGGTGAGCAATATCCTGGACTCACGCCTGGTCCGCGGTCGGGTGCAGTTTTTGGTTCATTGGCGTGGTTATGGTCCAGAGGAGCGTTCCTGGGTTCCCTCCGCAGATGTCCATGCTCCTGCCTTGCTCCGAGCCTTCCACGCACGCTTCCCTCAGAAACCGTTCTTTACTCCGCGGAGGAGGGGCCCTTGAGGGGGAGGTACTGTCATGGTCTTACCTTCTTGCTGTTCTCCTTCGTTTGACATGTGCTGGCGGCCATCTTGGTTTCTGGGTTTCTTGTAGCCTCCCACCCTGCGGCTCCTCCTTCCCACTGGGAGGAGCTGGATGCCTAGCTCATATATATAGGAGGTCTGTGGCTTCAGTTCCTTGCTTGATCCTCCTGTGTTCACATGCTTCTAAGACTGCTGCTGCTTCTGGTCCCTGATCCTGGCTTCGTCTGACTACCCTGCTGGTTCCTGATCCTGGCTTCGTCTGACTACCCTGCTGGTTCCTGATCCTGGCTTCGTCTGACTACCCTGCTGGTTCCTGATCCCGGCTTCGTCTGACTACCCTTCTGGTTCCTGACCTCTGGCTTCGCAAGGACTCTGCCTCGGTTTCGCCATCCGTTTGGACTTTTGCTTTACAGCTTGATTTTCTATAAAGCCTTCTTATTTTCACTTATCTGTTGTTGTACGTCTGGTTCATGGTTCCGTGACACATGTAAGGCCATTCCAGCTCTGTATCATTACGTAGAAGGCAATGTTGTTGAATCCTTTGGTAAGGCAGTCAGCCTCAATGTGCATGTTATTGCTAGAACGTGCTCCAGAAAGCATTGTCAAGGACAATATACAGTATTTAGTTCACAGCACATTGGGTAACTCTGTTTGCAACTAGGAAGGATGCAGGACAGGGCTCAGTGCTGCAGCTTGTTTTGCCACCATGTCTTCATAGAGCTGCTGATGATGATTCAAGATTTGTCATCTCCCCCCCCCCTCCTCCTCCATTTCCTCCTCTGCTGAATTGTCCTATGAACCACCAGTACCCTCTAAGCATTCAAGGGGCTATTCCATGAGTCAGGCTAAAATTTGCCACGCAGTGCTTCAGCTGGTCTGTCTAGGGGAAAGGAGGCACACCAGAGCAGAGACTCCTGCAGCTCTGCAGGGGCAGGCCCAGAGGTGCCATGCCGGCTGGAGCCAGGAATGGTGGTGTGCTATAATGGCATTAACCTCCTGTCCACCCTTAGACAGTGAAATTTGACATATGTG
This sequence comes from Pelophylax lessonae, assembly GCF_965119305.1. Lineage (NCBI taxonomy): Eukaryota > Metazoa > Chordata > Amphibia > Anura > Ranidae > Pelophylax > Pelophylax lessonae. The sequence goes on along the minus strand of NC_138769.1, from coordinate 81,659,002 downwards.
CCATGACTGGCACGTTATTAATTTGGTGGTGTAGTGTTTCTTAAACAGGTACCCAGAGTTGGAAGATCTGCTAAAGCAGGCCAGAAGAGTCTGTAGCCATTTCAGGTGGTCATACACAGCCATTGCTCAGTTAGCTAAAATTCAGCAGGCATTCCACCTGCTTATAAGCTGCCTGATTTGTGACATGCCTACCAGGTGAAACTCAACTTTGGCAATTCTGCAGTGGTTGCACATGCAGCAGGGGACCTTTAACGAGTACCTGTTTCAGTAAGGCACAGCGACAGGCTCAGGATAGCTTGGATTTTTTTCCTAATGCCAATGGCTGCTGATAAAGGATGCATGCACTGTGCTGTCACCATTTTAGGAGGCCACAAGGATGGTAAGCCATGACAATGCATGCATCAGTGACACAATCCTTGTTGTGTTCCTGCTGGAGCAGACTCAGTGTGGCATTAGGAACAGGGCATTCGAGGCCCACTTTATGCAGACACTATTTTTGCGATGCCACATAACACACAAAAGGAGAAGGATGAGGATTCTGGCAGTTTTGGAGGCATTGAAGCAGAGGAAGACATATGTCAAACCTTAAAGCGTTACTAAACCCACAACAGTAAATTCAGTCTGTAAGTAATGCATGCTTGTTATACTCACTATGGAACCTAAGGGGGTAATCTTCTGCACAGATCCTCTTCTTCTTTTACTGACTCCAGAACATGTCTGTATAAGACAGAGCCTTTGGAGTCAGGCTACACATGCTCAGTTTGATGTGTATAGCTAGAGAGGATTTTTTTTTTCTTGGGAGAGTGTATGTGATCAGCAAAGAGCCAATCAGCACTGTCCAGACAGAGGGCCAGGGGTCCTGGATCCTGATAGGACAGCTGAATGCAGTATGAAAACTCCTCCTACAAGCTTTACCAGGAACTGCTAGAGATCACAAGACTGATATTTACTGCTGGTAAAAAAAAGGTATTTAGTAGTTTATATTTACTTTTATTTACTAAAATAATTGCATTTCCATGTCATGTGTACTGTGGGAGACCAGATATGGTGAACTCAGGGTCCTGGGTTTAGTAACACTTTAAGAGACGGTTTTCCGTCCCCAGAATCCTTGAGAAGTACATGGCTTGGAAGAGGCAGTTCCAGAATACTGTAATCCTCAGTGACCCTGAGGACTCTGCTTCTCATGCCACCGCAAACTTGCAGTGCATGGGCTCCCACGTGCCTCAAAGCCTGCGAAAGAACCTGAGAATTTGTGGCATCAAGGAGATGGATCACTATTGGTTGGCAACTCTTCTTGACCACCGTTACAAGGGGGAAAGTGTCAGAGCTCATTCCATCCTCACAAAGGGAGCAGAGGATAAAATATCTTGAGGACACCTTAAAGAGGAGTTTATTTAATGCCTTTCCAGGCTCTTCTAGGTTACGGTCCCATGGCAAGACTAATTTTTAGGCTTCTGTTGGTCGAGAGAGGAGCAGTGGAGAAGGGGGCCTCCTCAATGATGCATTTAAAAATGTGTTTAGTTCTCAGCACCCAGGGCTGTCAGCTTCCACATCCCTTAAGCAATATCTGCATCATATGGTGGGAGATTATCTAGGGGCAAAAACAGACATGGAGAGCTTTCTAGTACTAGGTTACTGGATCATGAGAATAGACCACTGGCCAGAACTTGACCAGTATGCAATTGAGTTGCTGGACTGTCCTGCATCCAGAGTGCTTTTCAAATGGGCATTCAGTGCTGTTGGAGGTTTTGTGACAGATAAAAGAGTGTCTGTCCACAGACTCCGTTGACCGGCTGACATTTATCAAAATGAATCATTCCTGCATAAGCTGCAGCTATCAAGGGCCTGATCTTGATGTCGCCGATTAAGTGTTTTTGGGTTTTGGAAGCTTTGCAAGACTGTCTAGGCACCATTGCTTTGTGGGTGTTGATTTTATTGTGAAGACATTTTTTTAATAAGGGTTTCATGGGCACAATTAACACCAAAGGACCAATTGTTCTGCACCTTTTTGACATGTGCATATAATTTCAACTTTTGACAGCAAGGCCAACTCTTGCTTTCATCAAGAGTACCTCTATAGGGTTATAATGTAAAGACACCACTAACACCCAAAGCCCAAGTTTTCAGCATCTGTTTGACCGGGACATATATTTAAATGTTTTACAGCAAGGCCAACTCAAGGGTACCTTTAGAGGGTTACGATGTGAAGGCACAAAGAAAACCCAAAGCCCAATTTTTTTGCATCAGACACCAGACTTTATCCAAAAAATGTCAATTGTTCCGAGTGCACTAAATTGTGGCCTCATCATACAGACTGGCTCCTCAAGCCATTGTTTATAAAGTAAAGAAAGCTTGCAGGAAAAATGTAATATTATTGACTTTTTGCTGCAGCAGGTTCTATACACAGTAAAGAGGCACCACTTTACAGGACACTATATTTAAAGGAATTTTTCATTGTTATTATTTCACTTTAACCACTTGCTGACTGCCCGCCATAATATTACTGCGGCAGGGTGGGTGGGATGTGTCCAGTCACGTAGTATACGGGACTGAGTGCATGTGGTTTCCGGAGCCGTGCTCACGCTGTGTTTGTACACAGCGGAGGCAGGCCATGGGAGGAATGGCGGCGATTGCCGCTGCCCTCCCACGATCGTCTGAGAAACCGAGAGAAGACCCGCCTGCTTATGTAAACAAAGCAGGTGGATCTTCTGTCAGACAGGCAGGGAGAGATCAACAGTTTCAGCTAAACTGAAACTGCGATCTCTCTGTGCCTGTCACAGAACCATCCCCCCACACAGTGAGTAAGCACTTTAGGCATACATTTAACCCCTTTGATCACCCCCAGTATTAACCCCTTCACTGCCAGTGTCATTTATACAGTAACAGTGCATATTATTTAGCACTGATTACTGTATTACTGTCACTGGTCCCCAAAAAGTGTCAAATGTCAGTTAGGGGTCCGATCTGTCCACCGCAATGTCGCAGTCCCGCTAAAAATCGCTGATCGCTGCCATTACTAATAAAAAATAAATAAATAAAAAGTCCAGAAATCTATCCCGTAGTTTGTAAACGCTATAACTTTTGCGCAAACCAATTAAAATACGCTTTTTGGGGGAGGGGGTTTTACCAAAAATATGTAGCGGAATACAAATTGGCCTACACTGATAATAAAAAAAATGTAATTTTTTAAAATTTTGTATTGGGAATGTTTTATAGCAGAAAGTAAAAAATATGTCATTTTTTTCAAAATTTTTTTGTTTATAGCGCAAAATCTAAAAACCGCAGAGGTGTTCAAATACCACCAAAAGAAAGCTCTATTTATGGAGAAAAAGGACATAAATTGTATTTGGGTACAGCATCGCACAACCACGCAATTTTCCATTAAAATAACACAGTGCCAAATCGCAAAAAATGGCCTTGTCATTAAGGGGGTAAAACCTTCCGGGGCTGAAGTAGTTAAGCATCAGTAAATCACTGCTCATTTAAAAAATATGCTTTTTATAAAAAGAAAATCATTGATATGTCTCCCATGGCACTTCCTGGCCTCCCATACCCTGTGCATGCCCAAAAACTTGCATATAAGCCCTCATAATTACCACTTTTGATTTTTCCAGTTTGGGCCCCATAGACTTCAATGAGGTTCATTATTCAGCTCCGAACTTTTGCAATGTGTGAGAGTTCTGGCGCAAACCGAACGGGGGGTCCTTTGGCCCATCTCTAATTTTACCCTTTGGCCTGTGTAACACACTAACAATGCTCCAGTACTTTGTCAATGACATCTTCAAAGATTTCCAGGATATCTTTGTCATAGTCTTCCTTAATGACATCCTGATATTCTCAGTTTCTTTGGAACTTCATCGCATACATGTTAAGAACATTTTTAATTGGCTCAACAACACAGGCTTTACACAAAACCAAAGAAATATGTCTTAAAACAAAAAAGTATTCAATTTTTAGGACTGATAATTTCCACAGAAGGGATTGAGATGGATCTGCAAAAAGTGTCTGCCATCCTAAACTGGCCCACCCCAACTGATAAGAGAGGGGTTCAATGCTTCATCAGTTTTGCCAACTTTTACCAGAAATTTGTCAAGGGGTTCTCCATGATCATCACACCCATTATAAAACAAAGAAAAAGAACAAGGGCGCCAAGTCATAGAGGGTAATTGAACAGCTGTAAATTTTAATGTAGTAACTTACATGTTAAAAACAGGTATTCCAATAGGACAGCGTGTGTAATGTAGATGAACTGTCCCCACAGTGGATCCGATGGAAGATGGAAGTTAGAAGATAGTCACATCTGGGTCCTGTGTGGCGGGTCTTGTGTAGGTGTGAAGGCAGTCCTGGATGCCAGCAATACCGGGTGATGCCGCAGATGGCGTGGGCTCCCTTGCTGGGCAGCCTCGCCGAGATCCGCCATGCAGCAAGGAGGTGGTGACCCCGAACCGGAAGTAAAAGGGCAAGCCTGTCGGTTCCTCCACGGAAGCCGACAGGAACGAACACTGAACCAAGAGTGGAGGGCGGGCCGCAACGTCATTTCGGAGGACCTCCTCCTTCATCAGGCAGGCCCGCCCCTCCACCATAGAAAGTTTATATAATCATGGGGAACAATTACACTGCTGATGGTAAAACAAACCTCAGGTGACAACAAATGGAAACAGGGGGAAAATTGAAAAGGGGAGGGACGAACACCTCCCAGCAGCAACAGGGGAAATAACTATTAAAGGGACATCACACTGGGTGGCATTTATAAAACCCTATATAAAAGCAGAGTGACTAACTCGATGTGGAACGTTAAAAGGAAAAGAAATCCCCCCTATATATTTCTTTTAAAAATATATGTATATAAATAAATAAAATCTGTGGCACCACCGGTCATGTGATCCCTTCCAGAGTGGTACAGTGAGCGCTGATTCACTGACTTAGGTCAGTTTGTGTTTTTTATTCACACCCATTATAAAGCTGACCAAGCAAAACATGCATTTCTGTTAGTCCCCTGCAACACAGACCACCTTTGAAAGACTTAATGCCAGGGATTAAAGACACTGATGCACCCCATAGCATTTTTCCCCATGAAAACTTTCTACCGCCGAGAAAAACTATGATGTGGGTGACTGAGAATTACTGAGAATTACTGGCAATTAAGTCCACTTTGGAGGAATGGAGATACCTCCTCGAAGGAGCAGCATACCCCATCCTGATCTACACAGATCATAAAGGCTGCTAAGCGACTGAGACTATGTCAAATTAGGTGGGCACTTTTATTTTCTAGATTTTTGTTCCATATCACATACAGACCTGGGTCCAAGAACATCAACCAGGACACACTGCCTCGAATGTTGGGGGACCCCAAGCAACCTCCATCCTTCAATACTATCTTGTCAGCTGGAAACTTCTTGTTTCTGCAAGCATAGATTAAACAAACATTTGTTGGAATCTCACCTCCTGCGGGAGCTCCTTTGATGGCAAAAGAGGGACTGCTGTGGTCAGTATCAGAGGGAGCTCGTTTATCAGTACTAGAACTAAGTCATGACTATCCTTTACTGGGAACAAGACCTGGGGTTTGCTCAGGCCCCTCCCGATCCTTGACCTTGGAGGCTAGTTGCAATGGACTTCATCATGGAATTCCCTCCATCTGAAGGGTTTTTGGCCATTTTTAGTGTAATTGACCAGTCCTCCAAGATGGCCCATTTCTTGCTTTTGAAAGGTACACAGTCTGCAGTGGAGACAGCTCAGGTCTTCATAAATGAATCATGAGGCTCCATGGCATTCCTACCAATATACTGTAGTTTCAGACCGCGGAGTACAATTCACGTCCCAATTCTTGAGGGCACTTTGTAGTTCCTTGATGATCAAATGCTCATTCTCCTCTGCCTATCATCCACAGACAATAGGGCAGACTGAAAGGATGAACCAAACGCTTAAAAAATATATAAGTTATCTTACGCCCTCTAGATGACTGTGCATCTTTATTATCCCTGGCTGAGTTTGCTTATAATAAATCTACACATTCTGCAACTAAAGAATTCTCTCACCATTGCAACTAAACTGAACATTTTGTCACCATTTTTTGCAAATTATGGCTACCACCCATCATTTCTAACCAACCTGAGTCATCTGTGCTGTCCAAGATACTCTGAACTTTTTTCAACAGAACAACAGAATAATAAACTTCTACAAGAGTCAATAGCCAAAGCACAGGAAGACAGTAAAATGTTTTATTTGACAAAAGGCAAAGAGCCAAACTGATGCTGAAACCCGGGGAACAGGTTTGGTTGTCTACCACAAATCTAAAACTGGCATGTCCCATGAAGAAGTTGGATCCTAGATTTGTGGGGCCTTTTCCTCTAGAGAGGAAGATTAACGATGTATCCTGAGATACATTGTATTGCTGAGATATGATAAATGGGACTGAAGCATTGATGGAAGTTCCCGTGATTCACAGAAAGAATCATAAGTGCTGCTATACCTGCTTATTTACTTAGGGGTCAGCAGTATCTAGTGGGTTGATTTCCAAAAGGGGATGGAGTGCGACTAGGTTGAGATGACCACAAGATGGAATTTTTTTTTTTTTTTGAAGATCATCTGTTTTGAGGATTTGTTATTTATATTTATATTTACTGCCATTTACTGTGGTCTTCCAGTTGTTTCACTGAATTGAAGAATGACCACCCATACATTTATTGCACTTTATTGTAGACTTATTCATTGTAAATGTTTTTTTCGATACACTTATGTACTTTATATACACACAAACACACACACACAAACACGTGTTTGGCAATTTATAGGTATGTGACTTGGTAATATCTTTGGATTATATTTTTTTATATTGTTTTTATCTTTGTTCATATTTTATATTAAATGTAAATCAATATGTATTTTTTTGCATTATAGAGGGAAGGTTGTGGTTATACAGTATATAGTACTGGGGTTCTATCCACAGTTCCTATAATTGTTATGCTGTGAGTTTGATGAGGGAGAAGAAACAGATAATGGCCAAAGTGAGGACCTAAGATTCTATATGACTTCTTGGTTTCTTTTCTTCTGACCGCACAGCCCGGATGTTATAGGCTACCACCTTCCTGTTAGCACTTCATTTAGCTCCTACATGTGCACAGGGGGCAGAGACCATCACTGCACTGAACAACCCGGCTCTTCCTTGCAAAAGTGACCAAAAAAAGACCATGCAAAAGAAAGGATTAGAGTGAAGATAGAACCACCCTAATACACGACCAGTTCCAGACAAAGAATTAAAAAAATTGCTGCAGATAACTTCCTGTGGGGGTTCACATCATTTACCTCAGACACCTTATTTACCTTAATAGTGCTGAGCTAGCGACTAGAAAAGATGGAATATGGATAATTTGAAATATGGGTAATGAAAAAAATAACACCGATTTACATGTATAATCTTTAATCTGCATTTTGAATGTTTTCATTAGGATAAAAATATACTTTATTTATGCATTAAAATTAACATTATGCCTTTAAATACCAGAAGAAAGAAGCTTGCAATTTGCTTGTACATGTTTTGAAGCAGTATCATTAACTGTATTTTTAAATTCACTTCAGTATTTTTTAATTTTAATTTCATATTGTAGTTCTGTGATATTCGTCAGGGTTACCTAACCAAGGTTACAAATGTAGGTTTTGTGACCACTGTGTCATATGTCCACGGTGATACAACAGGGATACCTTGCTCTGATTAACTAAAAGTGGTAAGGTTTCACAGAAGCAAGCATAGAGATTGTGTGCAAGAGAATTTTAGTAAATAAAAAAACATATTGTCGTGCTGCAAATAGCCTGCTTCCAGGCATAGATGTTCTTGTCTTGAAGTGCTAAGAGAACTGCAATTTTAAAGTTTAATAAAATTATTTTACAATGTTTTAATACAATGTTAATGTTGGATGTTTTCTTCCTAATTACTGATAATATTTAAAGTTTTAACTGAACATTACAAGTTAAAAAATAAATAAACAAATAAATAAATACTAATGCCTCTTCTCCGATTTTAATTAGCCTGTGTTGTCTTTCTACTTGTAATTTAAATGAGAAAACACATAGAATTTCTTTACCTTTGGATTTTCTCCTGTAGCGATGCTTTGGCAACAACATCTACATATTCGCACCACCTTAGGGTGTATTTAGGTTTGCCATGTTTGCATTCCCACAATTTCGATAATGTCTGTGGATCACTTGGTACATTTTATACTGTATGCTAAATGTGTGGAATATTAAGAAAATCTAAGTAAAGATATTACCAAAAAATCATTTTACAAGATTAAAAATCAAATACAGTGTATAAGATTTATTTCATAGGGGAATTTAAGTGGAGCACTTGAGGGGTCTTTCCCCAGCAAGCACCACAATTTGATAGGATGTAAAAAAGCCAAATGTTCTCTCTTTGGCTGCCTATTGAACTACTTCTACAGTGGGACCAACCACAAGCAGAACACCGCCTCAAGAAAATAAGTGGTCATTGATACATAGCTAGTTATGAGGTTAAAAAAAGTATTTCCATCAAGCTCAGCTAGAAGACAAAAAAAAAAAGAACTTTGCATACTTAAGGGTCGATTTCCTAAGAGTTAAATGGCAAATAAAATGCGGTAAAACACGGCAAGCCCTAAATTAGTTGTGAAAGTTCAATGCACTAAGAATTTATTGTTAAATACCGAATGCGGTATTTGTTCAATTTAGTAGTAATTACCACATTTTTTTTAATGCGGTGATTTACCGCATTGAGCTGGTTGCTAAGGAGCAGCCCGGGATTTGTCAAAAAACAGCCTGGGGTGGAAGGGCTATGGAGGGAGGAGCCTGCTAATGGAGCTGATCCCGACGGCCTGCTGAGTCTCTGAGCCACCGCCCAGAGAGATGTGAGGGAATGCTCTCTCACCTAGCCTCGATGCCTGTCTAGCTGGATCCCGCTACCCGGAGGCCCCGACCCGGTCCTGGTTGCCGACCCTCCCTGAGTTTTGGAGGAGGGAGGATGAGCACCCTGGGTCCCTCCTGGAGACTGGAATCGGCTGTGTATTGGAGAGGTGGCCGCCGAGCGCAGGGGCTGCTGAGACGCTGGGAGAGCCGGCGTCCAGGATCAGGAGAGAAGGTCTGATTGGAGCGAACACCGCCGAGAGATCCAGCTTGGAGAGACCCAGCAACATTGGACATCGTAATCATCCCCACCATACCACTCTACAAGGAACGCCACAGATTAGCCGAAGGGGACTGGTGAGAGGGGAAACCCCCCAGAATTTTCATATGAACAATATCAAAACAGTCTTTCTTAAAAATACTATCATCATTTGGAGTGTATAACTTAAGAGCTAATGTGACTGTGATGGAAAAGTGGTGTGGGACCTTGCTTGCTTGAGTGCGAGGGAAACCCCCAGAGAGGTTGTACGTTTATTTCTCAACATCAGCTCTTCTTGAAAAGCACTGTCTTATTATCATCTATAAGTATGCAGCTTAATAGAACAGAGGGACTAATCTGAAAAAAGTGCGAGACTATGCTTACTTAAGCGAGAGGGGAAATCCCCTAGAACCCTCCTGCGTTGGATCATAAAATCAGCCTTCCTTGAAGCACTGTTAAATTATCACCCAGGAGTATATGGCTTAAGAGTCAATGAGACTGTTGAGAAAAAATGTGCGGGACTCTGTTTACCAAAGTATGAGGGGAAACCCCTATAGAATTGCACTACATTTGATTTCATTCCTAGCCCTTCGTGAAAGCATCTGTATATTTTCATTTATGAGTTTACAGTTTAATGAGTCAGAGGGATGGTTCTGAAAATTGTGCGGGACACTGCTTACTTATGGTAGAGGGGAAATCCCCCAGGACTTTATTGCACAGGATTTCAATATCAGCCCTCCTTGGAAGTACTGCTAGATTATCTTTCATGAGTGTATAGTTTAAGAATTATCGGGACTGTTTGGAAAAAATGTGTGGGACTCTGCTTACTTAGGGAGGGGGGAAACCCCCCAGAATCCTCCTTTATTGGATATAATATACCGGCCCTCTCTGAAAGCAAAGACATATTGTCATCTATGAGTATAAGGTCTAAGAGAAGGTGGGTTTGTGTTGAAAAGGTTCGGGACTCTGCCTGTTTGAATGAGAGGGGAAACCCCCCAGAATCCTTATATGACCAATCTCAAATATCAGCTTTCTTAGAAAGCACTGCTACAGTATTTATTTACAAGTGTATGCTTAAGAGCTAGTTGAACAGTTCTGGAAAAAGTGTGGGACTCTACTCACTTGGGTGAGGGCGGAAACCCCCCAGATCTTACTTACGCGCATTGAGAAATGTGCGGGAATCTGAGTACTTGAGTGAGAGGGGAAACCACCAAAATTTTCATATGTTTGACTTCAACAACAGCTTCCCCTGGTAGCACAGCTATATTATCATGCGTGAGTGTATAGCTTAAGAACTAGTGAGACTGTCGTGCAAAAAGTGTGGGACCTCTCTTACTTGAACCACTGAATAAATGTATATGATATTTAGTTCATACTGAAAATAGAGACATAAGAGGAAGCTATACTGAGGGCTTATTCCCCAGAGCCGAATCCACAATGAGAGGTAAACCGGCAAAGGAAGTGGCAGGGAAGCCTCCAAAAACCACAGCAAGTCCAGGAACAATTAAAAAATATATGACACCTGAGGGAAAAGGTCAAAACACACAGCCAGAGGATCAACCGGTTGTTAGACCCAAACAAAATACAGAGGGAACCAAGAAAACTAAGAATCAAAAGCATATAGGAGTAAGTGGAGAAGAAAGCCTACAAGTGTCAAGAGAAAGCAGTATAACAATAGAGGATGGAGACATGAATAGAGAAGATGAATTCAATGAAAAAGATTATCCACCATCAAAATCAGAAAAGCGGGAAATGTTTGCCAGCCTTGAAAGATCCATCAAAGCCGAGATGGCCACATTACATGTCGACTTTGGGCATATTCTGGGCAGAGTAGAAGAAACAGAAGAAAAAGTGGAGTCCCAAGGAAAAGAACTAAAAAATCTAAAAGAACAAATGAGAAAAATGAAAATGGAGCAGAGAAATATGTTATACAAAATCGAAGACCAGGAGAATAGAAATCGAAGAAAAAATCTGAGAATAAGAGGACTACCAGAGAAAGGGCCAACAGAAAATTTAGAAGAAACCCTGGAGAAGTTATTTAACCCTCTGCTGGGAAAGGCGACCAAAGATAAAATTGAGTTTGAGAGAATTCATAGGTTGCGTAAACCAACCAATCTACCAAAAGAGAAAACAAGAGATGTGATTGTAAGATTCCATAAATACGAGACAAGGGCCCAGATCTGGGGGAAAATGAGAAGTAGACCGGAATTAAAATATGACGGGGAGGACATTCAGATTTTCCCAGACCTGGCAAAAGAGACAATTAACAGAAAACGCATTCTTAGACCAATGGTAGAAATATTAAAGAAAAAAGATATACAATACTTTTGGAACTTCCCAGCAGGCCTAGGAGTAAGAAGAGATGGGAGAACAGTACTCCTTAGATACCCAGAGGAAACCAAAGACTTTTGTGAAGCAGTAAAAATCCCACTTATGGATATTCCAGGCTGGACCGACCAGGAGTGCCCAGAGGAAGAAGTTGATGAAGGAGAATTGAATCAGTGGAAACAGAAGAAAAAGATGAAAACAAAAGGATGAAAAAGGACTGGGGGGACCGGGGGGATTGGGGGAGGGGGGGAGGGCTGGCGGGAGAAGGGGAGGAGGGGAGGAGGAGCAAGTAAGAATAAAAAACGGGTGGCCCTATGGAGATCAGCGGGCCGTCACCATTAGACCCTATGGTAGGGAAGATGGGAGGGAACGGTGACCACTAGCAGAGCTCGACCTCGGCCACAAGTCGATTGGAAAGGGAGGAAGGAGAATCGACAACCCTGATGGAGGGACTGGGAATAGTTGGGGGAGGGGAGGGTAGGGATGGGAAGAGGAAAGGGGAAGAAAGAGGGAAAAAGAAGTTAATAGATCAAAACGTCTCCTATAAGAAAATACAAGAATTAAGAGAACCCACAAGACAAGAAAAATCAGAGGGATTAATGCCATCTCTTAGGGATCCCTGGTGTTGGTTGAACAGTTTTTATGGCCACTTTAGAGTTGAAGAGATGATAGAGAAAGACAGTAATGAAGATTAAGAAACAATGGTTATAGTTAACATATTATCTTACAATGTCCGAGGTTTAAACTCTCCAGAAAAAAGGAAAAAATTTTTAAAAGAAATTAGTTATTTGAAAGCAGATTTGACATTCTTACAGGAGACTCATTTATCTCATGCATCTAATATCAGATTGTATTCTAAGAGCCATCCTACCTGGTATTACGCGGACTCACCCGGGAGGAAGTCCAAGGGAGTAGCCATTGGCATTTCTAGGGGACTTGGATTTGTTCTAGAGTCGAGAAAGGTAGACCCAGAGGGAAGATACCTCTTTTTAAGAGGAAAAATAGGAGATGAAGATTTGACCCTAGTAAATATATATAGCCCTAATGAGAGACAAGTAGACTTCCTAGTTAAAGTACTGGGAAAATTAATGGAGTTTAAAAAAGGAGGAGTCATACTGGCAGGGGACCTCAATCTCTGCCTTGACCCTAAAGTAGATACCACATCAAAAACCCTACGGATAAATAAAGTACAGGCAAAGAAAATAAAGGAAAAATTATTTACAAATCAACTGGCAGATATTTGGAGAATTCTCCATCCGAAAGATAGAGATTATACATGTTACTCAAGTGTACATGGAACATACTCAAGATTGGATTATATACTAATCGAACATAGGTGGATCGAAAGGGTAAGCGAGGCAGATATTGGGGTCAAGACTTGGTCGGACCATACCCCCATTATGGTAAAAATAAAAATGGCGAAAGAGCGACCTAGGATGGATGCTTGGAAAATAAATGAGGAGATTTTTGGAGATAAAAAGTGGGAAAAAGAAATAGTGAAAGAGTTGGAATTCTATTTTCAAATAAACGACACAAAAGATGCACCAAAAGACATAGTATGGGAAGCTCATAAGGCTTATATGAGGGGCATATTTATCTCAAAGGGGACCCAAAGGAAAAAAGAAAGAATAAAAGATAAGATTAGGCTAATGACAGAAGTACATCAATTAGAGCAAAAACATAAAAATACACAAGATATATTAATAAATAATTTACTTGAGGTGAAGAGAGAAGAATTGAAAGATCTGCTAGAACAGGAAATAAAGCAGGAAATGAAAAGATGTATAAAAGAAAAATACATTGAAAGTAATAAGGTTGGGAAAAACCTAGCAAAAATCCTGAAAAAGAAGAAAGGAAAAAATTTTGTAGATAAAATTAAAAATAAAAATGGGGAAATAATTCAAACAACGACAGGAATAGCCAAAGAATTCCAAAACTACTATGCTAATCTTTATGCAGTAAAGAAAGGTGAGATACAGGGGAATGAAACAGAAAGGAGGGAGAAAATCAAAAAATACCTTGTAGACGCAGGACTGACAAAGATAGATGAGGAAAAGTTAACATTCTTAGAAAGACCAATCTCAGAACAAGAAATAGAGAGAGCCATTAAAGAAACGAGCCTAGGTAAAAGCCCAGGACCGGATGGGTTTACCATAGGTTATTATAAAAAATTTAAGGACATTTTAATCCCAAGATTTAAAGAATATATAAACGGAATAGGGACTCAGTACGAGATGAGTAGAGAGGCCATGTCAACATCAATCACAGTTATACGGAAAGAGGGAAAAGACCCGTTACTATGTTCTAGTTTTAGACCCATCTCCCTACTTAATGTTGATACTAAATTATTCACAAAAATTTTGGCCACCAGAATGAAGAACCTAATGGGGGAGTGGATACACAATGATCAAGTAGGATTCATCCCAGGGAGACAGGGACGGAACAATGGGATAAAAACTATACTGTTGATAGACCATATGGTAAAAAGCAGAGCTCCCAGTCTACTCCTGTCAATAGATGCGGAAAAAGCATTTGACAGGGTAGACTGGGAGTTCATGATAAACACCCTCGTGGAGTTGGGAATAAAACCTAGAATGTTGGCCTGGATCAAAACTTTGTATAATCAACCAACTGCAAAGGTAAAGGTCAATGGAACTTTGTCAGACTCGTTTAAAATGCTCAATGGAACAAGACAAGGATGTCCCTTGTCTCCGATGTTATTTGTCTTATCTTTGGAATCACTACTGGCAACTATTAGAAATAGTGTGGACATCGGGGGCATAAAGGTGGGACAAGTGGAGCATAAGGTATCTGCCTTTGCAGATGATATTCTGCTTTACATAAGTAATCCGAGGATCACTTTGCCCAACATAATTAAAATAATGAAACAATATGGAGAACTATCCAATTTAAAAATTAATAAAAAAAAAACAGAAATATTAAATATTAATATCCCTAAACAAGAAGAGGAGATGTTAAAAAAAGAATTTCAGTTCAACTGGAGAAAAGATGAGATTAAATATTTAGGGATAAAATTAACCCCAACTCCAGAAAAACTCTACAAAACAAATTTTCTAGAACTTCTGAATGAAGTAAGATCAGAATTAAATAGATTATCCCCGAGAATCTTTTCCTGGATAGGGAGAATAAATACGATAAAAATGATAATCCTACCCAAAATTATATATAAATTCCAGATGATTCCGATTTCATTACCTCAAGTATTTTTTAAAACACTTAAAAGATTAATATCCCGCTTTATTTGGAAATACAAAAAGCCAAGGGTAAAGTACACTACACTATGTAAAGGTAAGGGACAAGGGGGATTAGCCCTACCCGACTTTAAAAATTATTATTTTGCAGCAATACTCACAAGGGTGATAGAATGGACAAAAAAAAATAATGATAGAAATTGGGTGGTAATAGAAAGCACGATGAGTGGTACACACCTAGCAAAAGTTATATGGATACCTGAGAGATTCAGAAATCTGGACACTAACACGCATATAATCACAAGACATGCTATTAAGGTTTGGGATAATATACATAAAAAAGAAAATTGGAAACACAATTCACCACTGATCCCGTTACAGGGCACAAAATTTTTTGCACCAGGGGAAGAGAAGGAATTAGGTAAATGGATAGAAGAAGGAGAAGCACAATTAGGGGATATAGTAGAGAAGGGGAAAATTATAACCTTGGCGGAGCTGAAACAAAGGAAAGAAAACTGGAAGATAAATGAGTGGAGGTACATCCAACTAAAGCACTTCACATTGTCACTACCGCAGCCATTGAGAGATATAAATGACCTCCGCCCTTTTGAGCAATTATGTCTTAAGGATAAGATGATAAATAATATTTCGAATGTGTATAAAATACTGTTAACAATAACAAAAGAGAGAGGAATATCATTAAAAGAAAAATGGGAAAGAGACCTCGGCCCGTGTAGTAACAACAAACAGTGGGATAAGAGCCTTCAATTAGTACATAAATCCGCGATAGACACCAACACAGAGGAGATGAACTATAAACTGATCACAAGGTGGTACAACACTCCTGATAAGATGGGAAGAATTCAGGTGGAGAGTTCAAGACTTTGCTGGAGGGGATGTCAGATGGTAGGGACTATAGCCCATATATGGTGGGAGTGCCCAAAAATTAAAGTATTCTGGAGTGAAGTTATAGAATTAATAAGTAAAATTACTAAAATAGATATCCCCTTGGATCCTTGGAAATGCATGTTTCATGGAACCCATATGTCAGTGAAGCAATATAAAAAAAACATTACTCCCTCACTTATTAAACTCAGCTAAGAGCTTGATTCCCTTTAATTGGCAAAAAGAAGAGGCCCCCTCCAGGAAAGATTGGCTGTTAAAAGTAGAGAAAATAAGAAAGTTGGAGCAGCTGAGGACCTGGGAGGAGGAGGAACAGGGGAATGAAGAGGAGATTTGGGATAAGTGGCAAGAGTTTAAGGACACAAGGGAATACAGAGAAATAATAGGAGTCGAATGATAAGAAGAGACGGGGGGGGGAGGGATAAGGAAGGGAGGGGGGAAAAAAAAGGGATAAAAGGTAATATGTGTAAAATGTATATGAAAAAATTCTCCAGCGATTGGAGTGTTGTAAATAATTTTTTACCTGGAAAATTTAATAAAGAAATTGACAAATAACTGGTTGCTGAGCAGCGGCCTGGAAAACCGGCCACTGCGTCCTTAATAACCGATTATGCTAACAGCTGATTGTGAACTGGACTTAAGAGCTTTTTATGTAAGATTTACCTGCACATATATATATTTTTTTGGGAATTGGACTTAGTTTATCGCATGCGATAATTTATGCAAATGAGTAACGTGATACTCTTATCACATGCGGTAAATGTGAATAGACCCTTTGACCTTAAACTTGCAGTTATTCCAAAGGAAAGTAAAAAAGTTAAAAACAATATAAATAACAAAAGGTAACATAAAGGTTAATACAAATGCCATTAACCAAGATGAAAATACTTTGTCTTGCCAAATACAGTGTGGCTTCTTCTAAAGCCTGACTCCAGGTTTCTTGTCAGTTTAAATATTTAATTTGGACCAGGCTGGTCTGAATGAACCAATTACTTTGCTAACAGATGGGCCTGGCAGGAGTGCTGCATAAACTGAATGGAACATCAGTTACATAGAGTATACAATGCTGTGTTCCACAGAGGACTGGGGAATACCTGTGCTATTTCCTGAACAAAATTGAGTCGGGCTTAGAGCTGTTCAGTCATTCACAGGAAACTTTGTATTTCATCAATGAGTACATGCCTTCTTCTGATTAGCAGAGATGGAGAGGTGAGTGGATGACATCATGAGTAAGGTTACAAGTAATAATAGCCTGTTTAAATTTGTACATAAAAAAACACATCCAGGGGCAGAGCTGGGCCACAGCTGAACATGGCTACTTGAGTCTGCTGGTCCCCTGCATGAGGAGGCACAGAAGCAGACACCGTCAGCACCAGCCATCACATACGGAGCCAACCAGCTTCCCACAGACCAGAGGGACACGGAGGATGACCCTCAGGCGGAATAACATCCCGCCCGAACTCTGCCGCCTCACTGAATTCTTCAGCGGCTCGAGGCCGCACAGCTCCCAAGATGCCAGGGAAGATCACCTCACCATTGACTGTACTAGCCCTAAGAACTCTGGCAGCAAGGATGGAAATAAGAGGGCTGCCTCATCGCCCTTCACCTCCCCAAGTCACACAGCGCTGGTAAGCAAAAAATCATTACAGTTCCATGCACCTGAGGAGGAGGGAGATGATGAAGATGATTTTGGAGGGGAGGTCACTGGCTCACTAGCTAACATGCCTGCTTCAGATAATTCAGTATCAGAACACACCTTGAAACAGATGATGCTGTCCCTGCAAAAAGGTATACAAAAAGATATACACAGATCAATCTCTTGCATTCAATCCCAAGTAGATGATCTGGGGGACTGCACAGACAAGGTAGAGAGGCAACTCACAGATGCTACAATGAGTTAGTTGGCGCACACAGGGAGCAATCATCTGAGCTACATCGCATGCGTATTAAACATGCAGATCTTGAAGACCGCTCCCACAGAAATTATTTAAAATACATGGGATCCGTAAATCAGTGGCCCTGCAAGAGCTGGCACAATATCTGCAACACCTTTTCAAAACCCTGGTACCATCACTCTCAGAACAAGAGTTACTAATAGACAGGGCTCACAGAATCTTTAAACCTCTGCATATTGCAGATGATAAATCTCACAATGTCCTCATTCGCATACATTTTTTTTAAACAAAAGAGAAGATCCTGGAGGTGACCAGATCCACACCTCCTCTCCCAGATCCATATGGTACTATTGCCATATACTCTGACATCTCTGCTACTACTGCACAGATGAGAGGGATCTTTCTCCTGTCACCAAATCCTGCAGCAACACAATATTCCATACAAGTGGGGCTTTCCCATTAGACTCATCATCACCCATCAGTGGAAAACCAACACCATCCTACACTTAAAGCAAGGCCTTAAACAGTTACACAACTGGGACCTTATCCCCACCTCCAAAGCGGAAAACCTCTCCCACGGAACACCCAAACCAACTCGTGGCGACCGGCGCATTGTCACCAACAAGGAGCTTACAACTTATATTGCTGGCAAAACATACAGGGCTACATGCCTCAGTTGAAGTTTTCTCCCATGCTCATGGATAGTTTATTGCCTCCAAAGTTTTTTTTTTAATCATTGAGTTTTACTCTCCACCCCATTTGAAGCATACTATGTGCGCATTTATATATCATACTGTTCTTGTTTCTCTTTTTCTCTCTACATCCAAAGCTCCTTTCCTTTCCCAATGCCCTTCCCTCAGCCATGACACCACTTTGTTTCTACATCGGTATGCTACAACTAAGTTAGACATGCGATATTGTACCTCTTGTAATCCTATGACTTGGTCTGGTCTTTCTCGCTGCCTCTAAAGGCTCGTACACACTTGACGAAAATTGGATGAAATATCCTCCAATTTTTCTCTCTCATGCTCAGCGGTCATAACCATTTTTAGTTGACAGTGCATAATGTTCACAAAATTTTTCGTCCGATTTTTTTTTTTTTGGGACATTTGTTCCTAGACTTCCGGGTCGTCAGCAACTTCAGATCATGCGTATCTGATTTTTCGCGGACGTACTGCATACACATTAAACAAAAATTGGTTGTCTGGGTCGTCTGGGGATGGACGATAAAAATTTTGGTGTTTGTCCCTCCGTTTTTTTCGTTGAAAATGTCGGCATCGGCTGCTGAAAGTTGTGTACACACTAGCCGAAAATGGTACGATTTTACCTCGGACTGGAATTTTCAGCAGATTTTCTACGAGTGTGTACCCCACTTAACTGTGATGTGAACAAGTAAGCTTACTTACTCCCCTCACTATGTCGATCAAAACTGTATCCCGTAATGTAAAAGGACCGAACAGTTCCTATTAAAGATCTTTACTTTGGAAGGAAGCCCTTTCATCTAAATGTGACGTTATTTGTGTGCAGGAGACCCACTTCGCACACAACAAATCCCCCAGATGCAGCCACCCAAAATTCCCTCACACATTTTTGGTCATTGCTGACTGTAATAAAAAATGGGTTATGATTGCAGTGAAGGTCTCTGTAGCATTCCAGCTCCATTCAATTGAAGCTGACCCTAACGGCCGCCATCTGATCCTACACGCATCCTTTAATAACTCTTCACTGACCATAATTAACATTTATGCCTCGAATACTCCCACCTCAAAATTCTACTCTGCTTTAGCACGTAAATTTCAAGAGTATAGAGCCTACCCACTATTTTGAGATTTTAATGAAGTCATAGATCCATCTATGGACTCCACAAATCTCACAAGGAAAGCCTCCACATCACTCCACTCCTTTCAAACCTCTGAGGATTTTTACGATGTCTGACACTGTGCCAATGGCAATGAGAAGGACTATACCTATTTCTCCCCTGCTCACAAGGTATACTCCAGAATTGCCCTATTCTTAACTGATAAATTTACTCTACAAAAAAATCTTGGGGTCCTCCATTGGTGTAATTACCTGGCTGGGCTATGTGCCTATTTACATTGAACTATGTCTCTCTAGGGCAAAAAAATACTCCTTCTCCATGGAGATTTACCTTTTCTCTTCTAATGAACCATAACATTCAAAAGCAGGTTTAGGACGATATTAGCTTCTTTTTTCAAACCCAGCAAAAAAACATCCCTCATAGACCAAATTAAAAATGTAGAAACATGTATAAAGCCCATCACGACCCCCTTCTAACTTACAAAATATTCTCTTTTCACAATCAACTAAGCTCCATAATGCATAAGGGTTATAACTTCTACATAAAATTACTTAAACTCCAGCATTATGCATTTGGGAATAAACCAGGGGCCCTTCTTGCAGACCAATATAAGAGAAAAGTTGTGGCTTCCAAAATTCCCCTTCTAAAAGACCACACTGGTAGAAAATTAACTAGCCCATCAGACATAGCAGAAACATTTTGGAAATACTTCTCATCCATATAAAACCCTATACAACCTAAAAGACCTAAACTCCTCCTCATCTCCAGACTCCTTAGATAGACTCCTTAGATATCGAAACCTTTTTAGACAAGATTGCACTCCCTACAATAACAAAGGAGCAACGCCTTAGCCTTTCCTCGTTTACCGAAGAGGAAGTGGCTAAAGTGATGAAAACCCTTCTCTTACACAAATCCCCAGGCCCATATAAATTCTCCAACGACTACTATAGGGCATTCTCGACACACTTAATCCCTTACCTTACCAAATTCTTAAACAACATTGCTGACAAAGGCTCCTGTCCCCCAGAATTTCTAGAACCAATCATAGTTACTATTCCCAATCCGGGAAAATCTACTGATGACTCAACTAACTGTCCTGACCAGGTCCGATTTGTGCACGGATGCCAAACAGCAGACAGGACTAGACGATTTCTCAATCTAATTAAATGGGCAGAACATAACAAAATCCCTTTGCTGCTTATTTCACTAGATTCTGAAAAAGCATTTGACCGCGTTCACTGGGCCTACTTATAAGCGGTTCTTTCTAAATTTGGATTTGACGGGCTATAACTACCCTAAACTCCCAGCCCTCCCCCAAAAGTCTGGACTTCGGGATTGATGTCAGATTCCTTTGCTATAACTAACGGAACAAGACAGGGATACCCTCTCTCCCCAATCATTTTCTCACTAATTATGGAGCCACTGGATCAATAAGTCATTCTCATCCTCCTCGTCCTCTGACACCCATGTTCACAGTAGTTTGCCTTCCACCACAGCTGCCAAAATGGCCCATTCCACAGGCTTTATCTCCACAGCTACTCCTTCTGTCGCCCCACCATCATGCACAAAGGAGTCACCTGAACTATTTGATCTTAGTGTCAGTGACATGCTGCTGGAGGATGCACAGCAATTTGAAAGCTATACTGTTGGTTCCCAGGTTGATGAAGGGAACAACATGAGCCTAGAGAGGGGGGGGGGGGGTGACAATGATGGACAAGAAACCAGCAATCATGTTGCCACAGCTGAAGCATATTGCCAAGTTTGCTCCAGTTTGCTCCAGTGATGACGAGGGAGGGGATGATGAGGTCACTGACTGTACTTGGGTGCCTGACAGGATGGAGGAGGATGAGGAGGAGGATGCACAACTCTAAGTAGAAAGGATGTGCTCCAGGGGCCGCCATTGCAGTAGCCAACCTATTGTGTCACAACACAGAGGTCCACAGGTGCACGGATGCTGCAAACTCCCCGCAGACTCCCAAAAGTTTATTAGTGTGGGCTTTTTTCAGGAAATGTGCAGTAGACCGCAGCATTGCTGTTTGCAACATCTATCAGAAACGGATCAAGCGTGGCCAGAACACCAGCCGCTTGGGCACCACATGCTTGACAAGGCATATGACGACCTGCCATGCACTCCATTGGCAACAGCACCTGAAAGAGGCACCATATCAAAACAAGCATACATCACCTTGCTCCTCATCTGTGATCTCTAACCCTACTATACCTCATGCCTTCTCAAATACCAGCATTGAGAGGGGTGATGGTATAGCAAAGAGTGGTACAGAGACTTGCACCCAATCTGCTAGCAGTATATCACCGCTTGATTTGAGCAGCAGGCAAATTTCACTACCCCAGTTTTTTGAACCGTAGAAAGAAATACTGTCCCAGCCATCCACATGCTCAGCATCTTAATGCTAGCTTGGCCAAATTGTTTGCATTACAATTGCTGCCTTTTCATCTGGTAGTCTCTGCTCCCTTTCATGAATTTGTGGAATGTGCTGCACCACAGTGGCAGGTCCCAAAAAGGCATTTCTTTTTGTGTAAGGGCATTCTGGCTCTCTACCGTCATGTGAAAGGTAGTGTTTTGGCCTCGTTGGACAAAGTGGTCAGCAGCAAGGTGCACATTACTGCTGACTCTTGGTCCAGCAGTAATGGACAGGGATGTTATTTTTCTTTCACGGTGCACTGGGTAACTCTGCTGGCAGCTGGGAAGGATGCAGGCCAGGGTTAGGTGTTGCAGCTTGTTTTGCTGATGCTGGTTCTGCCACATCTGGCTAATCCACCACCTCCTCCTCCTCCATGTCCTCTTCTGCTCAATTGTCCTCTGAAGCAGCAGTGCTCCCTAAGCGTTCAAGGGGCTACGCACGCAGTCAGGCTAAAAGATGCCATGCTGTGCTTCAGTTGGTCTGTTTAGGGGATAGGAGTCACACCGGTGCAGAGATTCTGTCAGCTCTGCAGGGGCAGGCTCAGAGATGGTTGACACCACGACATCTTGAGCCAGGAATGGTTGTATGTGACAATGGCACCAACCTTTTCTCCGCCCTCTGACAGGGACACCTGACACATGTTCCATGCTTGGCACATGTTCTGAATCTGGTGGTGCAGCGTTTCTTAAGTAGAAACCCAGGCTTCCAAGATCTCCTGAATCAGGCCAGAAAAGTCTGTGGCCATTTCCGCCATTCCTTCAATGCCAGTGCTCGATTATCTGACATTCAACGGGAATTCAAACCAACCACCTCATTTGTGACATGCCCACCCGATGGAACTCAACATTGGCAATGCTGCAGTGGCTGCACACGCAGCAGAGGGCCATCAATGAGTACCTGTGTGAGTATGGCACAAGGACAGGGTCAGGGGAGCTTGGCTTTTTTTCGCCATGCCAGTGGCTTTTGATAAAGAATGCATGCATTGTCCTGTCACCATTTAAGGAGGCCACAAGGATGGGGAGCCGGAACAATGCATGCATCAGTGACACTATCCCTCTAGTTTTCCTGCTGGAGCACACGCTGCGTGGAATCATGGACAGGGCATTTGAGGCAGAACAGCGGGAGGAAGAGGAGGACTTCCTTTCTGCACAAGGCCCCCTTTATGCAGACATAATTTCTACAGGGCCACAAAACACACAGGAGGAAAAGAAGGAAGAGGAGGATTTTGGCAGCCTGGATGTAGAGGATAGCATTCAGTAGTCTTCAAGGGATGGTTTTGATTCCTCAGAAACCCCAGGAGTTGTACGTGGTTGGGGAGAGGTTGCTCCTGCTGACAATGTCATCCTTAGTGACCCAGAGGACTCAGAAGCTCATGCCTCCTCCAACTTATGTTGCATTGGCTCCCTGATTCTGCAAAGCCTGCAAAATGACCTGAGGATTCATGCTATCAAGGAGAGGGATAATTACTAGTTGGCAACCCTTCTTGATCCACGTTACAAGGGTAAAGTTGCAGAGCTCATCCTGCCTTTGCAGAGGATGAAACATCTTGACCAACAACAAAGGCCCAATTTTTGGCACCTGTATAGTACACGAAATTTCAAATTTGTATGGTATTCTTACCAGCAGATACTGTTCCTGCACCCAGCAGGAGTAACTGTGAGGGCTTGGTTACAGTGTTCAGGCACCACCAACAGCAAAGGCCCAATTATTGGCACCTTTATAGTACATGCAATTTAAAATTTGTATGGAATTCTTACCAGCAGGTCCCATTCCTGCACCCAGCAAGAGTAACTGCGAGGGTTTGGTTACGGTGTTCAGGCACCACCAACAGCAAAGGCCCAATTTTTGGCACCTGTATAGTACATGCAATTTCAAATTTGTATAGAATTTTTAGCAGCAGAGCCTGTCGCTGTGCCCAGCAAGAGTAACTGTGAGGGGTTGGGGTGTTCAGGCACCACCAACAACCAAGGCCCAATTTTTCTGCACCTGTATGACAAGTACATGCGCTTTCAAAATTTGTATGGAATTTTTAGCAGCAGGTCCCATTCCTGCGCCCAGCATGAGTAACTGCGAGGGGTTGCGGTGTTCAGGCACCACCAACAACCAAGGTCTAATTTCAGTTTCAGTTCCTGACGATACTTACCTTCCAGGTCCCCATCACTCCAGCCAGTTTGCATACCCAACCTTGGCCAGGTCAGATGAAAGCACAGCAAGAGTAACTTTGAAGGGTTACGGTGTTCAAGCACCACCAACAACAAAGGCCCAATTTTTGGCACCTGCATAGTACATGCAATTTCAAATCTGTTGGGAATTCTTACCAGCAGGTCCCATTCCTGCACGCAGCAAGAGTAACTATCAAGGGTGTGTTACGGTGTTCAGGAACCACGGAACAAGAAAAGGCCCAATTATTGGCACCTGTACAGAACATGCAATTTAAAATTTGTATGGAATTCTTACCAGCAGGTCCCATTCCTGCACCCAGCAAGAGTACCTGCGAGGGCTTGGTTAGGGTGTTCAGGCACCACCAACATCAAAGGCCCAATTTTTGGCACCTGTATAGTACATGCAATTTCAAACTTGTATGGAATTTTTAGCAGCAGAGCCTGTCGCTGTGCCCAGCAAGAGTAACTGTGAGGGGTTGGGGTGTTCAGGCACCACCAACAACCAAGGCCCAATTTTTCTGCACCTATCTGACAAGTACATGCAATTTCAAAATTTGTATGGAATTTTTAACAGCAGGGCCCGTTCCTGCGCCCAGTAAGAGTAATTGTGAGGGGTTACAGTGTTCAGGCAATTTGAAATTTGTATGTATATTTGTATATGACATTTTTTGCTTTAGAAATGTCAGTATTTCTGCAGCAGGCTACATAAATCGTATAGTTGTGCTACTTTACAGGCACATTCAGACGACCCCCCCAGGCATGATATTTGAAGGAATTTTTCATTTTTATAGTTTCTCTTTAAGTCTCATTAAAATCAGTAAATCACTGCTCCTTTAAAAACATTTTTTTCATTGCTACATGTTCCCCAGATCAGTACCCGGACCCCCATACACTTTTTTTGGGCAATAACTTGCATTTAAGCCTTCAAAATGAGGCCGTTTGATTTTCGAGGTTCAAGTCCCATAGAGTTCAATGGGGTTCGTTTGTTCGAACAAACTTTTCCTCTGTTCGCGGTGTTCTGGTGCGAACCGAACCGGGGGGTGTTCGGCTCATCACTATTTAGCAGTTCAAATAAGAAGCCGGTAATGTTGGAGACCCAAATTTATATAGAAAAGATGAGGAGATCCAGAAGCAGGAAGGTGGAGTGACTTGAAGGCTAAGGACCATGTAAAAAGATGATGTTGAAAGTGCAGCTGAATAAAGCAATGGCAAAACACAAACCAGATAAAGTCACAGAAAGATATTTAAAAAAAATGCACCTGAAGGTGTGATTGCAAAAAGTGTGAAAGTGACTGTGATAGCGTGATCTGTATCTACACTGATGAGAAGAGGAAAAAAATATCCTTAATGTGAAATGGTGGATGCACAAATGTAATATTTTAAATATAATTTAAGCTACAGGCAAAGTGATTAATGACATGAACCTGATAGGGTTGCCACCTCATCCCTTTAAAACTAAACACATTAATTATACAGGTTATGTGGCTTATTAAGGCGGCAATTCAACTCACTTAGTGTCTTATCTGTATTAAATTAGCCTCAGAACATGTGTAATTCATATGTGTTTTGGTTTAAAGGAAGGAGGTGGCAACCTTAGAATCTAATGATGAGTAAAATTACAAAATTAAAAAGTATGTTGATGATATTGGACATGAGTAGGGAAAACAAGGTGTAGTGGACTGTGTACTGTAAAAATATGTGTACACACAGATACCGTATCTCACAAAAGTAAGTACACCCCTCACATTTTTGTAAATATTTTATTATATCTTTTCATGTGATAACACTGAAGAAATAAAACTTTGCTACAAGGTAAAGTAGTAAGTGTACAGCTTGTATAACAGGATACATTTTCTGTCCCCTCAAAATAACTCAGCACGCAGCCATTAATGTCTTAACCGCAGGCAACAAAAGTGAGTACACCCCTAAGTCAAAATGTCCAAATTGGGCCCAAAATGACAATATTTTGTGTAGCCACCATTATTTTCCAGCACTGCCTAACCATCTTGGGCATGGAGTTCACCAGAGCTTCACAGGTTGCCACTAGAGTACTCTCCCACTTCTCTATGATGACATCACAAAGCTGATGGATGTTAGAGACCTTGCGCTCCTCCACCTTCCCTATGAGGATGTCCCATAGATACTCAGTAGGTTTTAGGTCTGGAGGCACACGTGGCCAGTCCATCCTCTTTACCCTAAGCTTCTTTAGCAAGGCATTGGTCATCTTGGACGTGTGTATGATGTTGGAATGCTGCCCTGCAACCCAGTCTCTGAAGGGAGGGGATCATGCTCTGCTTCAGTATGTCACAGTACATGTTGGAATTCATAGTACCCTCAATAAAATGTAGCTCCCCAGTGCCGGCAGCACTCATGCAGCCCCAGACCATGACACTCTCACCACCATGCTTGACTGTAGGCAAGACACACTTGTCTTTGTACTCCTCACCTGGTTGCCCCCATACACGCTTGACACCATCTGAATCAAATATTTTTATCTTGGTCTCATCAGACCACAGGACATGGTTCCAGTAATCCATGTCCTTAGTCTGCTGGTCTTCAGCAAACTGTTTGCGGGCTTTCTTGTGCATCATCTTTAGAAGAGGCTTCCTTCTGGGACGACAGCCATGCAGACCAATTTGATGCAGTGTGCGGCGTATGGTCTGAGCACTGACAGGCTGACCCCCCACCCCTTCAACCTCTGCAGCAATGCTGGCAGCACTCTTACGTCTATTTTCCAAAGACAATGTCTGGAAATGATGCTGGGCACATGCACTCAACTTCTTTGGTCGACCATGAGGAGGCCTGTTCTGAGTGGAACCTGTCATGTTAAACCACTGTATGGTCTTGGCCACCATGCTGCAGCTCAGTTTCAGGGTATTGGCAATCTTCTTATAGCCTATGCCATCTTTATGTAGAGCAAAAATTATTTTTTTCAGATCCTCAGAGATTTCTTTGCAATGAGGTGCCATATTGAACTTCCAGTGACCAGTATGGAAGAGTGAGAGAGATAACACCCAATTTAACACACTTGCTCCCCATCCACACCTGAGACCTTGTAACACTAACAAGTCAAAAGACACCGGGATGGAAAATGGCTAATTGGGCCCAATTTTGACATTTTCACTTAGGGGTGTACTCACTTTTGTTGCCAGCAGTTTAGACATTACTGGCTGCTTGTTGAGTTATTTTGAAGAGACAGCAAATTTGCACTGTTATACAAGCTGTACACTCACTACTTTACATTGTAGCAAAGTATCATTTCTTCAGTGTTGTCAAATGAAAAGATATAATAAAATATTTACAAAAATGTGAGGGGTGTACTCAGTTTTTTAAGATGCTGTACATGCACACCAATGTATGCACAACTTGACAACTAAATGTATCAGTCTTCAATTCATAGACCACTTGGTTTCAAATTTAAAGTGTCACTAAACCCACAACAGAAAAATCAGTCTGTATATGCAGTAAAGCATGCTTGTTATAATCACTTTGGAACCTAAGCGGTTAATCCTCTGCATTTTGTAAAATGGCTGTCTGATCTTGTATGCACAGATCCTCCTCTTCTTCCAATTACTCCAGTGGAAGTCAGGCTGCACATGCTCAGTTTGGTGTGTATTGTTAGACTTTTTCTTTCTTGGGAGAGTGCATGTGATCAGCACAGGGCCAATCAGCACTGTCGAGGAAAATGGTTGGGGTCCTGTATCCTGATAGGACAGCTCAGTGCAGCATGCAAACTCCTCCTACAAGCTTTACCAGGAACTGATAGAAGTCACAAGATAAGACAAAATATATGAAGAACTCAGTGATGCATAATAATGTAAAGAAGTGAGTACCGGGGAGTTGACATTTTTCCAGCAGTTCACCCATGGGTCTAGAAGTGTTATCTTGCAATAGATCATGAACTGTTGTGATATTGTGCAATATTAGTGGGGAGACCTAGATATTGGGTATACGTGTTTCTAGAGCCTTAATAGGTAGATTGAATTCTACAGTAGTAACATTATGTATGGATTAAGATAAAAAGGCCCTCCACACTAGAAGGGAAGACAGCATAGGTAAAAGTTAGCCTTTTTAAAGAGCGGGACCACCAGGTATCTACTATCAATAAAGAAAACAGGTCCATGAAACAATAAAAAATGTTGCCGCTCTAAACATAAATATTAAATAAACAAGTGTCCAGAAAGTGTGAACAACTTGTTCTTAGTCCCCGTTCACACTAAGGCGACCTGTGAGGCGACCTGGTCGCCTCACAGGTCGCCGTAGGTCGCCTTCCATAGGGAAGCTGTGGACCCGTTCTAATAGGAGCGACACAAGTCGCTCCGACTTAGAAAAAGGGTCCGGAGCTTCTTTGGGGCGACCCGGAGGCGACCGCCATAGACTTCAATGTTATGAAGTCCATGGCGGCCGCTCCGAGGTCGCGGCGCGCTGCTCGCACCGCGACCTCGGAGGTCGCCCCCCAAGTTGGATCGCGGCAATGTGAACGGGGCCTTAATCGGGCAGGTGAATTCCTTGATAAACATGGGCGGGCCGGATTTAAAGAAACTGCAGCTTCAAACCTCTATGACGTGTTTCAGTTTCGCCGCGTTCAAATCAATTAACTGGCGCTGCGGCGAATTGGCGAGTAAAACAGCAATAATGAATTCCGCCGTCAGCGGGATTCACTTACGATCGCGGCTTCGCCAATTCGCAAACTTATGTCTTCGTGCTTATAGCAGTTTCACATAGCGATGTGGGCTAGTGGATTAGTGCACACATCACATGTCTGTAATTCATCTCCCTCTGCTGTAGGTTCGAGGCTTACCATCTCCACCTACTTTTTTTATTTTCTTTTTTTGTTTATATTGCTAAAATGTAACGGATTACATCATATATATTGCTAAATAATGTTACACTCAGAAGCGCTTGCAAGCTTACACCATTTTAAGTGTTTTTTTGATCTTGTCTGTGTGTCGAATCGATCTTATGAAGGAAAGTACCAAAGGCAAGTGACCAAACCCCTACCCTACTTCAGGGCAAGATGAAACCTCACAATTTTACCATGGTCTTCTTCCCACATTCCATACAATGTTTAGTTCTTTAGCTATATGTGCTTTTTAGCCTTAACACACTCCTTTTTTTCCACCATACAGCTTTATTCTGCACAATAGCTAAGTGCTTTGCAACTTCACTGCAGTTCACAACGTCATGGGTTCAAATCACATCACTACACTTGGGATCTCTTTTCACTCTCATTTTTTTAAACAGTTTTTTTAAACTATCTTGAATTTGGGGGGGGAGGGGGGTGTCCTACCCAAATTTCAAGCACATCAATGGAAACAACACAATTTTGATTTTATGAGTGTGGTCCTAGTTTTATCGAGATGCAATTCTTTACATATTTACCATGGTTCTTACAATTTCTTGACCAATAAACATAGGTGTCTGATATTGGACTCTCTCCATATTTCAACAACACAGGCCCTCATAGTCCAACACTACATTTGCCTCACACCTCAACACAACACTGTCACATCCCTACTCTACATTACAACCCCTCACATCACCAGTACAAGCAGCATGCAAAGTGCAAAACTCCGGCCTTGGCAGCTTAATGGGCCATACACTAACAATTTGTCTAGACTTTTTCCTGTAGACTTAACCAAACCATATAATAGAAGCTCAAACCTCAACACTTTCAATTTGGATGCAATCAGGCAGGCCCTTGCACTACATAGAAAATGTCAATCGGAAGGATAAAGTCTTCTCTAAATCTTACAGTGTGGATGGCCCTTTTGTCTGTAGGCACCCACACAAAACAAAAAAACACATGTTCAATTCTAATGTATTTATTTATTTGAGAATGACAGCAGAAGGAGGGATGCAGCAAAAGAATATTGTCACTCTCCAGTCCGTGTGCCTTTACAGCGCCAGACCACGATCTTTGCTCCATGGCTACGGGATTCTGATGTCTTCCACAACTTCCGGCAGAGTTCAGAATCCATTCTGCACCTCTACCAGCTCATAGGGGACAGGCATGGCAAGGTTGCTGGGCAGCTTCCAAGCCACTTTCGAAGTTCCAGGGTGTTCATGTTGGTCATTGGCCATGTGCCTTACCAAATATCCACTGACCACAAAAGAAAATGAGTGGAGTCCATCAAGGTGGGTTTCTACCACCTACACCCGCAAGCAGTACCACTCCTGGAAAAATAAAACAAAGGATAAGACATTTCATTATGAAAATCACATCTTAATGCCTGTTTGCTTCATTCTGAACTTCATTTAATTTCGACATCACGAGTGAAATAACACATTTTATGCCAACTTACACAAACCAGAAATCATTAATGTAAACATTTGAATACACACCTGTGACGCCAGACAGCCCATCACCACAGGCTTCCCATGGTACGTGCCATGATTCCAAGATGTTGATGTTCTGGAAAATTACAACACCATAAGATACCAAGCAGCCGTTCATGTTATCAATAACTACACAGGTGGCATAGACACAAATAAACACCTGCCAGCTCTTCTCAGCCCTTTACACTATTCACAATACCAACATGTTTATGGTTAGAGGTGCATGTTTTTGCTCAAGTAACACAATTTTACCAATGTTGACTACACTTTATCTACAATGGCAAGTGTCATTGGCAGATGATAATCACCCTCTGTCTCCCTGTGAGTGGCACCTCTGCTAACTAGCTAATTAATACACATGCCCTATCTTGACCGGTTACAGTACTTACATGTAAAGTGGCTAGCAACCAGGGTATTCCGGGTGGCCATACCGGCAGCGGTGCTCCGCCGCCTGGGGGCCGCCGGCTGACGGACCTCTGGCTCCCTCTCCTCCGTCAGCTCCCAAGAATCATCCCGGGCAACGCACATGTTGTGCAACACGCAGCACGCCAGGATGATCTTGGAAGCCTTTGTAGGAGAGTACAGGAGTTCACCCCCAGGCCGGGCCAAGCAGAGAAACCGGGACTTGAGAAGACCTATGGTCAACTCAATGATACTCCGGCTTCTCCGCAAGGCCCTGTTGTAATTCCTCTCTGCTGGGCCCTGGGGGTACCTGATTGGAGCCATCAGCCACGTCAGCTGCGGGTAACCAGCATCCCCTGAAAAATAAGAAAAATATACATTAGTTCTTCCTATCATGTGACTTTAGATGACTCCTCAAAATGGGAGACAATTAGGCATTTTACTAAACAACCTGCTCGTCTGTTTGCAAAAAATCATATGAAACATCTCAACTCTGTCTAACTGCCTAAATCACTAATACAAATGGGAAAAAGGACACACAAAGTGGTGGGTTTCTCTTGCAAGTTCCAACTTGGCCCCTATTTTGTTCCTATTACATTAGCCTAGGTCTTACTTCTGGAATATATCTGCAACTAGAGTGAGGAAACCAATATTGACTCACTTATGCAAAGTACTTTGGGGATATGGCAATACCATTGGAATCATTTGTAGGTTTTCTTTGGGTGGCTAGAGGACACCATTTACACATTGGTTAACCACCTTCATTGGATTCAAAGACAACTTTGCAAATCTTTCTTTTGTGAGCTGCTAAGCTGCTGATCTGGTTGTGTGTGAACAGCCTGACAACTAATAACACATCCATTTTAGGTAGGCTTTGCTTAAATCAGGGTGTACACCGATGTAGCTTATTCCTATGTCTATGTAATCTTACAGTTTATGTTGTTAAGACAAAATACTTTACCAATAAGCCACCCTTCGGGCATTTGTCCACTTTCAAACACCTCGTACAGAGTACTTGTTCTTAACATACTGGAATCATGGCACGACCCTGGGTGACCAGTGTTGACACTCATGATGCGCTGTTTGGCGTCACACACTAATTGGACGTTCACAGAGTGGTACTGCTTGCGGTTCCGGTATTCACTTTCGTGGCTCCTTGGGGGCCTAATGGCTATGTGGGTGCCATCGATTGCCCCTAGGATTTGCGGCATGTGTGCCCGCCGGTAGAAACCCAACTTGACTTCATTCCACTCATTTTCATTCTGTGGCCAGTGGATAAAATTGGGCACTATATCCACTATGGCATTAATGACCAACATGAACACCCTTGAAACTGTGGGCTGGCTAATGCCCATGATACTTCCCGAAGTGGCTTGGAAGCTGCCACGCCCTAAAATATACAAAGTGGCCAGCAATCTGGCCATGCCGGGCACCGCATGGCCGCGCTGTGTGTCCGGGTCAATTTTCTCTGCTATGAGCTGGTAGAGGTGTAGAATAGTTCCTCGCTCGAGCCGGAACTTCCTCCTGACATCAGAATCCCGCAGCTTGTCCAAATAGATCCTTGGAGCAAAAATGCGTGGCTGGCGAGGTAAGGGCACACGGACTGGAGGTGCTGCTGCTGGAGGTGCTGCTGCTGCTGCTGCTGCAGCTTCCCCACCTTCTGCTGCCTCCTGTGCCAGGGCCTCCTCAAACAAGGCACCAATAAATGCCAGCATTGCACCATCTAATGCGTCTGGGATATCGTCCTCCATTTTGAACGCGCAAATTCGCGAATGCGCAGATATATATAGAAACGGCCGCTAATTATCACACCTGTGAGCCAGCTATAAAAGGAGCACATGGCCAATATGGCTGCTGGATGTTATAGATCGATGTTTCTTATGTGCTAGCAAGACCCTGTGACCCACAACCTACATTATCTGGAGGTAAGACAATTGTATCTCTCTCTCCCAAAAAAAAGGAAGGAGACAATTTGTACTTATCTTGGGTGTGCTTAAGTTGTCTATGGTGAATCCCCTCCAACCCACAATAGCTTGGGAACCCCTCAAGTGTCTTTTAATCATTGGCAGTTGGCCCCATGTGCATGTGGTTTGGACATGTGTTTTCTCATGTTTGTTAAAGGTGTGCAGTCTAGATTTGGCATCTAAACCTGCCCCCTTACCTTCCCAGCTTCCAAAGACACCATTTTTGCTTTCCTGATAACTGTAATTTATTATGTGCACGTATGTAGGTCATGCGATTTCTCATGTATGTTTAATGTTTGCAGCCTCCTTTTGCCTATAAAGGATTACACCACCACCACCACCACCACTGTGTTTGTGCCATTAGGTAAGTGTTTGGAGGGCCTCGTGTGATTTGTACCCCTATGCGTTTTCTTATGTGTATTTTTTGTACATTTCTTTGCAGCCTCTTCTGCTCTTTAACACCACCACCACCACCACTGTGTTTGTGCCATTAGGTAAGTGTTTGGAGGGCCTCGTGTGATTTGTACCCCTATGCGTTTTCTTATGTGTATTTTTTGTACATTTCTTTGCAGCCTCTTCTGCTCTTTAACACCACCACCACCACCACCACCACCACTGTGTTTGTGCCATTAGGTAAGTGTTTGGAGGGCCTCGTGTGATTTGTACCCCTATGCGTTTTCTTATGTGTATTTTTTGTACATTTCTTTGCAGCCTCTTCTGCTCTTTGCCACCACCACCACCACCACCACCACCACTGTGTTTGTGCCATTAGGTAAGTGTTTGGAGGGCCTCGTGTGATTTGTACCCCTATGCGTTTTCTTATGTGTATTTTTTGTACATTTCTTTGCAGCCTCTTCTGCTCTTTGCCACCACCACCACCACCACCACCACCACTGTGTTTGTGCCATTAGGTAAGTGTTTGGAGGGCCTCGTGTGATTTGTACCCCTATGAGTTTTCTTATGTGTTTTTTTTGTACATTTCTTTGCAGCCTCTTCTGCTCTTTGCCACCACCACCACCACCACCACCACTGTGTTTGTGCCATTAGGTAAGTGTTTGGAGGGCCTCGTGTGATTTGTACCCCTATGATTTTTCTTATGTGTTTTTTTTTTACATTTCTTTGCAGCCTCTTCTGCTCTTTGCCACCACCACCACCACCACCACCACCACCACTGTGTTTGTGCCATTAGGTAAGTGTTTGGAGGGCCTCGTGTGATTTGTACCCCTATGAGTTTTCTTATGTGTTTTTTTTTTACATTTCTTTGCAGCCTCTTCTGCTCTTTGCCACCACCACCACCACCACCACCACTGTGTTTGTGCCATTAGGTAAGTGTTTGGAGGGCCTCGTGTGATTTGTACCCCTATGAGTTTTCTTATGTGTTTTTTTTTTACATTTCTTTGCAGCCTCTTCTGCTCTTTGCCACCACCACCACCACCACCACCACCACTGTGTTTGTGCCATTAGGTAAGTGTTTGGAGGGCCTCGTGTGATTTGTACCCCTATGAGTTTTCTTATGTGTTTTTTTTTTACATTTCTTTGCAGCCTCTTCTGCTCTTTGCCACCACCACCACCACCACCACCACCACCACCACCACCACCACTGTGTTTGTGCCATTAGGTAAGTGTTTGGAGGGCCTCGTGTGATTTGTACCCCTATGATTTTTCTTATGTGTTTTTTTTTTACATTTCTTTGCAGCCTCTTCTGCTCTTTGCCACCACCACCACCACCACCACCACCACTGTGTTTGTGCCATTAGGTAAGTGTTTGGAGGGCCTCGTGTGATTTGTACCCCTATGAGTTTTCTTATGTGTTTTTTTTTTACATTTCTTTGCAGCCTCTTCTGCTCTTTGCCACCACCACCACCACCACCACCACTGTGTTTGTGCCATTAGGTAAGTGTTTGGAGGGCCTCGTGTGATTTGTACCCCTATGCGTTTTCTTATGTGTTTTTTTTGTACATTTCTTTGCAACCTCTTCTGCTTTTTTTGCCACCACCACCACCACCACCGTGTTTGTGCCATTAGGTAAGTGTTTGGAGGGCCTCGTGTGATTTGTACCCATATGCGTTTTCTTATGTGTTTTTTTTTTTCCTTTTCTTTGCAGCCTCTTCTGCTCTTTGCCCACTACTACCACCACCACCACGACCAAGTCTGTTTGTGCCATTAGGTAAGTGTGTTCTGTAACTGTTCACTAATTATACTGTATATGAAGAGCAATCTGCAAATCCTGTTTTTTCTGTTTTCTCTTTTGTCATTTCAGATTTAGGAGTTTGGGGCTCTTTGCTGCTGCTGGACAGCCAGATTCTCTGCCCACCTCGTGCTCCCATGGCCCCACCCACTGGAAGGATGAGAAGGGCCAGGGGGGCCAGGGGGGCCAGGGGGGCCAGGGGGGGCAGGGGGGGCAGGGGGGGCAGGGTGGGCAGATCGTCTGGCTCTGGTGTGAGGGAGGCTCCAGCTGTATCCATGAGGGAGTCCACCATCCCCATCCCGGAGGAGGAAGCCGGGGGAGGTGTTAACACACCAAGTGGACAAGCTGGCTCTTCTGACAGTAGTCCTGGAGCGGGTCCGTCCACCAGAGTCAGCTTGTCCACATTACCCCGGCTTCCCCGTTTCACCCACAATCAGTGCTGTGCCCTGGTCCACGCCTATATGGCCAGATATCAGGCGATACATGGGACCAGGGCCGCGTCTTACTCAGTAACAGAGAAGAACAGATTGTGGGATGAAATCCGGGATGCTGTAAATGCACTGGGTGAAGCACCTCGCCACCGTGACAGTGTGCGGAAGAAGGTCAACGACATCTGTGGGTCCGTTCGGAAGAAGCTAATTGCATGGGCTGCGGAGGGTCTTTATGACCGTCAAGGTCGGCTGGATGAACGTGCACGAAGTTCTCTCTGGGATTATCAATTACCTTTCTTGAACATCATAGGACCCGATACCATCTTTCCCAGAGAGGACTTAGATTCGGATGCTTTGCACCGAGGTAGGATATTATCTTGGATGTCAATTGTGTGAGTTGTTTGGAAAAGATTAACTACTATCCTATGTGTGACATTAAGAGAATGTGATACTTGCCCTTCCAATTGTCCTTTTTTTGTTTTCCCCAACCTGCAATTTGTTCATCTGTAGCACGGATCTCAGCCCCTCCACAGCCCATGCAGCTTGGCGAACCAGACGGACTCACAGGTGTTGACATCAGTGCTGACCCTCCTCCTGGTAGGTCCAATATCATACTGTGCCAAACAATGTAGATGTTTTTTTTTGGCCAAGATAGCTCATATTGCTATGTCCTTTACAGAAGATCCGCAGCAGGGAACACACCCAGTGCAGCTAGGCCTGGAGGAAGGTGTTGGTATGTCTAGTCAAATAATGTTTTTTTGAATCTTATTAACCCCATTAACACACATGTTTTTTCTTAGGAAAGAGTGTTGCCTTTTAGATGTTTACCCTGCAAAACACAGTTGACAGCATTAATGGGTGCCGTCATTAGTAGGCAGACCAAGCCTTCTTAACCTTTGGGAGGGTTTAGCAAGTGTCCTATGAGCCCAGGAAAGCACTTTTGAATGTTTGGCCTCAATGCTTCATTCATGAAGCTAGGAGGGCAATCTGGCCATAATCATTACTGACTAAGGTTATGTACTAAACATGTTTTTTTTTTTTTTTTTTTTAAAAGAACATCAGGCCCCTCTTGACGTTGCAGCTGGAGTTGGATCAGGAGCTGGCGACGATTCTGCATCCAGTGCTGTGGTATGTGATATAAGGGAACAAGGTGCACATGTAACATTTCAATGGTAGCATTGATTTTGGACTAGATGTGGCTTACATTGTGTGTGTTAAATTAGTGCTATGACATTCTGACGATGCACCAGCACAACAAGAGTTCTATCTTGAACATCAGGGAATTATGTTATAATTTGGTGTGCCACTAATGTTCCAAAAACATCCAGGATCTTTAAAGTCCGGCCCGTCTTTGATTTTCCAGGTCCAAATTCATGGGTATCGTTTGGTTGGGTTGTCCTGTAGCCGATTGATGGCAAGATTTTAGACAACATACGTAGATGTATAAAGTCATTGGTGTAGTAACAGATTTACCAAAAGCATAAACAACCTACCACACCAGGGTTAATTGGGAACACCTTCATGTTGAATCTTTTTTGCCTTTGTCATATTAGTCACACCAATATAATATGTACCCATTATCAGAAGTGTTGCTAGCTTGGATAATCTTACAATGAACAAGTACTCATTAGAAGCACATCAAACTTTTCAACGTTCTGCTTGGGGTGTTAAGTTGTCAAACTAATCTGAAATATTTAGTCATGATGTTTGATAATGATTTGGTCTATTTCTTCTGCTTTCAGGTAGCCTTAGATGCAGAGGGATTGTCACCTACCCAACTTCGTCCATCTATGCTGGATGTAGCCGAGAGGCTGCTTGATGAGTATCAGGTCCAAAATGAGTTAAGGAGGCGTACTCAGCAATCTACTGAGGCAGTACGTCTGCTCGGGCTCATACAGGAATCTGTAGCAACAATGGTACAGGTTCACCAGGATATGTTACAGGTTCAACAGGATATGCGTAACAGCTTGGTAAGTTTAGCAGACCAGCATCAACGGGATCGGCAAAGTGTTGACACTCAGGTGCTGGCCACACGCCAATGCCTGTTTGGATCTGAAGATGCCCCATTGGCAGAGCCCTCCCAAACATCTCACTCACCTGCCACTGCAGGTTGTGGTAGTGGGAGGGTAATGCCAGTGTTGGCCACTTGTCAGGCAGCTGGGGATGGGACAATTCCTCCTGTAGCCACTCCTAGCACTTCACACTCCGTTCGGACTCCCACACCCCTCAATGAGCAATCCTCCTGCACAACCTCAATGCGCACTGGTTCTCCAGTACCCCTTCCACCTGACTACATTCCCTCCACACCTTTATCACTTCACTCCTCCCCAGGCCGTTCTTCTTTTTTGTCACCAATGCGACATGTCGTTTGCCCCCGCACCGTGGACCACAACAAACAATCAACCACCACTCCCCACACATCTTCACAACCCTTGCACCACCAGCAGCATCAAATAGCCTTGGAGCAGCAACGATCCCATCTCATGGTAATGGCACACGTTGCCCAAATGCTTAGGCTGACCCCAGAGCAGATGACACTATTGGCCGAACATCTTCTGTCTGGGACATTTCCAACGTTCAACACCCTGCATCATCAGCAGCCTCAGACAGAAGATATGATCCTAATGGGCCACTTGAGCACAACTCTACAGTTAACCCCAGACCAGATGGAACTCTTGGCACACCATTTGATGGCAGGAAACTTAACAATGCTCACCACACTGCTTCAGGCACGACCACCAACTTGATTTTTTGTTTTTTTGTTTAATTTGGTTTAGTTTTGTTAATGATTTACATTGGCCAATTTTTTGGGCCATTTTTTTTTTTAATTTGAGGGTGGCACAATATGATTTATTAT
This sequence comes from Pelophylax lessonae, assembly GCF_965119305.1. NCBI lineage: Eukaryota > Metazoa > Chordata > Amphibia > Anura > Ranidae > Pelophylax > Pelophylax lessonae. The sequence continues at coordinate 81,620,949 of NC_138769.1, read as the reverse complement.
AGTGCTTCTTTTGGGGATGAAATAAAATTTTATGCAAAATGATTAGTTTGTGTTTGCTCTTTGGTTTTTTAGGAGTGTTGGTGGCCAAGTAATGGCCCTGGTTAATGTAGGCATTTATACACACGTGCTTCTCTATCTCCAAACATATGATTTCATGTAAATTTAGATAACTCAATGTTCACATAACGACCCAAGAAAAGGTCTCCCTTCAAATGTAGCTTCAAAACAAGTCTCAAGGCTAACATAAACCAAAGCCAACATACTAACAATTACAGACCACACCACTCAAGTAAACAAATACAACACAAAAGACATTCGATGTGTACACCAAAAAGAAAACTTGGGTAATAAAATAAATGTTTTAATAACACATGTGGGTGTCTACCAACTGTAGCGTACAAAAAATATATTACAATATATAATAGAATGAACTAAATTGCCAATGTAACATTTGTGTTGCAAAGAGCAACATACTTAAATTTAATTTAGATAAACATTTTAAACATTTTTTATGTTTTGACATCATTTTTTGGAAGGTTTGCACAAAAACAATTCTTTTTTGTAAACATTTGTGTTTTTTTCCGTTGCCATAAAAACAACAAGGCTTATTTGTAAACATTTGTGGTTTTGTCCGTTGCCATAAAAACAACAAGGCTTTTTTGTAAACATTTTTGGTTTAGTTTGTTACCAAAAACAACAAGGCTTTTTTGTAAACATTTTTGGTTTAGTTTGTTACCAAAAACAACAAGGCTTTTTTGTAAACATTTGTGGTTTTGTCCGTTGCCATAAAAACAACAAGGCTTTTTTGTAAACATTTGTGGTTTTGTCCGTTGCCATAAAAACAACAAGGCTTTTTTGTAAACATTTGTGTTTTTTTCCGTTGCCATAAAAACAACAAGGCTTATTTGTAAACATTTGTGGTTTTGTCCGTTGCCATAAAAACAACAAGGCTTTTTTGTAAACATTTTTGGTTTAGTTTGTTACCAAAAACAACAAGGCTTTTTTGTAAACATTTTTGGTTTAGTTTGTTACCAAAAACAACAAGGCTTTTTTGTAAACATTTGTGGTTTTGTCCGTTGCCATAAAAACAACAAGGCTTTTTTGTAAACATTTGTGGTTTTGTCCGTTGCCATAAAAACAACAAGGCTTTTTTGTAAACATTTTTGGTTTTGTCCGTTGCCATAAAAACAACAAGGCTTATTTGTAAACATTTGTGGTTTTTTCCGTTGCCATAAAAACAACAAGGCTTTTTTGTAAACATTTTTGGTTTAGTTTGTTACCAAAAACAACAAGGCTTTTTTGTAAACATTTTTGGTTTAGTTTGTTACCAAAAACAACAAGGCTTTTTTGTAAACATTTGTGGTTTTGTCCGTTGCCATAAAAACAACAAGGCTTTTTTGTAAACATTTGTGGTTTTGTCCGTTGCCATAAAAACAACAAGGCTTTTTTGTAAACATTTTTGTTTTTGTCCGTTGCCATAAAAACAACAAGGCTTATTTGTAAACATTTGTGGTTTTGTCCGTTGCCATAAAAACAACAAGGCTTTTTTGTAAACATTTTTGGTTTAGTTTGTTACCAAAAACAACAAGGCTTTTTTGTAAACATTTTTGGTTTAGTTTGTTACCAAAAACAACAAGGCTTTTTTGTAAACATTTTTGGTTTTGTCCGTTGCCATAAAAACAACAAGGCTTATTTGTAAACATTTGTGGTTTTGTCCGTTGCCATAAAAACAACAAGGCTTTTTTGTAAACATTTTTGGTTTAGTTTGTTACCAAAAACAACAAGGCTTTTTTGTAAACATTTTTGGTTTAGTTTGTTACCAAAAACAACAAGGCTTTTTTGTAAACATTTTTGGTTTTGTCCGTTGCCATAAAAACAACAAGGCTTATTTGTAAACATTTGTGGTTTTGTCCGTTGCCATAAAAACAACAAGGCTTTTTTGTAAACTTTTTTGGTTTAGTTTGTTACCAAAAACAACAAGGCTTTTTTGTAAACATTTTTGGTTTAGTTTGTTACCAAAAACAACAAGGCTTTTTTGTAAACATTTTTGGTTTTGTCCGTTGCCATAAAAACAACAAGGCTTATTTGTAAACATTTGTGGTTTTGTCCGTTGCCATAAAAACAACAAGGCTTTTTTGTAAACATTTTTGGTTTAGTTTGTTACCAAAAACAACAAGGCTTTTTTGTAAACATTTTTGGTTTAGTTTGTTACCAAAAACAACAAGGCTTTTTTGTAAACATTTTTGGTTTTGTCCGTTGCCATAAAAACAACAAGGCTTATTTGTAAACATTTGTGGTTTTGTCCGTTGCCATAAAAACAACAAGGCTTTTTTGTAAACTTTTTTTTTTTGGTTGCCAAAAACAAGGCTTTTTTTTGTTTTTTTTGTTTTTTTGGGTCCCAAAAAAAGGGTTTTTTTTATAAATTTTTATATTTTTTTTGGTTGCCAAAAACAATGCTTTTTTTGTTTTTTTTGTTTTTTTGGGTCCCAAAAAAAGGGTTTTTTTATAAATTTTTATAATTTTTTTGGTGGCCAAAAACAAGGCTTTTTTTTTTTTTTTGTTTTTTTGGGTCCCAAAAAAAGGGTTTTTTTATAAATTTTTATAGTTTTTTTGGTTGCCAAAAACAAGGCTTTTTTTTTTTTTTTGTTTTTTTGGGTCCCAAAAAAAGGTTTTTTTTATAAATTTTTATAGTTTTTTTGGTTGCCAAAAACAAGGCTTTTTTTTTTTTTTTGTTTTTTTGGGTCCCAAAAAAAGGGTTTTTTTATAAATTTTTATATTTTATTTGGTTGCCAAAAACAATGCTTTTTTTGTTTTTTTTGTTTTTTTGGGTCCCAAAAAAAGGGTTTTTTTATAAATTTTTATATTTTTTTTGGTGGCCAAAAACAAGGCTTTTTTTTTTTTTTTGTTTTTTTGGGTCCCAAAAAAAGGGTTTTTTTATAAATTTTTATAGTTTTTTTGGTTGCCAAAAACAAGGCTTTTTTTTTTTTTTTGTTTTTTTGGGTCCCAAAAAAAGGGTTTTTTTATAAATTTTTATAGTTTTTTTGGTTGCCAAAAACAAGGCTTTTTTTTTTTTGTTTTTTTGGGTCCCAAAAAAAGGGTTTTTTTATAAATTTTTATATTTTTTTTGGTTGCCAAAAACAAGGCTTTTTTTTTTTTTTTTTTTTTTGGGTCCCAAAAAAAGGGTTTTTTTTATAAATTTTTATATTTTTTTTGGTTGCCAAAAACAAGGCTTTTTTTTTTTTTTTTTTTTTTTTTTTTGGGTCCCAAAAAAAGGGTATTTTTTTAAACTGTTTTTGATTTTTTTGTTAGATTTTTGTTTATAATGGGCAACAATTACAAATGTGTCATTTCTTTGTGTTGCAACGTGCAACATAAGTAAACAAACAACAAAAAAAAAATACTAGGATCTTTTTAAAGGTGTGACATTCCTAACGAATGGCTCCTTAGGGTCTGGATCCACGCCACAAAGGTGTTCCAAATATAGAATTCGATCTCCGCACCACCTCATATAATCCAGGAGGACCTCGTAGGTGAGGTGGGTGTGCCCTGGGTAGAAAAAAACATGACAATTAGTTTTAGGCAAAATGATCCAAACAAGGATTGTAATTAATGTGCCTCAACAAATATGCTTAGGAGTCTATTGGTTGGCTTTTATCAACACTCTGAAGCAAATATGCTAAATTGCTGTTGTAAACCTTAAACTCAAACTTTCACAGCAAATTGTTCAAAAGGTTACATAAGATGGCTTGGAATGTTAGTAGCAGTTCCACCAAAGCTAAGTAAAATGCTTTTCTGCATGTAAACACAAGCAATCATTTTGAAGAATGTAAGGTGTTTTGGGTTCAATTGGTCAACACGATACATGTGCACACATTTATCTCTATCACCATTGGAATCTGTGGAGCGTTCTCTCTCACTCTTACTGTCTATAGATTGAACCTGACACATAGTAGAGACTCACCCTTAGGAATTTTGAGGGCCAGTTCTGGACGGAGCAGATGTGTCTGCTCCCCTGATCTCCTTTCCGCCATCCCAGCTGTGTTAAGAGAGAAGAAAAAGTTTATCAACAAATGGACTCACGCTAACTGTAGGTTACGCAGTCATGAAAACGCTCTAACACCCACTCATTACCCCTCCACATTTCCCTGAAAGTTTTATTTAGACATTGATATGGTGGTGATGCAGATTTGTACAGTGCAAGCGTCATTCTTCTGGGTGAAGCTTGTAGCGTTAAGGATACGTACTCCCTGCTTTTGTGCTGATTGTGTTTTTCTGATGTTTTTGGTGCCTCAGCCCTGCCTGTTCTAAGTGTTGGAAACATATCATTTTGGGAGGGCTGCGGAAAACTAATCAGGTTAGACTTACACTCTCTAGGTTTTTGGGGACAAGAGAAATAACAATCCTCCTTTTTACATGGCCCCTGTACACACCTCTAGGCACCTCCCTCCTGTTGTTTGACCCCACAGCAGGCAGCTTGCTATGGAGGCACATGAGATGAAGCCAAGCACCCTGTGCCTGTTCAGGCACTAGGCTGTGAGCCAGCCTTGCCCCCCTCCCTTCCAATGGTCTCAATGATTAGGAGTGACAGCATCAGGAGGCAATATTGGCATGCTGTCACCTCAGTTAAGGAGGAGGGGGAGTCTGTTCCAGACAAGTATTAGTGCAAAAATTTGGACCGTAAAAAATGGTCCCAGTAAGTCTTAGGGGGAATATGCACACCTATCACTTGGAATACTAATGCATAGAATGCATTCACATAAAGAACCTGCTGCCTTTAGAGGAACTTGAAGCCTGAGCGGGGACATACACAGTTAGCATTTCTCCACTTACTAAGTAGACACATTCCTGGAAAAGCACACAACTTACCATCATCAGTTTTTTTTTTGGGCCCCCGAAGTTGATGGCGTGGCTGGCTCGGGAGAAACTGCACAAAAAGAACACAAATTGTGAACTGGAATGTGGTACATTACCGAGGAAGAGTATTTATGAAAGATTGACAAACACACATTTTCAGTGTTGACTAAATCAGGACATGATTAAATTACAATGTCCACAAAAAATTGACAAGTACAAAGCACACCATTTCCAATGTAGAGAAACTAACACCAATTTAGAATAGGGTGGCTTGAGATAACTTACAAAAGATAACATGTCCTGTAAAGCTCCCCAAAACCACCTTGCAAACATGAAGGTTAAGCAAGAGTGTTTCATGACCAACCTTCCTGTCACATATAGCAAAACTACACTTGCTTAGACTCCAACTTAGATTATCCTAGATACACATCATCCTAGCACACACAATTCATGTGAGAATCTAATTTTAGGTACTTACAGACTAGTTCAGGGGAGCCTGGAGTGGGGGAGGATGGGGGAGACCCTACATGGGGGGATGGTGTCCCTTCATGGGGGGATGGCGTCGTATCTCCTAGAAACACAAAGACACAAATACAATCCTTTAACCAAAGCTATTTGATAAAGGCACACAGAAAGTAGTTGGGAAACATTGAAGGTAGTAGTTACTTTGGACTGGGTAAGCAGCAGCCCCTCTTCCCCAGTCCTCCACAACTAACATCCTCAATGTCAGCTGCTACATAACCCCAATGGCAAAATATAGATATTACAGCCCTTAGATTTCCCAGGACACATTGAACACACAAACACATGTAGAATACTTACTTCCCATTTGAGGAGAGCCCAGGTCCTCATCCGCTTGAGACCAATTGGCCTCTTCTTGGGCACCAATGTGTTCCTGGCCCGGATCCAGGCGACTTGGCCCTGCCTGAGGCTCCTCTCTTGCTGAAGTTACATCAACCACAAAAGAAAACAAAACAAACAATCATTCCTCCAAGTTCGACCTAATACACAACACACCAGCACATCCACATTACTTACAGGGGGCCTGAGAAGGCTGAGCCTCCACATCCTGATCACTGGTTTCTAAAATAAAAGAAAAACATTATATATTATTTATGGACACAAATAGGCAGTAACCTCTCATCATGCTAGCACCATACTCAATGCCCCTACAATTCAGAACATAGAAGTGCACTTACACCAATGAGATGCATTGACCATGTTTTAAAACAGGAGGGCACCATGCAAATTAAGCGGGCGCCTAAGGCCTCGCACCTACAGGGGCCTTGCGGCCAGTGGCGGAGCACCAACATTTCGAAGGGCGCAGTCAGGGAAATCTCCCAAGTAAAAGATTGCTTTCAATCCTCGGATCAAAAAGTTGCAGCAGTGTGCTGCAGTCCCTTCACTGCGTCTGCCAGGTGTCTGTTGTCCGCTGACACTTACTCCTCCTTCTCTGCCTGGGGATTGGCCGTCTGATCATGTTATCCTAAGATGTGGAGGAATCGGTAGGTGTGTACCTGCACCAGTAGGAAGTGACTGGCCGGTCAACTCACTCTGCTATCATCAGTTGTTGCTCTGGGAGGAGAGCTCCGCCCTGGACCCGGAACATACAGGTAACCAGGCCCAGACTTGATATTTTGCAGGCTGGTCATAGATTTGTTGTGTCCACTATGCAAAGTGGTTGAGTAGCCCCAGGGAAGTTGGAAGAGTCTGAAAATGGTTGGTGGAGGAGGAGGAGAAGAAGGCCCTGGGTGGCTGGGGGACAAGGAGAGGGCCCCTGGGGGTTTTCTAGAGGAGGAAAGATCCACAATGACGCCAGAGTCAATTGCCAAGGAAGAGAGTGGAGCTGAGCAAGTCCTGCCTATCTGACATGAAAGCCAAACATGGTGTAGATGGAGCCCTTTGCCCTACACAATGACAGCACCAGAGGTGGAAGGTGAGTGGTAGCGGGTCTTTGACATTATAGAGCATATGGACTCTGTCCATTATTGGTAGTTTTGTTTGGAGTTGTCCTTTAGATGTTTAACTGTGTTGTTTTTGACCCGAGCTGTGAGGGACTGAGGTATGACAGCCCACTATGCTGAGACTTATAGTGCCCTAGAATGTTGAGGACTGAGGAATCCTTAGTCCCTAACAGAGGGCACTACAAGTCTTAGCATAGCAGGCAGTATTTCCTCATTCCCCTACAGAGAGGATTACAAGTCCAAGCAGGTAGCCTTCTGCAGTGGGACTTGTTGTGCCCTTGACTGTGGTGGACTGAGGAAGGGAAGTGTAAGAGGGTCTCTGTAAGCTCAGATGTATGGGGGAGCTTTGGGGAACACAGAGTTCCCTTTTACACCAGAGTCCCCAGCTTCCCCCCTCAAATAATGGTTCCCAAACTCTCCTTATATCAGAGTCTTCACACTTCCCTCTTACAGTGTAGTAAGTCTGGAGACTCCGATGTAAAGGGGGCTCTGTAAAATGTGATTAGAGATTAGAAATTTCTAACATTTTTATTTTCTACTTACGATCCACAATTTTCAGCTGCTCAAATGGCTCGCTGCCTCTGACTGCATATTGGAGTGTGGCCGTCCTCCTCCTCCCCTTCTTCACCAAAAGCACAAGAGGGTGCCGTCCGTCCGCTTTGGCTAGAAGCAGAAGAAAAAAAAAAAACATAAAAAATACGAATGTACATAGTAGTATTAAAGGTTGTGAAGAGACACTTGATGGAGGTAGGAAAGGTAGGAGCGAGAGGGAGGGGGGGGGGGGGTGTTGGTATTAGTGTTGTTGCATAGCTAAACACATGTCCACCTACCCAAAAAATTGTAACCTATCTGGTCACATGTAATGTATATTTTTACTTACCGGAGATTTGCTCCACAGCCTTTAGCAGGAGCTTGGGTGAGCGCCTTTTGGCATCACTCCAGGCCCGCTGCAGATCCACTATCTCAGGCAGAAACTGAAATCTCCGCTGCAGCCTCATCCGGAGACGACACATCATCTTGTGCTTTTGGTGAAGATGCGTATATACATTATCATACCCCCAGAGGAGGAGGAGCTGTGGAAAGAGCAGTGTATGTTTGAGTCCAAGTATGTCCAAAATAGTACAGTCTTCAAATAACATGCTAGGTCGTCTTTGAGATATTGTAGAACAAAGAATTCCATTTCTGGTGATACATATACATCGATGTCCAAATCTACCTCCATGACATAGGTTGCCCCACACTGGTGATTTCCTCTACATGATATAGCCATTTTCTCAATTGGCCTTTCATGACACACCCAGGGCCGCCATCAGGGGGGGACAGGCAGTCACTGTATTTACAACCTTATTGCTGTCCATTTAGCAGGGTGCAAGTAACTTTACACACATGTAGCATAGGTATCAACTTTTGTCACCATGTTAAAAGGACAGCAGTATGGGTAGCATTACAGTGACTGTTATTAGTCCAGGCTCACTAAACTAGCCAATGCTTGGAAAAGCAAGCCATGCAGATTGCTTTTCAGGTCCCTTTTAACACGAGCTGTCTGATTGGGTGTGGCTGTTAATTTTTGACGCAGACCTGATAAGCCCCTCAATTCTCCTTTATGGAGTGTTATATGTAAATGGGATTGCTTCATTTGAGATGCAGATTTAAACTGTGTATGGCCAGGCTGAAGGTACCCAAGTTGATTGGTCGATCACCTGGAGGACAACGTACAACCAGTCTGTCAGATTTTACACACACTTATCGCTAGCATCTCTTGTAGCCACTAGCAATAATCACTGTGTTTTCCTGGCAGGGGCAGCACCAGGAGAACACAATGGCTCCGCAGGAGGGTTTCCCCTGTCTGTGTTGATGGTGGAATCAAGGCAAAATGTTTTTCCTGCAAGCCACGGGACAAACAAAGATAGTTTTTTAATGAATCCCTGATTTTGCCAAAATGGAAAAAAAAAGATGTTTGCTTTGTATATTCTTAAGTTTGCTACATAACTAGAACATG